>NC_138203.1:131168535-131768535 GCF_964194415.1 Vipera berus
CCATGCCTCATGCTTAACGACTGTTGCAGCATCCACACATAATTAAAATTGAATAGGATAGAATAAATACTATCTATTCTAAATAGCAAAATCGGGTGCTCAACAATTGGCGTGTGTTTATTAGGATGGTTGCAGCATCCCAGGATCATGTGATTGCCATTTGCAACTTTCCCAACTGACTTCCACAAGCAAAGTCAGTGGAGATGAAACTGCATAATGACCCCATTATTCCCTTAATTAACTGCAGTGTTTTGTTTAGCATCTGTGGCAAAAAAAGTTGTAAAACTGGCTCACTTAACCGTCTTGCTTAGTAACATAAATTTTGGTACTAGTTGTGATTGTAAGTTGAGGACTAACTGTAAAAAGAAACAGAATTGAATCTGCAGAGAAAATGAAGCTAAATGACCCCCAATTTTTTTTCCTTGCCCTCTTCTTGGAGGTTCTCTATATCCTGAAGTACAGTAGTGTCACCATTTTGTTTTGTTCTTTCTTTTTGAAATAAATGTTTTCAAAACAGGGTTATTCTTCAGCTACCATCAACCTGGTATTTTCCAGATGTGTCTGAGGTTTCAACTCCTAGAATGCCAAGCCAAACACGCTATGTTTGAGAGAACTAACTAATCTATGGTTTGTTTGATTTAGGATTGGATATGGGGTTGCAATCTTCAAAACATGGAATTGGGTTAGGTCCCATACTTCTGTCATTCTGTACAAGACCAAATTCTTTGAGTAGTTTTGAGTTTTCTTTCGAGGACCTTTCTGTTCCTTTTCTCTGATACAACTAAACTCTTGCTCTAACAGAGATAATCATAATCATAATCATAAAGTTGGAAGGGACCTTGGAGGTCATCTAGTCCAACCCCTTGCTCAGGCAGGAAACCCTATACCATTTCAGGCAAATGGCTGTCCAGTCTCTTCTTAAAAACTTCCAGTGTTGGAGCATTCATCGCTTCTGGAGGCAGGTTGTTCCACTGGTTAATTGTTCTAATTGTCAGGAAATTTCTCCTTAGTTCTAGTTTGGTTCTCTCCTTGATTAGTTTCCATCCATTAGTTGGAAGGGATCTTGGAGGTCTTCTAATCCCAGCCCCCTGTTCAAACAGGAAACCCTGTACTATTTCGGACAAATGGTTGTCCAATCTCTTCTTAAAAACCTCCAGTGTTGGAGTATACCCAGAACTTCTGGAGGCAGGTCGTTCCACTGATTAATTGTTCTAATTGTCAGGAAATTTCTCCTTAGTTCTAGTTTGGTTCTCTCCTTGATTAGTTTCCATCCATTGCTTCTTGTTCTGCTTTCAGGCACTTTGGAGAATAGATTGACCCCTCCCCACTCTTCTTTGTGGCAGCCCTTTAGATATTGGAACACTGCTATCATGTCACCCTTAGTCTTCTTTTCATTAAATTAGACAAATCCAATTCCCGCAACTGTTCTTCGTATGACTATAATTTATCTGTTCTCTGCCCCTTCTACTGATTAAAATTAATCCCTTATTCTACAGGATTCTTCATTTGGGAAGTTCCCAAAAGTGCCTCTCTTCAAAAATGACCCTTATGATTGCTCAATATGGTTGAAAATAGGCTGCTTTGTGATCAAACAGTGATGCCTCAGCAACTGATTAAGATCAACAGTGTTTACATTCATCAGCCTCCCTCTTCCGTCATTACTGTAATACTAGCTTGACTATTACTTTACTTTTAGTAGATGTTTTTTGTGCCCATTTTTGAATTGCATATTTTAAGGCACAAGCCATATTCCGACCATGAGGAAGATATGTTGTTACATGCCACATGTTTTTTATTGAGGCAGAAGTGACCAGAAGAAAGCCACATAAACACCCTGCATGCATAATCAAGCAAAACATGGGTTGAAAGCTGTGCTAAACTTTTGACACAGTTCCATAGTGGATTTCTTCTTGGTAAGATAATTTCAGAATGAAGGGTGGATCATTCTGGTATTGTCTAGAGTCTAGACTGTATAATTCAGTTTTGACATTAAACAGTGGGTTGTGTCCTTAGAAGCTGCCTATGTTTTGGATGTTAAAAGTTGCAGTCATCACTTGAATGATGACCATGACTTTTCTAGACTTTTCTCTGGTTTGTTTGGTCTGAATTATGATGCTAGGGTTATACTTCTTCCTCCATCAGATTTAATGGGAATCAAAATGTTATTAATCTCAAATGAAGCTCATCCTGTCTTTTTAATGAAATTCCAGAGTTCTGACCTAATTAAGCAGATACGGGGTTATTGGAGAAAGTGTTGATTTTTGGAAGAATGTAAGTATGGTGAAATGAGAATGTGGTGCCTCTCTTCTGAGTTGGGAAGATGTGTTCGTATGGGGTCATATGAGCTATGAATGAATCATAAACTTCATTCGCTCATTCGTCTGATATTTTATCCCCAAATTTCTTCATAATTGCCCTATGACTTGGAGTAGAAGAAAGAGGAAATAACAAAAAATGCTTGCAGTTCTTTTCTACTAATAAAAGAAAAGAAAATGTGCATTGACGGGTGCTAAAGGAGAGAACAGTAGTGAGGATTGACATTGGAAAACAATGAGTTGGAAGGTTACTTTAAAAATATTAAATATCCAAAGATATTAAAAATTAGTTTTTTTAAAGGAGCATTCTCATCTCTGGCTCCCGTCTCTCACACTTAAGAGCCTATTAAAGTGCCTCTGTCACTTTATGGCATCATATGCATAAGATACAACTGATACAATCCAATTTTTGCATGGTAATTTCGGCACTTTTCTCTGTAATATTCAACCATCTCTTAAAAAGCTCCAATAAAAGTGTAAGTCATTCAGAAGAGTACAAGCATTTTGTAGATAGCCATTTTCTATATGCCTTTCTCTCTCTGGTTTTACTTGCTGATATATTGTCCATGTTTTCTCTTAATATATTCAATTTCTGTTGTTGTTGTTGGCCTCACTGAAACTTTACATTTTACCCTCCCCTGGCTTACTTTTTGTGATTCAAGATCATACCATTCCGGCTGTTTAATTTGCACTTCCTTTGAAGGCTGAATTTAATATAAACAGAACAAGATACTTCTACCACATGGTTAATGGACAATCTCTGCAAGTGGTTTTATGTAGATTAAAAGAAAAAAGAAAAGAAGAGAAATTGGGGAGAGGCCAGACCCTTGGGCACCCAGCAATGAAATGGCAAAAGGCTTTGACCTCTCTTCCTGACTGCTCAGGAAGGATAGGAACGGTGTCCTTGATTTTCAACCCTTGCAGGTGAGATTCATTCAAAAGGATGACAGCATTACAACCATGGTATTAAATGGTGCTGAGAGTTCCAGCAGGGTGCAGAAGGATTGCTCTCCTTCCACCCGTGATTTTAAATAAATACTAAAAATTGGATAAATAGAAGCAGAAAGAGAAAGAGTGCTTCCAGGTCAGGTTTTTTATTAAGTATCTGCCCTGCCTTCTTTTATGGAACACTGTGGGGAAAGCGATGAATAATGTGGTTGACCATTTGTAATCCTTCCGCCCTTTTCCCACTTCCCCCCCTCCTCCTTTCTTTTGAAAAGTAGTTGGATGAATCCGTTTTAGAAGAGAAAATAAAATTGGTAGAGATAGGAGGTCTCTGGAAGTGCTTAATTACTGTATGTGTCTAGGTTTTTCTCCTGAATGTTTTATGGTTTTTTTTTAATCTTCCTCATTCATTCATTCATTAAAAAAAAACCTTCTCATCATTGGAAAGTTCCCAGGGCATATTTTTCAATCAGATTCGGAATTAGAACTCACTAGTTTTATGCTGTGAGGAGGTTCCTCTTTCTTTCTTTCTTTCTTTCTTTCTTTCTTTCTTTCTTTCTTTCTTTCTTTCTTTCTTTCTTTCTTTCTTTCTTTCTTTCTTTCTTTCTTTCTTTCTTTCTTTCTTTCTTTCTTTCTTTCTTTCTTTCTTTCTTTCTTCTAACTTTTTCATGAAAGCACCAGCATACGTAAAAAAAATCTATCACTTGAGGTTTTCCTCAAACCTCTCTGTGCATAGTCAATTCTTGAAGAAAGCATTAAAGGACTCATTGTATTTGCACACTTTTTTTAAAAAAAAAGAATAATTAAATGAGAATTCCAAATCTAATTCTTAGTGGTTATGAACTAAGTAAGTGCCTCTCATATGTGTACTTAAAAAGTACAAGAGAAAAGTTTTATAATATAACATTTTATAGCCTGAACGGAAAAGGCATGAAATAGAGAGAAAAGTAAATTGGAGAGGACTGTGCTGATCTGTGAAGTTTTCATGGATACATATATACCTAGGTTTATCAAAATCTTTCTCAAATATGGCTGGTTTCAAAAGGACTATTCCGAGTAGATATGTATAGGTGATATAGTTATGAAAATAGGACCTACGACTCTATACCAAAGGCTAAACAATGACCAAGATGGGTTTGATAAAAAGATTTTGGCACAGTAAAAAGTAGCATCAGCGATGGAGTTCCAGTTCCATTTGAATGCTTTGGTAAGCTTCAAATACAGAAGTGATCAAGAGAGAGTCAAGCTAGTTGTTTGTCCTGTACTATGGGCATTTTACAAAATATGGTTTTACAGAATAGATTAAAGCCTGTTTGGTAGATTCCACCATAAGCAGATTATCACTTATACAGTATTCTTTTTACTTTTCATAGCCCTTGAAGGAAATATGTATGTGAGTGGTTTGTACCATTTACATCAGCCACTGGGGTTAAAAGTTTAAAAAAAACACCCAGGAAGAAGGTTAATGGCAGACTTCCTTATTATTGCCAAGAAGTTAAACACACAAATGCCCATATACTGACCAGGAGTTGAGTTTGCCTTTATGTCTCAAACCTGATGTTTTCCAGATACAGTTTGTTGGACTTCAACTCCCATGATCCTGAACCAGAGACATAACTGTGGACCTAAGAATTATGAGAGTTAGTTCAACACATCTGGATAGTAAAATCCCAAGACATTTCTGGAATGACTTCCCATCTTTCACTTTCAGCTATTAGGATGGGCCAAAAAAAAACAAAACAAAAAAAACCTCAAGGAGCTAGAGTTTTGAGCCTGAAAACTGAGGAATTTGAAATATTTCAGTTCTGGGCAAGGCTTATACCCAGAAATTGGATGGTAATTGTTAAAATTGTTGACGTTTGGCTTAGGGAAGGACTCTGAACTGTTATTCTAGACCTAACTCAGCTCAAAGCCCCACAAACCTTTCTTTTTTCTTTTTCTTTCTTTTTAAAAAAGATCTAATCATGGCCCCATTCCTGATAAATAAAGCATTTGTCATTTCTTTCATAACTCAGATGGTAAAATAACTCTTGGAATCATGTAATTCTCAGTTCAGTTTTCTGAAGCCTCGAGACTTGGGATAAGTTCCAACCCTAAGGCTCCTTTTTTCTTTTCCTTTTTAGAGGGTCATAAGAATTCACATACTGAAAAAGAGGGGGAAGGGGATTCCATAATTAAAGCCATGTGGACTTATTTCTCTTTTTCTCCTCTAGAAACATCTGTTTTGCAAATCACCTCATTCCTATCCATATTTATTGCCAGTGCTGTTTCCTTTCCAAAGGCACAATTCTTCCACCCTCTGGCAAGGGCAGTCTTTTTGTGCTGTCTATATACAGTGGAGCTGGGGTTTCCAGCTGTGATCCATACGTTGTGGATTTATACCTTGCTGGTGTCAATTTAAGGGACACTACCTTCCTCCAAGGGACGCGGTGGCTCAGTGGGTTAGGACGCTGAGCTTGTCGATCAGAAGGTCGGCAGTTTGGCGGGTCGAATCCCGAGTGCCGCGTAACAGAGTGAGCGCCTGTTACTCATCCCAGCTTCTGCCAACCTAGCAGTTCGAAAGCACGTAAAAAATGCAAGTAGAAAAATAGGGACCACTGCGGTGGGAAGGTAACAGCGTTCTGTGCGCCTTTGGCGTCTAGTCATGCCGGCCACATGACCACGGAGATGTCCTCAGACAAGTGCTGGCTCTTTGGCTTTGAAACGGAGATGAGCACCGGCCCCTAGAGTCGGAAACGACTAGCATGCATGTGCGGGGGAACCTTTACCTTTACCTTTACCTTTACCTTCCTCCATTCCTGGCCACCTTAACCCTCGTCAACTGGATCAGTAGAGCCTGCTTGTATAATCCAGAGTCGAAACCTCTCAGTCTGTGCTTGGCAAAGGGTAAGAGGACATGATTCAAGACTTGGGTCTTCTGCAAAAGTCATGGCCAAATGTTACTCCCGAAATTTTAACTTAAAAGAGTGGGAGAGACCAAAAGTCAGACAGGGCAAGGGAAAAAACCAAAACCCAAAGCAGATTGTGTCAGCCCCCATTGTGGTATCACTAAAGGACTGCAACGAGGAAGAGGGGGTTAGCTTATTTTGAAAAGCACCAAAAGGCAGAACAATAAGCAATGGTTGGACATTAATCCAGGAGAGAACCAATGTAGAACTAAGAAGTTTCCTGTGAGAACAATTGATCTGTGGAACGACTTGTCTCCTGAAGTTATGGGTGGTCCATTATCGGAGTTTTTAAAAGAGAAATTGGACGACCCGTTTGTCTGAAATGGCATGGGGTTTCCTGCATCAACCGGGGTGTGTGTGGGTGAGGGGTTCAAACTAGAAGACCTCTAAGATCCCTTCCAACTCTGTTAGTCTGGTCTTTTGTGCATCTTTGTCTGTGTGAATCCACTTGTATTTTTTAAAATCATTTATTCCTAGTTGCTTTGTAGGACAACCTTCCCTGTGCAGGCATGTTAAACTCGCGATGTCATGTGACGTCGTGCAATGTATCGGAACGGTTTGCCATTGCCGGCAATGGGCTGGGCATGGCTTCCGCATGACACATCTGGCCCGTGGGCCGGCAGTTTGACACCCTGCTGCAGGGCAACTGCTTAGGAACACTAATCGGATAAGTAACACCACGCATTGGGAGTGCTTTTTTCTTGAGTTGTAACTCGTGGTCAGTGTTGTAAGAGTAACAACTTAAGAGAAAAAACGACCTATCCTCTCTGGGTGGTATTGCATGTGTTCCCTGCTCTATCTGCTGTCAATCTGTGTTTGTTGTAAAACTGCCATACGTTTCCTATCCAAGAAATCGATCAGATTAACTCTTAGAGGTGCTGCATAGTCTGATTCACCAGAACATTGCCTGGATCTCCTGTACTAGGAGGGAAAGTAATTGTGGAACTTGATAATAGTAAAAAACAAAAAAACAAAAACCCTGCCCTTGTGGATGTGATTACAGGCTCCAGTTCCTTCTGCACAGCCTCTTCTGTTTTCTGGCAACCATTTAAAACCCCAGTGACGCATTTTGGGTGTATAAATCTATGAAGGCTCATATATGATCACATTGTGATAGAGGAGAAAGGGGGGGAAAAAAGAAAAGAAAGGAATAGAGCTGAGTCAAAACCAAGCCCCTGAATGTATTTCAGGACACCAGACATTGATCTTTCAAGATAATTAAAAAATCATGGAACGAGTGTGCTTATAAGCCATGCATTATTAAATATTAATTCTGTTGTACAATTACATAAAACATAACCACAGCTTCAAAGAACACCAAGTATGACTGAAATTTTAACCAACCTCTAAAATCAGCTAATCGTATGATATATATTAATTTCAAGCATGCACAGAAATGTTTTGCAGTTAATTGTGTCGTGCTAGTGGGTGTCCTTCCATCTGCTGCCCTTGATGGACAAAGCAGCTTTTTTCTAGGTTTGTTTCAAACACTGTTTGAAAACTGTTATCTTGCTCCCATATTGAGTATGCAAAGCAATTGGGTCAGGCTATTAAATCACTAACAGTAAAAGAAATTGTGAGATACAGAGCAGTCTGAAGTGGAATTGGAGCTGGTAACCTGTGCCATCAAGGACAGGAGATATATGTAGGGTTGATTGATTTTGGGTTTTTTGGGTTGGTTTTTTTTTGAAAAGTAATGGAGTTGCCAGATTTTTCTAGGTTGCCATCTTTAAAGGCCATCACCGTTAAAAGCTATGGGAAAAATTAACTAGGCCATGCTGTACAGAAATTTTAGCTGCATCATTTCTAGGGAGCATAGTCCAATCTGCCTAGAAAAGATCCATCTCAGAGTTCTGTATGAATGAAAATACCTCCTGTAATAAGTTTATACCAAGAAATCTTTTGTGATTATAAATGGGGTAATGGTTGGCACTAGCACCCACTCGCATGCACAAATGGGGCTGCTTGCACCTGCATGATGCTTGCGGCGGTGCTAGTGAGCGCACGCATGTGAAATGGGGCCACTAGCACCTGCAAATGGAGCCATTCCTGTTGACAACAGGCCATGGACCGGTAGTGGGCTATGGCCCACAGGTTGGGGACCCCTGGCATACAAGACTTATTGCTATTGCTAAAATGATGGGCAGGCAGGCAGGCAGGCAAGCAGGCTATTGTGTGATCAAGTGCAACCAACAACCAAGAATGTGGGATATATATTCTAACTTTCTATACCAGTTTACATATATCAAATGCTGGCATGTGAGAGACTAGTCCATTTTTGTAAACAGAATAATCTGGTGTGAGATTGCAATTCTTGACTGTCAACAAGAAAATCCAAAGCTCTGGCTATGTATTGTCTTCTGTGTTTGATTTTTTGATAAGAATGAAATCTTCAGGGACCCAAGTGATAGAATGAAGAAATAATCTTGTTTTCCCTCCTTATGATATTTATCTTAAACTTAAGCATACTCTCTGCAACCTACCTTTTTCTTTTGGCGGGGTATGCAAGATATCCAGAGAAAATCTTGTATCTTTTCTGTCCTTGAATGAAAGACCATTAGGTAGGTTTGCTTGAACTGAAACCCTGCAAAACGGAGAGTCCCTACCGCTTTTCTCTCCTAACTTCCCGCTTAACTTGGTTGATACAGTTTTTACAAAAAACAAAACAAATTGTTGACATGACAGAGGGAGGAAAACAGACATTGTATAATGTACAATTTATCTGTCCAAGCATGTATTTTTCCAAACAGGAAAGAAGAGAAGTAATCTTATATGAGTCTGTTCAATAAAACCAGTACTCTGAGCAATTATTTACTTGGGTAAAACTGGCTACTGTGTTGTCCAAACTTGACTCTGAGCTTGTTAAATCAAAGACACAGGCCATTGCTTTTCCAGTGCCACCCATTCAGGCCCATCTGCCAAGGTGAAACAAACATCCTGTTGTGTTTTTGTGGTTTGGTTTGTTAGCGTCTCCTCAAGAATTATGGCCAAGAGGTCTCAGACAGTTGGCTTTTGGGCCAGATCATAGGGGCCACAATATCCAAACCTCCACAGGAGATGCTTTGAAATGAGTCAAACACATTTCATGGGGAGGCACAGTTGGGTCCTGTTAGAGACTGCAGTCTTAGCCAGTTGTGGCTGAAAATTCATATTTGGATTGAATTTGGGGGGTGATCTCACTAGCTGTGTTTAAGGAACATACTTAAGAAAAAAAGTAGTGAGAAATTTGTGATCTGAGGCCAGACCAATGTGTGGTTTACTTTTATATACACACACACATCTCTCTTTTCTCTGACGGTTGAATATATTCTAGGAAGTCTAAGTATTAAGGCTGCTGTCTGGTGTACAGGTAGCAGCCATGACTTAACGACTAAAATTGAGCCCAAACTTTCTGCTGTTAAGCGAGACCTTTGTTAAGTGAGTTTTACCCCATTTTACAACCTTTCTCGTCACAGTTGTTAAGTAAATCACCACAATTGTTAAAAATTAGTAACAAAGTTGTTGAGTGAGTCTGACTTCCCCATTGACTTTGCTTGTCAGAAGGTCACAAAAGAGTGATCACAGGACTCCAGGACACTACTGCAACTATCATCAATATGAGCCAGTTGCCAAACATCTAACTTTTGATCATGTGACCATGGGGACACTGCATTAGTCGTAAGTGTGAAAAATGGTCACAAGTCACTTTTCAGTGCTGTTGTGCCTTTGAAAGGTCACTAAATGAACAGTTCTAGGCTGAGGATTACCTGCACTGGGCTGTGATGGGAATAATTATACAACCCAATTATGTAGTGGGTATGTTAGATGAAAACTGGGAAGATCTGGATTCCGGCCTGTCCTTAGCCATGACAACTCGGTGACTGACTTGGTCAAGTCACACTTTCTCAAACCAGTGTGTACCTTATGCAGTTGTTGTTATGAGAGAAAATGGGAGACGGGAGGGCCATATACACCGTTTTGTACTGCTGGAGGAAAGGATGGATATTAATTTAATAAATCAAAAGAAAAAACTTATTTAGCTGTCCTTTTCAGTTTTAGGAACGTTTCTGTATATACAAAAAGGGAAAGCCAAGTTGAAAACTGCCGGGCTTAATTTAGAGAGCTTTTTTTTTTTTTAAAAAAAGTTGGGAATTAATCCTCTTTTCTGTATATCTGAACTGAAGAAAAAAAACACCAAACAGATCATATTCAACAGTTTAACTAAAGAGGAGAATGTAAGGTTAAGAAAGAGGGAGATTATTTCGTTCTTTTCTACCGGAAGAGCTGCTTGCTTTTTTTATTTTTAGCAAATTGGCGTCTGAACTTCCCAAATACTAAAGAGGGAACGTTTGAAAAGGGAAGGCCTTGCAGCTGTACCCTGCTGATTTGAACTGGACTTTATGACCAGCATGAAGGGCTCTTTCTTCCTTTTTTCAAACTGCAAGCACTGCTCATTCTCTACAGAAGAATGGCTGGAGCTGCATTCTGCTTTTACTTAACTTTAAAAAAAACCACAAAAAAACGTTAAGAGCCAAAATCTCAATTCATCCTGGACTAGACAGTTAAAGGACACATCCCTCTTTAACATCTTAGTATCTTAGGCACGGTATCATATTTATTCTGTGAATGCTTTCTCGCTACATTTTGAAAATGAATTATGTAAGTTTTTTTAAAAAAAAAACACTATAAAAGTATATTTGGTTGAATCTTTGAACATATCTGCAGATGATGCTCTGGGAAATAGGTTTCAAGTGCCTATGAGCTAGTGTAAATTTTGTAATCCGACTTTTGTATCTAGGTAACCTCTTCCTTCTGAAATATAGAAATACACAGAAATATTTCCAATTGCCCAAAATGTGGAAAACCCATAATACTTAGGCATTTTTCACCCATAAGAATGACTTTAGTTTGTATTCAGTAGATTTTATTTTGAATTGAATTTCAAATGGCTATGATGGTTGCGAAATAATTTCTAGGTCCATGCAAGGGTTTTGAAAGAGACACCTTGGCAAAAGGCATCGCATAAAGAAAGCATGCTTCCCTAACATTAAAGGTTCGGTGTCCCTCAGAAGATGGGCACAACTGCTTTGAGAGCTTGTCAGTAGTGGCCCCAGCAGAATTGTTTCTGAAGGCACAGGGACCTCCAGAGAAAGCCTTATTTGGCACCTAGAATCTTCTGACAGATGCTATTATTTTAAGCATTTGAGAACCCCAGTATGCTTTGTGATGTTTCCCTTTGTGGGAAGAACCCAGAGAAAAAAATATTTTGGGAAATATTAAAAAGGCAGACTATATTTCCCCAAAGAATAATGGAGAAGATCTTAAACACACACACACACACACACACACACACACACACACACACACACACACACACACACCAGCCCCCAGAAATCAGCCCCAGCCCCTAGGCCCGTGGTGGCGAACCTATTGCACGTGTGCCACAGGTGGCACGCAGAGCCCTCTCTGTGGGCACACACACCGTCGCCCCAGTCCTAGTCCTTCAGCTGGGTTTTATAAAACCTTTTCACTTTAGGCCTCCACCGCTGTGTGCAAAAAAAAAATAAAGTTTCAATCAATGAATCAATTTCAACTTCTCGTGGGAAAAAAAAAGATTTCGCAAAGTTGGAATTGATTGAACTTTTTAGTCCCACCCAGTCTGCTGTTACCACCGCAGCCACGCCCACCCAGTGGGCCAGGCCAACCCAATTGGCCACACCCACCCAATGGGTCATGCCCACCCGACACCTGATGATACATAAGCGGGTTTTGGGTTGCAGTTTGGGCACTCGGTCTCTAAAAGGTTTGCCATCACTGCCCTAGGCAGATGCCAGCTTTTAGAAATGCAAATTCAATAATCCATTCTGGAAGGTTGGAGCCCAAGAAGGTATAAAAGAGCCCCAGAAGGTATAAAAAGCCCACCATTCTGCTCCATGTGGCCAGTGCTCCATGGCCAGTGCTCCATGTTTCTGTCTGGCTCTCCTCTTCAATCAACTGCAACCTTCTTTCTAAAGCAGTCCCCATTTTGATTATTCCCAGCTTGGACTGGACCCTGATTTTTTCTTTCAACATCTTTGAAACAATTGCACAGACCTACTCATTTCACAGAAGATAAGAAAGGGCCTTGTTGAATCCAGCTGCTCTAGTCTATCGTCCTCTTTTCCACTGTGTCCTTCAGACACCTTTTTGGCAGCACAAAATGGAAATGACTCAGTGGTGTTTACATAAACTCGCACACTGCCACTTAACCGTTGTGTGGCTGTTCTTGCATGATGACATGTGATTAGTTGATGAACTGTTTTCCTCTCCTCTCCCTGAATCTACGGAAGACATTGGCAAATGTTCAGAAGTATGTATATTTACAAAAGCTAGGTAGAAGAAAAGATAACATGCGAATATATAAGAGTACATGTAGCTGTTAAAAAAATAATAATAAAAGAGAGGCATAAACCTTGGGAGAAAATCAAGACCGTCAGGGCTTGCTTTCCATTTGCATTTTTTGCAAATGATGGAGTTGGAAGGCAATTACATCAAATGTAAAGGCTATCTACTTTGAATTTCCTTTTTATATTATATTTGTCTTCGAGCCATCACAAGGTAGCAAATATATTAGAACCATCCCCATTGCTGGACACAGTCTAGTAATGGAGCCCAGGCTTAATACAAATACTTGGGGAACTTCTGTTTCTGCTCTTCATCCTCAAGTGAGCAGTTTGCTTTATATTTAGTGAATATCTGGTGTAGTATTCAAGGGTAGGAACTCCAGTTTGGGAGGGCCTATATTCTATGCCTGGATTGGGTCTCAGGATACTGACCTTCCATACAGCATTAACATGCTGTATAACATTCTGTACGTAAGCTGCTTTGCTGGGTACAAATTGCATCCTTTGATACGAAATATCTCATGTTAATTACTTGAAGATGAATCTGTTGTGACTCAGGGCCAGCCTGTGGGTCCGGCAGCCGGCTCAGATGTCTCGGATGACTCAGATGAGGGGGAGGAGGAGGGTGTGGAAGACGAACTGGCTGATGATGGCTTGGAGGCTTCGCAGAGCCCCCAGCCGGGGCCCTCTTCTCAGCTGCGTGAGCCCGATAGTGCGGAGGATGATGACCCACAGCTGGCCCTGTTCAAGGACGCCCGACGCAGGAGGCAGTCGAGCAGGAACAAACAGAGAAAGGCTGTGGGACTCCTCGGGAGGAGGCACAGGGAGGCCACGCCCTGAACTCTAAATAAAAGGAGTGTTTGGGGAAGGGCTGGTTGCTGAAAGCAACCCTTCCGTTTGAGGATTCAAGTTCCCGTGTTTTGTTTCTTGTCCTGTTGTTTGAGTAATAAATCTTGGCAGACGCTTTTCAGCCTCAGACGCTCTCCAGTCTCTACTGTTTGAACAGGGGTTTGCCTTATTGCAAGGCCGGTAGCAGGCTGGTTCAGAACAGAATCCTGTGGCCACTTATGAAATGTTCTTTGAGGAACAGTGTATGTCTTTGAGGAAAATAATATGATACAACCTTCTTAATACTGTAACTGCTTAAGAATGCTGATTAGGGATTGACTAGATATCCCCTTGAGGTCTGGTTTTTTCTTCTAGCATATTTCTGCTAGCAGGGTAATGTCTGTATTATTTATAACTGTTTTTCCTGCTTCTAGCCCTGTGTATGTTTCAGTCCTCCACAGAATGAAAGCAGACAGATCATTAAACTGGCCCTTAAGCCTTCATTCATTAGCATAATAGTGTGGTTCTTGGAAATAATCTTGCTACTTTCTAGGAATCCAGGTCTACAATCTTTTTTTTAATTTTTTTAAAGTGAAAGCTATATTTCCTTTAAGATGGGTCAGGACATCTTGTGTTGGGGGAAATGAGGCATGTCCTCCGCAGTGTAGTAGCTTTTGTTTCCTGCAAGACCCACTCTCAAGGCTGGTAGTATATAGCTTTTTTGGAGAACAGTTATTTATTTATTTAATCTAGGACCAGCTTATTACAGATTCCCCCCCCCCCCCAGCTCCTCGAATAGGCTGGTATTTTTTCTAGAAGTGTATTTGCTAGAAGAGATTTACAGTTTGTGGGTAGTGAAGAGATTGGAGGAAGTATTGTGATGGAAGCTTTGTGTGTTGATAACAGGCAATAAGGATGTTTGAACTTTGTTCAGAGTTTGTCTCCCAAGTAAGGAAGTTTGTCTCCCAAGTAAGGAAAAATATATGGAAGGCCATATATTTTTCAGCAAGAAGACAATGCTAAGTTCATTGCCTTGTATCACCATTTGGCAAAAGGATCAAAAAGTAGGTTGATGTGCAACCTGAATAGACAGTCTGGGAACAGATACATGTGGGAACAGTAGTTTTAGGAACATACACATGAGTCCTGAAAAATATGGAAAGCAAAGAAGCTCTTCTGTTTATTTATTTTTTTTTAAAAAAAACAGAAGACCTTCAGTCCCCATGTTGTTATTTGGTAGGAGGTCTTGGCTTTGGAGACCTTCAAGGATATATCTCTTCCGTGACAGATTCTGTAAACCCAGGGCAAGGCTTGGGATTCTCCAGAAGCCTTTTGGCAAGGTTGTCAGGGTAAGATTTATGTTCAGGAGAAAAGAGAAGGCCAGTGGTGGGGAACGAAATGCCTTTTGTGTCTGAATGGCAGGTCCCAGGGGTCAGCAATAGGATAGTCTTGTTAAACCATCTCTGTTATAACAGCAGAACAAACTCAAGCTTTGGGAGTGCTGTGACTTTCTTGAACAGATCTGCAGCTACTGGGTGTGCTGTAGGCATTGGTTCAAAACCTTCATTCTTCTACAGACTCCTTGCATTATTATCTCTGCAAGAATTGTTTGCATAAGGATTTCAGAAAAATGTATTTCGCAATGCCGCTGGCTGGCTGTATCTTGATTCAGCTGCTGCTTTTGTGATTAAGATGCTGCACTAGAAGTTAATTCTAGTCTACTTACTCTCAGCTATAGACTGAGAGGGTATCAGGGTGTCTTTGAGGCAGTCACTGTCCCTCAGCCCAGCCTATCTCACAGGGTAAATTTTTGTGTGGAAAAAACTGAAAGAGGGACAACTCCCTTGTGTTCCTGGATGAAAAGCAAGATAGAATTCCGACAACAAGCAAGGGCTTGGAAAAAGTGGGAACCTGTAACATTCACAGACTGAGATCGTGCTTCTCGGTTGGAAAGGAGTCCCACTAAAAAGACTGGGGATTGTTTCTACCTTGGCTTTGATGCGATATATTTCTTTTAATATATCTAAGCATGCTTGGGGGAACCCTTCTTCCAACAATGCTTTGAATGATTGAATCTGTCAGTTTCATTCCTGGTGCTTTTAGATTCTGGATTGCAGCAGTGTGCAATTCTTACAAAGAAACACACACACACACACACACACACCCACCCCTGCCACCCTTTTTCCTAATCCATTCATTTTTTGGATGCCGTGATACTTTTTCAATCTTATTGCTCCATAGTGTCAGAGCTCCTTAGGGTTAATGGTATTGATTTTGAGGTTTTGATGGCAATTTATTTTGTATGCATGTCATTTGGCAAAGCTCGGAGGCATAGAAGATGGGCAGCAATTAGCAGATAGCAACTGTGCCATTTAGGAATCTTTCCTGACAAATTGACTCAAATGGCACAAGAGACAAGAGCGAAGAATTAACGGCTTGCTTACCAAGCAGGACCACCAAAAAAAATAATAATTAATGTTTTCTGCAGCAGACCTCTGGCTGCCTATACTATACCCCATGAATCTTCTCATTTAAGCACTGGAGACTGGAGACAAGAGATACAGTTTTCTCTGCAAACATTAGAGCATTTGATGTCCAGTTGAATACAAGGGCACTTCTGATGGATTAGATACTGAAGTGGGGTAACAGAGGAACATTGTGAATTTCCTGAGGTTTATTGGTGGCTTGCTGGATCGAGTCAAGGCCTGTCTAGGTCATTTACCAGTCAATAATTAGCTGTAGTCCTCCAGAAACATATGATGTCAACTACTGTTTCTCTACAGCATTTGGTCCTTTGTTCAAACATGAATGTTCTATTTCAGGTGTTCTCAACTTTTTTTACATCTCTTTATCCCACCAATCAATCTGTCAAAGAATCTGGACTGTACCATGGCAGAAACAAAGCAAACATTTTTTTTTATTTTTTGAAAAGAATATTTATCAGTAGTGTACAAACTTACCAGATCCGAATTGTTCGCAAATTTGTAGTGCCCTGAAATACAGTTTCAGAAACAGCTGTATGATACGTTTGGAGCTGGTACTACTAATGCAGGCTTGAAACGTCCGCAAGATTGAAATTGTTTCAAACTTGAAGAAACTTTTGTCACATTTTTACATTGATACCATATGTTTATAGGCATTTATCTGCTTGCAAGTAGCAGGTATATGAGGAGGAGGAGCTGACTCCTTGAAGTAATGCATAGTGACAGATGTACTATTATATCTGCAAGTAAGGAAAAGGACATTAACTCTGGATCCCTTAAGATCCCCTCCAACCAGGGGTGTGTTGAAAGGAGGCAATAACTAGTTCTGATGATGCAGCAATGTGCTTTTCAAAACTGAATATTTCAGCAAAGATATCTGAGGAACAATTCCAGTAATAGCAGGATTCTCCAACCACGACTCCAGTAAAGCTTCCAATGAAATCGAACTTTCTCATTAAATTCAGGAATCTGCCCCGAATAATATAATTGAACTAAATTTGAAATCCCCAAGGAATACATTTGTTTTTTTTTAATGTAATAGTAGCAGGGAAAAAAGTAATTATAATGGTTTTGGTTGTTTTACTCAAAAAAACTGAAGGGCAAGTTATTTTTTCTTAAGTGTGAATGCTAAAGGTATGAATATATGAAGTACTTAAGGAGGATTTTTTCTCTCTTCCTGATATAACCATACTCTGTAATAATTGTTAATATGATAGAGAGGCATCAGATGTACGCCTAATCTCATTGATCATACATCTGCTTCAAATAGGATTGAAGTAGTCCTCGACTTACGAGCATAATTGACCCCAAAATTTGTGTTGCTAAGTGAGACATTTGTTAAATGGGGTTTGCCCCATTTTGCGAGCTTTCTTGCCACAGTTATTAAGTGAGTCACTGCAGGTTGTGGTTGTTAAGTGAATCTGGCTTTCCCATTGACTTTGCTTGTCAGAAGGTAGCAGAAGATGACCACATGACCCCTGGATGCTACAGTTGTCATAAATATAAAGTCAGTTGCCAAGCTTCTGAATTTTGATCACATGACCATGGGGATGCTGCAATGGCCGTGAGACCATAAGTCACTTTTTTTCAGCACCATTGTAACATTGAATGGTCACCAAATGAACTGTGGTAAGTCAAGGACTACCTGTAATAGCCAGAGACCTTAAGAATTAAATAGGTGTATGGACAAATAACAGGGACGCGGTGGCTCAGTGGGTTAGGACGCTGAGCTTGTCGATCAGAAGGTCAGCACTTTGGCGGGTCGATCCCGAGTGCCGCGTAACAGAGTGAGCGCCTGTTACTCGTCCCAGCTTCTGCCAACCTAGCAGTTCGAAAGCACGTAAAAAATGCAAGTAGAAAAATAGGGACCACTCCGGTGGGAAGGTAACAGCGCTCCGTGCGCCTTTGGCGTCTAGTCATGCTGGCCACATGACCACGGAGACGTCCTCGGACAAGCGCTGGCTCTTCGGCTTTGAAATGGAGATGAGCACCGGCCCCTAGAGTTGGAAATGACTAGCATGCATGTGCGGGGGAACCTTTATCTTTACCTTATGGACAAATAAAAATGTGGGATAAATTTGGATCCATAAATCACAACATTGCAGGTTTCGTTACATTAAGGAAATCAATGTAAGTTATTAATTAGGTGCTTAAGTTCCCGTAGTTTCAGTATAATTAGAGTTGAACCCTAGGCCAAAAAATGCATTGTTTTTCCCACTCTGCCTGGACAAACTCAATTGTTAAATGTGTTATTAGCTTTCTTTCCTGCTCTGCCTGGACTAGCAGGAAGGAGCGTTTTACACAGAGTAGCTATGTGTGTAAGAATCTAACTCCTCATTCTCTGGCTAAACATCACCCCTGGCTCTCAAACGTTTCTCTGGGATAAAGAGTCAATGGCCTTCATCTTCCTTCCAATCACTGTCTTTCTCAGGATGGCCGAGAGCTTTCTTTGAGAACGTTCTCTGAACATTATTGATTGGTATTTAGCATTGAATGAAGCAGAATTACGTGAAAACACATTCTTAATGCTTGCATGCTCTTTTACCTTCTTATTTGGAAAGAATTTTTCTGTTTCAAAGGGCAAACAGTTTGAGGGGATGGACAGCTTTCTGAAAGACATCCTTTAGCCAAACGTATGCTTTGTTTGCAGGGAACAACTCCTCCATGCAGAAATAATTGCATCAGAAGCTTGCTTGCAGCAAAAGCAGGCAAGCACTCTTTTCCCCCATTCAGGGCCGATTCGCATCAGAGGTAATCTCTTAGGAACCCTTACGCTGGCTGGTAGCGAACAAGGCCAGAGTTTATCCCACACTGCTTTCCTTGCACTTGTAAGAGCATCACCGTGTCATGCAACTTTTCCCTCGTGTTGTCTCTTAAGAATAATCCAGAGGGAATGAAGGAATTATTTTTAATTGAAATAAACACTATTCCTTGATAGTCTTTATCACATTTGTAGGTGGTGTATCTGTCCATGTACACATGCTGTCTATTGGCTCAGCAGGGCCCCCCCACACCTTTTGGGAGCTAGGGACTGGTTCTGTGGAGGGAAGTTTTTCCACAGACTGGGAGGGAAGTGGTTTCACATGCTGCCTGGATCCCATGCATGTGCCGATGGGGCTTTACTCAATTGCCTGGCCAGTTCCTGGTGGACCATGGACCAGTTCCTGAGGTTGGGGACCTCTGTATTAGCTGACACACCTCTCCATCTCTCTCTCTCTCTCTCTCCCTCCACCCCCTTCTCTCTCTCTCTCTCTCTCTCTCTCTCTCTCTCTCTCTCTCTCTCTCTCTCTCTCTCTCTCTCTCTCTCTCTCTCTCTCCCTCCCTCCCTCCCTCCCTCCCTCCTTCCCTCCCTCCCTCCCTCCCCCCCTTTATCACTCCAAGTTCACATTCTTTCTATTTGGTTTCCTTGTCCCTTATCACACATTTCCTTTTTCAATTCGCCTTGGGCTTGTTATCCTATGTAATCAAAGAAGCCAGTGCATGCACAAAAGCATGGAAATTTGGTCATGAAGCTCAGCAGCTAAGCATCTATTTTGAAAGAAGCTATGTAACTCTAGATCTGTTGCTGGCCCTCCAAGCTGGGGTCTATTCCTGCTGGTGTTTTCTTGAGATGGGAATTCATTTAGTGACCGTTTGAAGTTACAGAGGCACTGGAAAAAGTGACTTACAACTATTTTTCATGGTTACAACCATGGTCACCTGATTTTACCTTTAGATGTTTGGCAACTGGTTCATATTTATGATGGTTGCCGTGTCCCAGGGTCATGTGATCACCTTTTGCGACCTTCTGACAAGCAAAGCCAATGAGGAAGCCAGATTCACTTAACAACCAGGCTACTAAGTTAACAACTGCAGTGATTCACTTAACAAATGTGACAAGAAAAGTCGTAAAATGGGGCAAAACTCATCTAACAAATTTCTCACTTAGCAACATAAATTCTGGGCTCAATTGTGATCGTAAATCGAGGACTAGCTGTGTAGCAGCTTAAAGAATGAGAAAAAGAGACTGCTAGAAAGGCATGCATGTCTTTAGGAAACCAACTATACAGCAGAGTTGAGTTTTTGAAAGGTACCATCTTTTCTAACTGCTGTGTTGCCTGGGCCTCCTAATACATCAATCTCAATCTTGCTTGTAGTACTTCTGACAGCAAGTATGGAATGAATGAGTCACTGATTTGTTTAATTATTATAATGCTTAATCTGTCAAAATGATATATAGCAAGACTAAACAATGAAAACATTCATTGTAGTAGATCAACATATGTCCATGGTAATAGAGCAAAATGCTTTAGAAATAAATTACTATCTTAATCAGTAATAGCAATGGAAGTGGCAGAGTTACCATCAGCCAGCCCAGTGAGGAGCAAAAATCTGTTGGTAATAACCCAGTAGCAAAGTAATTAACTACCAAGTGGAGAGGAGTACAAACTGATGACCTTGGATAAAATACATATGAAGACTGCTAGGAAAACTTGAGCTTAGCCAGATGAAATAGGAAAGCCTATGGGAAAAATTCAAAGTTGCCCACCTTGATTGTCAGTACAAGAGGGGGGGGGGGGAAGGGGCAATGTTAATCAGGTTTTCAGAATGATTGTATTGTAGACTATATTAATAAGGTAGAGCTCTGCCTTGTGAGGCCAGCTTCCTGACGTGGTCTACTTCAGGGATTCTATTCCTGGTAATATTGGTTTAAAGCAGGGCTCTTCAAACTTGGCCCTCTTATGACGCTGGCTGAGGAATTCTGGGAGTTGAAGTCCACAAGTCATAAAAGGGCCAAGTTTGAAGACCCCTGGTCTACTTCGAAGAGTTGATATATATGCTTTTGGGGAGGAGCTCAGTTGTTACCATTTTCCAGAATGAGTCTGACTTCTGAGAAAGGCCATTTAGTTCGATGGGAGGTATATCCAAAAGCAGGGCCTCCTGGCTTCATCCCCCCCTCACTTCATAGAAACTGGGATCAGCCCACAGTTTCTTCTGGAATGAGGGATTCCAACTGGAGTACAGTTGTGATCCTACAGATATTAACTCCTCTGTCTTCCCCAGCCTGTTATCTTCTGTATATGCTGAGAGTACAGTTCCAGAGAATTCAGCACATATGTGTGTTGACAGATTGGGGAAGGCCATGCTAGAAGAATGGTGCATGCAATAAAGCAGAAAGTTTGCAGGTTGACCAAGTGGCTACCAGTGTTTACAACTTCTCAGTGAATAGTTCTGTTTGGATGTTTAGTTTGTTAACTCTTTATTTAGGTGTAGTTTTACTACGATAGGATCCCCTGTCCCTGTAAGTTGTTGAGATGCTGGCTGTATAAATTTAAGCAAAAGGTAGAACTGAAGGAATGGCCATGGTAGTTTTTGTAAAAGTCAGATTTGAGATTCTTACAGTTTTTCCAGTGCAAACACTATTTACAATTTAAAATGATGGTTCCTGGTTTGTGTCTTTGTTCAAGCCTTTCATGTCTGAACTGTAAATTCCTGAGAGGTTTATTCAAATTAAATGGTGTTTAAAAAAATCTGTTCTATATTTTTGCTCTTGCTTTGCTCTGGTGAATACCTTTCATTTTTAAGAGTCTTCGTTCCTGAAGTATCATAAATATGCACGAGCCCAATGGCACTGTCAAAATTGGTTGCTTTTTAAATAGCCAGCCTTTGAAATTATTGTCAGGGACATACAACATAGAATCATAAGGCTGGAAGGGACCTCCATGTTTTACACAACCATCTTAATTTTTTTATGCTTTCTTTTTTTCTTGCCTTTCTTTCTCCAGCACCGAAGACATGTAGCCCCAAACAGTTTGCCTGTAAAGATCAGATCACATGTATATCCAAGGGCTGGAGATGTGACGGAGAGAAGGACTGTCCAGATGGCTCTGATGAATCACCAGATATATGTAGGTATCTTTACTTCCTCTTCTTTTCCCTAGTAATTATTTTTACAACTATTTTTATTTGGTGACCTCGATTTCTTTCCATTCAACTTTTTCTGAGGGTGCAAAATGCACGGCACGCTTCTCACTGCTTTGGGAACACTGAAAAACAAAACAGCACAGGGAGAGGTTTCGTAAGAATTCTCCCACTTCTCCAGTTTGGAAAATATCATTTATTATTCACGTTTCTGTGCAAGTTTTATTTATGGGCAACTGTTCCTCATTGGGTTTTATGCAAAATTGGCTGAGAAAGCCTTTCCCCACTTCCACTTTTCTGATGAGTTTCCCTTCCCCGTCTTCTTCCCCTTTTTTGGCTTCCTCCTGTAGAAACCACTGACTTCTTAGGATGATAGTGTTCCTAACTGAAGAGTCTTTAAAAATTGCCTGATTACTAATCTGCTGGAGAAAATTTTTTTCCAGCAGAGAATTTTACATCATATGGAGTATTAATTCTCTTAACTGAAGTTGCTGGAGTGTGAACTGTGGGCTTTCTGCCTGTAAAGTATGTGCTCAGTCATTGAGCTATATTCCTTTCCCAAAATAAGTATGTTATGGATGGTCAAAATGCCTTCCCTGCTGCTGCTCCAGAAGCATTATTAGGACAAGTTAAAAGGAAGTTTGGACTTCTTTATAAATGTTAGAAAGTGTCCCTTGGCAGAGGAAGAGCCTTAATATTGCTTTGATTTGTGAGAATTGCCAATGAGAGCTATTTAGAATAGCCAGCAGGCATTCCGTAGATAGTGGGAAATTCAGGAATAGTTGAAAATAAAAGGAAGGGATGCTGACTCAAACAGTTCCCTGCTACCTAGCTTTTAACCCTCATAATTAAACCCAGAATTTAAATCCACTGGTTCCCCTGCTTTGTGTGAGCTTAGGGACTGTAAATTAATTCATTAAGATTTATGTCTCACCTTTCGTCCATGATCTTAAGATAGTGGACATATGACTCCTCAATTTTTGCCCACAACCAACTTGTAAGATAGGTTGGGCTGGGACTTAGGAGTGGGATATGAAGTCATAGAGAGATCTTCCGGGGGGGGGGGGGGGAGAAACAGTGGTTTTCAACAATAAAAATTCAAGTTAGAATAGTTGATGGTATGTCCCCAGATGGAATTTCTGGATACAAGAGGAAAGGCTTTTTCTATTATTTTTTCTTTATTTTTTTAAAAGATCTTTCTCTGTATTTGCATTCATAGAAATCAGGGGGGGAAAGGGGACTTCTCAAGCTTTCTTGGAAGGCTTTTTTGATTTGATGTTTACGTTTAATATGTTTTAGTGGATGCTTTCGATTTGTTTAATTTAATATAATTTAATAGATGAGGGAATAGACAGGGAATTCATCAGATTTGTAGATGACACTAAACTGGCAGGAAGACAAGCTCAGCATCCAAAAAGATCTTGACAAACTTGAACAATGGGCCCTATCCAACAAAAGGAATTTTAATGTGGAGAAAAACAAAGTTTTGAATTTAGGCAGGAAAAACCAAAGGTATAAGTACAGATTAGGCGAGAGGGACCTTGGAGTCTTAGTGGATAATCACTTGATTATGAGCCAGCAGTGTGCAGCAGCAGCCAAAAAAGCTAATACAATCAATCCTGGATTGTATAAACAGAGACATAGAATCAGGATCACACGAAGTATTAGTACCGCTTTATAAAACCTTAGTAAGACCACAGCTGGAATACTGCAACCAATTTTGGTCACCATGCTACAAAAAAGATGTTGAGACTTTGGAAAAAGTTCAGAGAAGAGCAACTAAAATGATCAAAGCCTGGAGTTTATTATTATTATTATGGTACGCGAGTACCTGGCTGATGGTACGCATAGGATGGGTTGAACAGCACTGTAAAAAATGTAAAAAAAGCTTTTTTTTTACACTAACCTGCTTTCATCTGCATTTCGTTTCTCCATTCCCTTCTCAGCCTTCGCCATGCATGTGTGGGACAAAAAAAAGGTTCCATGAGACTTTCTAACTTCTCACGAGATCTCACGAGAAGTTAGAATGTCTCATGGAACTTTTTTTTTTTACTGATAGTCCCACAAACACGTGGTGGAAGCTGAGAAGCAAATGGAGAAATGGAATGCAGCTGAAAGCAGGTTAGTAAAAAAAATGCGCTGGGAGGCTTCAGAGCGCCGAGCGCAGGCGGCTTCTGAGTGCCAGGAGACTTCTGAGCGCCCTGCATAAGTATGAATCAGTTGCCAAATATCCGAATGTAAATCACATGACCCTGGGGATGCTGCAACATTCATAAGTGTGAAAAATGGTCATAAGTCACTTTTTTCAGTGCTGTTGTAACTTCAAACAGTCACTAAGCAAATTGTAAGTCAAGGACTACCTGTACTTTATCATTTTTTCCCTTTTTGGGGGGGGTCGAGTTTTTGACAACTTGGTGGGCGACTGGTGGTACTCGGATATTGCCTTATCCTAAAAGTGGTACAATGGATGAAAAGCCCTGTTTTAGTAGATGCTTTGATATTGTTACTGAGATGTATTTGTAGCCATTATAGTTATTTTTACAAGCTGAATAAACAGACTAGGGGAAAAAAAAGAGGAAATACAAAATGTCTCTGTCTGTCTGTCTGTCTGTCTCTCTCTCTCTTTCTCTCTCTCTCTGTGTGTGTGTGTGTGTGTGTGTGTATGAATGAATGAATGAAACAAGAAACTATTTCACTAGAGTTGACTGTGGAGGACTGTTAAAAATATCCTAAGTGATTGAAGAGATGCTGAATGAGTTCTTTCTATCTGTCACAGAAAATGTGGCACAAAAATAATAATAATAATAATAATAATAATAATAATAATAATAATAATAATAATAATAATAATAATAATAATAATAATAATAATAATAATAATAATAATAATTTTATTTGTATACCGCCCTTCTCCCGAAGGACTCAGGGCGGTGAACAGGGCAATACATGTTAAAAGACAAGAATACAAAAATTAAAAGAGATTAAACAAGATGCCCCAAAACTATAACAATAAGTTAAAATACATTGAACAGTAATAAAACCCAAGCCCATCACCCATCAGGCCAGGCCGGCTTGTTCGAACAAATAAGTCTTTAGATTGCGCCGGAAGGAGTAAAGGTTGGGCGCCGTCCGGAGCTCATCCGGAAGATGGTTCCATAAATCCGGCGCGCCCACAGAGAACGCCCTCCCCCTGGGGGCCACCAGTCGACATTCTTTGACCGGTGGCACCCTGAGGAGGCCCTCTCTGTGGGAGCGCACTGGGCGGAGGGAAGTTGATGCCGGCCGCAGGTGCTCCCTGAGGTATTCCGGACCCATGCCATGTAGGGCTTTGTAGGTCATTACCAGCATAACTGACATTTTAAAAAATTGTCTTGGGCATAAAAAGTAGTGTCAAGAAACAAAATTCCAATCTTTTTATAAAATTACAAAAGTCACATCACTAGATCATTTTCCAGAAAGTTCTAGGGACTGTTCAGGAAATGATAGGCTGGGTAGTTTAATAGCTATGGCCAATAAGTTTCTATAACTAATAAAAGCCACAATTAAAAATTATCAGGGATACAAGAGAAAAGTATTAATGAAGAAAAATCCATGGATTTTGAATTATTTTTTTAAGAATAATTAGGAAAGAAATTAAAAATAAGCCGCCTTTATAGAAGTATGTGATACAATCCCATTATAAATAGTACTGACTGACTTGGAAAAGAATACTGAAGAACTGGAATAGACACAGTAAAAAAGGAACTAAAATGATTTTAGGGGCTGAAGTAACTTCCCATGAAGAATTGCATGTCAGGCTTTTAGCATTAGAAAAGAGGAAAAAGGAAGATACAAAGTATGCGTAAAATGATGCATGTTATAGAGAAATTTTATAGGATGGAGGGTTATTTCCACTTTATAATTTTATCCCCGGCCTAAGGTTATCCAGCAAACTGAATGGAGCGAGGTTCAGGGCAGATAAAATGGAGTATTATTTTCCACACTAGATAGCAAAGGATTGGAATTTGTTCCAGCAAGGTGGGAAGGGCTGACCCCCAACCTAGCCTTAAAAGGAGATGATGCAGATCCATAGCAGAGAAAAATATCAATGCCTGAGTCATGATGGCATTTGGGATTGTCAGGTTCAGAAGGACAGGCTCTTGATGTTATGTCTGAAGTAAGGGAATGGGAAGGTGCTGTTGCAGCCATGTTCTGCTTGTGGAGCTTACCCAAAAACATCTAGGTGGTAGGATCTTGGGTTAGATGAAGCTTTTTGGATCCTTGTTTTTAGCTGCAAGAAAAATGGGACCAAACAAATTCCTCATCTGTTGGTCCAATGCAATTAATTCCTGATTATAACAAGAAAGCAGATTTGGCCTCTGGGATGTCTGCCAATTTTCTCCAGGGCAATATTTTGAAATAGACAATCATTGCGAAATATTTGACAGAGGCCAGATGTTAAGTGTTCTTTTGTATAGATGTGCCTCTGGAATAAGACACTGATTGTAGTAAGACAATGACAAATTCCAGCTGATCTCAGTTTGCCTCTAAATTTGAGAATTGAATCAATTCAAATATTCAAATATTATCAGTTTTTCCATATTGTTATTTGATGTCTAATGGAAGAACTTGTGGAAGATCAAAGCAGCTATAATAATATTTTTTACTATTTTCTGGTTGCAAAATTAACAAATGCAATTTATGAGTTTTAGTAGCAAATGCTACACAATTCTGTGTCAATAGATTGCTCACTGGAGCGCAATAATAATTACACTTTGTCAAATATAATTTTTTTAAAAAAGAAAAAAATGCTTCAATTCTGTGGACAGTTAAAATAACTGTAGAATATGCTATTTATTAAGGGGGGATTGGTGCCTTGTTGAAGTTCTTAACTCAAATTATTATATTCCATTTTCCTTGCCCTTCACCAAAATTTGTTCTATGAACAAAATAATATATTCAAGATAATAGATTCAAAATAATAGATTCAAGGTGTTGGTAATGACTTACAAAGCCCTACATGGCATGGGTCCGGAGTACGTAAGGGAGCACCTGCGGCCGGCGTCAACTTCCCTCCGTCCAGTGCGCTCCCACAGAGAGGGCCTCCTCAGGGTCCCTCCGATCAAAGAATGTCGATTGGTGGCCCCTAGGGGGAGGGCGTTCTCTGTGGGCGCGCCAGACCTGTGGAACCACTTGCTGGTCGAGCTCCGGATGGCCCCCGACCTTCGCTCCTTCCGGCGGGATCTAAAAACTTATTTATTTGAGCAATCCGGCCTGGTTTGATGGGTTAAGGGTTGGGTTTTTAACATGGTTTTAATTACTGTTTATATCGGGCATAATATTTAATTGTTTTTTAACTTTTGTACTTCGTTTTTAATATTTATTGCCCTGTACACCGCCCTGAGTCCTTCGGGAGAAGGGCGGTATAAAAATTTAATAATAATAATAATAATAATAATAATAATAATAATAATAATAATAATAATAATAATAATAATAATAAGAAGAAGAAGAAGAAGAAGAAGAAGAAGAAGAAGAAGAAGAAGAAGGCAGTTTTGGTTGACTTGCTAACTGCACTTTAGTTTTCTTGAAAAAAATGTGGATTGTATATTTTACTTAGCATGATTCTGTGCTTATTATAGCACACAGATATGTTTTCCCCAATTTGATGATGTTGGATTACAGTTCCTAGCATTCTAAATCAACTTAGATTTCTGGGGTGAGGAGGAGATGATGTTAATAAACTAAGTAAAAACCCAATATTAAAAAACAAACAATAACTGAATGCATTTCATTTTGGTCAGCACAGAACTATGGTTGTGAAGTATGAAAAAAAGAGGGACCCTGATTTATGAAGCTTATCTCATGTGCCAACATCATTGTTATTGCTAATACTGATACTAGAAATTCATTGAAAGGGGGAGGGATTTCAAGAGAAAGCCTTCTAACCCTAAAAAGATAAGGGGGCGTCAACGTGGTGCCATAGTGGCGTGAGAAAGGACTGGTTAAACAGCTACAGAAGATGGAGAACCTCTCACTCAGTCCTCTGTTAGCAGTGACAGGCAAGAGTTACCCCAGACAGGATTTGGAGATAAAGGAAACGGGAGGGGAAAGCTGGAGGTGTCTTTGTTAATATCCAAGTGGGTTAGATGAAGTCAAGCTGACAAACATTTGCATGCAAACACGAGGAAATCTCAAGCATATTCCAAACAATGGAGTCCCTGGTTGGGATGAACTCATTATTGCTAATGTAGCCTCTTCTTGGTTGTTCCCACAGATTTTAGAAAGCACCTATTAATTTAAACGCAGACACTAATTATTAATTAAGGTTTTGGGCTGCTGACAAATTTGGGGTCAATACCGACAGAGGCTTTCCTCTGAGCTTTCTAGCCAAACATAACTATTTATTAACGCAGGCATCATCCATTGATCAGCCAGAGATCAAGTGGCTTTACTGTCATTCTAAAGGCAATCATTTGGAGAGGCTGCAGCTGAGGACGAGAAGGAACGCAGGATTGTTTGAACAGATCTTCTGATAGACCAGCTTCTTTGGCTGTCCCTCGCCTTGTCATTTCAGCAGGGGATCAGAAGATGTTTTTGAACAATAAGTGCCTGGGTTTGCATGCTTATGTCTCTCCTCAGTTCCTTTCTTTTGGAATGTTGTCTCTTGCAACATCCTTACAAGGATTCTGTTGTATAGACAATACGTAAGCTATTACAGGATTCTGAAATGTTTCAAAATTATGAGTAAATAAGGGACTCAGAAGTTGCATTATATGTTTGATTGCTCTGGGCCAAGCAAAAGTCCTCGATGAAAGGGACTGACACAATCAGAACACATCTGGAAAGATGGTAGTTGAAGCAGTTAGGCATAGCGCGGACGTGTAACAGGCAACTTGGTGTCCTCCAGATGTTTTGGATTACAGCTCTTGCTCTCCTTGACTATTGGAAGAGACCAGCTTGGCTATCCCTTGCCCATTGTAGAGCAGCTCTTCCATTAAGGATGGTGGCTTAGCATTATTGTACAGGGTTGGGTGAGGTTAAACTCTTTATGCTGAGATACTTAGCAATGGAAGTTTTTCTATCTAGTAAAGACTTAAAAAAAGAGATTTTGGAGGGCAGTAATGGAGTTTCTCTTTTTTGCAAGCAGGGGAGGGGGTATATTACCAAACAAAATTGTCTGTAGAATAAAGATGTTAACCTGTAACAACCTTATGGCTGTGTACAATGATTTACACTAGCTTAGTCTTTAATTTCCGACAATTTCGCTAAATTACAAAGCTTACGTGATAAAGATACAGGCTCAATACTTAGCTTAATATGTACCACGTTACACTTGTATAACATTTTTTAAAACTCAATTTGAAATGTTCTTGCTTGTACAAAGGTAAAAGAGTGAGAGGAGCAAGTAGGGTATTTGGTTGCAAAGGTTGCAAAGCTAAAGCATAAGAAGAATTATTTACTCTGTTAAAAGGAAAATGCTAAGCAACTTTTATTTTAAATCTCAGTGAATGTGGCCTTTATTGATGCTGGTGGGCATTAGAATTATAAGCATTAGTACAGAGTGGCTTATGTTAGGAGGTTTATAAAGATTCCGAATTTAGATATAGGTAGTCATCCAATCATGGCCAATTTCAAGTCTCTGCAGTTTTTCTGGCAAGGTTTTTCAGAAGAGGTTTGCAATGGCCATTCACGGAGAGAAAAACTGACTGGCCCAAGGTCAGTTGTCCATAATCCTGGTTTCCAATGCTGATACTCACTGTTAGAAAATCACTAGCAGTAATAACAATAACAGTTGCCATTTAGTAATAATAATTGCAAAATAGTAGCAGTCCTGACGTTCTACAACAGGGGTGTCAAACTCAATTTCATTGAGGGCCGCATCAGCATTGCGGTTGCCCTCAGGGGGCCGGGTGGGTATGGCCAGGGTGGGCGTGGCCTACTGGGTGGGCGTGGCTAGAGTGCATACGGCCTGCTGGGTGGGCGTGGCCAGCTCTACATCGTTCGCATCAAGGGTGCCTATGGGGGCCTGGGCGGGAGTGGGACAGATCTGAGGGTCTCTGGCAGAAGGAGGGTCTCTGGGCCAGGGCCAGGGCAGTGGGGGCCGTTCCCTCACTGTTTCCAGGATGGCTTCGTGGGCCACATGAAACCACTTCGTGGGCCGGATCTGGCCCTCGGGCCTTGTGTTTGACATGTCTGTTCTACAAGAAACATTTTGTGATATCAAGTTAAAATAAATGTGACTTTTTTTAATGGACTCTAATGTTTTTTCTTTTTTAATCCTTAAAATGTCATCCCTGGTTAGCTATTTAGACTCTCAGTTTAGACCTTCTTCTCAATTCTTCCTTTTTCAATTGTATTTATTTCTGGATTGTAGCCAACTCAATTAGAGAAGCTAAATATTTATGGGGAAAAGAACAGCAACTTTTAAAGTGGTTTTTATAATGTTAACAATTCCTGACTCATGCAACCCTTTGGGGTGTACCACAAACCTGTCACATGAAATTAATTAGCTCATTTATTAGCTTTTAAAATAAGTAAAGTAGTTTGTTAAGGTTCTTCATGCCAGTAATAATTAAGTGGCTCACGGAAGGACTATTCTACATGGCAGATTATTTTGATTGATGGATCAGCACCCACTAAGGATCCTAACCTGAGCCATAAAAGAATTTGGCTTAATTAATCTTTAATATACAGTTACTCAAACTAATTCGCTTAGTATGTTTCCCTTGGAAACACAGTCTGAGGTTTCATAGCCTTGTGGAAAGAAGGATCTGGGTCAGCAGTAGGTAGCTTTGTGCCCTCCAGATATTTTGGACTGCAGCTACCATAAGACAGCATGGTTTCAGTCTAAGCCATTTACAGTCCAAACTCAAATACATGTTCTCAAATACATGCTTTAAAGCAGGGGTCTTCAAACTTGGCCCTTATATGACTTGTGGACTTCAACTCCCAGAATTCCTCAGCCAGGCACACTATTATTTTCAGGAATAGAATCAAGGAAGCTGGCTATTTACTAAGCCAGTTGAGCGTACATTTCATCAAGGTCTCTTGGAGCGAAGAGTAACATTATGCCTGTTGGATTCCCACATTTATTTCCTTAGCTAATCAATTATATGAAGAGCTCAGGCATTCTCCTTTCCAGATATACTAAAGGAACGTGCAGTGTGTGTCTAAACATCATCCATACACATGAAGTTCTATTTCTTTTTCTAGGATTTTCTGTAGATTTGATTAGAGTAATTGTGCTGGGCCCCTTGGAGACCCTCATAATAGCAATGGCTCTTCCTGTTTTCCAGGTCCACATAGCAAGGTATCGAGGTGCCATCCAAATGAGCACAACTGCCTGGGTACTGATCTTTGCATTTCCATGACCAAGCTTTGCAATGGCGAACGTGATTGTGTAGATGGTTCAGATGAAGGCCCACACTGTAGAGGTAAGTTATACAATCGGGTAAATGCCAGCTAATTAGGAAGAAAAATTCTGAAAATTCTTGGTGTTAAAAAGAAGGTGTTTTGAAGCTGCCATTGTGACCTTGCAGCCAAAGGACAGACATGATTTTAGTTGTGTGTTAAGAAGAGAATGATGATTAAAAGACATTCTTGCTATTAGTAGGATAGCAAGTGATCAAGAAAGCACAATTAATAGTAACTAAATATGGGTAAAGAGGTATAGATATTACTCTACTTATGAACTTTTGTGAACATTCGCTGATACGAACAGACCAGTCCACAAGTCCATCTGAGAAGATCTTTGAAGTCAAGAGAAGGTTGGAAAGGGTTAGTTTCCAATGTTCCACATCTGCATGCAGCATGTAGGTAGCCAATCCTTTCCCGTCTTTTCCCGACTTTTATCTATTGAACATCATGGAAAGTCAGCCAAAAGAAGAAGAAGGAGGAGGAGGAGAAGGAAGAAGAAGAAGAGGAGGAGAAGGAGAGGAAGAAGAAGAAGAAGAGAAAGAAGAAGAAAAGAAAGAAGAAATTGAACACTGAAGTGATCCCAGACCAAGCTTTGAGCCTTTCAGCTTGATAGAGAAAGTGCTGTCATTGTTCAAAATGCAGGACCCTAACATTGAGCGCTTCCCCAAAGTATTGGCCCATCATGCAATCTGCTGCTACAGTGTCATCTATGAGGAATACAGGAAGACCACTACTCAAAATTCACTTCAGGAAAGTAGAAAAACTTGCTGCATCAACTTCAAAGGATGAGCCAACAACATCACCATAACTATCAGGTTTTACCGTGATTCTGTCACTTATGTAAGGTAAGAACTCTATTGCACGTGATTTTTTTTTTAACACTAGTTTGGACTTGTGAACAGAACAGGTTTGTGAACAGTCTCTCGGAACGTAATCTGTTTGTAAGTAGAGTAATGTCTGTACCGTGAAAAAGAGGTGGGGAAAGATTGGAATCATCACATTTTTTTAAAATGAGAAAATGATGTCATACTCTTAAAATGACACAGAACAGTATTATATGAATGGTGCATATAACTGTCATATCCAATGTAGATTTTTGCTCAGTATAAAACAAAGCATCTAATAAATGCATAATAGCTCAGGATATTAGCCTTCAGACACAAGCTTAGAAATTATTGCAGATTGCTGTCATTTCCTCGGAAAAAGAGGGGAAACTGCCCTCTTGCTTTATGAGTTTAAAAGGCAAGATTCTTGTTAATTCTCATTGTTAATCAAAAATACTACATTTATTATGCTTTAGATGCACTGTACATATCTGTAACGGGGTATAATACTATGCTTTATATGCATACTATACATGTCCCTGATTGGGACATAATTTCATTCTTCTGTAAATAATATTATAAAATGCAATTAAGAGGAAATGTAAAAATGTAAAAGCGGCATAAATTAAGGGGGAAAATGAAGTGATTCAGATAAAAATAGGGAATACAAGCCAGAAACAGAAAAAAAAAGTTGCACATACTGGAGAATGCAGGTGTTGTTGTTGTTGTTGTTTTGGTAACTTCAGCCCATCCTTCTATCTTCCTGCAAGGGTTATATAAATGGTTGGAAAACCATTTGAAGAGAGTGCAATAAAGACAGAGAATCTTACTAAACAATAAAACTGCTGTCATGAAAAGCATAAGCAAATGAAAGTAAATGTTCCCTAAGGAAGAGATGAATTATTAGCTTACGGTTTATCAGCATAGTCTAAATAAGAGATAGGCTCTTAATAGAAGAAAGAAATGGATGGTTAGCTGACTGCTTTGCATATTAATTAGTACGGTGAGCTCTGTACACACTTGTTAGGTGTTCAGTGAAGTTCTCTTTCAAGTGAGCTAACATAGAAATTAAGCATGGTGTAGCTCTGGCACCTTGAGCAGTTCAGGAGAAACAAGTGTGCAAAAGGGAAAAAACAACAACAACCCCAAACCTCAAAAAAATAAATAAATCTTATTTCAGTTTCTTTGCCGGCTGCTAAATAGTCCCATTGTCCTTGGGAGGTTTTAATGCTCCCTGGAGGTTTCATGCTGTTCTAGATCAAAGAGGCTAAATTTCTTTATAACTTTGTTCTGTAATCCTATTGGAAAACTCGCTCTCAGCAGAGTTGAATGTTGGAGCCTTTCAGAGCTTGTCACATGAGCAGATTATTCACCTGTAGACTGTCTGTCCTGAAGTGAACTTGAGAGAACACAGCTCTCCTTTGCGCGAGGGAGAAATAACAGGATGCCACTGCTGGCATCTTCATGGATGGCTTTTCCTCGATGCAGAATCTTCTGTGCGATTGAGGGCTCTGCAGTCTGAACACCTGACAGGTAGTCCTCAACTTAGAATCTCACAACTGAGCTCAAAAAAATTGATGTTGGCAAGTGGGAAATTTCTTAAGGGAATTTTGCTCCATTTCACGATTTGTCTCACTATGTTTGTTAAGTGAATCGCTGCAGTTCTTAAAATTACCGTAGTTACACGGTTCTTAAGTGAATCTGGTTTCCCCATTGACTTTGCTTGTCAGGAGGCCACAAAAGGGGGATCACATGACTCCGGGACACTGCAACCATCATAAATGTGAGTCAGTTATCAAGCGTCCAAATCACGTGACCATGGGGATGCTGCAACGTTAATAGGTGTGAAAAATGGTCATGTCACTTTTTTCCCCCAGTGCCGTTGTAACTTCTAACGGTCACTAAACGAACCATTGCAAATCGAGGACTACCTGTATTTGGTCCCGAAACATATTTCTCTGAATTACACATTCTTAGCTACATCCCTGAGTGTAGTATATAGTGTGTCAATAATCCTGCAAAAGTTATTTTCATATCAAATTTTATTGGAACTATTAAGATGTCGATCGTCTCCGTAGCCATGCTGCCCCTCATTGCCAGATAAACATTTAGCCTTCCACCAGATAGGTTGGCAGGGAATGAAAGGAGCAGTCTGTGCTGGACATAGAAGAAGGGGCATTTTTATTCCTCCATGGCCGGCATCAAAAGCAAGAGAGCTGGCTGGTTTGTTGCTGCGTTTCTGTGCTAGCAAAATAGAAATGTAGATTGAATGACATCTCCTGCTGTTCTCTGTGTGTGAAAAGAGGAGGCTGTGATTAGGAAAGCAGGCTGCTGAGACCCCCATCTGTGTGATTTTTTAAAAGTATTATAAAGGCAAGACTGAGGAGATCGTTGGCCCTACAGATATTGTTGAACTAATCTTCCAGCTTTCTTCATCTTTGGCTGTGCTGTCTGGGGTTACTGGGAGTTGTGATTCTGAAACATCTGGAAGATTGTTGGTGGTAAGGTGTAACTTCTGTTAATAGGGGTAATAGGTGCAACCCACGGAAAATCGTAGCAAATGCTGAACTGGCCACACGCTTCTTTGTCTTTCTTTGTCAAAGGTACCTAGAGTCCCAGTTGGATCACAATGTGACCTTTAGTGCAATTTGGATGCCTAGCCCAGCTACCCCCATTTTTTTCTTTTTCTTTTCTTTTCTTTTGAGACTTCTAGACAATAAGGCTGAATGAATGGCTGTTCTAAGATGCCTTGGACGTGTTAAAAAATTGTTTAAGACAACTAAAAAGAGTAATCCCCTCTCCCATGAAATGTAGATCCAGTCAGAACTGTTTTGTTTGTGGCCTTGGCTACCAAGCCCGGGCTTGTTCACCATTGTTGATTTGTTTTATTAGGTCAAATTCCTGCCTTTATCCACTCTCCTTCTCTTTGCTTTTGCTTGTACATAAAATCAGGACATTCTGACTTTGATGATTTTGTAATCTTTTAAACTTCCTTAGTCACTTAGAAAGCATTGAAGCCATAGGCAACTCTTCTCCAGAGCGTTGGAGGTAGTCAGGGCTAGGAAATGAGAGAATTCTGTGAATGAAGGCTGCTTTGAATTGAAAGCTTACTGGAACAAGGAGTGTGTATGTTCCTCTAAAATGGGAAAAAAAATTACATTTGCTTCTCTGAGTTTATAAAAGAAAATAGGTTAGTTGCCAGAGACCATTTGGTGGCCAGATCTTTATTTTTAGGATTGGAAGACAGATGTATATACTCCTGTCTACCACGTCACTTTCAAAGACCCTGTTGCACGTTGGGTGAGGTTTGATTGACAATAGCACCAATTCTGCCTGTATTCACAATTGTTTTTCAGGATTATGAACACAAGAGAAGTAGCCTTTCTTTCTGAGAATTGCCATAGTCATAGTATTAGTCATAGAAGCAGTTATTATGTATATTTTTAATAAATTGTACCATATTGCTCTCTTCAGTGCATCATTCAAAATCAAAGAGCAAGAGTTGAATAAATTTTTTCAGGAGAACTTCACCAACTTGGTGCCCTTCAGATATACTGAACCTATAATTTGCAGCACGTTCAGAGCCAACTGGCCAGGGCAAAAATCAAAGTCGGCTTAAAACAGAACAAACTTCCCATTAATATCGCCCTTCCCTCCCATATATTTAATATTCTCTTCATTTTATTACATTAAAGATGACTTTTTTGGCAGTAGGTTTTGGAGGGGTTGGGGGAATATAACCAAGGTTTGATGGGCTGTAGGCAAAATCGCCACAGGCGGGGGGGGGCCTTTGTGGTCCATATCTGATCCTGAATATCGGAGAAAGAAAGATGGAATGGAAGTGCAAGAGGTAAATAAAGACTGTAGTTCTGAATTCAAAGAGTTTCGCTATATTGTATACAACACAATACTCCAGAAATTGGCAGTCTTCCTTATCCACTTATAATATACAGGTAGTCCTCAACTTATGATCATAATTGAGCCCAAAATTTCTATTGCTAAGTGGGACATTTGTTAAATGAGTTTTGTCCCATTTTACAAACTTTCATGCCACAGTTAAGCGAATCGCTGCAGCTGCTGTTAGTAACATGGTTGTTAAGTGAATCTGGCTTCCCCATTGACTTTGCTTGTCACAAGATTGCAAAAGGGGATCACATGACCCTGGCTCACTGCAACCATCATAAATACAAGTCAGTTGCCAAGAGTCTGAATCTTGATCGCATGACCATGGGGGATGCTGCAAGGGTCACACTTAACTTCATCTGTTAACATTTAACTTCAAGTGTGAAAAATGGCCATAAGGCACATTTTTCAATGCTGTTGTAACTCTGAATGGTCACTAAACAAACTATTGCAAGTCAAGGACTACCTGAAGTGCCTACCAGCTGAATTGCTGTAATTAATCTTCAGGAAAAGTTGCTTTGGCTGTACAAATCTAGCGTGTCAGAGAGACCATTTAGATTGGTGCTATTTCGTTTTTTTGTTATGGAACTGTCAGCTAAGTGGGCATTTATTACTTAGCTCTGTAAAGGGATGTGGAGCATGGGATGGTAGGGACAGGATTTCTGTCATGAATCTTTATTGATGGTTAACTACACAAAGTGAAATCAATTAATGTTACATTAACCATACTGAGTTGTGTAAGGATTTGAATGAGAGCCAGCGATTTTTCTGAGGTGGCACTTCCTTACATAACCTGGCTGACTCAGCAGAGAAACTGCCAGAATTTGGTTGATGTATTTGGTTCAAAGTGACTCATTTGAGAAGTCTTTTTAAGTCTGCCTTTTCTGGATATGCGGGCCTGTGGAATCCAGCTCTACCCAGCGAATTAAACCCTGATGATTAAAGTGACAATTGTGATTCTTCCCTGCAAATCTTCCCTGGAGTTCTAATTAGTTGAGAAAAAGTGTGTCTAGCACTAGCAGTGTGTGACCCTCTGTGTCACTTAACAGGGTTTTCACCTCTGAAGAGGAAAAGTTCATATTTGGAATTGTTTGCTGACATTTTTCTGCTTTGGAAAAAATGTAGGATGAGAATACTATTCTTTAAAAAAAATACGTAAAGACCAGTGCTTTCACATATCCTCCGGGCAGTGAAGATTTGTAAGAAGTAATCTTATTTCTCGAGATAAAGTAAATAATCTTATTTATTGATCTGTCTATCTAATTTTTAAAATTGCCCATCTCACCAAAAGCAACTGTAGGTGGCATACAACAAAGTTAAAAACAGTGAATAAATACTTAAAATCTGCTAAAATTTCAGAAGATCACTGAGAAAGATTTTTTATGAGGTGCAAGGGTGTAGTCTAACATTTTTGTCTATTCTCAAATTATTTTAGAGTTAATACAAAATTAAAGAGTGTGTAAATATTTTCCATTTACATAATTTACCCAATTTCTTAATCAGAATATGATTTTCTTTGTTGTAGAATTGTGATGCTATCATTTTGAATGCCTTTTGCTTAAGCAGTGATTACTAGAAAACATTTTATTTATTTATCCAATTTATGGGACTGCCTCATTCACTTCGTCAATCCCTTGAATCATTGAGAAGAGGCTAGATAAGTTTCCATCACTGGATTTCAGAAAGGTTCAAAGAAGTGAGAAACAAGAATGGAATTCCTAACTGAGAAATTGAAAAAAGTAATGTAAAATAAATACAGATATGTTCATATAATCACCAGGAGTCAAGCTTGATTCAGTGTTTTTACATTTATAAAACATAAAATTTCCATCACATATTTTGAGCCACAGAAAAATGTACCAGGCTTTAGTCCCAAATAATGATATTTATAAGACAATTTTATATTGGGTATTTTAATGATCCTTCTTTTCACAAGCAGAACAATAGACTTTTACAGAGATTTTTCTAAGACGGAGAGGAATACAAGAAACCCCTCAAAACCCATTTTTACAAAATTAGTTTCAATTTGTGTTCTAAAAGGGTATTTGAATTAGTGTCAGCACACTTTTCTGTTGATTCAGAATTTGGCCCTTGAATTACCGGTAGTTGTTTCAGATGGATTGAGTCTAATGTGCATTTTGCTTCACTTGGTCTTGTGAGTGCTTAGAAAATAATATACTGCCGTCCTCCAACTTGAGCAACACTTATGTATCGATTGGTTATATTCTTACATAGCCGTATAGCCTCATAGAAGATTCCTAATGGTTTACACCCTAAAATGATAGCAAACATACAACAATGTATAATTAGTACGTTACAAATCATAAATATTAAAACAGAATTATAATAATTATCAAGAGCCTCAAATGACAATGGCCTGAACCTTTAAAATCGTAGAAGAGCAATTCCTCATAAGGTATCTTTATGTCAACCAATGTCAAGGCCCGAGTGTAATTATTTCCTCAACCTTTTAAGAATATAGGTCTTGGACAAACAACCAAAGTGAGTAGTCATGTCAAGAAAAATATCACATATGCATTTATAAGTGCTCAAACATGAGTCCTTCTATGTTGTACATTAGCCTTCCCCATCTGGTACTCTTCAGACTTGTTAAGAGTTTTGGTGATTTTTGAGAAATCATGAAAGACAGGCATAGAGCCAAAGACTTGAAGGAGCAGAATTCCTAAAAAGAAGACTTGGGTAACTACAGACCAGTCAGCTTAATACCAATGCAGGGTAAAATTCTGGAACATATTGCTAAGCTTACAATCAGTTGCTAAGCATTTAGAAAAGAATGTACTGTTTGGCAGAAGAATAAATCATGTTGAATCAACCTGATCTTTTTTTTTAAACAGAACGATCAATTTAGTTAATCAGATGTCAGGCCCAAGCCCCAGAGGTGACACAGCAAAGTCTAATCGAGTTCAGTTCTTTATTTGCTCACACATAATGGACAAAATCTTGTCAAACTAAGACAATAATCTCCTGTCCTCTATATACATCCCAAGAGATTGTAAGGTATGGCCACCCTTTAACATCTCTCCTTCCCACCTCCTCCCCCTTCAGTTCAGGACTATGCAGTCACTTAATCTGCGCCTCTCCTTGGGAAAGTAACTTAGAAAGAGGTGTCTGGAGTTAAAAGTTACATTATAGGTTCTATGCTTTCAAGGTATTTTAAAATTGGACAAAGGGTTAAGAAAATACGATTATCAAATTTGCAGGTCACACAAGTATAGGAATGTTAGCAAATATGTCAAAGGAGAACATCCAAGATTCCGGAGGACCTTGACAAACTGGAACACTGGGCAAAAATCAGCAAGATGTATTTGATAGGGACAAATGTGACATTTTACAATAGATAGGAATAATCAGTGGCATAGCCTAGAGCCATACTAGGACACAGTACAGATGAAAATGATGTGGGCATTTCATTGGATCACAAGTTAAAACATGAGCCAACAGTATGATGCTGTTGCAAAAAACACATTCATTTTTAGACTATATCAGCAGAAATATAGTGACAAGTTGAAGAGAAGTCATCATTTCCTTCTATTCTGCTTTGGTCAGACTATAACTAGGATATTATGCTTAGCTCCGGACATTGAATTTGAGGAAGAAAATGTGAGTAACTCAAGCATGTCCTGAGGGCAACAACTAAGTTGATAAATAATCAGGAAGGAAAAAGGAGGAATGGTTGAGGCATGGGGTGTGGTTAGTCTGTGTGGAGACATGTTAGCTACCTTCAGTATTATAATATTTAATAGCTTTATTTTAAAAAATACTTTGCAGTATTTGATTGCCAAAAATATTACTCCTACTCTAAATGACTACTACTTTTTTATTTGCACAACATCTGTGGTACAAAATAAAATATGCAGCCAGGGTTATTTGGGTGTGTGTGTGTGCATGCACTTAAATAGAGCTTATGGGAATTAGTCACACATTCTGTAATGTAATTGATTAATAGAACTTGCCGCTTCAAATCCTTAAGAGCTTGTCACTCATGTAACCTTGAAATGAACCATATTACAATTTGATTTGGAGGCAGGGTTTTTTGTGGTTGGCAATGGGGTAAGCATAAGTGAAGAACTTACACATTCTTGTAAATAAATCCCTTCTCAGGTTTCTTGAATGATGGAAGTGCTGGGAATATAAATTTACAAAATCTCTTGAGCATAATAACCTGTTGTGTGATAAGAAGGAATCCAACTTCTTTGTAGCCTTGCAAAAAGTTTTATCCTGATCATTCTCAAATTATTAGCCCTATTATCCTATTTTATTTTATTTTATTTTTTTAAAAGAGGAGAGATGATAGGTTTCTTTATTATTTGTAGCTTGTGCTAAGGAAAGAGCAAAGGGGTGCTTTAGAGGGCAAAAGGCATTAGATCTCTTTATGTTAAAGCCAAGTTATTATCTAAGTCATTTCAAATATCTTGAGGTCTTGGCAGGAATAAGCTCTCCTATGTGAGAAGCAGGATTGAATAGAAACCAAGGACTGTCTGCTGTATAGGACACTTCACATCCTGCAGTTCATGGACATGGTTCTGTTTATGTACTGCAGTTTCTCGAAAGCGCACACTAGAGCAGAGGGGGGCACAGATTCAGCTTTTTGAAAGTTTTAGTATTCATTTGGAGTTTTTTAAAATATAGATTAAACATCCAGCTATGATGACTGTAAAACCATTCTTGGAATTAAGGATGTGTTAATATTTAGAAAACAGGTACAGGCAGTCCTCGACTTTTAACAGCTTGTTTAAGTGACCATTTAAACAGCACTGAAAAAAGTAACTTATGACCATCTTCCACACTTATGACCATTGCAGCATCCCCATGGTCACGTGATTTACATTCAGATGCTTGGCAACCAGTTCAGATTTACGACGGTTGCAGTGTCCTGGGGTCATGTGACAACAAGAATATACTTCAGATCTTTATCTCTTCTCTAAATGCAGTAGAATCACAACACTATTGTACTACCGTTGTAGATAATGTTACCCTCCATGCTAACGCTTTCATTTTATAATTTTCCCCCAATTTCCTGTTGTTGTTTTTTAACAAAAGGTCCTATGATCATAATTTTATTATTATCCTCAGGTTGCTCTTCTAGCAAAACCTTCTCTAAATTTGGAAATCACACTATAGGTAGTCCTCAACTTGCAACAGTTCATTTAGTGACTATTTAAAGTTACAAAGGCACTGGAAAAAGTGACTCATGACAGTTTTTCAGACTTACAACTGCTGTAGCATCCGCATGATCAAAAATCAGATGCTTGGCAACTGACTCATATTTATGACTGTTGCAGTGTCCTGGGGTCATGTGATCAACTTTTATGGCCTTGTGACAATCAAGCCAACTAGGGAAGCCAGATTCACTTTAACAACCGTGGTAGTTGCTTAATAAATACAATGATTCACTTAACAACTGTGGCAAGAAAGGTCGTAAAATGGGGCAAACTCATTTAATAAATGTTTCGCTTAGCAACATAAATTTTGGGCTCAGTTATGCCCAAACCTGAGGGCTACTACCTCTGTACAGATTCTTCATTAAAATAAAAACCTTATTTCAAAAAGTTTACAATTATTTATTTTCTTGATTCTGCTCTTGAATTTTCCTTTGTAAAGTAGTAATAAGCATTTTTTTTATCGTTGCGAATCTCTTTTCAGATTTGCTCCTTTTTCAGGATTGTTCTTTAATTTTTTTCCCTAGAAAATATGAGATCACTTTCATAGAGACCAAGTTTCTTCTCATAAATGCATTTCTTATTGTGACAACAACTGTGTGATATAAAGCAGGGCTTTTCAACCAGTGGTGCGGGTACCACCTGTGGTACATTGGCATCTGGCAGGTGGTACACGACCATCCTAGAAAAGTGGTAGCGGGGAAGGGGAATGAGCTGAACCGGTGGCAGCTCCGCACAAGCCTGAGCAAGAGATGGCTGGAGCTTCATGGCTGTCAGGGCTCAGCAGAAGCACCAGGATCAGCGCCAAGGTCCAGCTGGAGCTCGGCGTTGATCCTGGCGCTTCTGCTGAGCCCAGAAGCACCGATCAGCTGGAATGTTGCAGCATCTCCAGGTTCTTGTGATTTACATTCAGATGCTTGGCAACTGATTCATATTTATGACAATCACAGTGTCCAAGGATCACGTGAAGTGACCAAAACCTGCTAGAACCACCCAGCAGAGGGGGAAAAATAAAAACCAAACACCCCCCACCCCACCCCTGCTGCCAATCCTCAACAGAAATGCTCACAACAATGAAAACCTCGGAAAGGAGGAAGAGTGCAGGCAGGCAGGCAGGTGTCTTGCTCGCCTATGGCTTGGAGGGCACTTTTTTCAGTGCCATTGTGACTTTGAATAGTTACTAAGCGAACTGTTGTAAGTCGAGGACTACCTGTACTTCATCACCTTTCTCTTTTTGGGGGGGGGTGTCATCAAGTTTTTGACACCTTGCTAGGTGACTGGTGGTACTCGGATGTTGCCATATCCTAAAAGTGGTGAAAAGGTTGAAAAGCCCTGATATAAATTATATAAAAGGAAAATGATGTAAAATGGCGAAGTGTGGATTTTCATTGCCTGGAGTTATTTGTAAATAATAAAGGTGGGATAAAAATCAAATAAATAAATTCCATTTGCAGTTGTATTGCTGCTAGCTGTTCATGGGAAGAAATTCCAGTGGACATATTTCAAGTGGGTTTATGTGCCAAGCGTGGTATATGAAATAACATTGGGATTTGCAACACTTTCTTTAAATCATGCTGATTGCAAGGCTGTTGGCACTGGCAGACCTGAGCTTGTAAAGGAAGATGAATCATCTGTTTATTCTCTGTTGCAGCTTTTTGCGTGATATGAAAAGCTTCCGTGAGAGAAAAAAATGAAACCAGGGAATGGGAAGGAATTAAGTGTGCATGTGAACATTAATAGAAGCTAGAAGTGGTGTTATTTTTTTCCTGTTTTGCAAAAGTGTTTTTCCAATATAAGGACTCCTGGGGTTTTCGTGGCTGATATTGATTGTGAATTTTGAGGGATTTTAGCATTTTTGTGTTCTTAAATGTTGCAAGCCAAAACTGATACAAGGCACTACATTATTTAATAGTAAATGTGCTTTTTTTTTTTTTTTTACTAATGAGCGATGCAGAGATTTTGTTGGTATAACTTCACAGGACTTAATCAAACAGGAAGACCCTGAGCTGGGAAACAAAAATAGAAAATTTTTGTAAAGAACTGACAAACTCATACTATGCTAAACATTTTCCTCCTAGTTCCCAGACATATTTTTTTCCCTTCTGTATATGAATCATTTGGTTTTTTAATATCATTTTTAAGGAACATTCAAAATTTCTTAAGATTTCTTTTGATAGTGTTCACCGGTGATATTACTGACTGGTCTTTGCCATGACTGTAAATTGAATGACAATGGAAGGACAACAATAACCCAAAACCCTGAAGAGAGAGGAATTTGATAGTGGGAAAGGTATTTCTGTCCAAAGGGTTACAGGGAGGCAAGGCCTCTTCTGATCATGACTAGTGAATTAAAAAAAATGTAGCTACCCTTCCATGCTTTTGTAACTTAATAAATAAATTAAAATTGAAGAGTCGTCTCATGCCACCTATTTAAGTGGGATGCAGGCAGTCCTCGTTAACTATCACTTATTGAGTGATGACTTAAAAAGTTACGCAGGTACTGAACAAGTGGTATTTATGGACAATCCTTGAAATCTCTGGCTGATCCAACACCCCCGCAATCACTTAATCACCATTTATAACCTTCCCTTGTCTGGCTTCCCACAAGAAAACTCAGCGGGACTTTTAGTAGCACAATATTGGAAGAAGGAAGAACTGCCGACTATAGAAGAGTGGACTTTGAAAGTTTCTAACTTGGTGGAAATGGCAAAGATTTCAGCATATTTCAAAGATCAATCGCAACAGAGATACATTGTGGAATGGAGTAGATGGATTGAATATATTCAGAATAAATATGGGACTAAAAAGTATCATTTAGCATTTGAATAAGTAGCGGATTTTTATGACGTATAATTAGTTAGTAGTTATTTTATTAATATTTTGACTATGGAGAGTTAAAGTGTGATAGAATCTAATGTTTTATTATTGTTGTTAGCATATTTTAGATTATGCTTGTTTGTATTATTATACCCTGTATTCAGCTCTGGGAAGTCGGGGAGGGGGGAGGGTAGGGGAGGGGGGGTTGGGGAGAGGGGAGGGGGAGGAGGGGGGTTTTTGTATTTAAAAATGTTTTGTAAAACTTTTCAATTAAAAAAAAGAAAACTCAGCGGGGAAGTTGGAAGAGAAGGTTGCAAGTCACTCCTGTAAATGGTTATTCCCATCACTTTCTCACAGCCCTCGCAGAGGGCTGCAGCAGCTACCTATGTGCCCCACCTGCTCCTGAGCACTTGGTCACACTCATACCGTAGCAGCCACTTAGCTGCTGTTGGCCTGCTTGCGAGCCACTCAGGACACGCGACTGTCCGTGGCTTCGCCAACGGAAGCCGGCAGGAAGTAATGAGGAGGCGCCCGCTTAACAGTGACAATAGACACTGGCAGGATCGCCATTTCTAAACTATCCGGTCATGGGATGTCCTGTTTTACAAAAGTATCATTTAGTGACAGAAATTCTAGTCCCAAATTCCTGTTTTTAAGCGAGGACTGTTGGCCTTTTTGCAGCTAAGTCTAAACTTGAAGAAGATTCTTTAATCATCTTCCTTACTTTTCCCTTCGGTATAAATTTGCCTTCTTCTACACAGGATTTTACTCTTGAGATCTTAGTTCATGTCTGCCCAAAGAGAGCAGGGTCATACTGACACTTGTGAAAGCAGTAGTCCTACCCTTTCTATGATAAGCTTGTTTTCTCTGTGTCTCCCGTGCTGCCTTTGCTGGCCCTGCCCTTTTCTTTTCAAGGATGTGATAAGGTTCTGGCTTCTGTGCAGGCTTACTTTGGTGATTAGGCATCAGGATTATGGGTCCTGCAATTCTCTTCCTTCCTGGGAAGTGCAATGGCTTCCATTGGTTAGAGGCTTAAGGAATTAAGAAAGCAAGCCTTTGGGAAGGGCAAATGGCTTTCCCAGAACCATCTCTTAGTTTAGTTTATTAAAACAGTACCTACTGATAGAAGGGAATATTTGCAACTCAGTGTTCAACTGTGAGGTCCTTGGTGCTCTCTGAGGTTGGCTGTTTTCTTGCAGACGTTTCTTTACCAAACTAGGTAAGTTCATCAGTACACAGTATTTACTATCAGCCAAATATGAGGCCCAGGCATATTTAAACAAAGAGTCTTAGGTGTTAGTGCCCAAATTGTCACTGAGCCACTTGCAAACATCAGGTTGTTAAAATGGCTGGCCAAGATATTTTGAAAGAGAAAAATAACTGACACTGCATCTAACTCAGTAGCAGTACCACAGAATAGACCTTCCAATGCAAGAGTGGAACGGATGCATTCTATGGTTAAATACTGTATGGACAATACTTGGAAAGGACACTTGTATGTGGGGCACCAGAAATAGAAGACAATGTGTCCATCCTCTTCAATTGCTAATTATATATCCCAGCAAGGGCCCAGTACAGTATTTACAGAGACAGAACTTGACAGAACTACACATTAGGGTAGCAATAAAAGATTTTATCTTCTTCAAGGCCCAAACACGTATTTAGCCACTAGAACTGCTGCTAGGACTGTTCAGCTGAGAACACATTTTATTGAACACATTGGAGCAGCACGTAAAGGTAATGCCTTCATCTAAGCACACATTGCTTTATATTTTAGTAATCCTGCTTTATATTTTATCCCACGGTCTTTTATCTTGCCCGTTTATCTTTTATTGTAGCCTGTCTTACTGTTTTAGCTTATCTTCATTTAACTTTACTGTGGCTGATGCCTATTGCTTCTTGATACTGTATGGTCAGCTTACTAATCAGTAAGGCTATACCATACCATATTTCGATGGGTTCTACCTTATCGTAGTGCTTGGTTGGCATTTCTGAAGGTGGGGAACTACGGCCCCTTTATGACTTTTGGACTTCAACTCCCATTCCTGAGCCAACCATTAAAGGGCCATAGTTCCTCACCCCTTATCTAGACTTATGGAACAAAATAGGCTAGTCAATAGTGAATCAGTTTTGGTTCCTCATTTTCCTGGCCAGAATAAACCAGATGTGTGTCAGACTGTGAAGGATGTCATTAGTTTCCAGATTTTTGGTTTTTTTAAAAAAAATATATTGTCTGGGCTCAGCTGTTGTTTTTCTTCTTCTCAAGATGGGACTTCACCAGCATCTTTTTCATTTCAACGGCACAAGTGTCAGTTCTGGAAAACATACAACCTTATTTTACTGTTCCTTATGCCAGAAAGCAACTTCCTTTCACAGGACGTAAACAAGCTGTTGTTTTCCATTTGGATTCATTGTGAGGGTAAAGGTACTCTCCTCACCGCTAAAGGGCAGCCATATTGGCAAGGGGCTAGCTATCCACTCATTCCTTTGAGCTGAACATGAAGCTGAAAGCAGCCAGCAATTGCAAAATTATGTCTGTTCTGTTTAGCTTTTAGAAAAGTGTTATTGGAGAGAGGAAAATGTGTAGGATGGTCCAAGGGTCATCTTCAGTTAAATTGACACTGCTGTGTGGAAGGGTTCTAAGTGATCTTAAAAATAGCAAATTCTAGGGAGGATATGGCCTGGGTCTCTGTTCTCCCCCAATGGGGAGTCTGCTATGTTTAGTCTTTAGGTCTCAAAACTTGTTATTCCCTCTATCAATCTTGCACATCCTGGTACCCCTCAGATACCCTGGGACTCCCAGCAAAATTTCACCGGAAAATTTAAAGTGAGCAAACGTGTGCCTAGCATCAAATTTTTACTGGGACTTTGTAGGCCCAGTGAGACTGCGAGGTTATTGGCATATACAACAGACAGCATGGGAGAATTTATAGTTGAGCAATAGAAGTGGCATTTAAAAAAAATTAAATCAGTAAATAAAAAGAAAATGACAACTTTTGCCTCCCACAACTAATGTCCCATGCTCCTGTTGAAGTCGGAAGTCTGACTTCTTGTGGTGCAGTAGAATAAGGTACTGCACCACAACTTTTTACTTTTATATAATAATATATACTAGCCATTTCTATAACAAAAACCTATGTAACCAGCAAAATCCAAAATCAAAATTTAATTTTTTCCCCACCTCAAGCACAAAGTCCAAAAGTAGTTTCCAGGTGGAAACAAAATTAATTGTATTCTTTTTTAAAATCAAAAGCAGTCAACCTGGCCATCTCTGCTAACTCCATCAACTTTTGCAGCCATTTGTCCATTGTGGGAATCAAAGTGTCCTTCCATTTTTGTGTGTAAAGTAATGTTCCTGCCGTCAACATATATTGCATCAAAGTTCCATTTTTTTCCAAAGTCTTTATCCACTAGACCACAGGTCTGCAACCCGCGGCTCCGGAGCCGCATGCGGCTCTTTCAGCCATCTCCTGCGGCTCCCAGTCCTCTGCCATGTGCAGTCCAAAAAAAAAAAGTGGGACTAAAAAAGTTCAACCAATCAATTCAAATATGCAGGGTAGGTGCATATCTCGCCTTGGCTCCACTCTTCAGTCAAACCCTGTTCTGCGCATGCACGCATGTATGCGCATGCACACACATTTTTTTGCGGCTCCCAGTTTTTCCTTTTGTGAGGGAACCGGTTCCGAGTGGCTCTTTCACTGTTTCAGGTTGCTGACCCCTGCACTAGACTAAAAGAAAAGTCTGTGGTTTTATCTTTATATTCACTTTAAGAATCTTCTGTATTAAGATATGAATCGTACTGCAATATTTCTCTCGTTTTGTCACATGTCCACTCTAGATGATAAAAAGTTCCTTCTTTACATTTACATTTCCAACACTCATTTGAGATAATCTTATACATTCTTGAAGCAGTGAAAAATGCATGCCCCTTCTGTATTTGTTATAAAGAAGAGTGCCTTTTCTTCTGCAATCTCTGAACTGTCCAACTTCCAGGTCAAGATTGCAGGGGTTAAGAGTTATATTGTGGGAGAGCCAGAGCTGGCAGGATGATGCAGAATAGCCTCTTGAGCTTGCTTGCCACCATACAGTTGTGTTGACAACTTCATGAAGCTTCAGGCTGAGATCATTCCCTGTGGCGGAGCCTGTGGACAGTTGCTTATACAGCTGTGAATATAGTGTTTGTAACTTGCATGGAAAAGATGAAAGCATTGAGGGCCGTTCTGGGAAGAGGCTGGATGGACTCGGTGTCCATCAGCAACCTCTGTAGATATTCACCACCCTTTCTGCTGGAATGTGTATGCTCAGCAAATAGAAAATTCCTAAGAGTGTTTGCTTAAAGCTTATAAAAGCCCTCCTGCCATTGTCAATGAGGACAAGGCAGAATAACTCTTTTCTAAACTGCTGTGGAGATGGCCTAGGTTTAATAAATGTTGTTTATTGTGTGTAATTCCATTAATGTCAAGTGAATGGAAGAGCAATTCTGCTGGTTGCTGCCAAAAGAATACTGGGGAGAGTGATTTGTTCAGTTCCGATTTTTTTTTGAACATTTCCTCTTTTTTTTTTAACTGCAACTTTCTGTTTTCACAAGCCAACAGCAAAATTGATTTAGCATGTCTATTTGCTTGTATACATTATAAGTTCATCCACTTTTTCTGCCAATTTGCTCACAGCGAACTAGTTAATTTCACCATCATCACCATTCACCACCATTGAATAATCTCATCAGATAGATCAGGCTGAGACTGAGTGATTGACTCAGAGCCATTCAGCAAGTTTCCAGCCTTAAGATAAAGGTAAAGGTTCCCCCGCACATGTGTGCTAGTCGTTTCCGACTCTAGGGTCCGGTGCTCATCTCCGTTTCAAAGCCGAAGAGCCAGCGCTTGTCCGAGGACGTCTCCGTGGTCATGTGGCCGGCATGACTGGACGCCAAAGGCGCACGGAACGCTGTTACCTTCCCACCATAGTGGTCCCTATTTTTCTACTTGCATTTTTACGTGCTTTCGAACTGCTAGGTGGGCAGAAGCTGGGACGAGTAACAGGCGCTCACTCTGCTACACGGCACTCGGGATTTGATCCACCAAACTGCCGACCTTCTGATCGACAAGCTCAGTATCCTAACCCACTGAGTGGAGGTTTAATCTAAGAATACACACGAAATGGAATATATAAGCAAACTAGCAGATTATGAAAGTTCTGCTGAGACATTTGAGAGAGCCAAAATCTGAAGACATTTCCTCCAAGCTTTATGCCCAGTAATCTTCTAAATAAACTAAAGGATTGGAAGGAAGCAACAGCCTTTTTCCATCTGAAACAGGCAGGATTGCAACATAAAAGGTCCTCAGATCACGGAAGATCTTGTTTCAAAAGTACAGAAGTAATTGTTTTTAAAAAAACAACAACTATACTGAAATGTATTGATCTCATCTCTGCTTTGATCCAGTAGATAGTAGGCCCTGGTCATGAGAGAAATGCAAAGAACAGATGTTGAGAGATACTGGCTCAGGCCTGTAATCAAACTCAGTAGATATTATGGCCAGAGTGTTAGCCCCACGAGGTACAACAGTCAAAGAAATCAATACAATGTTATGTCGGAACTACTTTTATTGTAACAAAATCTTCCAACTCTGAATGTGGTTCTGCCTCCCTTGCTTTATTTTTGTGTGGACTAGGGAGGGCCTTGTTTTCTCATGCCTTTTTTATGACCTGGGCTCAAGCCTCTCTTATCTAATCATTGCCTTGGTAGCAGCTCTTCCTGTCCTTTTAATGTCCCTTCCTATGCCCTCTACACAATACAGGAGGAGCCTCCTAAGGTTCTTCATCAGATGTTCTCCAGTGAAGAAAAAGTGTTAAAACAGGGTTGTCTACATGCCCTCTTAAAATTAATTTTTTATATTTATGACATTACGGCAGCTGCGGAGTCACCATATTTTCTTCTGTCCTTCCTTGGATGTAATAGGTCATCCCTACCGCTTACCTTAAGCAAGTGGGGAAATGCTTATGGAGATCCTACTATGAAACAGTCTTCAAAGTTTACAGCATGCTACCACTCGTATAAGATTCCTCAGTTCGGGCTTTTCCCCACTTTTCAACATTTTTGATTCAGAATAACCACATTTAAATCATATAAGTAACAAATCCATCTGAGTGTCTATGGAGATTCTCAATCATCCAGGTCATGGTTGTCCCAAAGGTGCTTTTTCCCCCCCAAAAGGCAACTGGACTTTGTTGATTTTTTTTTTCTTTGAAATTGTTTTGCTTCTCATCCAAGAACTGGAGAAGCTTCTTGGATGAGAAATGAAACTTTTTGAAAGGAAAAAAAAACCCCAAGAAAGTCTAACTGCCTTTTGGAAAAAAGCACTTTTGGGAAATCCAGCTGAGCTTCTTTCTGAATATGGACCAAAACAATGGAAACACACATTTCAGTTCAGTATGGACCACCCAAAACCAATGGTTTGGTATGTTTATAGTAGTATTGCTTTTCATTGTAAAAGGCATGCATTTTGATTTATAATTTTTAAATGTATCACTGATATATTACTATTTTAAAGGTATAGGTTGTGTAATTGATTGCATTCTTTGAGTTTTGTATACCACTTCATAAATACCTTTGGAGACTTTTTTGGCCAAGAATTGTCATAGAAATAAATTATATCACCCTATAAAGAGGCATACTCTAAAGAGAAAGACATAATTGGAGCAAAGGGATTTAGTTTGGATGTATGTGAACAAAGTAGTCCTCTTTTGTAGCAAAAGCCAGCTGAGTTGATTGGCTTATTATTCCAAGTGATGGCATATGGCCTCTTTTGCCATTGAGCTCTCCAGAAGAGAGCATTTTTTCAATTTAAAAAAGCAGCTTATCTGAAGCATATAGAAAACAAAAAAGCTAAATTAGTGTTTGATTCATTGACCTGCATGTCTGGCATTCTAAACAAGGATCTCAGCTTGGAAAATATGGCATAATAAATCTTGTTCTGTTGTGCATCTGCACATACCATAAGAATGTCTGCTATGCTTGTAGAATTGCTTTTAGCAGGTTTCAAATGTTCATTTTAACAATAACTGAGACAGGGTTTGATCTGTATTGAAAACATAGGCTGTTAAACATTCTCTTGATGAAGATTGTAAAGTTCCAGGGAATATATACATATACATATACATATACATATACATATACATATACATATACATATACATATACATATACATATACATATACATATACACATACACATACACATACACATACACATACACATACACTCACGTATATGAATATAAGATTAAAAAAGGTCTCGGGCAAGGAATGGAAGTTTGAAAATGAAATTAAGAGTAACATGTATCACTTGACACTTCATCTCTGTACAAGCAGCTTCAACTATTATGTACTTGACCACACTTGGGAAATCTGCAAATTTTCATCCTTGGAGACTTCTGTTTATTTGTGTGTTTTATTTAAGGGCATCTCAGATGATGATGATTATGATATAAGGACCATTCATATGATGATAATGTGGGAGTGCTTTCATTCTTAAAATCTTAAGTGCTGAGTATATAGAAGCCGTGGTCGCACAGTGATTAGAATGCAGGCAAACTCTGCTCAAAGCCAGGAGTTTGATCCCGACTGGCTCAAGGTTGACTCAGCCTTCCATCTTTCCGAGGTCGGTAAAATGAGGACCCAATTGTTGGGGGCAATAGGCTGATGTTGTAAACTGCTGTAAGGCACTATGAAACAATATGTAAGTCTAAGTGCTATTGCTATTGTTATAATGAACAGCATCTAAATGACTCGCTGCAACAGGCACAGAGAAGAAAAGAAGAAGCGAAACATACAGATTGTAAATGATCTGAAAGACTGACCATTGATGACACACATTAGGAGAGCAGACCTTTCATCATTGCAGGCATGCCAGTTATTGCACATCGTTATTTGTTAGCCACAAATGCCGCAGTCCAGTCTGCTTCTATTTATAATTGGAGTTAGGCAAGCTTATCTTATTGCTGAATTTGAACGATTGGTGTTTGGTACATTTCCTCCTCCTTTATGTTCTGATTTGAATGGTGTCTTTATGTCACAAGCATTGGTGTAGCTGGGAACTGTGAGGTAGGTAGTTCCCAGATAATTAAAAAGCCATTTAGCCAAGTATTCAGATAGTACGGAGACTGACTGAGAAGTTTACACATGTGTTGAGATTATAGGCAATTGATTAGACTTGAAGGTCTTGCATTTAATAGCCTGTGGTTGAAATAGTATGTATTAACATGTTCTTCTGTTTGGAGGCATCTTTTGTCTGTGAAGACACAGCTCATGTAGTGGATTTTGGAGATATAATATAAAAGTCCAAGGAAGAAAAAGTAAGTCCTGCTAAACTGAGAGACTTGGAATTCAGTAGTAAAACCAAGACTTATTCAAAGGAGGATACAGCGGTCTTTTCTTAGTATGAGCTCCAGTAATGCTCACATAAATAGGACTTAAAGCTTGCCCTTTGCCTGACAAGTATATACTTTGTGCTGTTTTGGGAAGTTCACACATGGATAAACTTGCCCAAGGAGTAAGGAGACTTGCTGGCCATTTAAGTAGTTGCTGTTGTATCTTCTTACTTAACAATGGAAGGTCCTGTGAAGGTCCCTTTGAAGTGAAGACAGACAGATATTATCAATGCAGTAGAAGTGAACTTACTATACCTTAGGCACTGTAAATTTGAATAGAGTAAAACTCATGCAAAGGATTAGGCTACATACTTTGCCATACTGCTAAACCTTTTCTTCTTTTGATCTAGGACAGGGGTAGGCAACCTCGGCTCTTTTATGAGTTGAAGTCCATGAGTCATAAAAGAGCCGAGGTTGCCTACTCCTGATCTAGGACATAGATCAAAAGATATGCTAGGTATCTCGACTTGTGTTCCCTTGAACAGAACTAGAAACCGCCATATGACCAGGAGCTTTGTCTTTTCTAATCTAATCAATAATAGCATTCAGGTAAAAGTTGATAAAAATGCCCTGGCATCATTCCTATTCAGGGTTCAGGCTCAATTGCAGATTGAGAAGGTAGCAGGAAAATTTTATAGGTAGGCCTATCAAGCACCTCATTGTTTCTTTAAATGCAAGTTCATGGGCAGCATGTTGCTTTTAGTGCACTTCACCAAAAAACAAAGAAACCAGAACTTCTGAATAATTGCATATCCATTTCTTTTTTGGTGCACTGCAGAATCTTAGGATTGACAATTTGTATCAAATTAGGTCATACTTACTTAATCTAGGGTGGGCAATCTTTGGGCTGCATTTGATTCCCAGTGTTCCTTTAGCAGACCTTAAATACCCCCATGATTGGTCTGCTTAAATTTAGTTACAAATTCTAAATAGATTGGAACCTTTACCCTAATTTACCTTACCTTGAAACATCAGTGGAAATAGCAGTAGAAGCCCTTGGGGAGTCGAATTATTCAACCGCTCTATCCTTACGAAGGCAATCTGAAATTGTGTCACTAAAGTTCAATCCTTTTGCCATCAAATTTCAGTGGCAGTATTTCAGAGCATGTGACAGTAATTGAAGATGGGATTAAAGTGGTTTTGTGTCCTACTGGTGCCATCCCCATCAGTAAGAAACTCCCCTCTTCCAAAAATGAATGGGGGAAAAAAAGGGATGGTCTTTCTGAACAGTCATTGGACATCTTTTAAGCATGAAATAGCCCCTAATAATTGAAAGATTGCTGAGCCCAGATTCAGCCCCATGTTGCTTGAGAATATATAATGTCAGAGAATAAAACTGGGCTTTCAGTCTGGAGAAAAAAAAGGCCCTCTCGGACGCGGCGGCTCAGTGGGTTAGGACGCTGAGCTTGTCAATCAGAAGGTTGGCAGTTTGGCGGGTCGAATCCCGAGTGCCGCGTAGCAGAGTGAGCGCCTGTTACTCGTCCCAGCTTCTGCCAACCTAGCAGTTCGAAAGCACGTAAAAAATGCAAGTAGAAAAATAGGGACCACTACGGTGGGAAGGTAACAGCGTTCCGTGCGTCTTTCGCATCTAGTCATGCCGGCCACATAACCACGGAGACGTCCTCGGACAAGTGCTGGCTCTTCGGTTTTGAAATGGAGATGAGCACCGGCCCCTAGAGTCGGAAACGACTAGCACGCATGTGTGGGGGAACCTTTACCTTTACCTTTACAACTTCTCATTTTTCTCAGCTTTTTATTTGCATCTTTCTGACTTTGTGCTATTATATTCTGGAAGAAGGTATAACACTTACATACTTTGGTGGACCAATCTCTACATTCTGTGTGAACACTCCTCAATTGTCTTTGTTGGAATCTGGAATTGTTATGGATTCTTGGACAATAGAAAGGAAAGACCTGTTTGGAGAGTTCATTATTGGTCCCACTTTGTCTACCCTTTGTGTCAGGGGAACCGCCAGACAGATGGAAACATATATTGCAGTCATTAGTAGCAATTAACCATGGAATCCAGACATATCAAGGGCAACTTTGCTGTAGCCACTGCCTCCTTCAAATGTCCGTTTGGCTGATACTCAAGACTTTTTGACCTCAGTTTTCTAGAGGTGAATCCTCAGTGTTGTTGGGACGTCATGAAATCACTGCATTGCTCAAGGAGACACATTACTGGGGATATTTCAAAACCCCCATAATCTTTCAAGCCCTATCTTGATCCAACTCTTAAAATAAATAGTGTTGGGTAGGAGACGTAGGAAATTTCCCTGAGAAATTCTAAAAGAGAATATGTAATCATCCCATGGCTGATACTACAAGGGTGAAGCATACCGGTAATACAATGTTAATTTCAGGATAGTGACTGGCATGCCTCAGAGTTGAATGTCAGAATGAATGAGTAAAGGAATATCTAAATAAATGAGGAGTTTTCATACATATTCTAATAGAAGAGGGTCAAATTGGAAAATATGGGTAATCTGATAAAATTGGTATAGAAAACAAGTGTTGGACTGATTATTTCATTATCTGATTGATTAATCTTCATCAGCCAGAGGTGGGCTGCTTAAAGACTGAGACAAAGTGGTTTGGATCTATAGAATGTGTGGATTCCTGCTTGAGTTGTTATCCTGGTGACTTGTCTTAATTAAAAATCTGTTTTAAAAACCATAAATGTAAGAAATGCAGAGAAATCAGTAGTACAAGAATTTACACAAGGACTCCATAGCAAATAGATAGCGTAGTTGCATTATTTTTGAATGAGAATGATTCAAATGAAGAATGGTGTAGCTGAAGTGTATGAACACAAACTGACATTGCAGTTGAATCTGAATTACTTTTCGTGAACGTGCTGCGTAGAAGCAAAGCTTTTCCTGAATATTGCATTGTGCAATATACATGCAAAACAAGTCACAGAAGGGCCTCTACCACACAGTTGTGTTACTGTGCATTCCTCTCGTTCTCGAGTCCTCAGAAAAATTGTGCTGGCATAATTTCTGGTACCCTGATGGCTGAACTCTAATTTGCCTTAGTAATAAGACTTGTGAGTTGCCCTTTTCTTACAGTTTTACTAGAGATAATTCAAGCATAGGAATTTCTTTGGCTTTGCTAGCTAGTTGGTCTTCTGGAAAACTGGTAGATCTATATCCAGAAGAGTCCAGCTGACAAGCCAGTGCGGTAAAAGATGACGGCTGAAGGATTCCAGACAGAGATCCTTTGAGGCTTCCTCCTATTTCATTCTGGTTATCTTACACCCCACAATCCTGTTAGCTGGACTGTCTTTGGATAGAGGTTTCCTAGTCTTTCAATCACCTGATTAGGAGAGAGACTCTTTTCTTAATGTAACTCTTGTTAATTTCACTCAGTTTCCAAATATTCAAGCTGGTAAGTTTGCTGGATGGCAATGCTGACAGCAAATGTTTGCAATCAGCTGCACCTGGAACCTATCCCATGGCGTGTGCAAAATGGTATAAGAGGAGGCAGAGCGACCATACTTCCACTTCCAAAAATTAAAACAAGAGAAAGAATGGCCATAAAAAAAAACCTAGTTAGGAGAAGCAATAGGAAATCTTTAATCCATTTAGATGGGACAGAACCGGCACTCTTTTCTAGTTTAAGTTAACCAACACCTTAAAAAAAAACCTCACAGGTTTATTAGATTTTTTTTAAAAGAACATTAAATGAATCTATTGTCCCTCCAGAAGACCAGCTGTATCAGTGTTAATAAGGAGCCCTTGTAGTGCCTGAAGAATGCCTGAGCAAGGAGTAGGTCAGGCATTATATGAACACACCAGGTATCCTGTTTCTCCTCTAGCCTAAGGCAACGGCCAAGCTGGGCAGTGACCAGCAACCAGAGGGGAGAGGGCATGGCAGCAGCAACCTCAACAAATCATAGGAACTTGGCACGTATATTCTGTAAAAATAGTAAGACATTTTTGTGTCACAGTTAGCAGGACTTTAAGATGAACCTGAAGAGGTTTTACAGTAGCTGAGGGAATTTCTTTGGAATTTCTTGAAGAACTTTCTTGCCGGTTGTTAATATTAATGCAAAAGAGGAATGGATGTATAGTAGTAAGTTTGCTGAAAACTTTAATTTCCTTCTATTCCTCTAACTGATACTACTTCTCCTCCTCCTTCTCCTCCTTTTTAGAGCTTCTGGCAAACTGTTCAACTATGGGCTGCCAACACCATTGTGTCCCAACTCTGAATGGACCAACATGCTATTGTAACAGTTCCTCCCAGGTAGCTGAAGATGGGAAAAGTTGCAAAGGTAAGTGAAAAATGAGCAGATAGGCTACATTTTCTGGGTTTCCTTAGACCTCATGCATAAACTCTCCCTTTATGGGTAAGAACAGTAAGAACATTTTTAAGATGCTTATTCAGAGATTAGGATGCTGTGCCATGGGGCGTAAAAACAGGTTGCCGCTGCGCCTCAGAGTGTGAAAATGGGCCGCCGGCACGCCGCGGGATGTGAAAACAGGGCGCCACTGCACCATGGGGTGCAAAAACAGGTCACTGCCATGCTCCAAGGTGCAAAAATGTCCGCTGCTGCACTGTGGGGCACAGAAACAAGGCACTGCACCATACAAGAACGGGGCAGGGCTAGTGAGTATCATGCGGGTGTTAGCCCCACCCCATTTGCAGCACGTGCGTGCTCATGGCCCCGTGTGCATGCACACATGTAAAATGCTTCTCCCCTCCCCTTTCCTCTGGTCCACCAACTGACAAAGGTTGGTGACCTGTTTTACAGCACCCGGTGAATTTCCATCAATTCATACCAAAATAAATTTTAACTACGTTTAAAGTCTTAATTTTTTAAATAAACAGCAAAAGGGTGATCAAAAGTTTGATTTTAGAAAGCTATAGATATACTAAGGGGGCAGATACAGTTGAAATAAGATTTTGGAATTAATTATAAATAATCATTTTCATGGGAAAATGCTTTTATTTTGAATTCTTTAAAAAGACATAATAAAGTAAGACTTTAAAAATAGGACACTAGAGGGAACTAGAAGGAACTAGAAAGAATTAAAGGAGAAGATCACTTAAACTCGACTTGTAAATACAGAATGAAGCAAAATATTGTAATATTGGATACATTGAACGATACTGTGAATGTTGAATGCAAGAATTAATTTTAAGAGTATCTACCTTTTAAACACAGACTATGTTTAAAAATGTTATGGAAGAAGAACAAGTTTTATCTGACAAGAATAAAACTGATTTGAAAGTGGATTTAAAAATGACAAGATGCAAGAAAAAAAATAATGACTTTTAAAGGTGATAATAAGCACCTTAAATTGCACACAAAAGGGAAAGGGGAACCAGTGCACCTCACACTATAAAATGTAGCAATAGCACTAGCACTTAGACTTATATACCACTTCATAGTGCTTTTCAGTAATTTCTGGGCTGATTACAATGTCAGCACATTGCCCCCATTTTACCTGTCCTCATTTTAACGACCTTAGAAGGGTGGAAGGCTGAGTCAACCTTGAGCCAGTCAAGATCAAACTCCTGGCTGTGGGCATAGTCAGTCTGCAATACTGCATTCTAACCATTGTGCCACCACGGCTCCTACATTGTACTGAGGTATAACATGGATGAATGTATGAACACCCAATATAACCCATGCCACTGTATTCTGGACTAGTTGTAACTTTCAAGGGGTCTTCAAAGGCAGCCCATGTAAAGGGCATTGCACTAAATCCAAACTAGGAGGTGAATAACCGTGAGCAAGACCTCCCGGTCCAAGAAAGTTTGCAGCTGGTGCACAAGACAAAAGCTGCCAACTGCTCCTTGAGCAGGAACTGTGAGTCCAGGGCAAGCCCCAAACCGCACACCAGCTTAGTCAGGGGAGTGCAATCCCATATACACTCAATGACAAGTGGCTGTTGCTGCAGGGGAATTGGAGCAAGGTGTGCTATGTTTGCCATCTTGATATTCTGCAGAAAAGGTGGGATACAAATCTAACAGACAAAGCCTGCCACTGCCACTGCTACTATTATTCAGCATTTTTATTTTTTTGTAAGCTGCTTTGAGTACTGTTGGATTAGGTGGTGTGAAAATTGTAGGAAATACAGTAACTAAAATAAGTATTTCTTTAATTGCCCTTTCTCCCCTCTTTCCAACAGATTTTGATGAGTGTTCTATTTACGGTACCTGTAGCCAAACCTGCACTAACCATGATGGTGCCTACACATGCAGTTGCGTAGAAGGGTATCTGCTCCAGCCCGATCACAAATCTTGCAAAGCCAAGAACGGTACATCGTTTCTTTTTATTCCTGGTTGAATATCTTGTAGGAAATGGCTGCCACTTTGCAAAGTGTTTTCTATTTTTAAGTGCCGAAGCACCATTTGATAGCGCACTTGGTTTCTCACAGATATGTGTGCCTGGTGAAAATGCAGCTATTTTCTGTTGGTTTTCTGTAGGAAAAATTTACTGCACGATTTAAAAAAATAATAATTCTTCAGATACTTTGAAAATGTTAATAACGTGAAATGCTCCATACTCCTGAGATCTTGAATTTTACTCCCTTGAATGAAGTTGGCTTGCTAGAAATGGGCCCCCCATTTTCAAGTGATTGGCTGTTTTCTGTAAGAAGCACAAGTAGCCGATTTGTGCTTCTTTTGTGCACTCCTTTTAATTTGTGATAGGAAGCACAGCAGATTTTTCTTCTTCTTATCTCCCTTGCTTAAAAGGTCTCCGCATAGATTTTGTCGGTCGTCTTCTTAATGTTGCTGAAAAGAACTCCTCCGGTACACACAATTGTTGGTGTTTGTGTTACTTTGGGGTTTCCTTTGCAAGCAATTTGGGAAGTTTGTCCTGTGTATCTCTCTGAAGAAAGATGTGACCTTCCCTCAGTGGCGTTGCGTGGGGGGTGCAGGGGGTGCTGGCCGCACCGGCCGCAACATCTGGGGGGGGCACACTCGCACTCGCAGCTCTCTGCCCCTGCCTGGCTCACTCACTCTCTCTCACTGCAGTGCTGGCTGTGCGAATCTGATCCGAGCCGCCGGGTCGCTGCCCACTGTGGAGGGGGGGTGCCAGGCGTGCGGTGCAGTGCGGAGAGAGAGCGAGGGACTATCTGGGGGAGGGACAGTGCAGACTCGAGTGCTAAAATCCATGGGTTAGGGGGCGCAAATTACTTGCCTTGCCCCGGGTGCTGACAACCCACGCTACGCCACTGCCTTCCCTTGATCACGCTTCTCTGCTGGATTTTCTTTTCTTCTCAGAACCAGTAGAACGACCGCCCATCCTCCTCATTGCCAATTCTCAGAACATCATGGCTACCTACCTGAACGGCGGGCCTGTCTCTAACATCAGCCCAACCAGCACCAAACAAACTACTGCCATGGATTTCAACTACATAGAGGACACAGTCTGCTGGATCCATGTGGGTGACAGCTCCCCCCAGACTGTTCTCAAATGTGCCAAAATCCCTAACCTCAAAGGGTTTGTCGAGGAATGGACTATCAACATCTCTCTCAACTTGCATCGTAAGTAGAAGTTTATTCTATTTCAATACTACCAAACAGAATTACAGTTTGTTCTTAAGGGAGAAATATCTGATGCTTAAGGTACAAAGGGCTAGTTGACTTTAAAGAAAGAGGTAATACAGTTGATTTTTTTTTAAAAATTCTTTTTTTAATGTAATAGTTGTTGGTTGATGCCAGTTGTTGTAGATTTTCTGATTCCAGGGATATGGTTGTTGAAGAAAAATATTTTGGATATGATAACCTTACAGCCTCCTTTACCTGCTCCTGATCTTCCTACAGAAATCCTTCTTCTCACTCTTTCTATTGCTGGACAGATCTGGAAAAGGATCTCTTAGCAACCTCACTCTCTGTTAATCTCCACCTGGGGACAGGGAGCACCAGAGAATCCTATGGCTCCTGTACCATCTGGCCAAAAATCATAGGATTGCATCTCCCTGGTTGGCAAAACTTTTAACAGAGCTTTACACGAAGCTAAAAACATAATGTTTATTTTATCGCAACTGAAATGAATCAGAGAGGCAAAAGGGGAAGCATTTGGGAAATATATGTTCATAGACCTCAAGCTATTAGCATACTTATGTTTTATAATGAAGAAATCTCCTCTGCAAAGATTGGAAAACAGTCAACAGGGGATCAATATTCTTAATCATAAAGAATTCTTAATCTTTTTATGTTATCAAAATGTTCTGGCCTTTATTTTTTTTAATTTAAAACTCATGCCTGGTTAAACTATAATGCAATATTTAAGCTGAGGATTACGAGAACCAAGGAAATAACTGTAGCAGAGTGGACATCCATAATTTTTAATCTAGAGCTGGGATTAGGGAATTCTAGACCTTCACAAGTCTATACCATGATGTAAATAACTACCAGTTCAACCTCTCAATCATGTCTGAGTAAATTTACTTGTGCTCCTCGTCTCATTCACTGGGTAAAGTATATAACGTGGACTGGGATATAAAAGGACACATTTTTAGATTATTATTTTGTTAAAGGGTACAAATAAGAGATGAACATAAAGAAGAACTGAAAAGAAATATAAACCGGTTTTCAGAGTAAATATATTCTGAATGAGAGCTTCCAAAATGTATGTGTGAGAAGATCACACAGTGTGGCCCAGTATAACAAAAAGCTGACAAAATTACCAAGCAGTCCCCAACCTTTCTGGCTCGGCGGACTGGTGGAGGCGGCATTGGCGTCGGGGAGGGGGGATGGTTTTGTGCATCTACCACTTTCACAAATGCAACCTCTGTGGCCTGGTTCCAAATGGGCTGTGGCCTGGCACCGGGCCAAGGACCAGGAGTTGAGGACCCCTGTTCCATACTATATCTCCAAGGATTGGATGGAGTCTTTGGATTCTTCATTTTATTCATTTTTAGTTTAGTTTTATTTATTTTTAGTCATTGATAGTATTTCTTCTTGAAAAGGATGTGCACAGATTTGATGGTCCCTGAATCTGGAGCAACAAGGCCTCCATATCTTCTTTGGCAATTCTGACATGTGTAGACCAACAGGTGGATACCAAACTGTGGGCTGGTGTATATACGGAATACTCTGAATGTGGTATGTTTACTTGCTAGGACTGCAGTGCCCAGCAATTTTAATCCATTTAAGAGTGGATAAAAATAAAAGTGCTGAGCCACCACCGATGTCTGAAATTTCTTTTTTACAGCTGTTGCATTGGGAAGGGTAACTTTTGGGTCAAGCCAACTTTCTTACACTATATTCAGGAAAACAAGTTAATTCACAGCATCCTATAATTTATCATAAAGTATTATTGGGCAGAAAAAGAAAAGCAAGCAGCAGAAGATTAAAATAGGTTCTTAAAGGAATAGATAGAAGCCTAGTTCACTCTCTTGGTTTTTTAATGGAGTTTGACGTGTGATGCACTGGGCCTCCTTTTGACAATGCATCTTTTTTTGTCTGAAGTTCTCAATGACGTGAGGATTGGGAGACACTTGGACAGGGGTGAGTTCATATGGATCCCCCGGGTCCATATTTAAAGAACAATTGCAGTCTCATTCCTTCATTGTCATGTTGTGTTAGGAAGCCAGTGACCTAGAAGAATTGATAGTAAAGTTATTCCTCCTAAATCCATCCACAGAAAAAGTCAATGATATACCCATAAAACTGTGTACCTATTCTAATGCCAGGGTATGTATTAGTATCCCATGCCACATCTGGCATCTTTAATCTACCAAGGTTCTACATATATTCCATACAAAAAACTTAGCACATTTAAATTAAACTAGTTTATCTTACCTTCCTCTTAATAGTAGAATAGTTTAGGAATGAGGCCAAATTTCAGAAAATTTTGGGCAGCTCTGCCTAAATTGTTGGTCACTCATTTTCCAGGAAATCTATGGCAAAGCTAAGACTTTAATTTGCTGAATTATTCTTCATATACATGATTTTAAAATATGTTATGTACTTTTCCATTGGTATGTTGCATACTCTCAATCTTCCTCTAGTGACATTGCCACCCCTTTCTCTTCAGCCTTCTCTTCTTCCCCCCCCCCCCAAGAAATTGTGTAATTTCAGAGACATCACTTATTAATGTTCGGGTTGCTCAAGTGACATCCATGTATTGCTTTTGCTTATTATTTTAACTTTTGGCGAAATAGACACTCTTTCTCAACTTGGAGATGGTGATTGAGAAATAAAATCTCAAGTCATTTGGAAATCAGGATGATTCATATGGAATAAGAAGTGCAGATTGTGGTTGTGTTTTTCCGGAATCTCATGCTATAAGGAAACATTGCTAATTATTTTGGCTTGATCTTTTTTCATAGCAGGCAGCCAAGGAAGGGGCCTTTGCAAAAGAGGAATCTACGTTGTTGCCAATAGCTGTGGCTTAAGCCTGAATTCTCTTTGTACTGCTCTCTTTACTGTATTCCATTCACTTCTCTAGCTCAGCTTTGTGGAGATAGAAACTGAGGGCCATGTGGATTTCTTTCATAGATTATATCTCTCCCATTCATTCAGTTTGGGTGGTGGCTTTCTGTCAGATGGGAGACCACCTGGGAATCTGTTCTTGTAAATGGGATACATCTTGGGTCCAGCCCAGCAAGATTCATGTTTTAATATCTGTAAAGTTTCTGCAGAAATTTGTCAGTATGCTTGTATTCTAAGGACTCAGTATTGATTTATGTTAACACAATTTGCCCTTTCCTAGTTCCTGCTTTGAAAATTCACCTTGGATTTGTTTCTTCAATTGAAACAGACATGGCAGTTTAAAGTTACCCCAAAACTACTAACAGTGGGCTGTGAACATGTCCTTGGTTCTTTGCATATTGTACTGTTTTAAGAATTGGTAGCAGGTTTTCAGGTTTATTCTTAATTTTTAGAAGAAATTGGATTAAGACAGAGAAATATGCCCATCTCCAACAGCTGTCTTCTACAGCTGTCTCCTATCATTCTTCTGCCAAGCAAAAATAATCTGGAACCTTTAAATCTGAAAGAAGAGATGGCAATGACTTACTTCCAGCTCCTTTAGGTGCTTAGTGACAAAACATTGAAAAGGATCATTGAATGGTGACAACGTCTTAAGTTGCAGATGACCAGGATAAATACAAATATGTCCTTGTGCATACCCGTAGGATATCGGCTGTGCTGGGCTGTTGCCTAGCATAGGGCTTTTCAACCTTTTCACCCATTGTACCACTTTTAGGATATGGCAACATCTGAGTACCACCAGTCACCTAGCAAGGTATCAAAAATTTGATGACAAAAAAAGGAAAAAAGTGATGAAGTACAGGTAGTCCTCGACCTACAACAGTTTGCTTACAATGGCACTGAAAAAGTGCCCCCCAAGCCACAGCCAAGCAAGACACCTACCTGCCCGCCCGGCGGCGCTCTTCCTCCTGTCCGAGGTTTTCATTGATGTGAGCATTTCTGTTGAGGATTGGCAGTGGGGGCGGGGGCTGTTTGGTTTTTATTCCCCCCATCTGCTGGGTTGTTGCAGCAGGTACATATTATCATACCTGGTGGACATGTGATAAAGTGAAAGCTTACTGGAGGAAAATACATACTTGGCTAGAAAATATACTAGGAGAACATGTAATATTTAATCCTGAACTATTTTTATTAGGTATGTTACCAAAAAAGACTAACAAACAAAATGCATACTTGGTTTTACATATTATAACTGCAGCAAGAATAAGCTATGCACAATGCTGGAAAAATGAATGAGTACCATCAGAAGAGGAATTAATAAAGAAGATATTGGAATGTGCAGAAATGGACAGATTAACTATGAGATTAAAAGACAAAGAAGAAACAGAATACTATGAAACCTGGAATCTATTTTATAATTGGTTGGAGAAGAAAACCAAAGAGTGAAATTTGTATATGTATTAATAGATTATGAACTCAGCTCACACGTTGTTTGGAAAATTAACATATGTATGTAATGAATAAAAAAAAAGATGCATGGGAAGAAAACTACTTTAACTCCACAAAAAAAAAACATTCCAGCTGATCGGTGCTTCTTCTGTGCTCGGAAGCGCCAGGATCAGCGCTGAGCTCCAGCTGGATCCTGGCGCTGATCCTGGCGCTTCCACTGAGCTCTGACAGCCCCGAAGAAGCACTGATCCTGGTGCTTCCGCTGAGCCTGGACAGCCCTGCAGCTCCAGGCATCTCTCGCTCAGGCTTGTGCAGTGCTGCCACCAGTTCAGCTCATTGCCCTCCCCCGCTACCACTTTTCTTGGATGGTTGCGTACCACCTGCCAGGTGCCAATGTACCACAGCTGGTACCCCGTACCACTGGTTGAAAAGCCCTGGCCTAGCATCTTGAGATATTGAAAGGGTAGGTTGAGTTTTAAGAGAAAAGCTACAAGCATGCTTCCTGATCGAGGAATTACTAGTTATTTTCTTATTTATTTGGAATAGCCATATCCCCCCAGCTGCTGACTGATGTTAAAGTGGAACGAACTGATAGGTCATACGCAGATCCCTAAGCAGAAAGGCTGCAGTAGCATTAGATGTCAGTCTTTGCAATGCATTTCTGACTTCGCAGAGGGAAATGCAGTTGGAAGAACACGTAAACGCTAAGCTTTTTTTCATGTTTTGAAGAATAATATACGATGTTCCACGATTATCTCTACTTGAATGGTATCAAGCTCCATCTTCATGGTCTTTATTTCTCCAAGTAACAGTTCCTTTGTTCTTGAGAAAGAACAAAGACAAAACAGCAACACCTGGATGAGTGGGAGACTAGTGTGGAATAGAATTGGTAGACAATGAAGAGATAGGAAGAAATAAAGATATTTTTTTTGTACTATCTGATTGCTCTTTGATTTCATGTTTGGAAGCTGTTTTAAAATGCCCCAAGAACTTAGTTAGCTATTGTAGTACGTAAAGAAGACACTAGTGATAGAATAAAGTGGGGTAAGTGAGGCCCCGATCAAAAGCCACCAAGTCGTCATGTGTCATCATTATGTTGTAGAATCTGGCTTACAAACTTTTTGTTACAACATTTCACTTGTGCAGGTCATATTACATCTACGTCAAGGGTGCCCAACCTTGGCAACTTTAAGATTTTTGAACTTCAACTCCCAGAATTTTAAGTGATAAAGGCAGTACTGTTTGGTTCCCACTTAAATTCAAGAGAGAAGGGCAGCAGGCAGAAAACAAAGTAGGAAATTGAAATAATAGCGATAAAGGCAGTACTATTTTTATCTACGGGTGTCAAATACGCGACATCACATGACGTGTCGAAACTCTTTTTGCATTGCCGGCAATGGGGTGGGTATAATGAAACCAGCCAGCAGTTTGACACCCCTGATCTAGAGTATATGTTGAATCTTCCTTTTTGATTGGAAAAGCAAATTTTGTAATGCAGATTTTTGAGAAGTGTGCAGATACATCACTACGCTTAGGAAAGTGTGCGGATTATTCAGGCCTTGACAAATCAAACACCCTGTATGAATGACACGTCTGCCTTTGCTCTGTGAAGTCTGTAAGAATAAAAATGCAAGTGAGGTCAGTTCTTTCTGTAGCAATCACAATGGTCTCAGCGCTTCAACATTCCATTCTACATCATGAGAATTACAGTATTTGCTGTCTTGTCCCAAGACTAGCCAGTTTCTTCTGAGATGATGAATTAGCTGATTTGTGACAGCACCTATATGTAACTAGATGTATCCCTCTGATATTACTACTCAAGCAGTTAGCTAGTAGTTGCACCTACATTAACTTTCCCATACATCAAGATTTTTTTTTAATTCCATTTATATCCCGCCCTTCTCCGAAGACTCAGGGCAGCTTACAAGCTTAGCAGTAGCCTTCATTCTATGTACATGCCGTCAGTGTGTTGCATATTTCCAAATTTTAGCTTATTTACTAGAAGAAATTGCCCTGTGCAGGACCCAAGTGATTTTCTTTGTTTTGGTTCTTATCTCATCCTTTTTTATTGGTATGCTTGATGTCATAGGTATAGCTATAGGCCTTAGCCAAATTAAAGCCTTAAACTACCCAATTTAGCAAGGCTTGGCTTGGTTGAAATTATCACCATTTTTTCTAGTTTGTGTGTGTGTGTGTGTGTGTGTGTGTGTGTGTGTGTGTGTGTTAAATACTGCAAGATGCAAGTGTGACAGCCTGCTTCTGTACATCCAACATTAGTGCAAGAAAGTAGGGCTTTTATCACAACATTGCATCCTCAGTGTTACGGATTTTGACATCCTCTCCATGGATGCTGCTCAGTAGCACTAGGAGTGACAGTGAGCTGGTTTATAGGCAATGCTAAATGTGCGTTGAATTTTTTTTTTTAAAAAAAGGAAAATACAGGAAGTTACAATTTTTCATTTGGGAAATGGTAAATGCTTTGGTCTAAGTAAATTTGGCTAATGTAACTAGCAGGCATTACATTAACATTTTGTCTTTTTACACTTCCAAATTATTACCCAACTCAGGCATGCTTCCTGAAATTTGTCCACTCAAATGCTTGTAATATTCAAAAACTCTCCTTATAGATTGATAGCTTGAATTCTCCTTCTGTAAAATTCAAATCCCACCTATGAAGGTACTCAAATCGATAGGGTAGATTGTGACTGAGCTACATTGGCTGGTCCAAAGTCACCAGTGATAAGCTGGTGAGATTGAAAGAGCTTGTTCTAACCTCACACTCTTGCTATTTCACCAAAGGTGGCACGAAAGGACTTCTTAAAAGTCATTTTGTGAATGGCAGATAGCATTCCCTATCCTTGCTGTTGGTAAGCAATGTTATATAAAGTAGCTTCTAACCTCTTTGCTGATTTGGCTGTGGAGAAATCTATCCTTTCTCTGGACATTAATATTAAGGTTGCCTTGAGACAAGTTAGTTTTAAATTGCACTCTGGGAATTGCAGTCTTTTAATTATGGTTGAAGGGAATTGGAATTTTGTAGATATTGTTAACCCTTCTCAAACCACCTTCGGCTTCCTTCCCACATTCAAATAATAGATGTGCCCAATATCAGGCAACCTGCTGATCAGAAGTGGTGAGGCTGAGTAAGCTATGGCTTGTGACTTAAGATGTACCTTGCCTCTCCCAGAACAATGAGATCTTTGGAAGCCATAGGGCTTTCGTGCTAGAAATAACCCATTATGTGCAATGACTTATTTTAACTCAGGTGCTTGTTTGAGATTGTCCTCATTGTCTGGAGAATTGGCTTCTATGGCAAAATCTGTTGCTACTAATATCTAATTATTTATTAAAACTGAAGAGAGCAAGCAGTTACTATGCAATTGGAAAGCAGCCAGATCTCACTGGAATCATTTTGTATATTAACTAGACAGTTGGTTACAGAGGATGTTTCCTAAAAATAGAAAAAATATTCCCAGGGCAGGAAGATGTAATTTGGCTGTAGTCTTCCTTTATTTTTTTACCCCATTATTTGGGAATGAGGAAAGCTGCTTTCTTGCTGCTATTTTGCTCCTTTATTCATAACACAGACTTTTAAAAAATATGAATATTTTAGTGAAATTAACAATAATAGCCTCAACCATTTCCTCAATCCCATTTCTTGAAATACATATAGCTACAACTGTGAATTATGAGATTTGTCTGGTGGGCATTTAGGAGGAATCCACTTTTTCAAAATTAAAGTACACCGGTAAGCAGTGACTCTTCAGGGGTTTTGAAAGATCTCCTTAAAGATGCTTCAGATTGTTTTAGGGAACTGATGCTCTTTGATTGATGCTCTTCGGCTGAGCTATCTATCCATTCCTATACCTTGCCCTTTGAGGGAAGCCTTTTATAATGAATTTTCAAAATTACTTGCTATTTCTGAACTATTCAAAAAGTTTTTTTTAAAAAAAACAACAACTGGAATGTCGCTGACAGATATCCTCCAATTTCTGGATTAAAATGGAAGGCTTTACACTTGCCAGCAGAAAGTTAAAGGTCCTTGGCTCAGGACTGAGTAGTCCAGACAGTAAAACCTTGTTTGTGTTCCAGTTTTACCCAAGTGATTTCTTTTCATTGTTCGCTTCTATGCATAAACTGCCTCAACAGTATTTTTTCCCCTTCTGGGAATCCTAAGCTTGATTCTTAACGCGTGAAGCGTATTTTCATTAAAAGGCACAGACAATTAAAAGGCATAAAGAATTGCTAAATGATGTTCAGTTTTCCTTCTTGGCTTCTCATAGCTTGGTATTTTGGCATTTCCTTAAATTTGCTATTCTCTGTTGATGCTGTTTTATGGATAACTTTTTTCACTAGCTGTTTGGAACCATTTTATCTTAGCTTTGGATCTAATTCAGGAATGTACAGTAGATATTTGGTCCATATGCTACTCCTGTCTTCTTTTTGTCCTTTTTCATTAGAACTACTGGATTTGCTGAATGCTTTTGCTTTATTTGTGGAGCATGGATTTTAAAATGATTTATATTTACTTTCCTAGTCCCAAGGTCGTACAGGCAGTCTGGCTTTCTCTTAAGTAGAAGTGAGATGAGAGAGTTTCCGAGGCAGAGCAGAAGGTAATGAGAGGAATAAATGCTTTCTACCCATCTTCAATCAGATTGAGAGAATGTGGTGGACAGAATATATCTTGATTTAGCCAAGGATTTTATAGAGCATCCCCATGGATTATGAATGCTTTAATTTAGATTCCCGAGAAAGGAGTTGAACTTGATTTCCAATTTTGTATTTCGGCGGCTGGGTAAACATCCCCAAATATAATCACATTTCTTCCTAAAGCATTGCATCTGCCTTTGTACTCTAAGGAAAGAAATAATAAAACGGGTATTACCCGTGCTTATCTGGGGGCTTAGTTTGCTGTCTTTACTGATCTTTCATTTCCATAGATCAAACAGGAAAGCTCACACCAAAAAAAAGGTTTCCCTTTCCAATGTATGTATTGAACTAGTTTCATTTCCATTTCCGGTTCAATCTACTTGGAAGAAGCTGCTGGTGGTTCCCCACTTGAGGGAGGGGAGAGGTACCAGGGGCCATTGATTGTTTCAGAATGTGGAATGACTTCTCTGCAGTGACCAAAAAAAGTTGAAATTCCCGAGACCAAGAAAACGTTATTTTTCAGCTTTCTTTTGGATGAAGTAGCAAAGCCAAGAAAAATCTTTGTACTGTAGCATTAACTTAGCCTCTCCTAAATGGATGTCTTCCAGTGCTAGTTAGAGATTTGATGAGTCCCAAACCATATTTGAATAAGAACCATCAAAATATTATATTATCTTAAACACGTAATTTTCAGACAGAACATATTATTTCATGTTTTATGGAAATAGGTTAAAATCCAGGGACACACACAGTGGCTTGCTATAACCATCACAATTCTGGTCTGTTAGAGAAGTTAGACGCTATCTTTGAAACTCTGGTTCGGTTGCTTCTTGTGGACTGTTGGATTTTGCTCCCTATCAACTGCTTCTTTTCTTGGATAGTAAATGCATCATTGTTGAATATCAATTGAACCGGCCAGGGCACCTCCATTTGCTTAAGATGAGAAATGGATTTCTCCAAACGATACATATGGAGTATAGGCTTGTGCTGATTAAACGTCAGTCAGTCTCCTTGGAAACAGAGGCCTTGAGATTCTAACAGAGAATTATTATCTCCTCAAACTGGATTTCATAATTCTTGGAGTAAAGTCATGCCAAAAACTGATAAAAAATCAATATGAATATAAGTTAGTAAATATGACCTTCCAGAAATTCCTACAGATAGCCCTTGCTTAATAATCTGTTGCTAAGCAACCATTTGAAGTTCCAAGGGACCTCCCCAAATATTTAGGATCTGGTAGGATCTGGTTCTGGAGTTTTGGTGGTTGTACACCCTATGATCACATGATTGCGTTTGGGGCATTTGACAATTGCCTTGCATTTACAGTCGCTTACAGCAGTGGTACTGAACAACAGTAGCACAGTGGTGCATCATGTGTCTGCTTCTTAACTCCATGCTTTAAAGGAGGATATATAGCAAGAGAATACAAATGCATTTATATTAAGTTGCACAGAATAAAAAGGTGGAAATGCCCTGTGTATATATAGACTCCTGTGCCCTCAGATATCAGCCTGGGGCTTTTGTGAAAGTAATCTGAACTATCAGATAGGTCGCCCTGCATGGGTTTACCTTTTTTGCTAGTCCCATACTGTGAAGATTTTCTTGCAGGTAGGATCCTGAGAACAAAAACCTTCATTTTCTGAACTCAGAGAAGACATGAAACACTGGCTCAGTTTTATTCATATTTTCTTTCAGAGGGAGCAAGGTGTGCACCATAAGCCTCATAATGACAAAAAATATTTTTGGGGGAGGAATCCTGCCTTAAAATCATTATAATTAAGATGGGAACACTTTAGCTGGAGGCGAATTGGTGGGAAAAAAACATGTCTTTCTTTGATAAGTAGTCTTGAAAATTTAGCAATATGGTTACATTTTATATTGTTTATTTTGCGCTGCTCATTAAATGAGCCAAATCCCCCTAATCTAGCTTCTACATTTACCATGTGGTCCCTCTTGGTCTGTACCATAAATGTGGCTCTAGGAAAACTGGATTCTTTCTTTCTCTTGTTAAAAAATAACTTCAATTTAGCCACAATGCCATTATCTCAGGGACAATGTGATTACTCTTACAGATAGTTTGATTAAATAAATCAGTTTCAATCCACAGTTTTTATACAGGTAGCTTGTTTCACTAAACCACAATTATTATTTTAAATGTTTCTTGGATGGCTTATTTCACTACATCGCTTTACTGCTAGTATAATCACAGTCACTCAGTATACATGTAAAGTTATGATTTTGCTTGTGCATTTACATAATTGGATAAATGAGAAGTGGAAGACGACTAGCAATATGGAAGGTGGAGAAGGATCATGTGTCAAATTGCAGCAGAATTTGCTCCAATTCCCTCCAGCCCTTTAAAAAAACTAATGCAACCTAGCCCTCACCTGAAAACTATTTACCTTCCATTCTTTCTCCACTGAGTCAAGACAGGATAAGAATCCTAACTGACTCCTGGCTGAAGCTACTTCCTCTTTGTCAGCCTCCGGCTAGGGGCCAAGAGACGTTTTGCACCGAGCAAGCCATTGAAGAGTTGAGCCAGGAGAGGAATAGTCAGGTGGGGGAGATGCAGCTGATAAGAAATCCTTCTGTTATTCAGAGGAGTTTGTTGAGGAGGTATACCTGGTTGGTGTTCCTGAATTTTTGAAATAACAACATCTCAGTCATTATAGTGCGGAACTTGTAGAAATTGAACATCAACCAAGCTTCATTCACAGGCGCATCGAACTTTTCAAATAAACTCTCCAAACTGTTGTGAATGGCTTTGAGGTAGTCCAGGGCATTGGAATTCTGGAATCTTGTAGAGAACACAAAGTTGTGGAACGCAAAGTTGGCAGGCTTTGTATCCCTGTATAGTGACCACTTCTAGAATACCACATTCTCTTCTATATATACCTCTTGTTTAAGGCAGGCTTTCTGTTCCAGTTCTGAATCATGATGGCTGCTAAATCCTGTTTACCGACCTCAGGGGCAGCTTTTTTAACCCTTGTCCATTCTTTGCTGTCCCATTGGAAGTCTAGCATGCATTTAATCAAAACTAGAGCCTAGCCTAGAGTTTAGTTATCTCATAAAGCCTAACAGAGTTTAGGTAAGGCAGAAAAGTGTTGTTAAGTAAAAAGGAAACAACAGCAATGGTTCTCTAGGAGGAAATGAGATGCATCAGTACAAACTGCATTTTGTTATATATACCATAATATTCTCCTGTGTCTGCGTGGAGGCATATTTATTTTATTTTAATCCCATTTATATCCCGCCCTTCTCCGAAGACTCAGGGCGGCTTACAAGCTTAGCAGTAGCCTTCATTCTATGTATATGCCTGCTTATTAGGGCTTTCACACACACACACACCAAGCGGCATTATTACAAAGTCAGCTTAATTGCCCCCAACAATCTGGGTCCTCATTTTACCTACCTCAGAAGGATGGAAGGCTGAGTCAACTCATGTGCATATGAGTGTGCATATGAGTATACGGTTGCCCTGGACTTCCAACCATTTGCTTAGTGACCATTCAAAGTTACAACAACACTGAAGAAAGAGACTTATGACCTTTTTCACACTTAGAAACATTGCAGCATCCCCATGGTCACGTGATCAAAATTCAGATGCTTGGCAATTGTCTCATATTTACGAAGGTGGCAGTGTCCCAGGGTCATGTGACCCCCCCCCCCTTTGCAACCCTCTGGCAAGCAAAGCCAATGGGGACGTAGCTTCCCTTAACCATATTACTAACCTAAAAACTGCAGTGATTCACGTTGCTGTGGTCAGAAAGGTCATGAAATGGGGCAAAATCCACATAACTATCTCATTAACAATTTGGAGCTCAAATGTAAGTCTAGGACTACTTGTAATCAGCTAATGAAACTCTTTCTAAACTTTTGGTAAATAACGTCCTGAAAAAAAATGCATAAAGAAAAGTTATCTCTGTTCTTATTTTTTCCCAAATAAGAGGGGAAATTTTTTATTGAATGTATATATTGATTGCAAGGCAGTCGTGTTCAGCAAGTATAAACTGTGCTAACAAAAATAAAAACAGTCAAGTATTTATTCTGAATGACTGTTACACATATTTGAGATGTGTTCAAAAACTAGAATGAATTCTCATTGATAAACCTGCATCATAAAGCTGGTATTACTCTCCTCTCATATTGGCATGAAACAGCTGGGTGGCATATAGTTTAATTTGCTTTGTATCTTGAGTGTTTAGCACAATTCAGATGGTATTTTAAAGAATATTTCAGGGCTTTCTTCAGTGTGAAGAAACCTAGTATAAATCACCAAAATATCCATAAAATATACTAAAGAATACTAACGGCACAAAACTGTTTTTAAACAGTGCCAATTCATCAAAGTACATGTTGTGAAACATTGAAGCAGCATGATAAATACCTTTCGCTGCTTGGAATTAATGTGGAGTCAGCCCTTACCTGGCCTCCTAAAAGGAAGAAATTTTATTTATTTATTTTTTATTTTTATTAGATTTATATACCGCCCTTTCCCGAAGGACTCAGGGCGGTTTACAGGGTATTTAAAAAACAAAACCAATACAAAAGTTAAGAACAGTTAAGAAAAGATTAAATCATCCCAAATTTAAAAAACCCCAATTAAAAATTCTCAGCCTGGGCCGGAGAGCTCAAAGAGCCAGGTCTTCAGGTCCCGGCGAAATGAACGAAGGTCGGGGGCAGTCCTAAGCTCCACGGGCAGCTGGTTCCAGAGGGCAGGCGCACCCACAGAGAAGGCCCTTCCCCTGGGTGTTATCCGCCGACAATCTTTTATCGGCGGCACCCTGAGAAGACCCTCCCTGTGGGAGCGCACAGGACGATGGGAAGATGATGCCGGCAGCAGGTGTTCCCTCAGATATCCCGGACCCAAGCCATTCAGGGCTTTATAGGTCATCACCAGCACCTTAAATCTCACCCGGAGATTAAAATCCTACCTAGCCTGTCGTGTTTGGGAGGAGGCCGGTTTGGTATATGAGAGCCAGTGTGGTATAAGTAAAGCACCAGGCTAGAAACCAGGAGACTGTGAGTTTTAGTTCTGCCTTATCCTCAAAGCCAGCTGGATGACTTTGGGACAGTCATACACACTCAGCTCAGCGGTGGGATTCAAATATGTGAACAGTCGGTTCTCTGTGTGGATGCCACTTCCGGAAGTCCATTCTGGGCCCGGGCAACGAAAAATTAGCTACCGGTTCTGCCGAAGTGGTACGAACCGGCTGAATCCCACCACTGACTCAGCTGTAGGGAGGAGGAAATAGCAAAACCTATAAAATCTTGCCAAGAAAACTGCAGGGAGTTGTCCAGGCAGGCATCAGGAGTCCAGACTTGACTCAAAGAACCCTCCCCCAAAAAATCTAAAATGAAAAAACAACAACACAATCCTACAACAACAACCAGAACACCAAAAACAAAAACCTAAGAGTGTGTGTGTGTGTGTGTGTGTGTGTGTGTGTGTGTGTGTGTGTGTATAAATTTCAGGTTTTGGATGAGTAGGTTAGGAATGACTGGAATAAAAAGGCTCCTCTTTTCATGAGTCAGGAAGTGGATGGGCTTGTGCTTGATTTACTCAAATGTTTGCCTGGAGGAGATTCTATACACGGGTCTTGCTCCATGCTCTGAGTTCAGCTGATCAGCATCTTTGAGGTCAGGAAAAGATGACTTGATCCAAAACATATGGTCCCAATGATTTGCTTGAGCAATCTGGTTTCTTTTTATTAGGCCTTTTCATTGCAAGCATTGCGAAAGGAAAGATCACATTCAGAAAGAGGGGCTGCTAGACTGGTTTTTCCTAGCATGTCAGTTTTCCAAGGGCCAGAATCAAAGATTTTTTTAAATTATTTTTTTTTATTTTGTAGCAAGGAACTTCCACATATTCTGAGATGGGATTGTAATGTGTGAACAAACAGGAATATGTGTCTCTGCCTCCCCCCTCTTCCCCTGCGTATTTGAATTGGTTCTGTGTTGTTTTTTTGTAACATTGTGGTTTTTGCAGTCCAGGTTCCCAGCTGTGGGTGTTGGAATGCTGTCTGCTACTCCATCCGAGACAAATTTTCCAAGGTTTCTGGGAAATGTCCGCTGAAAATGATCTTCTACCGTCCCATTCCCCTTGTTTTCCTGCTTTTTCTTTTTTTTTGGCATCAGACGGAGAAAGCCAGTGGAGTCCAAAGAAAAATAAGCAGGATTTTTTATTTAGCTTGCACTTCCAAGTCCTAAAAGCAAACAATCTAGCCCCATTAAAATGTCTTCCCAAACAGTAAGGCAAGTGGTATCTTTCCAAATAAATATGTCTGGAAAACTCAAATTCACTCGCAACTAACCACTTCTGGTACCAATAAATGGAAAACTCTCATATTCAGAACATGTGGTATGTGTGTGCATGCTTGCATGCACATCCATATGTGTCAAAGAATGAATTGAGAAATTTAAACACAGTTTTCCCCTTTGTCCTGAAAATGGTTCCTTTTCCCTCTAGGCTGCATTATGTTGTCAGCTAAGAAAGGGTCCTGACTTTAATTAACTTGGCAACAAAATGAGCGCAATTGGCAATTTGATCTGCTGTTTATACCCTTTTAACCCTTCTTATATCTGGGACAAATGTTTTGAATGATTCTTAGCACTACCATCAAGACTATCTTAAAAGAGGTAGAGGGAGGGAGAAATAGGGCCAACATATATGCTCTATGAATAATTATAGTAATTTAATTATTTCATCTTTCCAGGAATCCTGGGACTATAATTCTGTGAGGAGACTAGGCTTTATAAAAGATACTTACTATAAAAAGTGATTAAAATTGCCATCTAGGTATACCCTCAATTTTGTGATGCAAAAAGACTCCATAGCGTATTGGAAATCTGTTCAAAAGCCATGTGTCAATTATGTAGCTGAAAGATTATTCAAGATCACAGCTATATGTGTGCAGTCTTGCATATTAATGGCATGATTAACATAATTCTGCTTATAGAGTATCTTGCATGTGTCATAAATTTCATACGTAAGTATCAAATGTTCATCTGTCCATGTGCTCTCATGTATACATTTGAGTGACAGTGTGGGTCTTCAAGAATCAATGGCTTAAAAACTGTATATGTACTACTATGCATATACTATACGCACATGGACGTTTGCATATATTCTCTTATCTGCAGGTTTGGGTGGGATGTTGACTAGCTTTCCTTTTTATAACTATGTATTGCTCAATTTTCTTTTTTTATTGTATTTAATAAAGCAGTTTTTGAAAAACAAAACAAAAAGCAAAACCCTCCAAACAATACATATACATGCATGTGCTGTGGATGCATCCTTATGCCCCGCTCTTTGTGTGCGCAAATGTCTTTCTGATTGTGACAAAGCCTTTCCCCCCCCCCCCCGACTTAACTAAAAGATTCCTTCCCCAGTATTATTCTGTTGCTCAATTCTTTGTGGCATGCACCTCAAGGAAAGCAGGTGCTGTGGTGTTAACGTGAGGCACAGGCTGTGTTTCTGCAAAGCCAATTGCAGGCCTGGCTCCTGTGTTTTTATCATGCAAAGAGGTGTGTGTGTGGGGGGGGGGGAAGGGAGCATAGTGAAAACGCTTGGGGTTACATCACTTGGGGTGTTAGACAGCCCCCAAATCCCAGGATTCCAGGAAAATGGAAACCTCACAGCCCACAATAGATTCATGCAAGAATGTTATAATAACAGAAACAGTTGACTGGTATGCTTGCACACATCAGCTCTTGTGCTCTCCTCTTTGGCCCCCACCCTTTCTGAATTTAATTTTCCATCAATGGATTTTTCCAGCAGATAAGCGGCCCCTAAGGATGGCCCTTCCCTGTTGCATTTGACTGCTACAGACAGAGACAAATGCGAGTCTCTTTCTGGGCAAGATTTCAAGCCTTTTTCCTTCCCTTCCCTGAAATATGGAAATAATGAATTCCTTTAGCAAATGAGTTCATTTCATGTGTTTCACGTACGTTGCCTAAAACACATTTTCTTGTTAAGTAGACATCGGTTACATTTCTCACAACTGAAAACATTTTAAAGCAGAAAATGGTAGCCAGATTTAAATTTTTCCACGACTTTTTTTTTTTTAAAAAAAGTCCTGTTAAATCAAATTAGGCAATATTCCAGTTTTTGGACTGCAGTGACATTCACATTAATTTTCCATTCACTGTTCTGGCAAGTTGGTCTTAGCCTTAATCCCAATTTTCTTTCCCTCACTAAAACCAACCTTAGCTAAAGTAGCTTTATTTTTAAGGAATTTGGTAATACTAGTGACTGAAGCTCTTTTGCTTCAGGGAGTGAAACCGATTCTCCTAGTTCTCTATCATTTGCTCCTTTGTTTCAAAGCTGTGGCTTTTGGAGCCTAATTTGGGGAGAAGTTGAATTACTGCTATATTTGGACTCAGAAAATGTGAGAGGATTAAAAAAATGGATGTGGTAGAGGTAGTTGTCCTCTGATAGTGCTGTTTTTTTGCTTTTCTCCCCAGTCCAAAAGTTTCTGAGAGCTTATTTAATGTGCAGCACACAACTTGGTTCTGATTTAGCTTCCCTCATGTTTATTTGCTGGATGCAGAAGTCCCTTTGCTCTCTTCCTGAAACAAATGTAGTTTTTGTAGGTATGTAGAAAGATAAGAACGAATGAATTTGGCCCAAAGTTAAAGCCAACTGCACTCTCTTGACCCTCGTTTCCTCACCCTACCTGTTGTCCTATTTTTCAGCAATGCAACGTTTCCCCCCTTAATTGGTAGGGTCAGTCATCAATCCCTAAAAATGGATCTTTCCCAAATTCTCCCCTGAAGAAATGTGGCCTAAAGGGAGCTACTGAATTAACTAATTAGGAAAACTGTGGCATAATTTTTCGTAACAGATTTCTAGAGAAAGGCTTGGCAAATGTCTGTTGTGGAATGCTGGAATAAAATGTTCTGTCTCAGAACAGGGGATGGAACGGAAAGTCCTTGGGTACTTTCCAATTGGGTTGTTGTACAGTTCCACAAGACACAATCTTCAGCCTCAATCCGGTGTGGTGTAGTGAATGGTTGATTTTGAATTCAGTGGTTGACCAAGGACCTATTTACCTTACAGAGATACCATTTGTAAAATGGAATGGGGTAACCTTCTAAGACACTTTGGATTTCTTGGGCCAGAGTATTTATCACAAACCTTGTATTGCAAACATTGCTAAATTAACAAAATTGGGTGGGTGGGGAGGGGGATGGGAATGGACATCCTATGGAAAAAGATGGTATAAACTAGGGGTATCCAAAGATGGCAACTTTAAGATTTGTGGACTTCAATTTCCAGATTGCCCCAGCAAGCATGGCTGGCTGAGGAATTCTGGAAATTGAAGTCCACACGTCTTAAAATTGCCAAGTTTGGAGACTCCTGATATAAACAATATAGAGTTAAAATGGACCTGTTAGGTGTAAGTAGGTTCATGTGTTGGTACGGACTATTCATTATTCTGATAATCTCCACATATATTAGCATACAATTTTAAACTCTTCCCAGCTATATAGCTACTCTGGCTGGGGATGGTGATATGTGTAGTCCAGAACACCTGGAAGATACCACATTGGAAAAGGGTATTTCTGTATCATTGTGATTCATAAATCTACAGTTCAAATAATCTTGGATTGTTGAGTATTTCTTCAAAGAGGCTTGAGAAGGCAGCTTCAATATTTATACGTTTGAAATCAGCTTTTGGGAAAAAAGCATGCATGGTTTCTGCTTTGCTGACTAAGTGAATACGCCTGTACTTGCAGAAGTGGTAAAAAATTATTACTTACAAATTAGTCATCCTGTGGGATTTGTTAAATACTTCAAGAACCAAACCCAATTTATATACATTTTTGAAGACTTCAAGGAGTTGACTTAGTACATTAAGTGCTAATAGTCTGCTGTTTTTTAAAAAGCTATTTTACCCTGGGAATTAGATTGTGTATTTTATTTTATTTTAATTTTATCTTTTGATACAGTCATAAGACAATTAATAAACTACCTCATAGCCCAGTGATGGTGAACCTTTTAGAGACCAAGTGCCCAAACTGCAACCCAAAACCCACTTATTAATTGCTGGGTGCCAAGTGGGATGTGGCCCAGTGGGTGGGTGTGGCTGTGGTGGTCATGGCAGACTGGGTAGGTGTGGCCAAATTGGGCATGGTAACCTCGATGTTGCTCATGGGGAGGGATGCCTTTGGGGGCCGGGCAGGGTTGGAGATCCAGGGGGTCTCTGGCAGGTGGGGCGGTGTGCAGGAGGCTCGTCCTGTGTGATGAGGCGAGGCAAGATAGGTGTGCCATTGCCACAGGGCAAGGTGAGGCAGGGGCTGGGGCAGCTGCTGCCTGACATCATTGACCCCTGCACACAGAGGCCAGTGAGTGCATGGGGGCCGATGGTGTCCATCAGTAGCCACAGCCTGCCAGCTCCTCGACCGGCGTACTCTGGGGCTCCACAGCCCCCTGCCAGCAGTTCAGAGAAGCCGCCTCTGAGCTGAACATCTGGCCGACAGCTGAGGAGGCGATGCAGTGGGTCATGCCCAGGAAAAGGAGAACATACGAGGCCAGGAGGGACAGGATGGGGGGGGGGGAGGGAAACCAGCCATGCCAGGATGCATCCGGCCACGTGGGACCTCGGGCGGCTGGTTGAAGAGGGATGGTTGCCATCTCCGGGGCATGGCACCCGTGCCCACAAAGCGGGCTCTGAGTGCCACCTCTGGCACGGGTGCCATAGGCTCACCACCACTGTCATAGCCTATTTTGCCAAATTGTCAAATAGTAAAGATTACTTAATGCTTCAATTTAATACAATGGGCTTAGAAAATGTAATTTTCTTTTCCTTTCTTGAGATATGAGCCATAAACCCTAAAACATCTGCCGATTGTTGGTAAAATGCATTTTTTTCAAGGACCTAAGACCTGATGTATAGGAACAAATTAACCCAGAACATTCTTGTCAATGCTTCAAATTAAGTACTTATTTTTCATTCCTTTAAATACCAATAGATGGGCCCTGTGTAGAAATGCATGTGATTGGATGGCTTTTTTATTATTATTTCAGGGGTAGCATTTGAGTAGTTCTTCCAAAGCATATATTTCTGAATTCGTTCCAGAACAAATCTGGACTATGGTGTGTAGCTACAGTCACTCTTTGAAACGACTTGCCTGTTAATTATGTTACTCAGTGATAATTACTGTAGGCATCTGAATCAGTGGCATTGCTAGATGTGGGTTTAAATTTGGGAAATGAATTGACTGCACTAGGAAGAAGGCAGGACTTACTGTGAAAAGAGCCCAGCAATCCAGTTGGCTGATCACAAAAATAGAAATCCACACTGAGTAAAGCCCACTGAGTCTGCTGGTAGATGTACTATAAAATTTTTTTTTTAAAAAAAAAGAATATCAGCAGTTGCAAATTATCAGGTGAGAGAAAAATGTACAAATGTTTTTGTTGAAGTTAAAATTAAGTTAAAGGTTAAGAAAAAAAACCTGATAAAGTTTACATTTAGAAATAGCGAAGAGAGGAAAACAGTGATGATCTGTTCAGCCTTGTTATTCTGGAGAAATGTGTGATGTGGTTTTTCCATGTGTCAGAGCTGTAATACTTTTGAATAAAAGCCAGCCAGGGTTGCCCTATTACAAATATCTTTCAGTTGGAAAATTACCATGTCAGTTACCATGTCAAAGGGAAAGCTCAGTCTTGGAACCTGTGAGATATTCAGCAAACTCGGCTGCATTTTGAATCCTGAATGACTAAACCAGGGGTAGGCAACCTTGGCTCTTTTATGACTTGTGGACTTCAACTCCCAGAATTCCTGAGCCAGCCATGCTGAAGGGAAAGGGAGAGGTTTCCAAGCTGAGCCATGCTGGCTCAGGAATTCTGGGAGTTGAAGTCCACTAGTCATAAAAGAGCCAAGGTTGCCTAAAAAGGTAAAGGTTCCCCCGCACATGCGTGCTAGTCGTTTCCAATTCTAGGGGCCGGTGCTCATCTCCGTTTCAAAGCCGAAGAGCCAGCGCTTGTCCGAGGACGTCTCCGTGGTCATGTGGCCAGCATGTCTAGACGCCAAAGGCACACGGAACGCTGTTACCTTCCCACCGTAGTGGTCCCTATTTTTCTACTTGCATTTTTACGTGCTTTCGAACTGCTAGGTAAAGCGGTTGGTTGGTTTGTGACTTACAGTTCTATGTCAACACAGCCATTGCGTTTTTATAAACCATTAGTTAGGGTTACATATGATAGGTGTACCTTGGCTACTGCAACAGTGGGGTTATTTATTTGAAAATGATGTAGATAAAGATACTCTGCCCAATCCCAGGTGGATTTCAAGTAATTCTGTAGGATATGAGAAATCCAGTGCATTAAACATGTAAAATTAAATTGTAGGAAACCCCTGATCTAATACAGGGGTGGGCATTTAATTTTACCGACAGGCCACATGACAACCTGGGACTGTTGTGAAGGGTCGCTACCCTGCTCTCCGCTGACACTAATCCCCCCACAGCCCCGCTCCAGCCCTGCGGGCCAGACAGGGACAGCCCACAGGCTGGATGAGGCCTGCGAGCCATAAAATACCTAGGTCTGATGTAATATATTGATGAAAAAAGTTGTGTCAATTAGAACAGCATATATGTAATGTAACTAAAATGTGCTCTCCATTTCATGAATGGGAGCCAGTCTGATGTCGTGGTTAATGCACCAGGCTGGAAACCAAGAGACCATGAATTCTAGCCCTGCTTTAAGTACAAAGCCAGTTGGGTGACTTGGGCCAGTCCCTCTTTCTAGCCAGAAGGAAACCGTGGCAAACCACTTGTGAAAAACCTTGTCAAGAAAACTGTGTAGGGTGTTTTCCAGGCATTTGCCAGGAACCAAGATTGACTCGAAGGCAAAAATATTTAAAATTAAAATTAAAAAAAAATATGAGCATTGTCCATACTGATCCATCAAATGTTGTAAATTGCCCATTGTTTGAGGCAAAGTCTGCATTCAGATTTTGATTTTTACTGAGTCCACCTAAGTTGCCCTTGAAGACCATCTAAAAACTACAGTTGATCCAAAATCCAGTAACATGGGGACTTTGGGGTATATTTTGTTATGGACGCATAACATCTCTGTTTCTAAGTGTTGTTTTTCATCTATAAAGCCAAAGGACGGGACCAGGTTATTTGTGGACTATCTGCCCCTGAGGTTATCTATCTGTCTAACCTCTGTAATAAGGAGGTCATTCTGTGGATCCTTTCTTGAAACAAAACCGTCTTGTGGGATTCAGGAGGTATTGCCTGGCCTTTGAAGTATCTCTGTGCCTTTAGGAAGACAGTTAAGACTTGACTCTTCGCTTGGCTGCTTTGGAAGATGAATAGAATTCCCATCTGGTGAAATATAACGAATTTTTAGACTCTGGTCCCTAGTTAAGGATTTCACTTGTTTTAATTGCATTTATTCTCTCCCATCCCAGTACGGTACTTTAATTTACTGGGTATTGTATGCCGCCTGGAGTGATATTGTTCAAATGCTGCATAAATATTATAAACAAACACATAAATAAACCAAGGTAAGGGCAAATCTCCAACCACACCAAACGTGTTATGTCAGATAGGCCCAAACAACTGTTTCTATTTATTTATTGCCATTAAGAGCTTTGATACCACAGCTTCATTTACATAAATGTTTGCTAAATGGAAATGGATGTTAATTTCCCATAGTACCTGAATAATGAATAATAATATTCCTGGCAAATGTTTTAGGATAAATCTCCTTGAAGCGATTGTTTAACTTTACTGCTTTTCAAATTGAATGTGAAGAGCTGCGTGTGATTATCAACAGAAGCCCAATGATGACCCGGGGGGGGGCAAGGGGGGGTTTTCCCCAGTGATGGCCACAGGATATCTAGGCTTAGAAACAAGTTTGGAATACAGAGCAGAGGGAGAGGGGAAAAATGAGGTGGGGGGGGGGAATATAAGTATAATCAGTGCTTTTTTTGTAAAAGGAAAAGGTGCCGGAACTCACACACGTCATACCCTTGCCTACCCTACAAGGTTCCATCCAAAAAAGGTGCCGGAACTCCGTTCCGAGCGTTCTATGAGAAAAAAAGCCCTGAGTATAATAGAAAAAAGGAAAAAAAAAACCAGTTACAGGACAAATGATATTTATAAGGCCTTCTCATGCATAAATAGATTGCATACAGTATATGGGTGTTGTTGTTTTTTACATAACAGTTTGAGTAAAATATAATCAGTGTAATTCATTGTAATTGTATGTGCGTCGTCCAGGTGCATAAGCAACTTGTTCGTGGGATGCAAGTAACAGCAGTTCTTTGCATAATTTGGGCGAACCTGTTTGGAATTTTTTTTAAAGTCCAGTAGCCATTTATGCTCTTTTGTGTAGAACTGTCTCAGCACTCCTTGGATCAAATGAACCAAACATTTAAATAAAATGTTTGTTTTTTGCTAGGTGTATTTTTTATTTTTTTTAAAAAAGCCTCCCTTTTTTATCCAAATTGAGGAGACTAGCAGATGTTCCTCTGTGTGCCTTCCCTTCCTTGGGGTCGTGGTGTATGTTCCTTTTTTTCCAGAGAGGACGGAGAATAAAATAGTTCCCAATGACTGTAGTGCGTGGCAGATAGACAATTGCCTATGCCCAACAGAAAAAGAGCCATTCTCTTCCTTCAGGGGTAAAAATCAGCAAAAAAAGGTGTTGTCAGGGCCATGTAGTGAGCAACCCTGAGCTCAGACCCAAGGGCCACCGCTGCTGTGGAGAGCTTGCAAAAGTGGGAGAAGCAGATGCTCTGTTGGTATTCTGTTATCTTTTCTATTATGTATTCTTTTATTTGTGAAATACATTTGTGGCTTTCCTCCAGGGGCTCATGTAGGTATAACATAACATTCCTTCTTCCATTCTTTTTCTGCAGTGACCTTCCCTGGGTTGGATTTTTAGGTGCTATGCCAACATAATCAGTTTTAGAAGCGTTTGCACCATATCTTTAAGGGTCACTCACATAGGTTGGACATGATTTTGAGAATAAAGTTCAGTTTTTCTCTCTCTACCCCTCTTGCCCACCCACCACCTCCAGTTTTTCTTCATGCACATTGGTTGCAGATTGTTTCTTCCTTCTGCATTGGTTGCAGCTTGTTGAAGGCACACAACCATTCGTTTCCAATATGCTGCCTATTATATATTGCTAGACACGATATGCTTAGTTCAATACTTTAGATTAGCAGTCAGGATTTTCTGAACAAGCCAGGCATAATAATTGATTTGTGCTAAGAAGTGAGAGCTGTAAAGTGTGTTATACTGGCCAAGTTATTAAATATTCCTTCTCTCATAACATTAGAACTCATTGTTGTCCAATAGAATGGATTAATAAAGCATTCTGGGCAGACAAAAATTAGTGCTTCTTTATCATTTCCGAATGGACCACGACCCAGTAGTGATCCACAGCCAGGGGTTGGGGACCCCCATTACAATATATGTTCATTTATGGTCATCACCTTTGAGTGATATCTGCCAGTTTAAATGCCTTTAAAATGGCAGGCAGATTCACAGTGGGTAATAGCGTTTGGCATGAATGTGCTGTCTGGATCAGAATACATATTGTAATAACTTTTATTTCTGTCACAAGGTCTACTGTAGTATTTTATGTGTAACATAAAATGACAATACGTACAGTTCAAATCACATTGTTCTCTACCACAACAGTGTATTGCATCTAGTTTTGTAAATTAAAATCTAACTGGTCTAATGATTTCAACTGACTAATACTTATGTAAATAAAAACAATTTCCAGTCTCTGCTTACCTTCTACAAAACAGTGAAACACGATGTAATTATATTAATAGCTTACTGTAAGATAAGCGATAGTCTTTCCCCTAGAGCTTGGCATTAAATACCATTTGAGTCCCCTTCTTATAATTCCTAATTGAGGCTGTAATTGAAGGGCTACAGACAATCAGTTCACCAAAATTGACATCAGATGCACAAAAACCCAAAGGTGAGATTTCAGTCTCAGTCAGCAGAATGGAGCCTGGTCCACAGATTGCGTTCTTTGAGGACATTAATCGAGTATGGAAATTTGCAGGAGAGCTTGCATGGACAGCTACACCACCAGGACAAGATGATCTTATTGATAATATATATGACTGATTGAGAAGCCAGTGGCAAGAAGGCATGAAAAGAGAAGTTTTAAGAGAACGAAAAACTCCATACAACCCTCACAGGATGGTTGCAGGAACCAACAGACTGCTAGAAAAGTTCATATGTTAAATGATCAGGACATAAGCAACAGCTTTCCAGTCCCAATGTCAGGAATCTGGTGCACCTTTACAAGTTGAAATTATAGGCTTTGCTCACCGTCAGAGTGAATCAGTTCAAGTGAATTTATCACTCACTAGAACCGTCAAGTTCCTGACCAAGAGCGAAAGAAGATACTACTTCCAAGACATGCTGGTGAACTTCCCACAAGCAGCTGACTGGACTCTTTGGACATAGGAAAGAAAGCTGGACGAAATAGGATGCTGTCTTCAATCCTGGTTTTTAAGAGACTTAGATAGCGACTCATCCTAACGTTTCTGCGCTCATCGTCATCATTTTTCCATCAAATGCGTGGCTGCTTTTAATAAATACTGGGCATTTTGATTCTTCCTCTCCAAAACTGGAAATGGCAAGAGAGCAAATATAATTATCCTTATAGATAAATGGGAAGTCTCATTTTCTCCCCCTCTCCCCCCTCCTCCTCATTCATGGACTGGGAGCCTTAATTGTCAGCTGAAAATGCTCACCTTGACTCGAGTGAAATTAACTGTAGTTTATGTTGACATAGCTGGCGCCAGGGTGTGTATGGGAATTCAAAAGAGGAAAAAACTCTGCAATCCCACAGTTAGTGTGGTCAGAGGAGGAGGAGGGGGAAGGAGGGATTTGGATTTGCTGTATAATTAGTAGCTACAAGGGCCTACTAACTAAAGCTAGCGCTTTGCCTCAGGGTCTTTGGGCCATTGCCACAACCTAAGTGAAGAATTTCTTGAATGGATGCTTACACCCTTGTGATTCACGTGCCTTTCCTGTAAGGCTGCAAGCATTGGGGGCCTTCTGAGAATTTTGCTCTTTAGCAAAAGAGGAATGATATATTTAAAAGGAGCTGCAAAAGTAAATCGGGAGAGAGAGAAGCAAAGTTTTGTGGAGCCCAAAGCCAAGGACAGACGAGAGATGGAAAGCCTGAGAGCTGCTCTACTCTTAAGGGTTAAAAGCAGGACTTGCTAAGCAACTTTGACCCAGAGTTTTTAGTTCAACTGCAGCTATGAATGAACTCTGAAAATAATAATGGAAGAGGGTTTTTTTTTGAATAAGGAATGAGGGGAGAGAGCGAGGGGGAGGGAGTGAGAAAACAACCACCCAGCAATTTGAAAAACAAAAGACTCAGAGGATTCTAATGCCTGCCAGCTGCAAAAATAAGGATTGAGGTGGAAGAAGAGAAGAGATGGGGTGCAGTCAATCCTGGTGCAGTTATTGCCCCTTTCTCCATTCCAGGCCTGTTCCTATTTTAAACAGGAGCTTTATCTAGATCCATTTCTTTTTCTTTTCTTTTTTTTTTTAAAAAAAACAACAACAACCTAGAAATAGTTGGGGCTTGTATTGCACAATCAGTGTTTTCTTTGGAGCAGTTCCATTAACTGTAATGGGACAAGACCTGAAAGTCAATTAGGGAAGCAATGCAGTCTTTTAAAGGTTATTTCTGTGAAGGTTTTAAGGTTTCGCAAAACAACTTAGCTAGTTTGGTTTTTTTGTTATTTTTTTTATTTGTATTGCAGGTAACTCGTCACGCTCTCTAGAAATTAGAGAAGCTCCTAGTTGGTTCTTATTTCAGTTTGCCAACTTTAAAGAAAAATGAGAAAAAGAGGGTGGTTCTGGATGAAATGGGATGAAGTGTTAATTTATTTTGTGGCTATTATGTGGAGACGTTTTAGTAGCAAACAAGTCCTTGGTGTTGAAGAGGCAAGGGTGAACATCGTTTGCAGTTTGATTTTTAAAATGCTTCTAATTTAATCTTCCCTTTGACTTAACAGTTTGCGAATGACTTTATTAATGTGCCGGAATAAAAATTATTGAAAAAGGAGAATGATTTTTTTTACAAAGCATTTCTTAAATTAGCAAATAAGAAACAGATCTTAAATATGTATAATATAAAACTGAACTGTGCAAAGTTTTTTTTTTTAAAACAAATCTGCCTAAATTTTGTAAAGCAATGCCATGTCCAGGTAGAAAAAAGTACAGGGGTTTGCAAACTGTATACTGTATATAAGTGTTGATCCAACTGTGAACTGGGCCAGCCAAATCCTGGATTCATTTTTCCTGCTGCAAATTAGCCAGTTACCATACAAGGTGGGAAATTGCAACCTGTTTATTCTATACAGCCACAAAGCGGTGTGCTCTCAGGACTAAATCACAAGAGTGACCCAGTGCACAAATTATCATAGTTTTTATACACTTCTGAAAACAGGAACACATGACCATTGACAAACAATAGGCAACAAGCGGTACAATAAACTATTCAACGCTCCCCCCCCCACCCCTTGAGGTTTGCCCTCCCAAAAGATGGGCTTAACATTGCAGCCTCCTGGGCTTAACATTGCAGTCTTTCTGTTCCTAACTGATAAATTTGATGGTTGAATATGAAAAACTCCCTATACTTACCGGTAATTTTTCTGCAACAGGAAAAGGACTTACCCTTGAATCAGTTGCTATCCTGGGTCAGGTTGATATGTGTTCTTTGATAGGGCAACTGTGTGACCCTTTCAGGAATTTGCAGGGCAAAGATGAGGAAAGGAACAGAAGTGAGCAAAATAAGTGAGCAAAATGTGGTTTCTCTAGCTAAAACTATCTGTACCAGCCCAACGTAAGTTTTTATCAGGCTACTACTGATAAAAGAGTCAGGATAACAAATGGTTTTATGGCATCATGTTTTTCAACCTCAGAAACTTTAAGATGTGTGAACTTCAACTCCCAGAATTCCCCAGCCAGCATGTAGCAGAGGAAGATTAATTCATTTATTGTGACATAAGCTTTTATGGACTTTAGTGCACTGAATTGGATACATGGTGATTGTTCAGACATGATAGATTTGTTAAGTGGTAAAATGCAACAATATATTAACCTGATTTTGCTGCAACAATCCAGCCTAGGATGACAAGAACTAAATTAGTTTCTTTCTCATAGTGCAGGGGTGTCAAACTCAATTTCATTGAGGGCCGCATCAGCATTGCGGTTGCCCTCAGGGGGCTGGGTGGGTGAGGCCAGGTTGGGCGTGGCCTACTGGGTGGGCGTGGCTAGAGTGCGTATGGCCTACTGGGTGGGCATGGCCAACTCTACATCGTTCGCATCAAGGGTGCCTATGGGGGGCCTGGGCAGGAGTGGGACAGATCTGAGAGTCTCTGGCAGAAGGAGGGTCTCTGGGCCAGGGCCAAGGCAGTGGGGGCCGTTCCCTTACTGTTTCCAGGATGGCTTTGCAGGCCACATGAAACCACTTCGCGGGCTGGATCTGGCCCCCGGGCCTTGTGTTTGACATGTCTGTCATAGTGTATCATCAGTGGGCATTTAAACAGTATTAAGTCTCCTTCTTGTATAGGAAATAGGCCTTGTATGGAGAAAAAAAGAAGCAAAAAGCTCCTCTGCTTATGAATGGTTAGAATTAGGGACTCTAAATAGATTTGATTTAGCAATACAACGGTGGTAAAGGCACAGTGGCATATCCTGTTTGGTTAAATGGAGCAAACACATTTATATGCATCTTCATTTAAATGGATTCTGACATCATTAAGGAAAAGTCTTCCTCTGGCTGAGATGCTGAGGGATACTCTGCCAATTAGAGCAGATAGCAGCGAAGAAGATAGGGATGAAGACAGATAGTACTATTGTTAGTTCAAGTATAAATTTAGGTGTGTTGAGTGTTATACTTTGGTTTAGTTCTAACTATATTGGTTGGCTGCTTAAAACAAACCTTGATCAATATACTCTATGTGAATTGATTCACTTCTGATTCTTTTGCGGGAAAAATCCTCTGAATCTGGCTTAACAAGTGAAATGTGATTAAACCTCCAATTCTCTCCAGTATGGAAGCATATATCAAATCGCATACCAAACTGAGCAATACATTGGTAACTGGTTTATTTATATTTTTAAATTTTAGAATCGGAACAAAACTGCTTCACGGATTTCAAAAAAAGGGCAAAATACTGAATTAATTATAGATTACAGCTTCCCAAATCAGTGCTGCTTTTTGCAATATTTCATTCAGATTTAATTTGACCTCTGGAGAAGACAACTTTCTTTGGAAACCTACATACTAGTTTTTATGAATGATCTTTGACTGTCTATCAGTCTCTCTCACACAGAGACACAAATATTTTCCGTGCTTAAATGTGGTAGTTAATTTAGTAATAAGGTAAACATGACACACTATAGAGATATAAACAGACAGACAGACAGACATATTAGATGCGTTTTTTTAAACTTACATATATATAGTTTTTAAAAACACATAGACAGACAGACAGATGGAAGAATAAGAAAATTTAGGGGAAAAAAGTAATCTCAAAATGCCCTATAGATAAATTAGTTATAAAAATGAATTAAATATCGAAAATTGTAATTTCAATTAATAATAGTAAATAAAATAAATGATCATTAACAAATTTGAGGATTTAAGCAACAAAGCTTTCCTTTTTTTCCTTTCCTTTCCTTTTGTCCCCTTTTGGAACTCCAAAAACAGTCTTGTGACTCTGACTCAAAGGATGGTTTGCAGCCAGAATCTGATTCATTTCTCTCTCCCCCCCCCCTTTGGAAGCAAAGGGCCGTTTTTCTCTCACTCACGAACCTTCTGCTGTTTGTGCTCGTTCTTTGTCAAACGTATTAGTGAATTAGCAACTGGGAGGCTTGGAACATTTTTTTTAAAAAAGAAAAGAAAAAAAGAAAACAATTTTGGACTGCTTAACCATCCTAAAAGTGCCGAGTCGCTCTTGAGCTCTGAGAAGTTGAAGCTGACAACACAACAGCAAAACCTTCCAAAGAGGATGAGTCAGCTAAAGCATTGACCAGATGTTAAAAGGTGTGGGGGGGGGAACCCTCCACTCTCCCTACTCTTTCCCTCTGAGAGGCAGAGAACTTTGCCCTGGATCTCTCCTAGTATCTCTGCCTGTGGATTTAATGCCATGCAGGGGCCACGAGTCTAGCAAAGCACTTTAACTGAATGGAGGAATGGGCCTCTTTTCGAGTATGTCGTACTTACTGCTTTCAAAACAGCCTTAGATCAAACCTGCTTTTCCTGAGGCCAATGTGGTTTGAACTTAAGAGTTCAGAGTTAAACGAGCAGTGGTATTCATCTACACTCACAAGTGTATTCCCTGCATTTATTATTGCATTTTTTCAGCTCAGGCAAGCATTGTTCTGGAGTTGGGCAGCCCTGATATTTACAGTAAATGAATGAATGTATAAGCAAGCAAGCAAGAATTGTTCTGGGGTTGGGCAGCCCCATTATCTGTCTGTCTATGCAAGCAAGCAAGCATAGAACATAGAATAAAGGGAAGTCAACCCTAGTCCAACCCCCTGCTCGAGCAGGTGATCCTATACCATTTCAGACAAATGGCTGTCCAGTTTCTTCTTAAAAGCCTCCAGTGATGAAGCACCCACAACCTCTGAAGGCAAGCTGTTCCACTGGTTAATTTGTCCTCACTGTTAGCAAGTTTCTCCTGAATTCCAGGTTGCTTCTCTCCTTGATTAGTTTCTATCCATTGTTTCTTGTCTTGCCTTTTGATGCTTTGGAAGATAGGTTGACCCTCTCTTCTTTGTGGCAGCCCCTTAGATACTGGAACACTAGTATTATATCTCTTCTAGTCCTTCTTTTCACTAGACTAGACATACCCAATTGCTACAACCGTTCTTCATAAGTTTTAGCCTCCAGCCCTCTAATCATTCTTGTTGCTCTTTCTCTGGACTACGTGTCCCAACATCTTTTTTAAATTGTGGTGACCAAAACTGATTGCAGTATTCCAAGTGTGGTCTTACCAAGGCTTTGTAAAGTGGTACTAATACTTCACGTGATCTTGATTCTATCCCTCTGTTAATGCAGCCTAGCACTGTGTTGGCTTTTTTGACTGCTGTGTACACTGTTGTCTCATATTTAAGTGATTGTCCACTTGGATTCTGCCTGTTTAATGGGCCCAAACCTAGAAGAACAAAGGAACATTTCACAGAGAGAACCAGATGAAGAGACTCAAGGCTATAGTCCATGACTTTCAGGAAAGTGAAAGAATGGTCTGTAGATTGGGTGAAAGAATTCAGCTTTTGCACCCATTTAAAGTAATATTTCCGAAAGGCTGTCCTCCATTCTGCTCTTGCAGAGATCTGGTTTTTTTTTAAAAAAAAAGTCTATAAATGCAAGTAGTTTTTCAATTGCGAGAATATTTTTCAGAAACTTTAATCCAATGTCTGTTCTCCCACAACTTGGAAGCCATTATGCTAACTCAAAAGAGAGGTCAGTGAGTCTCTTTTCTACAAAAAGAAAAAAAAATCCCACTAATTGGTGGTATTTTTTTAATTTTTGTTTTTTGCGAAATTTTCCAATAATACTGAGGAATTTGTTGGATTTTGCAATTTACAAGCTTGGGAGTTCAGCTTTTAAAAAACAAACATTTTTTTCCTTGTAAAGTGGAAAAATTTGTTCCTTGCTGTAATGAAAAGCAAATTTCGCAATGAGTCCATTTGTGCTATGCGCAGTCACTATATAAACATGTTTGGAGGTTATCAAGGGGATGGACTTGGTCATCCCCCTCTGTCTCGTAGGACAAAAACTTTTGCTGCGAAGGTTTTTGTTCTATAGTCCATGTTTCTGCTTTTATGGGAATTGCCCTGTGATTCAGACTGCAGTTTTGTATTACACTGCAGCCAGTCCTTATAGTTCTAAAATGGGCATAACTGTTCTTATAGCAACATTCTATTTTAATGCCGAAGAAGTGGTGTTCTTTCATCCATAAAAAATAATTCATATTAGGAAAAAAACCCACTTATTTTTATACCTAGCAAACAGAGATTGGCATGCACACATGTCTCTCTGAAATATGTTAAAGTTGCCAGAGTGAGAAGTTATGTACAATTGGTCTGGGAAGGTTTTATTTTATTTATCTGCAGAGATACAAGCAAGCAATGCTGTCTAACATAGAAGCTGTTTTTATTGTTTAAGGGAATTTTTGAACAACTCCATTTTGTCAAAATCACAGTTTCTTAGAAGGCAAGTATCCATTGCTTGTCTCTCAGCCTCAGATCAAATTGGAAGACACTCTTTTTATTCTAAAACATATAGGGAACGGTTGCTGGAATTGGGTATGTCTAGTTTAATGAAGAGAAGGGTGAGGGGTGACATGATAGCAGTGTTCCAATATCTCAGGGGCTGCCACAAAGAAGAGGGAGTCAAGCTATTCTCCAAAGCACCTGAAAGCAGGACAAGAAGCAACGGATGGAAACTAGTCAAGGAGAGAAGCAACTTAGAACTAAGGAGAAACTTCCTGACAGTTAGAACAACTAACCAGTGGAACAACCTGCCTCCAGAAGTGGTGAATGTTCCAACACTGGAAGTTTTTAAGAAGAGACTGGCCAGCCATTTGTCTGAAATGGTATAGGGTTTCCTGCCTGAGCAGGGAGTTGGACTAGATGACCTCCAAGGTCCCTTCCAACTTATTATTATATTATTTATTGGATATGCTGCTGTCAATACACGACAATTATGACAGCTGTGTCAAACAGGGCAGTTGCTTCTTTAGGAATTATGGTTTGATGCTGGCCTTTTGTGGTTTGGGTCACCATATTTTAGCAAAGGAATGAACATTTTCTTTCTGGCTGTGGCCAGAATAATTTGTAAGGAGGCTTCTCTCTAGAAAGAGGTGAGCTAAAGCATTGGCCAAACCAGAAAAGGGACAAAGATTTGGGAGATTTGGTACCCCTCAGAAGCCTGAGTGAGATGGTATGGTATGGAATGGAGTGGGAAAGAAAGACAAAAAGAGGCTTTTTAATGGGTTCAAATTCCATCACCAAATTCCATCACCAAATTGTCAAATTTGATGGAACTGCACAACATAGGCAGGCATAGTGAGCAATGCATGGGTAATGGGTTGTACATTCCTCTTGTAGGATGTTACTTAGGTTTGGTGTTACTAAAGCAAATCTTAACTGTGTAATGACTCTGTATCCAATTATTAGAAGGCTGCCGAATAGACGTTATTGATCATGAGATTGTCTGCATGTTGCAGACATGATCTGTTATGCATCCATGATCCACCACTGGAGGTTTTCAAAAATAGACTGGACAGCCATTTGTCTTCCATGGTATAAGATTCCTGTCTTGAGAAGTGGGTTAGACTAGAAGACCCCTGAGGTCCCTTCCAGCCCTATGATATTTTATCCTTTTATTAATATATGTACTGGAAGATTTCTCATACAGTACTGCCTCTCCTGATTTAGAATTATTTCCCACCTGGTTTTAAAACCCATTGCAATATAGTGTTTTGCTAATCTGCTATCCTCCACATATGTATCTCATATGAAACCTGCTCAATATGCTTCGTGTTCTGTGGTTGGGGAATTTAGAAGTTATTAAGTAACACATTGAATAATATGTTGACGAAGGCCACAGAGCCAACAACCTACACTGTTCTGATTCTTGCTTTAGAAGAGGACTAGGCTACTTCCAAGTTGCACACAGTCCCATAAATCTCATATCTTTAGGCCACAAATCCTTTTGGGATTACCAATTAGATGATGTTTATTGCTGTTTTCCCTCCACATAAAGCAAGTAAGAAAATGCATGAATTTGGGGGTTAATTTCCTAAATACGACATCATTATTATATCTCCTTAAATTCATCCAAAACATGGAGAGTAAACCAGCTCTATCCACAGGTATAGAGATTATAAATTGATTATCTTGCTTCCTGCAGCCTCAGTCTGGATGGAGTTATAAAGTAACTGGGAGATCTAGAGTTTAGTAGTCAGTTAAAATATATGTAGTAGATCACATCAAGGGACTAAGAATCACTGTTGAACATTAGGATAAATTGCTGAATGGAATTGTGCACTGCAGTAAGTTCAGTCCATGTTATGTATTTTGACTTAGGGATCTTGTCAAATTGAAATGAAGAGTCTGTGCAGAGTCAAACCCATATTTTGGATGTATAAGCAATTCATGTTTTTGATTACAGTCTAAGACTAAAATTCCCAGCTTGGATGAAATGTACGGCAGATGAAGACAGACATTATTCTAGACCAGGGGTCGGCAACCTCGGCTCTTTTATGACTCGTGGACTTCAACTCCCAGAATTCCTGAGCCAGCATAGCTGGCTCAGGAATTCTGGGAGTTGAAGTCCACGAGTCATAAAAGAGCCGAGGTTGCCGACCCCTGTTCTAGACAATGAAACATACATTCCTGCAACTTGATTGGCATTCTTTTATATAAAAGATCAGATGATTTTTCCAGCGGGAAGCAGAAAACTGCAGTATATTGTACTACTGGAAGAAAAAACAAACAAACCAGGGATAGAAATTTAGTAAATGCCGGCATCTATGTGTGTGATGAAAACCTACATTATTTAATATTTTTTCATGCTCTTTGTTAGAAAGAGCATAAATATTTTATAAGTATTGGTCTTTAAATAAAATTTTTGATACTTCATTATTTTAAAGGGCATTTAATGTAACTGAGACTTTTTAATGAAGAAACTCATTTGATTTCAGCTAAAGCATTTTTCCCCCTGTGTGTTTTAAATGGCTGATTTTTAATCCCCCCATTGGACATCAAGAGGTATTACAGCAGGTGGCAGAAATAGGAATATCTTGCCTATAAATACATGCAATCTTACAGATCTATTATTTTTACCAAATTAATTGCCTGTCTGGGTGCCGAGGCTTTTATAAGCATAAATTATTTCCTGTCTCCCTGAAATAATTTTAAAATACAGAGAAATATTAGTCAGTGAAAGATGAGGCGTCCAACTCATTTTAATAGATTGCTTCAACATGAAATACTCCCCACCACGAACACCAGATTTTAGCAACATCTCTTTTGGCCTGCCAACAGCGTATTCCGTGAAGTAACCAGTTGATGCCAGGAATGCAGCAAAAAGAAACCCCAAATAAGAGGGGTTTTAAAAACCTGTTTTCAAGGGAGCCTAATTGAGGGCAGTAGTCAGTTCCGTGGGAACAGAGCATCCCAGAAGGACAACGAACTTCAGAATACCTTACTGGGAATGCAGTCTTTTCAAGGGTGTTTTATTCTGGTGAACACAAAATAGGGTCTTGGGGAGTATTGGAGGGGAGGGAAAATTGGGATGATTCTTCAGTAGCTAAAAAACTAAACAGGGAGTTCTTTTAATGGGCCCAAGATGAAGCAGGAGTACAGGGGCAGGTTGAAAGGAGGTGAGTTAAGAGCATGTGATTGAATTACTTAGTCTTCATCCACGTCTCAATAATTTGAGCCCAGTCCACCTGGATAGTCTTTCTCATAATATCATCTACTGGTGTGGCTGGCTGTTTGGGCTTCTTTGTTACTGTGAAACAGATAAATATTTTAATAGGTTTTCTCAGGTTTCCACTCATCAGATTTCTATATATCAAGGATTATATGAAAAGCAAAATCCCAATAGGTGCAGTTTGTTTAGTGGCTGTTCGAAATTACTTGTTGTTGTTGTTACTTGCGAAGTCGTGTCTGACCCATCGCGACCCCATGGACAATGTTCCTCCAGGCCATCCTGTCCTCTACCATCTTCTGGAGTCCATTTAAGCTCACGCCTACTGCTTCAGTGACTCCATCCAGCCACCTCATTCTCTGTTGTCCCCTTCTTCTATTGCCCTCAATCTTTCCCAGCATTAGGCTCTTCTTCAGTGAGTCCTTCCTTCTCATTAGGTGGCCAAAGTATTTGAGTTTCAGCTTCAGGATCTGGCCTTCTAAAGAGCAGTCAGGGTTGATCTCCTCTAGGACTGAGCGATTTTCGAAATTACTAGTGGTACTGAAAAAGGTGAAAAAGGACTCTTTTTCACATTTACGACCATTGCAGCATCCCCATGGTCGCCTGATCAAAATTCAGACATTTGACAACTGGCTCATATTTATGATGGTTTCAGTGACTCAGGGTCCTGTGATCACCTTTTGTGACCGTCTGACAAGCAAAGTCAATGCGGAAGTCAGATTCACTTAACACTTAACAGCCATGCGACTAAATTTTAACTGCTTAACCACTTAACAGCCATGACAAGAAAGGTTCTAAAATGGGGCAAAACTCACTTAGCAAATGTCTCACTTAGCAATAAAAATTTTGGACTCAAATTTTGGTCATACGTCGAGGACTACCTATACCAGGGCTTTTCAACCTTTTCACCCATTGTACCACTTTTAGGATATGGCAACATCTGAGTACCACCAGTCACTTAGCAAGATGTCAAAAACTTGATGACCAAAAAAAAAAAAAGGAAAAAAGTGATGAAGTACAGGTAGTCCTCGACTTACAACAGTTCGCTTAGTGACTGTTTGAAGTTATAATGGCACTGAAAATAGTGCCCCCCTACCAAGCCACAGCCGAGCAAGACACCTGCCTGCCTGCCTGTGCTCTTCCTCCTGTCCGAGGTTTTCATTGTTGTGAGCATTTCTGTTGAGGATTGGCAGCGGGGGTGGGGTGGGTGTTTGGTTTTTATTTTCCCCCCTCTGCTGGGTGGTTGCAGCAGGTTTTGGTCACTTCACATGACCCTTGGACACTGTGACCGTCATAAATATGAATCAGTTGCCAAGTATCTGAATGTAAATCACAAGAACCTGGAGATGCTGCAACATTCCAGCTGATCGGTGCTTCTTCTGGGCTCAGCAGAAGCACCAGGATCAGCACCGAGCTCCAGCTGGAGACTGGCACTGATCCTGGAGGTTCCGCTGAGCCCTGACAGCCCCGAAGAAGCGCTGATCCTGGCGCTTCTGCTGAGCCCTGACAGTCCTGCAGCTCCAGGCATCTCTCGCTCAGGCTTGTGCAGTGCTGCCACCGGTTCAGCTCATTCCCCTCCCCCGCTACCACTTTCCTAGGATGGTTGTGTACCACCTGCCAGGTGCCAATGTATCACAGGTGGTGCCCGTACCACTGGTTGAAAAGCCCTGACCTATACAGTTTAAAACTGGTATATTTCAGCCAAATACTAACTATATTTAGGAAATGAGAATATGGGAGACTAATTTCAGTGCTGAACCACCATACCCAGCTTGGAATCTCCAATCTCCAGAAGTAGCCTGGTTTTAAAAGGCTATCTAAATATGGCCATACTAATTCTGTGTGGAGAAAAGCTTTGCATTTAATTAAATTAATACTCTAAGCATCTAAGTGTAAAGAGCATGGCGACCCAAAGTTGATTAAAATCGTGTTCCATGCCCGTGTTGTGTTTTTGGAAAGGGTATTTTGATGAAGAAGACAACTGTGATCAAATTACCTGAGCCGAAAGATTCAGAATTAAAACATTCAAACAGAATCTTCATTCAGGATTGATTTCGGATATCAGAACACTCCCTCACTAATAATACTCACTGGATACTTAACACTAATATGTTAGGGTAAAACCGCTTGTCAATTTGTTAGAACTCTCCATTCCAGCAGTCTGAAGTTAAAGAGCAGTTGCTCATTTGCCAATTACTGAAGATGTTTCAGTCTCGATTTTAGAATGCTGATGACTTGGAAGTCTATGGTATAATTAATATCAACACACCGATATCTGAACTTGTTTCTGAGAAGAAAGCTGACCAAATGTAGTTGAGATTTTTATTCGAAGAGTTTTGAGACATCTTTTTAAATATAAATTTACTGAACGTTTTACAAACAAGAGTAAGATAATATGAACTAAAGTAGAATAAGAAAAGAAAAAAGAAATAAAGGAGAAAGCTATACAAAAAAAAATAGGTAGAAGGAAAATAGAAAAAGAAAGAAAAAAGATATAATTGAAGTGGCTTCTACTCTTCTGTACAGCTGTTTTAAGTACAATTGTTACTTCCTTCGCTAAAGTTACAACATGACTCCTCTTTCTATAATCTATCCTAGCCAGTGGTGGGATTCAGCTGGTTCACACCACTTCGGCAGAAATGATAGCTAATTTTTTATTGCCCAGGCCCAGAATGGAAGTGGCATCCACACAGAGAACCGGTTGTTCACATATTTGTATCCCACCACTGATCCTATCTAATTATTAAAACTGTAGATCATAAATTCATTTTTTTATGCAAAAAAGTCGAGTTTTGTAACATCTGATGAAGGACTTTTCAAAAATCTGGTTTCCCAAAGAACCATCCACAATCTGAATGATTGCTTGCTAATGTGTAACATCTCTTTATTCATGTTTATTCACATTGCATAGATTCAAATTGCATCATTTCCAAGAGACTGGATTTCTGAACTTCTACAATAGGTTTTATCGCCTCTTTCTCTTATCTCTCCTTTCGTTGTATTTTTCGATTAGATGTGGAGCAAATGGCTATCGACTGGCTTACTGGCAACTTCTACTTTGTGGATGACATTGATGACCGGATATTTGTCTGCAACAAGAGTGGGGTCACCTGCGTTACATTGCTTGACTTGGAGCTCTACAATCCTAAAGGCATTGCACTGGATCCAACAATGGGGTGAGAATCCATATATGTACTTTTAGATGAAAACTAAATTTATTTCTGCCTTTGTTTTTGTTTTTCCCCCAAACCCACATTTCCTGAATGCTTTTTACTCTGTTGGTCAACAATATCAAATGCCTTAGTAAGGTCACACCGGGAATACTGCATCCAGTTTTGGTCATGACTTTACAAAAAAGATGTTGGGGCTTTGGAAAAAGTGCAGAGAAGAGCAACTAAGATGATTAAAGTCCTGGAGACTAAAATATAAGAATGGTTGCAGGATTTGGGTTTGGCTAGTCTAGAGAAAAGGATTAGGGGGGACATAATAACAGGGTTCTAGTATTTGAGAAGCTGCAAAGAGGAGGGGGGTCAACTTATTCTCCAAAGCACCAGAGGGCAGGACAAGAAACAATGGATGGAAACTAATCAAGGAGAGAAGCAACCTGGAGTTAAGGAGAAACTTATTAACATTGAGGCCAATTAACCAGTGAAAGGGTTTGCCTTCAGAAGCTTTGGGTGCTTCATCACTGGAGGTTTTTAAGAAGAGACTGAACGGTCACTTGTCTGAAATGGTATAGTCTCTTGCTTGAGCAGGGGGTTGACTAGAAGACCTCCAAGGTCCCTTCCAGCTCTATTCTGATTGATTGATTGATGAGGGATCAGGAAAATGTCGCCTACATAAAAGAGTTGAAAGCGTGCATATGCTTAATCTTGAGAGAGAAGATCACTCTGTAGAAATGCAATGCAACTTTTCAACCAAGCAGAGGTAGTCCTCAACTTATGACCACATTTCTGTTGTTAAGTGAAACATTTGTTAAGTGAATTTTGCTCCATTTCTTGCCACACTTGCTAAGTGAATCATTGCATTTGTTAAATTAGTAACACTGTTGAACCTGACTTCCTTATTGCCTTTGCTTGTCAGAAGTTTGAAAAAGGTGATCACATGACACTGCAACCTTCATAAATACGAGTCAGTTGCCAAGCGTCTGAATTTTGATCACATGACCATGGGGATGCTGCAATGGTTGTAAGAGTGAAAAACTCTTGTTAAGTTGTAAGTCACTTTTTTAGTGCCATTGTAACTTTGAACAGTCACTAAATGAACTGTTGTAGTCAAGGACTACCTGTAGAAGGTTGTCATCTATAAGTTCAGGACTTATTCTCACTTATCCCAGAGTGCAGGATGAAAAATAATGGATTTAGATTACAGGGTAACAGATTACAAAATCTATATTGAAAAAGTTTCCTGACCGTAGGAGAGGTTTGACTGAAGCCAATTTCCCAGCCTAGTGGTGGTCTCCTTCAGCATTATTAACATGATCTGTTTGGAATATTTTAATCTGTTTTTCTGTACTAAGCAGGAAGTTGAGCTCAATGACATAAAGGGTCAGTGTCCATTTCTATCCCTCTATGAGTCATGACCTTTGAATGTATTTCATCTGTAGGGCCATGGAGATAAAATAGGTGGAGATTTAAGTTCTCTCCCTCCCACTTGCGTTTTTATTGCCATTTTAAAGAAAAGTGCTGAATTGATTTAAGCAGCAGTTGTACCTGCTGATAAGCAGATAGCCACAAAATGCTCTTTTTTTGTTTTGTGTGCAGTTCAAACGGTTGCAATGTATTCCAAATGAAATTACAGAGATCGTTCTGTGCTTTTCATTTGATGGGAATCTCTCCTTTTGCTGGAGGGCTCCTAGAGCTGAATTGTTCTCGTTAGACTCCTTCCATTCTTTTTTTTTTTGCCTATCAGAACAGAAATAGTAGTTTCTTAGTGATATTTTCTGCCCTCTGTTTGCAACTACCTTTTATTTCTTTCGAATATTATCCTTTCTTGTTTTCTTTATACTTGCTTTGATTTTTTTCTCCTTTCTCCTTTTTCATTCTCCTTTATTCGTCACTGTTGGGGGTTATGAAGACCTTCCTCCATATTTCCCAAATTATGACAGTATATTTCCTCTGATCCTTCAAAATTTTGTTTAGGAAAGAGTATTACTGAATTTTATTGTCAAACCTCCAATAGCCTACTTATCCTATTTGAGATAATGCTTCTGCAGTGTACTCAAAAGGGCAGAAACTGCCAAGACTCTTTTGGGGGACAAGATATTTATCTATCTGTCTTTGTCTGTCTGTCTGTCTGTCTGTCTGTCTGTCTGTCTGTCTGTCTATCTATCTATCTATCTATCTATCTATCTATCTATCTATCTATCTATCTATCTATCTATCTATCTATGGCATCTAATAGGATATCTAATTAATCTTTGGTATTGAAGTGTCAGCTTGATCTTGAGACTGTACCTGTATCATTTGCTTTGTTTTGACTGCTATCATATTGGAGAGATGCTAGAGCAAAAGAAATAAAGCTTACTATCCTTAGTGTTAAATATATTATCCTTTAATAAGTCCTTTAAATAAGATCTCATCTTGGACTCTGACATTGATGGCACTGGCTTCAGATCACGCCTCTCACCCAGCTGCTGTGCTTGGACTATATGTCCAAGAGTGGCCTGTGGAAGGAGAAAAATCAGGAACTGACTGTGTCCATATAAGCCACCACTCCGTATTGTTCCATCTTCTTTTTACTCCCAAAAGAACATAGAGTAGGTCATAGGGCATAGATACAGCCTAATTGTTTTTGAGGCTTTGGTATGGCTGTGTACATATTTTATCAACCTATTTATGACATTTCAGTGTGGTTCATTTAACGCCCATTGTAAAAGTGGTCATAAAAGTGAGTCCAGTCATGTGGTGACCCTCTTGGTGACTGATATTCCAGTCCCAATTGTGATCGTAAGGGCTACCTACCTCAAAGGGGGCAGGTCCACTATTTTGCAGTTTATGCACATTGTTTACAGCAGGGGTCCCCAACCCCCATTCTGTGGACCAGTATCGGGCTGCGGCATGCCAGCAACCGGTCCTCACAAACAAGCAAAGCCCCATCTGCAGGATGCAGGCAGCACACGAAACCACGCCCCCTCCGGTCCACGGAAAAACGTCTCTCCAGGTAACTGGTCCCTGGTGCCCAAAAGGTTGGGGACCTCTGGTTTACAGGGTTACTGACTGGAGGACAAACCATCATCTAGGCCTCCCAGCTCCAAAAGAATGTGAAATCTGTATTATGTTGAACACAGTTATTGTGCCTTCCTCTGTCAAATTAATTATTGTGGAGGCCTGGATAAAGAAGGCAAAAAATTGGATGGATTGGACAAAAAGCCTCCCTGCTGTGCGAATGTTATTTCTTCATCTGATGAATGATCAGATGTTCTACCTACTGCCTTTTGTGTGGGAAAAAGGTGGCTTCTTTTTATCCCCACATACTTGAAGAGGAGTTCAGCAGTGGGAGTTTTCCATAGCAAAGCACTGTGGGTGACTATGCAGATATACCGTAGGAGATTTGGCAGTAAAAATGGTAATAACGTTGATTGGTAGTCACAGTGATATTTCTGCGAACCCTGCTTGGGTCCTTCTGGACTTCTCCATGAATCTGAAGCCAGACCTAGATCTTCCATTTGAACAGAAAATTGTTTGGGGCTGAAGCTTGTGGCTGTGGTGCTTTACTGTGTTGTCCTTGGCATTCCTGGATATAGTTTTGGCCAGGGGTAAGCAACCTTGGCTCTTTTATGACTCGTCGACTTCAACTCCCAGAATTCCTGAGCCAGCATGGCTCAGCTTGGAAACCTTTCCCTTTCCCCTCAGCATGGCTGGCTCAGGAATTCTGGGAGTTGAAGTCCACGAGTCATAAAAGAGCCATTCACCACCAGATTAAGATCTCAGCAAGCAAGTGGTGACAGACTTCCCTGGTTCCACCTGAGAACGTCGTAGCGGCTTGCTGAGTTCTACCTGTCATCATAAGGGCTATTTCTCCACCCAGACAGATGAAACTGACCACCTCTCTCTTCAGACAAATCCTGACTTTGCTAGGGAAGAGAGGCCTAACCGTGGTTCTCCAAGGCTCATGCAGTGGGAGCATCTGTTTTCAATATCTCAATATTTCACTGGGCTGAAGGGAGATGGTATTATCCCAAATTATAGCCTGCCATTAAAAAGAGATCAGACTGACTCACAGTGGGTGACCACTGCAGATATTTACACAAATATTCAAAGGCTTCAGTTTTGCTTTCAAATGTAACATTATATTGGATTATGCTACTCATATTGTATAGTACTTATATACAGTATGCTGCCCAGAGTCCAGTGAATGAATGAGTGGTCCAATGAAGAAGATCCTTCTTATCAGTGTCCATTCATGAATATCCTAATTCTAGTCAATCGTTTGAGTCAGCAGAACAGTTTAATAAATGGGAGACTGAACAAGGCCATTGTTCACAGTCTATTTTGAGAGTGAGAATACTGTAGTCTTATTTTGCCATCCTAGGCAGCTCTCAATAGATAGATTTTGCAGGAGAGCAGGAATGGCCACAGTCCAAAGATTGGAGCTGGAAAACGTTCAGTTTAGCATTTTTTTTGGCAGTCCAGTCTTCAAATGGTTGCTTTTAAAGAAGAAGAAGAAGTCAAAAGCTACATTGCAATTGTGTATTTTATCATCTGTTAACCAACAACAGCAATATTTCCATGATAGGGTTCTGTTGACATAGAAATATGTTTAATAAGTAAACAAAACATTTTTCTCACCTAAAATGTTTCTAGTTTCTTTCAATAAATGTAATAATCAGATCTCATTTAGGAAGGTAGATTTAATTATTTTCACATTGGATCGTGAAACCTATATATAGGTATTTCATTGCACAAACTATGAGAAGAATACTACGATGCGTAGAAAACATCTCAGGAAGAACGGAGGGACTGGTACAGTCACACAGCGTCACCTTAGCATGCAAGCCAGCGAACTCTTAAGGAAACCCAAAAGCCAGTTATATTGTGTAGGAGGGTACTACTGCTTAGATGAATATGCTAATTAGTAAACTACTAAGAAAATATTTTGAAAAACTCTTTATCTCTGAGATTATGTAGGAGACATCTTCCTATTCTGAACTGACCCAGACTTCTGCGTCTCCCCCCACACCCCACACCCCCATCTTTAAGATAGCATTGTGGTTGGTATCCAAAACCTCCCTCATTACCTAGGAGGCCAGAATAACTCCTGCCTTGTCTAGCAAATGGCAGCTTCTGGCGACTATACGGTGGCCTGTCTGGAGCTTCAGTCTGTTTATCCCATACAGTATGGAGCTTCCAACACTGGAGCAAGCCCCGCCAACTTTCAAGGTCATTTTGATGCATTTGGAAAGATACCAGCACAATTTAAATGTATTTGCTATCTTCCCTGCCTAGAGGAATTTTCAACCTTTGGAATGATTTCTTTTTCAACTTTGCTTTTTAAAAGAGTTGATTTCAACAGACTTGTTTACTTTCCAGCTATAGCTATTGATTTTCACATGGAATACCTCTATTTTCTCAATTCTCATAGTTTTTAAAAAACCATTCTGAAGGGCATGCTGCATTTTTTGATAGTGACTCTAATCCCTTCCCGGAGTTTATTTTTGATCTTATTTATGTTAATGATCAAACCTTATGTGTTAATGATCAAACCTCTACCATCTTGTGTCCTTCATTTATTGGAAAACAATCTTTTGGTTGTTATTACACCCACAGGGCTACAAGTTATGTGTTATAAGGACAGAGCCATCTCATATGATTTTCCAAAAAGGGAAATGTATAGGGAAAATGGGATACACAGCTGTGTAATTTATTCCCTTGCCCCCAAAGGTATTACAGAATAATCACTGCTCCCAGCTTAATTTATCAAGATCTGTCTTGCCTCAAGACTAATAGATAAAAATGTGAAATAACCAATATCACAGGTTAGTGAATATATGACACATCCTGGAGCAAATTACAGTATAAATTATAGTTATCTTAATAGTTTTGCTTTCCAAAATATTTTTTCTTCCTTGCTTCAGAAAGATGACTGGCAAATTTATTGCAGTTACATGGCTCATGTCAAAATTGAGATTGTCAGTGATAAGTTAAAAACTGTGATGGACAGAATGAGAAAGCTTTAGCAAGTCTTTCAGCAACTGAAATTGCAAACAATGAGAATTTGTGTTCATTTGAAATTTGGGATTATTATATCCAGAGCATTGAAATAGACCTATTCACATCTTGTGCTTCAGCCAGGCTTCTAATATCAGTTAATTTTATTTAAGTCATGTTCGGCAGAGGTGTAAATTACAAAATTCAAACCGTGAAGCTGCAGCACACAGGATATGAATTACAGTTTAATAGATGCAAATTGGGATTTCCTCAGTGGTTTTCAAGTCAAGATCATGTCCAGGTAGAAACCTAAATATACCTAAATACATTTTTTTATGCTTGACCATTTCTCCAAAATCATCACTTTCTCCTTTGAATAATTAATTTAAGTGCTTGTCAATGCCAAATTTATCTGGTAAGCAGCTGCTACAAAACAGCAAGTGTTTCTTTTGCTTAGTGTCCCTTTCTGAATTATCACACAATTAGAAATCTTAGCTGAAATAATTAATTAGCAGAGTTATAGATGTTTCAAAGGGAATAGTAATTTTGTATTCTGAAAACAGTGATAATTTCCAATTTAAATCATCAGCTGGTGAGTGATAGAATTGGTGGACTATAGGGCTTATCTTTAATGTACTTCACAATATCCAGGGGATTGGATGGAGAAAACTTCTGATTCTATGTTCTTCCTAAATCTACATCTGTCCAAAAAAATCAATTGCTACAGGATACTTGATAGGTGGTCACCTGTCTTTTGTTTAAAAGTCTGTTAAGACGAATTTGCCATCTCAATAGCCTTCTATTCTCATGCAGCCCATATCATTCAGAATTGTCTCTAATAATATATAGGAAATTCCATTGGCCAAAGAAATATATGGCTGCATTCCAGCATTTGGATGCTGTTCCTGCATAATCTCTATGGCCAGCGGTTTAATAAGGAGTTGCATATTGAATGCATGGATCAATTGCATTTGATCCTTGTATTTCTTGGCAAGTGGAATTACTATGGTCAGCTCTTTGCCTTTGGTGACATGTTAATGGAAAGAGGAAGGAGGTAATAGGGAAACATTTGAACGTTGACTCATACTTGGTGCAACTGAAAATGTTGATGTGACATAAAAAGTGTGGCACATTATTGTATGGGCAATGTATCTATGGGTGGGTGGATATTTGAAAAAGCTGTTTTGTTAAAAAAAAGTGTGTGAGAGAAAGAGAACAGGAAAGTCATCTTGTACAAGAAGTATTAGTCATTATTAAGTTTCTCAATCAACTTAAGGTTGTTTGTAGCTGATACTAATTTGAATACATCTAGGGATTGCCAGAATGTTTGTGCCAGAATGTTGCAGTACTATGTACATACAAGCACCCACACAGGATGTTCATCTACAGCCAAAGGTTGATTGATGATGATATCTTTTTATGTCCACGGAAAAGTTTCTGCATCGTAACTTCATTTGTTTGGTTCTCCCACTTACCTGTTTCTGCTTCTGTTTAGCAGTTCTCTGTGATGGAGACCTGCACTTTCCTTGCACATAAAGCTACTATATTCTGAAGACTCAGTTAACATCAATTCTCTCATGAATTTCCGTCTCACCTTAAACAGCATTTCCACTAGCCCGTGGCACTTTCTAAACTAATCCTGAAAATCTCATTAATCTTTAGCCTGCTTTGCATTTGTCTGCATAAATTAGATTGTCATAAGCCAGCTCTCTGCTAAAGGAACAACAGCATCACTTCTATGGCCTGTGCAATACTCACTACCAGGATTGGTCCTGCCATAAGGCAGAATAAGACCAGTATCTCCGGTACTACAGTACAATTCTTGGTTACATCAATTGTTATGAATTTATTATTACTATATTTTACTCCTTCCCTCTGTGCTTCCCCCCCCCCCCCCCACTTCCCGGCCCTGTACTCTGATGATCTAGAAACACATTTTATTACGCAGGTGTACCTTTGAGAACCAGTTTGAAGATGGGTGGTGATTATGGTGCAAATGGTTCAGGGAATATATTTATTTAACTATCACATTACCATTTCTCCAATTCAAATCCTAATTGTCTGGATTTTCTTTACTTCTTTGATTAGACCATAAAGTATGGTTGGATTTTTTTTGTCCATAGGTGCCTTGTCCAGCCATTTGATGGTTAGGGCTCAAACGTGTTTATTCGCAAGTAGATTCTTTCAATTCAGCTATGGCCTTCTTGATAGAAGAAGTGTATGCCATTGTGTATGAAAGGGCAAGGGAGGATAGGAGGAAGAGAGAATAATGATGGCGATGGGAAAGACATTCAGAATAATTGCATTTTGATGCATTTCTTCAGCATTTTATTATGCTAAATGTGAGGTCCACATCTATATGGTTGTAATTATCTGCCTTCTGAGATTTTGTTCCCAAGGACATTGCCATTCTTCCTTTAACGCAACGCGTGTATGCCTATATATTTGCAGCATTCTGTTTCAGCCTTATTGTTCTGTGGATACTTAATATTCAAGAGGCCCCCTTCTGAATTTGCTGGGGCTTTTTTCCCAGTTGCAGCCTAAAAGATAGCAGTATTTGGAAATGGCCTCATGTACCCACCGTTGACTGCCATCTAGTTTTTATTTTGTCTTTTTCTCTCTTAACTTTTTTTTTTTGCTACAAACACCCGTCTTTGTATGTGTTCCAAAATTTTAGTCATGGGGAGACGATGGGTAGCTACTTTTTACTTTTCCCTGGCTGTTGGCTATAGCAATTTCATTTTAATTGTTGCTTATGGAAACTGGATGGCTTGCCTTCTGGAGTGGATCAACCAAAAAGTCCTGTTCTACTTTCCTTCCTTCGCTGACAACCTTCCCAGCCAACTCCCAAATGCTAAAAGCATGACTTGACACATCTGCTGATAATGAAATTCATGGCGCTTGCTCCCCACTAGATGAGTGCAGGATTGCAGCCTGTAGAACAGAGAAGCAAGGCAATTGGTCTCTGGATAAGGTTGTAATCTCAGCAGCTAGAAATAAAATCCCACTGGATCCGATAGGACTTCTTTCCAGTTGGAACATATGATTTGGGCTGCTTAGATTTTTAAACTATAGAGCAATAAGGGTAGGTTTATTCTAAGGACTTCACACCTAACTGCAGACAAGCTTTAAAAAATCAGTATGTAACTTGCTTTCTCTGCATATAAAGAGTATTTGCATATTAAATATGAAAAATTGGTTTAACAAAATGCAGTTTTGAAGGCGGCTGGAGCTATAGCATTCCCCCCCACTTCCAAAGCCTTAGCTCTACCACCTGAGTGGATAATTCTCTCATAATTCCCTGACTTCCGTGAAGCCTTGTACAAAGCAGCTCTGTCCAACCAGTAATTAAAAAACACAAATACACAAGTGTATTATTTAAGCGCCCACCCTGCTGCCTCCAGATATTTTGGCATACAGGTCCTAGAATTTATTTATTTATTTTATGGGATTTGTATGCTGCCCTATCTCCCAAAGGACTCAGGGCGGCTAACAACGATAAAAACACAAAATACAAACATTAAAAGGTATTAAATCAAATTATCCCATAAATAGTCCAATTAAAAACACAATAAAACAAAATTAAGAAAACCTCCCTTCCATCAGTCCAGATCAGCCTGGACTGAAAAAGCTATGTTTTAAGGTCGTGACAAAAGGAACGGAGCTCCGGAGCTCCAAGGGGAGTTGATTCCAAAGGGCAAGCGCCCCCACAGAGAAGGCCCTCCCCCTGGGGGTCGCCAGTCGACATTGTCTGGCCGACAGCACCCTGTGGAGGCCCTCCCTGTGTGAGCGCACAGGGCGATGGGCAGTCGTTCCTGGCAGCAGACGGTCCTGCAAATACCAGCATAAATTTTACCAGCCAGCACAAATTTTGGCCTCAGTCCCTGAAACCCATCGAACGGACATGACATTGGAGAAGTCTGCTCTAAAAGTACTAGTTGGAAGGAAATTCTTGCCCTGGCAGCAATTGGAGAATATGCATATGCTCCAGATATGAGTTGAAGGATCATGGTCCACTGGTAGAAAGAATAGCTTTGAAGTCAGTTCTCCTTTTCAGCTGTGTCCTATCTGCCTTTAATCAAAAAGTCCAACCGAGAACTGTAGAGTTCCAATTCAGGCAGGATTGCAGCCCAGCAGTGCATTTTAGATATACTTCCATAGAAATGGAAGTGCACGGGACTTTTTGTTTTTCTGCGTTTAATTAAAGACTTTTGCAATCCAGAGATTTCATGGGTGGTTTAATTAAAGCCTGGGTATTGTAAAGCACACAATCTACCTCATGATGTTCACATCTGAGGAAAAATGGAAGTTCTTCCCAGTAGGTGTGAAATAACACGATTCAGAATAGAATTCTGCTTCTGTACTATTAAGTGGGAATCTAGATAATTTCCATCCTCAGCAGTTGCCTTGTAGAGTTGTTCAGATTTCCGCTCTTTAGATAGATGCCACCCCGTATCCCAGTTTCTGTTTATTTTAAACCTGTTTGCAAGCTTAGTGGTACACACACACACACACACACACACACACACACACACACACACACACGGAGGGGTGAAAACTACTGTAGATGTTAGGTCTGTAAACAGAGTCGAGAATGAATATGTTACTATATGCATAAATTAGAAAACACACACACACACACACACACACACACACACACACACACACACACACACACACACTGTTACCCTACTGCTTAGGAACAATGTATACATTTGACCAGAGTTTGGAGAAAAGCAGAATTCAGAGTTCTAGCAGATGGAAAAGAAGCGAAGCATAGGCTAGAATCCATTTTCTATATATTTATTTGTGAGTTTTAAAATTTATTTAACTTGTATAACAATTTTGATTGTTTAATTTTGGTGGGGGTTTTTTTGGGAGGGGAGGCTTTAGTCTGTGAAAAAGGAGGGAGAGAGAAACAAGAAATAAAAGCTGAGTTGCACATGCATCACTGTTGCCTATAAAAAATAAACCAGTTTGAAACTGCACATTGGACTTTGACGCACCAAGATAATATCAGTTCCCATTACATCTATTCAGAGATAGCTTATATGCAGACACATATTTTCTGCACGTATATAGTGGAATCCCTAGCATTCGTATATGTGTATTTTTATGGTTTTATCAATGATTTCATTAATAAAACTAGTTATATAATGCTACCGCTAGTCCCCCCTTATTTATTTTATGCATCTCCGTTACTTTTCATTTATGTTTGGAGAGCATCTCATGTCTTTTCTCCTTGCCTTTTAGGAAGCTTTTCTTCACTGACTATGGACAGATACCAAAGGTGGAACGCTGTGATATGGATGGGCAGAACCGTACAAAACTGGTGGACACCAAAATTGTCTTCCCACATGGTATCACATTGGACTTGGTCAATCGGCTTGTTTATTGGGCTGATGCTTACCTTGACTACATTGAAGTTGTGGACTATGAAGGAAAAAATCGACATACAATCATCCAGGGCATTTTGGTGAGTGCAGTTTGGATCAGGGGACATGGATCTTGTGGAACATGATGCTCTTATTTGTAGCTCTTGAGCTACCTGATACGTTCCTCTCTTTGGGAATCATATCATTGGCAGGACATCAAGTTGTACTGGGTATGCAGTCCCAATGTTGTGGCATAACTATAGCCTGATGAGTAGGATTCTGAAGAAATAGATATAAAACAAAAGAGGTGTTTTCCAAATGTTTTGTGATATGGCTCTTGCAGTCCCTCATCATGCTGTCTTAGTTTGATGGGGATGGTCGAAAGCTAATGGACCAAGATTGTTGGTCTTGATATTGGGGCTACAGGCACTAAGGAGCTGATGAGTTGTTTTTATAGTGAAAATAATCAGTGGAACAACTTGACTCCAGAAGTTGTGGGTGCTCCAACACTGGAGATTTTAAAGAAGAGATAGGACAACAATCTCTTAGGGTTCCCTGCTTGAGTAGAGGGTTGGACTAGAAGATCTCCAAGGTCCCTTCCAACTTTGTTATTCTATTATACAACAGGTATCTCTCTTCTCTCATACACTGTTAGGAAAACCTAATATGCTATAATGGATTAGTTCAGAGAGTATCCAGTTCTTGCTTAGCAACGAAGTTCAAGTTTTAGCCATACCTGTCTCAGAGGATTGTGGAATGATGGGAGCTTGTGACAGAGGGATTATAAATAATATAGAGAATCAATAGAATTTGAAAAGACTACCAGGTCCAATTAGTCTCCATCAGTTTTTTAAAACCACGTTTGTTGTTTGTAGATAGAGCATCTCTACGGATTGACTGTCTTTGAGAACTACCTGTACGCCACAAATTCTGATAATGCCAATGCTCAGCAGAAAACTAGCGTCATCCGGGTCAATCGTTTCAACAGTAGCGACTTCCAGGTGGTAACACGGGTGGACAAAGGTGGAGCTCTACATGTCTATCACCAGCGACGGCAACCCAAAGGTAGATAAGGGAAGTCTATAATGTTTGGGGAGAAGGGAAAAACTGTGATGGGGTTTGTTTGCAGCATGTGAAAAACCCTGATGCCCAAAAGGTTGGGGACCACTGGTATAGAGAAGTCTTTATCACTCTGCTTTTCTGATGCTCTGGACCTCCCCTCTGTTTTCATGGAACCTCTATTATACGGTATGTTGATCTGAATAAAATGTATGAGACTTTTTTTCATGACAGTTTTAGAACAGCTGTTCTGCAATATGTACTTCTTTATAGGCAGATGGTTATAGTTAAGGATCACTTTATGTCCATTCAGAATATCCCTCTGTGGGAGTGCAATTGCCTAGAATTATAAACCAAAATATGTTTGGCAGGATTATCTATAATAATTTTAATTCAAGAGAGGATAATATTAATAGTTAATGCCATCTTAAGATGTGTGGTGATCAGAGCCATTACTGTACATTCTTGTTTCTGTTTGTTTATGTGGTCATTCAATTTCTAGAGCTGCCCAACTCAGCCAAGTAGCCCTGTTATAGTGTGGTCATCCAGATGATCCATCTTCACTGCTTCTTTGGTTGTTCCAAGCTGTTAACAGAAGATATACTCCATGACCTTAAAAAGGGAATTCAAAAATATAATACCAAAGCTCAAAAACTAAAACTTTGGCTTTGTGGAAAAAGTAGCCTCAGCTTATAACTGCAACATTTTAGTGAGGTTAGCTAAGTGACAGATGGATTTTGTTAAACAGAATGTACTTGGTTGTGATGAAGTTTTTAAGAATGAATTTAAATATCCTGAAGACTCATGCTACAATAAGACTGTAGTCTTAAACATCCTTATTGTTAGGCTCTCTCTGTCTAATTTGTGTGTCGCTGGTATCATACTGACCCTTGGTAGCTTCAGACACAATAATGTAACTCAAGGTTGTCCAGACTGTTTATTCCATATTTGAGAACTTGCTTCACAGAGGTGATACAGCTAGATAAGTTATTTCAATATGGGTAAGAAAGAATCACATGCACATAGAAGATACTCCATCTGGAACATGCAAAAACCATCTTTTGGGTCAATGGAAATTCTGGTTGCTCTCTTTTTGACCTCGAAACTGGGACGTAACCACTCAGTGTTTGCATAATGCAGGGGTCTTCAAACTTGGCCCTTTTATGACTTGTGGACTTCAACTCCCAGAATTCCTCAGCCAGCGTGCCTGACTGAGGAATTCTGGGAGTTGAAGTCAACAAATCATACAAGGGCCAAGTTTGAAGACCCCTGGCATAATACTTCTGCCTCATCTGGGAAATTTGGGTTCCTGCCTTATCAGCTTTATTCCTTACATTTTCTAGGAATCTTGACCTGGGGAGAAAAGTCGAACAATAATCAGAATAAACCTGCATTAAATTCCTGTTAATGTTTAAGATAGCAAGCCTTTAAGGAAACTCTTAAGTAGTGTTGCAGCAAATATTCTTGGGGACTGCTGCTGGTTAACTAGGATTTTGAAAGTCTAATTTGCATGATTCTTCTAGATTCAGTGGGAGCTGAGCTTTGTGAGAATTTTCTGGGCATGTGCGAATTGTTCCGTTCTGGGGAGAAAACTTTGCAGGGAATTCCAGGAAGAACATTGTGTTTGTCCTGCAGAACATACCAGCCTGTCTGATCTTGGGGTGGTTTGACCATTTTCTGAAACCAAATCTCTGGAACTGGAAACCTCACTGTCAGACCCCTGCAAGAATTATCCAACAATATTCTAACGTTCTCATCTTTCCAGGAATTTAAATTTGAGGAACATATTTATTGCAAGTGAACCAAGATAACTTTCTATCTACGTCAGCCTAGTAGGTGAATCAAAGAATATTATTGCACACCCAAAGGATATGGAAGTTTCTGCTTTTGAGATGCTCCGATATATATGCAAATATCCTGTTTTCTACATGATGTTGAGGCCTAGTACTAAGGGATTTATTCATATTTTTCCATGAAATTTCCCTTTCAGTTTATGATTAAGTGAGGAACAAAGCAGGAATTTCTGGCCCAAATGTCTCTACTGCCACAAGATCCCATGTGGCTTTAGTTCAGTGATATTCTTTCAGACACAACCCATTTATGTAGTACGGCAAGAATCATATTCATCTATACAAACAGTTTGAATGTCAGAAAGACATTGCATTTTATAAAAACATTTACATACCAAATTTACATCACACATCTTAACTGTGTAAGTTATTACTTTGTTGGTTTAGGACAAAAAAAAAGTAAACATGGCCCTTTGGAAAAATTAATTGCCCACCCTTCTTCTATACAATGATATTACTATTCATTAACCTATATTACAATCACCTATTACACTGTGCTTTACGCTGTTACTAGTAGGCATCAACATTTCTTTCTTAAGCCTATTCTGTCCTAAGTCCCCTCTCTGAAATTCTTCTTTTTCCGTCAGTGGTCGGTATGTACAGGTCTTGAGTCTTTAAAAAAAATATATTGTGTTTTAGTGGACTGCTATACTTCACTCTTTTAACTCCACTGCCTCTGAAGGAAAAACACCTTCTTGCTTTTGGCTGCTGCACTCCATTTGCTTGTGGCTGCAAAGCTCCAAAACAGGCATCTCCTCCGACACCTGTGTCAGAGTTGTTGCTTTATTGGCAACTCTGCTGTGCTGACACTGGGGGGGGGGGGAGACTCAAATGGGAGGGAAAGAAGGCAGCACAAATGCCTGCAATTTTCTCAAGCTGCCTGATCTTCCTTACACAGACACACAGACACACCCCTCCCAAATTATTCATCCTAAAATCGTAAACAGTTTAAGCTTGCTGACTTTTTAATTGCACTTTTATTTGCCGGTTGTTTTGTTCACAGTTTCTAAACACTGAGCTTATGGTTTATGCAAACTCGTTCAAATATTTCCAATATATCTAAACAAATAAGTAAATCCCAAGAAACATCCCACTTGCTCAGGCCAATATTTGCCCTGCCTTTAGACTTTTTTTTTTTTACAAGAACAGTTAACATAATTTCTCTTTTGCTTTGGCTTACCAGGTAAATGTATGCTTGGCAGGTATTTCGGCAACTTGTAAGCCTTTTATCCCACAAGAAGGAGATGCTGTGATTGATTATAAGTCACCTTGGCATCAGGAACTTATAATTTGTGAACATTTTGCAATATTTCACTTGAGATCCAGTTTGGTCTAGTGGTTGAAGCATACAGGCTAAACCCCAGGAGACCGTGAATTGCATTCCCACCTTTGGCACTCTCAGCCCTAGGAAGCAGGCAAGGCAAACCACTTCCAAAAAACCTTGCCAAGCAAACAGTTGCTAGGAGTCAGCACTGACTTGAAGACACTAAATAAATAAAAGATAGTATGGATAGATGTATAAATTAAAATTCGCACAGGTGTTGACTTAGAATATCTCCAACAATTCAGCTCTAGGCATTCATTCTCCCCTGTGGTATAATTATGGCATAACCATGAAGGATGTCTCTACATGTCTTTGTGTTGCTCATTGTCAATCTTTAAATACCACAAAAGAATACAACTGAAATAAATACCTGTTGACACGAGCTGACGGGGTGTCCTTTGTTATCAGTGAGGAGTCACGCCTGCGAAGTGGACCAGTTTGGAAAACCAGGCGGCTGTTCTGACATCTGTCTCCTTGGAAACAGTCACAAGACGCGGACATGCCGCTGCCGGTCAGGATTCAGCCTTGGCAGCGATGGGAAGTCCTGCAAAAGTGAGTTGCCTGTTGTGGGTGAGAATGTGCTGTGGTTGGGAAGACAGCTGAACTAGAAGAGGAATCTGTGTTAATCTGTCAGTCTGAGCGGGACGTTTGCCTTGGTGTCTTGCTTTAAATGGTCATCAGAGCGGTAAAGAAACAACCAACACCAAAAATAAAAAGATGCGAACAGAAATGAAATGGATTTTAATTTGGGGGGGGGGGGAAAGAAGTGTAAAATGATCCCAGCCGAAAGATATGTTAAAATGTTAAAGATATGTTAAAATGTGATCTCAGTTTCTACGGGTGTTTTTGCAAAGCCAGTTGTTGTCATTGCCAGACAGAGCTGAGAGTTACCTTACTTGATCGGTCCTCTGCTTCCCAGGTCCACTCCTCTGTTGCTCAGCGTGGAAAGGGGACAGAGGAAATAAGTGACAGCTGTCCGTAGAAGGAAGAGTGGGAGTCAGTCCAAACAAGAAGGGAGGGATTCTCTCAGCAAAGGGTTGGAAAGAGGAGAGGAGCAGGCATTGAAACAAAAAAAGGAAAGAAAACAGAACACTGAAGATTCATGCACTTCAGAGGAGGCTTAATTTGAGGCTCCTCTATTGATTTGTAAAAGGAAAATCACAGCCATAAACTATGAACGAGACCCTGGACAGGAGCATTTTCATGAAGGCCTGTTCATTAAAAGCTTGAATTCAGGTTCCACTGGGGTGGTAATGACAATTTCCAACAGTAGCAATGTCCTCTGTAGGGAAAGAGATTACACACACACACACACTCACAAACACACACACACACAAACACACCAAACAAAACAAAACACACAAAAAACCAAGCAAAGGCAAAGAATATTGTGCTCGCTATTCTGGCCATTAGCATATTAAAAATTTCATGTTTTGGCTTGGTTCAAATACTCTTTTTTTTAATCAGTCTAAAGTTTTAACAAATTTCGGATTTCAAAAATATATGTGCGTGATTCTGCGGCCTTAGTTCTCTGCTCCCTTAGTTCTGGGGATTTTCTTACAGGGGACTTTAATTGTTATTTGCTGGCCATGCCAATCTAGCCGCACAGTAGCCTCAATATCTGTGAAGTTGTTACAAACGATGGAGTTTTTGTTCAAAAAAATAATTGGGCAAAGTTGCTTTAGACATTTCCAAAATCATTGGGAATATAATCATGCCTATAGCCCTGTTGATCCCAACTGACTTTCTTTTTTTTTGCTCACAACAGTTCTCAAAATGTAACCAGAGTATTCCAGATATTGCTATCAGAGTATTTAATTCCAACTGAGTATATGACTTAACACATCAGGCCAAATTACTCCCTCTGTCTAGAATTTAAATGATAACATTATTCTTGCTGTTACAATTATTTTAATGTGAGTGACAACAGAATCCCAGGAAACAATAGCCAGGATCCCTGGTGATGAGGGGAACTTCAGTCTATCAATTTGATATAATAATAATAATAATAATAATAATAATAATAATAATAATAATAATAATAATAATAATAATAAGAAGAAGAAGAAGAAGAAGAAGAAGAAGAAGAAGGAGGAGGAGGAGGAGGAGGAGGAGGAGGAGGAGGAGGAGGAAGGGACCTTGGAGGTCATATAAAATGTGTCACAAGCTGAAACAAGAAAGATCAACTACAGGTGTTTTTTCTCTCTCTCCCAGATAACTGTTTTGGGACTCAGAACATAGGAAATGCTACATTTTTAATTGATTATCTGTGTTTTCCAGAACAGATTATCTGAATTCTTTGTCTTTCCAATTAATGCAAATGAGTTGCCAATACAGTACAGGTAGTCCTTGACTTATGACCACACTTGAACCCAAAAATTTCTGTGGCTAAGTGAGACAGTTGTTAAGTGAATTTTGTCCCATTTTACGACCTTTCTGGCCACCGTTGTTAAATGAATCACTGCAGGTGTTACAGTTAGTTACACAGCTGTAAGGTGAACCTGGCTTCCCCATTGACTTTGCTTGTCAGAAGGTCGCCAAAGGTGATCACATAACTCCAGGACACTGCAACAGCCATAAACATGAGCCAGTCGCCAAGCGTCTGAATTTTGATCACATGACCAGGGGGATGCTGCCAAACGGTTACCAGTGTGAAAAATGATCATGCCACTTTTTTCAGTGCCGTTGTAACTTTGAATTTGTTACTAAATGAAAGTTGTAAGTTGTGGACTACCTACAGTGCTCTCTGAAAGGGACAGGGTAACTATATTTGCCAGCATCTCTGTCTTGTCAGTTACTGAGTCCTTCGGGAGAAGGGCGGTATACAAATTTAATGAAATACAAATACAAATACTTGTCATACTGCTTTCTGCAGCCTCCAGATTCAGAGATAGCCCTGTACTATTGAATATCAAGTGGCTGAGTGGAAAAGGAGGAGGAGGCCTCCATTCCCTCATGTTCAGGTTGAGCACCTGATTTTTCTTGGAAAGAGGCGTCCGAAGTCGAGTGTCTAAAAGAGGCTTTTTGTATGAGTTGTCCTCTTGTCATTGTTATTCTTTTTATGGGTTATCTTCTTGTCGTCCTTTCTGTTTTATACTTATCATTGTGACATCTTGCTTTTTTGCAGAGTTTGGGTAGAAATCAAATGTAACCACCACCTCATCCTTCTCCTTCTCCTTCTCCTTCTCCTTCTCCTTCTCCTTCTCCTCCTCTCTTTATCTTCCAGAGCCAGAGCATGAGCTTTTCCTGGTCTATGGCAAAGGTCGGCCAGGCATCATTCGAGGGATGGACATGGGAGCCAAAGTGCCTGATGAACACATGATCCCCATCGAAAACTTGATGAACCCCAGAGCCCTTGATTTCCATGCAGAGACCAGCTTCATTTACTTCGCTGACACTACCAGCTACCTGATTGGCCGACAGAAAATTGATGGAACAGATCGGGAAACAATTCTGAAAGACGGTACGTGTGCAAAGTTTTTGCTCATTGAATGTCTACTTTAGCATGTTAAATGCTAAGAGTGTTTTCCTGTGAAGTGGCACCTGGGACATAGAATGAATAGGGTTTGATATGTAAATTGGGATTTGGGGACATAACTTTTATTCTGAATATAAGCCAATCACTATGTACCAGATAGCTTCAGCTATTTTTTTTCTGAACGCTTCTTAAATTCCTCATAATGTTTGTAGGTACAAATCTGAAGACTGATTTCTGCCACTGAATTTCTGACTCTTTTAAAACAGATAATAAGCTGCTGTGAGTGGATCTGTCGTGCCTTTTCAGTTTCCGTAGCGATCTTATAACAAAGCACATGGCTCTGCTTGTATTACCGTGTTGCGTTCACATCAGCCTTCAGTGACACATCCTCATCTGCCTGGCTTGATCATGTTCAGCACATTTCTCACTTTAACTTCTTCCAGGCATCCATAACGTAGAAGGCATTGCTGTGGACTGGATGGGGAACAATCTCTACTGGACTGATGATGGACCCAAGAAAACCATCAGCGTTGCCCGGCTTGAAAAAGCTGCCCAGACCAGGAAGACACTCATTGAAGAAAGGATGATTCACCCACGAGCCATTGTGGTGGATCCCTTGAATGGGTGGGTCTCTGCTGGCTGCGGTTCCTAAGGGGATCAGGAAGTCTGCTTGGGGAAATTTATTTATTTATTTTTATTTTAATTCCATTTATATCCCGCCCTTCTCCGAAGACTCAGGGCGGCTTACAAGCTTAGCAGTAGCCTTCATTCTATGTATATGCCTGCTTATTAGGGCTTTCGCCCCCCCCAAGCGGCATTATTACAAAGTCAGCTTATTGCCCCCAACAATCTGGGTCCTCATTTTACCTACCTCAGAAGGATGGAAGGCTGGAGGATGGAGGAGAATGTGTCTACAGGAACGGTGAATTCTAGAGATGTCATGCAAACCTCCAGCAAGCAAGGCATCTATTATGCAGATTTCCATTGCTCTTACTTTCCAGCTTTCTAATATTCATGTATGACATTTTTATTCTCATTCTTCTTCTAATGGAATTCTGTCTCCAGAGGTTTTTATGTTACTGTAATCTTTATAATTTACACTTTTATGTGTGCCTTAACATAAGCTTGGAAAAGGTCTAAATCATTCAGTTATATGATTGTGCGGGCAGTACATAACAGTGACAAGAAAAATGGGACAGAAGACAGGAGGGTAATTTAGGACCACATTACTACATTATGCTGGGAAGCCCATGCTTGATCTCCCATAACTTTGTTTTCTTTATAATTAAATGCATCTGTGGAAGATTGCTAAATGGGCATGCATGTTTTTTTTTTCTGATCTAAATCTCCCCTTGTCAGAAAAAAAATCCATCTCTCTTACAGCAGGCAGGCAAGCTTGGGGCTTTGCAGGAAACAACCTCTGTCATTATGGTTCTTTCAGAAAATTCTATTTTAAAAAATAATCTTATTAAAGTTTACAAATACAGAGATTAAAAACTAATATAAAAATAAAAGAAAAAGAGATAAAAACAATATGTGTGTGTGTATATATATGACCTCCCTTTCTGCAAGACAAATATAAAGAATTTAATATTTCAATTAAAAAAGATCTCTTCTTCCTGTATTTCATCCCTTAATAATCAAACTATAAATGCTCATCATTCAGTCCTATTTAGAAAACATCTGTTAAAAACTAGCAGAAATACTGTGTGTGTTTGAGTGTGTTTATGTGGTTGTATGTTTATATAGATGTATGTATGTGTGTGTAAGGGACGCGGTGGCTCAGTGGGTTAGGACGCTGAGCTTGTCGATCAGAAGGTCGGCAGTTTGGCGGGTCGAATCCCGAGTGCCGCGTAACAGAGTGAGCGCCTGTTACTCGTCCCAGCTTCTGCCAACTTAGCAGTTCGAAAGCACGTAAAAATTCAAGTAGAAAAATAGGGACCACTACGGTGGGAAGGTAACAGCGTTCCGTGCGCCTTTGGCGTCTAGTCATGCCGGCCACATGACCACGGAGACGTCCTCGGACAAGCGCTGGCTCTTTGGCTTTGAAACGGAGATGAGCACCGGCCCCTAGAGTCGGAAACGACTAGCACGCATGTGCGGGGGAACCTTTACCTGTATGTATGTGTGTATATAACCTTAGTTAAATCCATTTTGTATTTCAACTGATCACTACCTTTAAGATATGAAGCAAAAAGAACAACAAAAATCTCTCCTTATTTATTAACAGACTTGGTCAAAAAGGTATTCCCTTAATTGCTAACAGAAACTACCACATGTATATTTAACCCTGGTCAAATAAGCTCACTTTATATTCCTTCCTTTAATTTTTTTTTAAAAAAGCTCGATCTTTAATCATATCAAATAATTTCCCACGTTGATTTCTTCTCATTTTCTTTTTGTCTCCTTTTGGAAATAACTTCGGTAGCTTAACGTGTCCCCTTTGCAAACCCAAGATAAGAAGATTTTCCAAATAATTCTTCTGATTTATTATTTCTTTAGTTATTAAGACATTAGCCGGTTTCCAACGTAAATCCATTGTGTCATCCTTTTCCATATCACTCTTGCAGTTTGGCTTTTTAAAAATCCATTTTCAAATCCACATTAAAATCAGCTTCTCTCATCCAGTAAAAACAAAACAAAACACTATTCTTCTACATCCTCTTCTAAACCCATCTTTACAGTATCAATCTTGTAAGCGATCTCTGAGTTATAGTTCCCAAACAGTCTTAATTCTTTCTACAATCCAATAGTGTTGCTTTATTGTATTGTTGAGTCTCTTCTCCTTTAATTGTAATCCTTAGTTCTCCCTGGTTAGTCTTCAAAGTCCCCTCTTACAGTATGTTTATTTTCCAGTGAGCAGAACTTTCCCATGGGAGCATTTCTTAATTTCAAAAACTTTATATATTTAATAAAAATTGAAACACCCTACAGGAAATATTCTTTCAATTCCCTCTAACCCTCTGTCCTAGCCTTTGACTTTCCAAAAACAAAATTCTGGTACCCCTTTTGCTGTTTCAAAACCCTTTTCTTTTAACCCTTAAGCTTCTTTCATCCAGAGTAGAAAGTCTGCCATTGCTTCCCCAGTTCTTCCAAGAAATTATTAAATGTGCTGTTAGCAATCTTCTTCACTGGATGGAAGAAGGAATAGGTGGAGGAGCTATGTTGGATTTGATCCTACCCAATAAGGAAAATTTACTTGAGGAAGTAGAAACGGGGACATTGGGGAGAAGATGCTAATTAAAGGTGATGAAGAAGAAGATGATGATGATGATGATATTATATTAATGTTAACCTTTTTTTGTTGTGCAACCTTTAGTGGCCATTCTCTTGTGTTTGGAAGATACATGAGTAGAATATTCCATGTTTAGATATACGGTTGACGAACACTGCCTACATGTTATTCTTTTATCTTCTCTTTGTAATAAAATCTTGTTCAGTGATTTCAAAGGGTGGACAGAATATCCTTCGATACCGCTTTGATACCACTTTCTCTGCTAAAGCAGACTAGCAAGAACTGAACACCGAATCTATGAGCAAGGCAGAAAGGAAAGAGCCGACATGGGACTGAACTTTCATTCTTTTGCAAAATGTCCCTCTTGATCCAATATTTGCAGAGGGTCACTTAAGTCCATGCTGAGAACTGTTTTTAAGAAAACGATGACCAGCAAAGAGTTATTTAAGGGTGAACAAAGGAATAACCATTTTAAAAAAACTGCACACACCTTAACTTTCCTGTCTTTCTCACTTAGATGGATGTATTGGACAGATTGGGAGGAAGACCCAAAGGACAGTAAAAGAGGAAAGATAGAAAAGGCTTGGATGGATGGCACCAACCGCAGTGTATTCGTCACCTCCAAGACTGTGCTGTGGCCTAACGGGCTGAGCCTGGACATTCCCTCTAAGATGTTGTACTGGGTTGATGCCTACTATGACCGGATTGAGATGGTCATGCTGGATGGCACAGAACGCAAGGTCAGTGCCAGTTTTGGTCTTTATTTCTGTTCACACCAGTTGCTCATTCTACCACTCTAATTTGCAATTGTTTTTTGTGTGAGCTTTGGGCTTGTTCCTCTCTGGGCTTGAACCCAAATGGAACGATTCTTACAGCTACCGATATGTTCTTTTTTTCCCTCAGTGCCATATCGATGTCTTTTCAAACGCCTATATCCCTTTGTAGGCAATTGAATTATTGGAGCCACTCACTTTAGGATGAGTGTACAGCTTCCAAAGGAAGCAAAAATGGTTATAGGTAGAAAGTACTTAGGGCAAAAAAGGAAGAGCAACGAATGCACTTAGAAATGGTTTGAACTATTTGCAATTGTTAGTGTTTATTTAGGATGGTGCTAATCCTCTGACCCCTGTGAAGAGCTTGCTGCTTTATTGGCAACTCTGCAGTGCTGACACTGGGAAAAAGGCTCAAATGGAAGAGAACTAAGACAGCACAGGTGCCTACAATTTTCTCAAGCAGCCTGCTCTTCCACACACCCCCACACTCTCCAAATTATTCATCCTAAAAATTGTAAACAGTTTAAGCCTGCTGACTTTTTAATTGCATTTTTATTTTCTGGCTGTTTTGTTCACAGTTGTTAAACATTGGGCTTATGGTTTATGTAAACTTGTACAAATATTTCCAATATATCAAAAACAATTAAGTCCCGAGAAACATCCCTCTTGCTCAGGCCAATATTTGCCCTGCCTTTAGACTTTTTTTTACAAGAACAATTAACGTAATTTGTCTTTGCTCTGGCATACCAGGTAAATGTATGCTTGCCAGGTATTTCGGCAACTTGTAAGCCTTTTATCCTACAAGAAGGAGATGCTGTGGCTTTAGATCAGCTTGAAGTCCAGGAGTTCATTGATGTTTGTGAACAATGTCCATAATGTGAATCGAGAGGTAGTTTGGGGGAGTGATTAAGGTATCAGGTTAGAAACTAGGAGACTATGAGTTCTAGTCTTTGCTATAGGCACAAAGCTACTTGCGTGACTTGGGCCAGTTACTTCCTCTCAGCCCTAGGAAAGAGATAGTGGCAAACCTCTTGCAAAATCTTGCCAAGAAAACTGCAAAAATGTGTTCACATAGTCATCAAGTGTTGACACTGACTCAGGGACAAAATAAAAATGGGGAGAAATTCTCAAATTTGATAAATGTGGCTTTAGTATCACCACTATAATTCCAGCAGAAATTAGGATTGCTGCTACAAGAACACCTAGCCATTTAGGTTAGTGGTTTGACCATTTGAGGGGCAGTTCTTCTTCATTGCAATATTTACTGATATCCTGCCTTTATTATTTTTATAAACAACTCAAGGTGGCGAACATATCTAACACACACCTTCCTTCTTCTATTTTTCCCACAACAACAATCCTGGAAGATGAGTTGGACTGAGAGTGACTGGCCCAAGGTCACTCAGTTGGCTTTCATGCCTGAGGCGGGACTAGAACTCAGAGGCTCCAGCTTTCTAGCCTGGTGCCTTAACCACTAGACCAAACTAGCGCTTCCCCTCTCTTCCCCCCCTCTTTCTTTTATATTTTATATTTATATCTCCCTCTCTCTTTTCCCAACCTTCTCCCATTGCTTTGGTCCTATGGCACTGCTGTCAGAAAAGATGCATTTTAAAAAAATGGGATTAAAAATGTTGGTGGTTAAGTGATTGCTTGTCTTAAATATTCTACTTGTCTATATCTTTCTCCTGTGGCAGGTTGTTTATGATGGAAGTGAGTTGAGTCATGCCTTTGGATTGTGCCACTATGACCATTTCCTCTTCTGGACAGAGTACCGAAGTGGTAGCATCTTTCGTTTGGACCAGAATACCAAGGCTGTTACACTGTTGCGCAATGAACGCCCACCGCTCTTTGAGATTCGCATGTATGATGCTCAGCAACAGCAAGGTATTAAACCCCAATGAGCACGTGTCAGAGTATGCTTTGCAGAAATTTCAAAAGTGAATAGGATCCAGAATGAAAAAAATAAACTAGAACTGAACGCTAATGTACTTTCTCTAAGGATCTGTATAGGGTTCAGAACACAACTACAGCGAACATCGTGATGCATAGCACGGTGTTTGCTGTAGCACAAAGCCTTATTTTTAGTGACCACTTTGATGAATGTGCATGTGAGAACAAAAGCGTTGGAAGAACGCCTTGGATTTTTATAGGAAAAATGCTGTGCAGCTCCGTAAATTAAGAGGTCTTTAATGGTTTCCTTCATATACACAGAAGTAGGATCTTGTGAGTATTAAAACCAAGATCAGGTGGGTGGGTCAGAGGTATTTACTTTGGGGATCAGCTCTTATCTTCTAAATGAACAAATTTCAGTAATCATTATGGTTTTATTATTACACTGACACTTGCTAAAACAACATACTTTCTACTTAAGTTGGGTAAAAACAAATGCTTTTCCTTCTCCATAGGCTTAAGTGAATGCATTATAGTGGGTTAAAAGTAGTCTGTATAGAATTAATAGTAATGTTGAAGGAGACTATTCCTTGCATTCTTAATTTTTAATACTTTTGTGACCACCCATATAGTTGCTGCTTCTTTTCGTCAAAGACCAGGAAGGAAAGGACATTTTCAGTTGAATGAGCTTTCCCCATCCTTTTTTGCTCTTTCTGCTTTTACTCTGATGCTTTTAAATTTTTCTATTGTGTGAAAAGCTGGACGAAATGTTGCTTTGAGAACATTGCAAAGACCCCTGGGCGATCTCATAGGTTTCCCCACAATAACAAAACCTTCGCCTGTTTCATGAAAATGATGCAGGCAATTGGTCCCCTCTTGCAGTTAAGAGTCAATTTATATGCATTCCCCAGCAGCATGAGAATACACTCATGAATTGGGAGTGCCCTTGCACCTGGGAAAACATTTTAAAAACCTATGGTTGAGAAAAGTCAGTGTGAACTTGCTGATTGCGAGAGCATAGCAAAGTATAAAGAAGCCAAAGGAAGGCTCCAGAAACAGCCAGTTGAGAAAAATAAGATAAAAACAGTCAGATGTGTATTCCTTTCCTGGTGCAAAAACCCCCCTCTAGCCATTCTATACATGTAGTACAGGTAGTCCTCGTCTTACAACAGTTCATTTAGTGACCATTCGAAGTTGCAACGGCACTGAAGTGACTTATGACCATTTTTCACGCCTATGACCGTTGGAGCATCCCCATGGTCACGTAATTTACATTTGGATGCCTGGCAACTGATTCGTATTTATGACCGTTGCGGTGCCTTAGGGTCACGTGATCCCCTTTTGCAACCTTCTGACAAGCAGTCAGTGGGGAAAGCCAGATTCACTTAACAACTGTGGCAAGAAAGTTTGTAAAATGGGACAAAGTTCAGTTAACAACTGCCTTGTTTAGCGGCATACATTTTTGGCTCAATTGTGGTTGTAGTTCGAGGACTACCTGTATTTGTTGAACTAAATGCACTTTTATTTTCTGGTGGCTAGGGGGAGGAATGCCAAGAAGGACAGGTCCAGGCATGTCATGATTAAAATCAAAGACTTAGCTGTGACTCCAGCATTGTGAATTCTGACCCATGAAAGTTTAGGCGGAAAATAGAATTTATTAGTTTTTAAGCTCCTCTTTTAAGTTGATCAGGCTGGTTGCTGCAAAAGGCTACAATGTTTATCTCTTTTGGAAATTATTAACCCTGTTTTGCTCTTCCAGTGCATTTCCTGATCTCTTTTACTTGGATAGGATTGCACAAGAATCTTCTAGGCCTTTCTCTCCACCTCCACGCCCCCCCCCCCCCGCTTTTGGTGGGCCTTCCGGCAGTATTTCACTCATTGCTGCTTCTTGTCAATTTTTTTAGTTGGCTCTAACAGTTGCCGGGTGAACAATGGAGGCTGCAGCAGTCTTTGCTTGGCTATCCCAAATGGCAGACGTTGTGCCTGTGCAGAAGACCAGATTTTGGGACCAGATTCTGTCACTTGTCAAGGTAACAATCCATGTAATAATTCAGTAAGTGTGAAAGGAGGTAAGAGAAGGGCAGCAGCTGAGCATTCTTCAAGAGGATTCTGGACTTTTAATAGGCCGTATCATTTTATTAAGACTATCTCGGAGTCAGACTACCCTGTCCTGACCATCACAGATGCTTTGAATTCTTCAGTACTGGAGCCTCCAGTGCTCTTGACAGCAATCGTGTGTGACCTGACTGACATTGGTGATGAAGCCATTACTCCACCAATTTGCAGCTTTCCACAAATGAAACTGGGGAATATATTTATTTGATGAATATATCCATTTCATTGGAAGAAGTTATCCACCCTTGTTTATACTTTTACAGAAAGCATGGGGTACTAATAATAGTCAAACATAAGTCTGTGAATTTATTTTTGTGTGTGTCGGCAGAACGGGGAAGAATGGTTTTTGTGTTTTTTTTAAACTTTATTTGAAATATCAGGCGTTATTGGGATTTCTAAATCAGGTTATCACATTTTTTTCCTGTTCCTGCTGTGTTACTTTGCAGTACAACCTCCACATAAATGAAGCTTACCCCCGCCCCATCACTGCCTCTTCCTCCAACAGATGGCTTCCTTTGGCTTCCAATTAGTTGAGTTATGGACCCCAACTCTTCCGATGTTGCCTACTCATTGTTTAAATATTTAGGAGTGGTAGCTATTTACGTTGTTAAGGACCTGCCAACAAGCTTGTAGCTCTATTTCCACTAACAAAAGAGGTTATTAAAGTAAGTAAATCTTAAAATGTAACAGTTGGAAGGAGTCTTGAAAATCATCCAACTTGATGTCCAGTACTGGAAGCTGCTTCTGCATCAGTAAGCATTTCTGCCTCTACCTATGATTTCCCTTCTAAACATCTGTGCAAATAATTTGAATATAAAGTAGGAAATTCTGTGCAAATTGCTGCCTATGCAAGATGTTGCAGGGTTTTGATTCTTATGGAAGGTCACGCCAATGTAGCAGGGGCGGTCAGTTTTCCATCAGTCATACCTAATCCCTGCCTTCTCTTGGGGTATAATACTTTTTTGTGATGCCTGAATTACTAATTCTGGGGGGGAGGGTTAGATTTTATCCTACCTTTATTATTTTTATAAACTCAAGAGAGAGAACATATCTAATACTCTTTTCCTTCCACAACAACCACCTTGTGAGGTAGCTTGGAGCGAGAGAGTGACTGGTCCAATATGCCTCAGGCAAGACTAGAACTCACAGCCTCCTGGTTTAATGCAAGGTCTGTGAAGTTGGAGCATTGGAGTGGAGTATTACCACTGCATGTATTTTGGGGTTTCTAGTACATAACAATTCCATCTCCCCACTTGGAGAGTCTCTCAAGAGCTTCCTGTTACCCAAGAAGGGTAGCTCCAGAGCTCTACTTATTCCTGTCCAGAAATCAGATTGGGACTGTGGTGGGCAAAAATAGTTCAAATCTACTCCTCCGTACATTGCCAATACTGCTGTAGTTAACCCTTCATTTGTCCTAAAAAAAATTCATCTCCATTCCAAATCTCCATGCCCATTTGTAGCGGGGAACAGCTGGCCCTTGAAAGAACAAGCCAGCCTCATCTGCCCAGAGGTTATCACCTGACCCCGCCCAAGAACCCAAACAAACAAAAATAAAAGGTTGTTGTTGTTGTTTAAAAAAATCATTTTGGGCAGGAAGAGGTTGGGTCTTTTGGAAAGATTTGGCTAGAGTCCAACTGAGAGGATTACCTCAGACTAGGCTGGGAATTGCACTGTTTTGCTATAGTTAGAAACGTGTGTTGTGTGGTTAGAGAACCTTACTTTCTTTTGGCACTTTGGTTACATTTTTGGTGAAATCAACTAGCTGCTTTTTATCACACACTTCAGCTTGGCTGAGCTACAGACTACCGAAGTTTTTGTTTTGTTTGTTTTTCTATATTTGGCCACACCCAGATGGGGTGAGGATTTCCCCTTCAGTCCTCTTCTGATACTCCAGAAGGGTAGTCTAGAAGAGAGAAATGGGGTTATGGCAGAGGGCCCCAACCTTTTGGGCACCAGGGACCAGTTATGTGGAGATTTTTCCATGGACCGGAGGGAGTGGTGGTTTTGTGTGCTGCCTGCATCTTGCGGATGGGGCTTTGCTCGTTTGTGTGGACCGGTTGCTGGCATGCCGTGGCCTGGTACCGGTCCATGGACCCGGGGTTGGAGACCCCTGGTTTATAGTGAATGGCAGCAAGGATACTTAATTTTCCAGTCACTGTTCATCCATAGGTGCAGATTACCTCAGAACTGAAGTATCTGGGAGGAGGGGCTGGTTCAGCTCCGAGGATGTCTCTTCCTTATTACAACACCACTCTTGCCTTGTTCTTTCTTGTCTAGCCAATCCATCTTACGTTCCACCTCCACAGTGCCAGCCTGGGGAATTTGCTTGCAAGAATAGTCGGTGTATACAGGAGCGATGGAAATGTGATGGAGACAATGACTGCCTGGACAACAGTGATGAGGCACCTGAACTCTGCCGTACGTATTTGCTTGAGGGGCACCAGGGTTCTTCTTGACCATTCCCATCATCTCGTGAGACAGATGGGGTCAAGCATCCCTAGGCTAGCGTAACTAGACGTATTTTGCGTGAGGTATGGTGAAGTCCAAAGGTGAAAAGGGGCTGTACTCAAGGTACAAAATTCTACTAGAACAGCGGCCCCCAACCTTTCCGGCTTGGTGGCCTGGCCTGGGGGTGTGGTGGGGGAAGGGCATGGTTTTGTGTGAGTGGCGTGAGCATGCACAGCTGCATTTGTGTGACTTCTCATGCAAGTGGAAGCACCCGCCACTTGTTCAAGTGGAGCTATGTGCGCTCGCCCGCTGATTGCGTGGCCTGGATCTGAATGTAATAATGGGTTGTGGCCCGGGGATTGGGGACCTCTATACTAGAAGACATCACATTTATATATCTACAGAAGCAGACGTCATGAAATCTAATACATTAGATTACAGTGAAAGCACCATATCTTTTGTCTGGTATTGAATGTAGTAGGCCAGGGGTGTCAAACTCAATTTCATTGAGGGCCGCATCAGCATTGCGGTTGCCCTCAGGGGGCCGGGTGGGTATGGCCAGGGTGGGCGTGGCCTACTGGGTGGGCGTGGCTAGAGTGTGTATGGCCTACTGGGTGGGTGTGGCCAGCTCTACATCATTTGCATCAAGGGTGCCTATGGGGACCCGGCCGGGAGTGGGACAGATCTGAGGGTTTCTGGCAGGAGGAGGGTCTCTGGGCCAGGGCCAAGGCAGTGGGGCCATTCCCTCATTGTTTCCAGGATGGCTTCGCGGGCCACATGAAACCACTTTGTGGGCCGAATCCGGCCCCCGGGCCTTGTGTTTGACATGTCTGTAGTAGGCTGAGAAGTTGAACGTTAATTTCAAGGCAAGGCAAGGCAAGGCAAGGCAAAATAGGGATGTAAAAGGATGCTTGTAATACTCCCAGGAGCATCTCCACTCTCCCTGTTCCTTTTGTTGCCTTTTTTTCCTGAAACAAATAAAAACAAAGGACCCAGTTAGAAAAACACAGTTTGAACGTAAAGATCCAGTCCTCCCCTTCTATTCTTTAGAAGTCTAGTAACTGATGGCTAACATTCCTTTTTCTGAGATCTTTCAGAGCCTCTAATGCTAAGAATAGACAAGTCTGGCTTAAATTGACTAATTGAATGACCTTGTTGTATAAGACAGCTTTTTAGAAAACATAGTAGATTGGGAAAATATATATATTTTTTTCTATTTCCCGAAATTGGATTCCTGGTTGTAGATATTCCTTATGTTGACATGGAATAGGCAGGTGTCATGCTGAATAAATGATTTCTAGGGATGTGAAGCAGAAAAGGTGCATGTGAGACCAAGAAAAAAATACAGCTATTTTTTGTGATTGACAAGTACAGGAAGCTCATGCATGCTGGATCTGAAGCACCTTTTTCACTTTAGAGCCAAACAGCTGTATGTCCATAGTAGTATGGACTTTTCTAGTGCTTTTAGTAAAGCATTTCTTAGTCTTATCAATCAAAATCAATCTCAACAAATTTTCTTTTTTCTTTTCTTTTTTTTTAAAACACAAGTAGTTGGAAAACTTCATGAAAATAATTAGAGGAAGAAGACCTTGTATAGATTTCCCGTAAAATCTCTGAATTTGGCACTGCCACAATTGGAAAACTCATCCGAACGTGGCCCAAAGCCTCACGATTCTTACTCATCCAAGGGAGGAGGCTCTTTGGTCTTAAGTTCACATTTACTGTCATACACATAGAAGGAAAGAAGAATCTCATTGTGTGATGTCCTAAGATGCCTTCCTTGCTTTTACATTCTGCAGATCAGCACACATGCCCTTCAGACCGCTTCAAATGTGAGAACAATCGTTGCATCCCCAACCGCTGGCTATGTGATGGGGATAATGATTGCGGCAACAATGAAGATGAATCTAATTCCACATGCTCCGGTAATGATCGTTTGTTATCCATCTAATTAACTAGATAGTTATTCTTCATTTGATCCTCATAACAACTGTGCGAGTAAGAGCTGTCATGGCGTACTGGTTAGAATGCAGTATAGCAGGCCAATTCTGCTGACTGCCGATTGCCAGCAGTTCAAATCTCATTGGCTCAACGTTGACTCAGCCTTCCATCCTGTCTTCCTCAGCCTTCCATCCTTCCGAGGTCGGTAAAAATGAGGACCCAGATATGCTGACTCTGTAAACCACTTAGAGAGGGCTGTAAAGCACTGTGAAGCAGTATATAACTCTAAGTGCTATTACTAATTGCTTTGCTATCTAAGTGAACCTGTAGATCAGTATTCTCCAACTTTCTAGATGTGGAGGAATTACAGTTCTCAAAATTCTGGGTAGTTTTTGCACATCTGCAAAGCATGCATTTGAATATGGTGCTGAACAGGTTTGTATTGGACCTGTTGAACAATTTCTATATCAACTGATATTTACCACTGGACATTTTTCTATCCACCATCAGAATGATTCAAAAGGGTATGTAATTTTGTTTGTAATATTTCTCCTGTTATTCACTGCCATTTGCCTGCTCCCCAGCTCGCACATGTCCCCCCAACCAGTTCTCCTGTGCCAGTGGCCGTTGCATTCCTATCTCTTGGACCTGTGACTTGGATGATGATTGTGGGGATCGCTCTGATGAATCAGCGTCATGTGGTGAGTGAAAAAACAGATTCTGAGGTATTACATCTGTAGATGTATTGCTAAATGAATGGATATTATTATAATCACAGTTACGATTATAGTACATAATCTCCAGCCATATGGTCCGAGAGAAATGTACATTAGAAAGGCTGTGGATTCTTTCATGTGTTTAAAATCCAGGATTTATTTCTAAAAAGTAGAACTACATATTATACAGGGCTCTAAAACTGCCTCTGCCTCATTCACACATGTTTCAGGCAGACATAATTAAATATCTAAACACAAGTGTACTTGTTTGTATCAATACCTGGGAACATCTTAGAAAAGCTAATCAAGCAACAGATTTGTGAGCACCTAGAAATAAGCAAGAATTAATATAACTCATTATAGGTTTGTTAAAACAGATCATGCCAAATAAACCTTATTACCTTTTTTGATAAAGTGACTAAATTAGTGAATTAAGGAAATGCTGTCGACATAGTATACCTAGACTTCACAACACATTTGACAAACTAGACCACAGCTTGTTTTTTTGGCAAAATAGAACAATGTGGGGATTGGCTGATCAACCACACTCAGCGTGTGGCCATCAACGGAACTACATCTGCAAGGAGAGAAGCATGTAGAGGGGCACCTCAAGGTTCTGTCTTGGGGTCTGGTGCTTTTCAACATCTTCATAAAAGATCTAAATGAAGAGATAGGAGCTCATGAGACTAGCAGACGACGCCAAGCTGAGTAGAATTGCTAATACTTTGGAAGATAGACTCAAGATTGAGAAGGATCTTGACAGACTAGAGTCAGCGGCCCTGTCCAATAAAATGCAATTCAGTGGTGAGAAAAATAAGATCCTCCACTTAGGCAGAAAAAAACGAATGCATGGGTATAGAATAGGCAGTACCTGTCTCAATAATAGTAACTGTGAGAGGGATAAAGGTGTCCTAGTGGACCTCCATTTAAATATGAGCCAGGAGTGAGCTGCAGCTGCCAAAAAAGCCAATGCTGTCTGAGGTTGCATCTATAGAGGGACAGTATCAAGGTCACGAGAAGCGATAGTGCCACTCTATACTCCACTAGTGGTCACCACACTTGTAATATTGCATCTAGTTCTGTTTACCACGATACAAAAAGGATGCTGAGACCCTAGAAAGAGTGCAGAAAAAAGCAACAAGGATGATAAAGGTTCTGGAGACTAAACTGTACCATGAATGGTTAAAGAAACTAGGTCAGGGGTAGGCAACCTTGGTTCTTTTATGATTCATGGACTTCAACTCCCAGAATTCCTGAGTCAGCTGACTCAGGAATTCTGGGAGTTGAAGTCCATGAGTCCATGAGTCATAAAAGAGCTGAGGTTGCCTACCCCTGAACTAGGTATACCTAATACCTAGTGCTTTTTTTGTAAAAGAAAAAGGTGCCGGAACTCACACGTCATACAACCCGCCTTGCCTACCCTACAAGGTTCCATCCAAAAAAGGTGCCGGAACTCTGTTCTGAGCATTCTATGGCAAAAAAAGCCCTGCTAATACCTATACCCCAGCGAAGAGAAGGATTAAAGCTAACATGATAGCTGTCTTCCAGTACTTCAGGGGCAGTTACAGAAATGAGAGGGTTGACTTACTTTCCAAAGCACCTGAAGGCAGAACAAAAAGAGGCTCATTAAAGAGAGAGCCTGTCTGGAACTAAGGAGCATGAAAAAAAATACCAACAATTAGTTTTAATGTGATAGAAATTTGGAAGGGACTGATTATTAAATATGTGGGGATATTTAGAACTGTATTACAATAATTCCACACACTCTCTGGAGCACAGACCTCTGCCATTTGAAACCCTCGTCTCCCTGAAAACTCCCTATCCCCCACTTTACCTCTTGTGATACCACAACAATTTCATCCATTTGTGATGATAGAGCAGAGCTTCTTGGATATACAATAGATCCTACAAATGTTCTTATTTCTCTTTGTAGCCTACCCGACTTGCTTCCCTCTGACCCAGTTTACTTGCCACAATGGCCGCTGCATCAATATCAATTGGAGATGTGACAATGGTAAGCTTATACTGCATGCAGTGTCCTTCTGTGTCGGCTGGAGTGGTAAGGTCAGAAACAGTCTGTAAAGCTGAACTGCAGATTCTGTGGAAAAAGATGGGCTTGGAATTATGTTTTCTGTCTTTCCCATCTCTGCATGATAATGTTTGCTTTAACATGCTGCCTTCTTCATCTTTTTCTGTATAAGAGTAGCTGGCCCTTTATCATATCTGGGGTTCATTGACCTCTTCCTTACATCTCCCAGAGATCCCCATCTAGAGGGAAGCACAGGTAGTCCTTGAGGTACGAACCTAATGGAGCCTGCCCATTAGGGTCGTGGTAAGTCAAAAAAATAAAAATTCATCAAATGACTCGGACTCAATTTTACGCATTTTTAAAATCAAATTCCTTAATTGAATCAAATGGGTTGTGAAATGAACAAAGTTTAGTATTTCCTCCAATTTGTTAATTGATCACTGCCATCGCCGGCTGCCTATCAGCTGTTTTTGGTGCAGCCTTTGGCCCAGGAATTAAATTGCCTCCGAGCAGGCTCACAGCCATTTCGGTTGCTTTTTTAAAATTAATTTAAATCCACTTGTTGCTAATTAGCTCAAACATCTTCAGCTGCCCGGGGAGGGGCTGGGGGGGGGCAGTTTACAGAATTCTCTGATTGCAGTTGCTTTTTTTTAAAAAAAAGCACTTGTCACTAATTAGCTTAAGAGCAGGGGTGTCAAACTGCGGGCCCACGAGCCAGATGCATCATAACAAAACCACACCACCCCATTGCCGGCAATGGAAAAAAAGTCATGATACATTGCGACACGTCACGTGATGTGCTTAAGAGTCTCCTACCAGTGACCCAGAGGTAGACGGGGATGGGATTTACAGAACTCTCTGCTTGCAACAGTAGCAGAGATGGAAGGGACCTTGAGGTCATCTAGTCTAACCCACTGCTTTCACAAGAGAGTATTTCTGATAAATGCCCATCCAGTCTCTTCTTAAAAGTTTCCAGTGATGGGGCACCCACAACCTCTGGAGGCAATTTAAATTTAAAACCTACAAATTACAGTAATATACACTAATGTCCAACATAAAAGCAAGGAAATGTAACATGATAGAATGCTTGGTCTAGATGCTGGCTAGCATTCATTTCTACAAGCAGTTTCAAGGCAAATGCAAACAAACTATCTTTGCAAAGTACTGTACTTACAAACACAATAGTTTGCAGAGTACAATACTTAAAAAGAAGCAGAGGGGAGTTCCCAAAGTGCTTACAAATAAACAGTACAGTACTATAGAGTAACAAAAAAGAATATTTTAAAATACAGTACTTACACAAGCAATTCTAGCGCTCCAGTCTTCAAGCCCAGGCAGCAGCAGATCCTTCACACAGCACCAAAAAAACCAAAAACAAACTTGGTGCTGGCTGCAAAAATCACCTGATCTTGTTTGGTCATGTGATCAGGGACCAAAAAAAACCCAAGCAAATAAAAAATAAAACCCTGCCAGCTTTAGGAAATGTCCTAACCCTGAATGGCCCAGGCAAGTCACAGAGTTAAAAATGGCTGCCGCTGCCGCAGTAACTGAATCCAAGTCACGTGGCTACAGAGGCCTCTTTTTGGTCACAGTTTTGAATCTCTAATGTAAGTACCCTTTCAGAATAAATTTGTTCTTGTGAAAATTTGCTAAATGAATGTTTGCACCTGGGGGATTACCTGTAATGCAAGCAGCAAGCTTCACATCTTGACTTGAGATCATCTTAGCTATGCCATTCTAGACTTTCTGTTAGGGATGAGTATGCAGATACTTGTCTCATCCCAAAATACATCATATTCCTTAGGTTGGAAAGTCAAATGTTGTTTGGCCCACTGGAAGTTTAGCAGGCAAGCCCTTTGAACGTGGCTTACTTCAAGATCTCTTCGGCTCATTAATCACATTGTGTAATCACAAAACCTGTCCAAAAATGTCAGGACTTAGAACATCCTGTCAAAAGATCTAGGCTAATGAAAATGAAGATTAGATGCCTCCACATCCTCCCACACCTTCCTTGAGGAAAGCTAGTTGGTGGAATTTGTCTTAACCTTGGAGTTGAAGGGCAGGTACAGAATTAAATAGCAAAATGTTGCCTAGATTATCCTTTACCAAATTGCAGATAAGTAGGAAATTTTGCTTTTGGCTCAAGAAGGTGTCCTGCACTTGGAGGATTTGAACATCAAGAGAAAAGTACATGATTGTTTTCTCTTGGTACTGGGAACTTTGTGTGGATGGTGGCACTCAAACATGCAACTACAAAACTTTACCCTGAAATGGGGAAAGAAAAATGCCTGTGATTTTCCACCCAAATGGTAGTGAGATGGAAGCCATCTTTTTTCTAGTATTAAATTGGCTGTTGAATTGCTGCTAGTTCTTTTGTTATTGTTGTTATTTTAAAACTTTCTTTTAGAGGAAGAAACATGCATAGCTCTCTTCCTTTCTCCATTACATTTTTATAAGTAAAAAAAAAGATGCTCGTTTGCCTTCCATGGAGGCTTAGATTGTATATTAATGATCAACTGTGATTTTGATGAAATGTGAGTCATGAATCTGACTAGATTAAGAAGTTATTTTAGACTGCAGGTTTGTATGACTCGATGTACTCACTTTGCACAAATCAGACGAGCATATTTACATGGTTTTATATAGCCAACTTTCAATTCTGATTTTGAAGTAGAAGCTGAAAATTAAGGAAAGAATTTAGTGTATCCCTCAGGAGAGTAATGTAGGTTACCCTCCTGATCTCTTTTTCTCCTGTTGAGGATAAAATTGGTGTATGGATTCTGTCTCATTCACTTTCTGTGTTTGACACAACTCTCTCTTGATGATCTTCCTCCTTTCCCCTCTGCATGTTCTATCCTTTGGATGCTAATTTGTCTCCATTTTCATATTTGATTTCTAGTTTCCTGTTTTCTTTTTGTTTGTGTGTGTTGATTGGGTGGGTGCACATGTGTTCACCATGCCCACTTTCTTGTCTTTTCTGGTTGGTTTCTGTGTTTCAGAAAAGGATTGTGGGGATGGCTCTGACGAAAAGAATTGTCCAAAAGGCAACGGTTAGTGCATAGATCAACATGCACCTCATCCCTCCTGTACTCCTTGACCCCCCCTACCCAAAACTGTCACTTTTGCAGTTTCAGTCCCTGCAAAGACCTAGCAGTTCCTGTCTTTGTTTGGGAGAGGTTTGGGCACTGATAAATCTCATTAGACAGGAAGATTATTCTGGCGCTTGCTTGTCCCATTGGTACTTATTATTTCCCATATTTTATAGGCCATCAGATAATGTTGCTGCTCTTTGCCTTGCGGTCCAAAGAGTTCACTAACTTAAAAGGAACTCCTGAGCCAGACACATATGCTATTCTTCTAGGTATTCAATGTCCCTTGCTTCTCAGCAAGGATGCCTATGCGAATCCAGAACTTCCTAGAACAAGTTGTGGGACGGTTAAGAAAAGGAACTCTTGTGATTTGGGGATGTGTGATTTGAAATAGCTTTGCTTAGAAGGAGCCTTGGTGGCGCAGTGGTTAGAATGAAGTATTGCAGGCTAACTCTGCCCACTGCCAGGAGTTCAGTCCTGACCATCTTAAGATTGACTCAGCTTTCCATCCTTCTGAGGTTGGTAAAATGAGGACACAGATTGTTGGGGGCAATATGCTGACTCTGTAAACCACTTAGGGCTGTAAAGCACTATGAAGTGGTATATAATTCTAAGTGCTATTGCTATTTCATGGCTTCCATAGTATTATAAAGCTAACTGATTTTGAAAGAATGCTTCTTTTGAATATCTCCCTGGGCTCTAGAGCTTGGAAAAGGTCCAATAAGCTCAAAAGCAATGCAAGTTGCCAAAACAAAGGAAAATTTTAGCAGTAGGAGCAGTCTTGTTCACTGGTCTTGCTAAAGGCAAAATAAAATCCAACAATGCGTGGATAATCAGTAATAACGTGATTCATCAGCACACTTATCCATCAATTGCTAAATGCTAAATAAATGAGCCATAAATTATTTTCTCTATCCGGTGCCTATTCTTACTTAGAAACACTGTTTCCTATAAACAAGAAAATCCCAGATCGAGATAGTGCACGTGCTAACATATGCAGAGATGCATATGTATGTATGGGCGTTGTTTTGAATTTTAAGAAATACACACTTCCATTGATCCTGGAATCCAATAATGTTACAATAATGATAATAGGATTCCTTTCACTTCACCCCCTCCCCTTCCCCCATGGTGCATGGGATGATCTATGCAGTTTCTGTGTTTTTTTTTTCTTATAAATTTTGTCGCTATTCTTGTTGCTGTTATTATCGTTTAGTGGCTTCTTTAGTGGTAAAAGCTCTTGGGGAAATGCATAAGCATGTTTGGCTAGAATATGCATGGGCTAGAAGGGTGCCATTTATGCAGGCTTGGGGAAATTGGGGTAACCTGAGACCGTGGATGCATTGCTGCCTTCTAGACTTTCCAGCTGCCTATCAGCGAAAGGATGTCTGCATCTAGCTCAGAAGGGGAAAGGGGGAAATGCATGGAAGGGTTGTGTTTGCTCCCCAGAACCCAGTAGACTGCCCTTCTCCCCCACTTCTTGTTTCCAGACAACGACTGTGGGGACAACAGTGATGAAGCTGGCTGCAGCCATTCCTGCTCCAGCAACCAGTTCAAATGCAACAGTGGGCGCTGCATTCCTGTCCATTGGACCTGCGATGGGGACAATGACTGCGGAGACTACAGTGATGAGACTCATGCCAACTGCACCAATCTGGGTGAGAACAGGGGAAGCTTGGAATTGCTTCCGTGTGGCGCCAGCAACATCCAACATCTGCCCTTGGAAAAATAAAGCACCAGCAACATCGAACATCTGCCCTTGGAAAAATAAAATGCTATGCTTGAGCTATGCTGAGCAAAACACCCTGCTGCATAAAAACTTTCAGTATTTTATTCCATTTGGAAATTCCTCTCTTTTTCATTTTGAATACATTATTTGTGGGTTTTGTGATCTGTATTTTTCATTAAAAATTTGTAGAAGTAAGGTAAAAAGTTAAAAAAGATAGGCTTATTCTTACAGTAACGTTCAGTGAACAAAAACGACTCGAGGTTAGTTGCAGCTTTTCGGTAGAAGATCTGTAGAAGTATATATCTGTTAGAATGAAACGTTTTGTCTATAGCACATGTGAAGTTTGAACTATTTTTCATTGATACAAAATGCTAGATATTATGTAAAAATTTGCAGCACTAGGCCTCATAAGCCCACTTAGGTACCAGGAAATGCTTTCTTCTCCCTGGTGATGGGTGTTGGTCCGGAATGGTTGTGGCATTTCTGGATTAATCAGCAGGAGAAAGAGTTTGCCGTATTTCCCAAAGGTAGAGTAAAGGACCTGAGGTGCAGTTTTGGTGTTTTTACAGTATAACCTCTTCGTTAGAAATATGTGTCATGTGGTGATAGAACTATTGTGCTAATATAGAGGTGGGTAATGATGGTCCCTCTATGACTTGTGGACCAACTCCCGGAATTCCTGAGCATGGCTGGCTCAGGAATTCTGGGAGTTGAAGTCCACAAGTCATAAAAGGGCCATCGTTCCCCACCTCTGTGCCAATACCTGGGAGAACCAAGTTCCAACCATGGCTTAATCATTCTCTTTCAATCCAGCCCATTGCAAAGCCTGATTATTGAGAGAAAAATTAGGAAGAGGGAACACAGAGTACCAGCCGTGAATTCCTCAGTGAATGACGGGATCTGAAATGAAAGACAACCCCAACGAATAAAAACATTGACCTGGAAACAAATGACTAAAATTAATAATAATGTATTAAATTTATATGGCACCCACTCCCAGCAGCTCATTTAAATAATCATTGTTTGCATTATATATTATTACTTTATCAGAAACTGCAAAGGGGAATATATTATTTAAATAAAATTAGAGACGTATCATATAATATACAATTCATCCAGTATAAATACTGGCTTGAGAGCCACAAGAATGGAGCACTAATAATTTCTCAGCCAGGTGAATGAAACATGTAAACTCAAAATTATTTAAAACTGGTAGGTTTTGAAAGCCGTTTTAAAATGCTGCAACTAAGGTGGAGGCAAGCCATTCCATGAAGAAGGGGCTGCAGGCCCCTGCCTTAAGATCTCTGGTGTACAGATTATAAAAGCCAGCTGCTGAAGTGAGCATTTGAGAATGATCTCAACCGACAGGCTCAAATCTTGTCAGATTCTTTGTGGCTTACGGATGTCCAGAGTAGTAAGATGAAAAACCAAATTTAATAACATATGCAGTAAAAGCAGGTAAAGATTGCTGCTTCAGCACTTATATTGATGCTAACTTGAACCCTCCTCCGTGTTCAGTCAGACTTGTTCCTTGTTGTCTAACAATGATGCTCAAGATGCCTCCTCCATGGTTTCACTTCCCAGAGTGGCTTGGATCAGTTCTGGATGAATGAAGGGGAGAGGCTGTTCAGGCCTAGTCCTGTCCAAGGTTGTAGCAACCTCCATATTCCAAGATGAGAATAAAGCTTCAGTAGGACTGCCTAGGGCTGTGGTGGCGAACCTATGGCACGCATGCCACAGGTGGCACGCAGAGCCCTCTCTGTGGGCACGAGCACCATCACCCCAGTTCTAGGCCTTCAGCTGGGTGTTATAAAACGTTTTCGCTTTAGGCCTCTACCGCTGTGTGCAAAAAAAAAAGGTTCAATAAATCAACCAATTTCAATTTCTCGCAGGAAAAAAAAATCTCGCAAAGTTGGAATTGATTGATTGAACTTTTTAGTCTCACCCAGTCTTCCATTAACACTGCAGCCATGCCCACCCAATTGGCCACACCCACCCAATGGGCCACGCCCACCCAGCACCCGACAATACCTAGGGAAAACTCCCTCTGGAAACCAAAAGATCCATTTAGCATCTGGGACAGATCATTCCAGTGGATCTATATTTCCTATGGGGAAATGGAGGTACTAGTTCATTCCATGGCAATCAGAGGGTAATCTGATCATGATAAAGAATAAAGGACAGGTGCTAATGGTGTGTGCCTTCAAATCACATACAAACTGAGGCTAATGGGTGGCTTCCTGCATGATCCAAAAGGTGATGAAAATTAACATGGCATGCCCAAAAACCATTTGCAGTTTGATAAGAGCATCTCTCCCCTGACATGTCATGCTAGTTTTTTTTTCCCCTTGCCCATTTAACAGTGCTTCGGTAGCATCCAGCCCTAGTCATTAGTACTGCCCCAATTAACATGCTATCTCATTTATTCCCCCTGCACAGCTACCCGCCCACCTGGAGGCTGCCATACAGATGAGTTCCAATGCCGACTGGATGCACTCTGCATTCCCATGCGCTGGCACTGTGATGGTGACACTGACTGTATGGACTCTAGTGATGAGAAGAACTGTGAGGGTGTCACTCATGTCTGTGATCCAAATGTGAAGTTTGGCTGCAAGGATTCTGGTAAATTGCATAGCGTTATAGAGATGAGGTGGAAAACGCAATTACATTATTGTGCATATCTAGACCGCTTTAATATAAAAAAATCAGTTGTATCCAGCACTTATTAAAAATAAGCGTGGTGTAACGTATAGCAGCCTTTCCAGACAATAGCCATTTGTTGTGCTGGTATGAGCATGAGTAAATCTAAATTAGAAGAGAAGTCGCTTGAGAATAGCGATATGACATAAGACTTTGGCATTGGCTTCTAAAATTGCAGCAGATTTCATGAAATGTTACGGATTTGGATAATTTTTAATTACAGATATCAACAGAATGTCCCAGATGCCCCCTTCTGCGTACTGGACTGTGTTGAAGTTCTGTATTACCCAGGATAAAATTATCTTTCAGCCGTTTCTGCTCACACATATTTATTATGGCAGCAACTGTTTTATCTAAAAAAAAGTAGAGATAAAAATGTAGTAAACTGAAACTTGGCCCACGCTGTTTGTGTGGCTCATAGTAATTTGCACAGGCACTGGGTCTCATTATCCCAGTTGTGAATGAAGAAGATGTAAATAACTGAGGGGGTTTTGGTGCTCTGAACTTGGTTGTTTTCTTGCTAGCACTGATGATGTTACCTAGTTTGGGTAATGAAATGTCTGCAAGAAAGCAGCCAAGCTCAGAGAGTACCAAAGATCCTTCATTTCAACCCTGAATGTCGAAACGAATACAAATGTTCTCCTTTATTGGAAGAGCAATATCTGTCTACACTCAAGATATTTTCCTCTGTCTCCACCCACCCACCCACCCACCCACCCTTTTTTTTTGCACTATTAAAGGAGTAAGTATGCATAGGTCTGCTGTTCAGTCTGCTAAATAATGAATCAACAAGGAGCTACGCATTTCTCATCTTTAAAAAGTCTAGCATGATCTATGTACTCTTCATGCTCTTCAAAGATTATATTGTTTGATATCATAATTACTGCAATACTGTCCACGAACAAGGGTAATTGTGTGCATACCCAAACATGCACATCGCACAGGTCACTTGACGTACAAAAACCACACACCAGTTGTCCCAACTGTTTTTCTTTGAAGACATTTCGCTTCTCGTCCAAGAAGCTTCTTCAGCTCTGACTCAGCTGGTCATTTGCATTCTTTTAGAGAGACCAGCTGTCTGTAAGGAACATAAATTCTTCCTTTCCCAACCAACAAGTCTGAGCTGAAGAAGTTTCTTGGACGAGAAGCGAAGCGTCTTCAAGGAAGAACAAGAACGTCCAGTTGCCTCTTGAAAAAGCACCTTTGGGACAACCATGACTTGGATGACTGAGAATCTCCATAGACACATCAGTTGACTTCTTTGTAGAATGCAATACAGATCAAACAATAGTTGATGTATGTGATCTTTATTCTTTGGCCCTTAGAATCTCTTTACTAATCCAGAGAAACAGAAATCTGTAGGCTTGAGAGGCTTTTTGAGTGTGCTTATTCTTCTCAGAAGCAGGGAGAAGTGGAATGTAGGAAAACAATATGTTGCTGTTTGAGAAATTGTGAAGATTACAGCTGGATCTGCTCCTGAGTTTTTATTTTTGTTTTATACTCTTTTTCTTCCCTGATTTCCTGATTACTGCTTTGTGAGTTAAAGGAGCCTAGTTGGGGAATACATATATCCTCCCCAGTATACATTTAGAGGAATTACAGATTTTCTTTCTCCAGCTTTCCCATTTGTGTTTCTTAAGAATTTTAAAGATTATATTACATATTGAAAAGATTAAGTGGGCTCTTAATTTTGTCTCGACTTTTTTCTAGCACGGTGTATCAGCAAAGCTTGGGTATGCGATGGAGACAATGATTGTGAGGACAATTCTGATGAAGAGAATTGTGAGTCTTTGGTGTGCAAACCACCCTCCCACACATGTGCCAATACAACGTCTATCTGCCTCCCTCCTGAGAAGCTGTGTGATGGAAATGATGACTGCGGGGACGGTTCTGATGAAGGGCAACTGTGTGGTGAGTGTCGGGCAAGGAACAAATTATTCTGTTTTGTGTCAATATTGTCCTTTCTCTAAATAAACTTTTACAACCCACTTGTCTTCTCAGGAAATGGGGAGTGTAGCTCCCCAAATTTCCTGGTAAATATAACTCTAGGCCCTTGCATGTTTTAAAGACTGTTGAGAAGTTAACATCTGTTTTTCCTAAGATAAGGACATCTTGTTCATCTGATTTGTGAAAAGTGATTGCCACAAAAATATATTGCAGGAGTTGTAAATGTTGGATAGGCCTTGTTTGCTTGTTTATGTCTAATGTATGAAAGTAAATAGATACAGATATTGTTTTAATTTAGTTGAAGAAACAAGGCAAACATCATAAATAAAGCTAATATAGAGGCCTAAAAATCTTGCTAGTAGACAGTGAGTGAATTGTTTGGATACTATGCAGTTTAATGAGTTAGAAAGACTGTTGCTCTCATTAGTCAAAATGAGGCTATTGATGCTGCAGATTGAGCAGTAGAAAACAACTTTTGGACCACAGATTCTTAACTAAACTCTTGCTTACAAATGTACACTGGAAGATGCTTAGTCCGTCCTCATGGTAGTAAATTTCAGGTGACTCACTTTCATACATGGTATTCAAAAACATCAGTTAATTAATTGGAGGGCTGAGAAATTGGATCCAAAGGTTCATTGTGATAGTGAAGGGATGGGGGAGCATGTTTGTGGTATGGAGCTTATTTCTTGCGATAGGGAATGGGTGGGAACTTGTTTGGCAATTGTTGGCGGGCAGTTTGAGCCAGTCGCTTGAATTTCTCCCAATCATTTTCTGATCTCGTCCAGATCTTTGCTCTCTGAGCAACGGGGGCTGCAGCCACAACTGTACGGTAGCACCAGGAGAGGGCATTGCCTGCTCATGCCCTCTAGGAATGGAGCTTGGTGCTGATAACAAGACCTGCCAGATCCAGAGCTACTGTGCCAAGCGCCTCAAGTGCAGTCAAAAGTGTGAGCAGTACAAGTACAATGTGAAGTGCTCTTGCTATGAAGGATGGATGCTGGAGTCGGATGGTGAGAGCTGTCGCAGTTTGGGTAAGTAATCAGTGAACTTGGTCTGCTTCCGAACAAGGTGTTGGACTCATCTAAAGGCAGCGGATGTCAGATTTTCAAAATCTCTGAAGAAGCGGGCCTGCCATGTGTATTAAGATAGTAAATGTCCATTCATTGGGACCACATTTCTCTCATTAAATGCCAAGCGTGCTCTTAGCATCTTGGGAATGAAGTCAATCTTGGCTTTCCGATAGCTGTGTTTGTGTAATCACATACTTTTAAGTATCTGTTCATCAGAATCACACTTGACTTTTTTTAGAAATACGTTTTTAAAAAGAACGTTCACCCACAATCATTATTCTACAGTACGTAGCATCATCCCTTAATCTAGAGCAGACATGTCAAACACAAGGCCCGGGGGCCGGATCCAGCCCGCGAAGTGGTTTCATGTGGCCCGCGAAGCCATCCTGGAAACAGTGAGGGAACGGCCCCCACTGCCTTGGCCCTGGCCCAGAGACCCTCCTCCTGCCAGAGACCCTCAGATCTGTCCCACTCCTGCCCAGGCCCCCATAGGCACCCTTGATGCGAACGATGTAGAGCTGGCCACGCCCACCCAGTAGGCCATACGCACTCTAGTCACGCCCACCCAGTAGGCCACGCCCACCCTGGCCATGCCCACCCGGCCCCCTGAGGGCAACCGCAATGCTGATGCCGCCCTCAATGAAATTGAGTTTGACACCCCTGATCTAGAGGGAAGATTGCTTGAAAGAGCATTCCAGCCAGTACCTTCAGTCAGTTTGGTCAACACTGAGTTGAGGAGGAGATACCACCTTTTGTTTCTCCTATTCAAAATATTCTTCTTCTGGCCAATAACTGCTAAACATCTGGCTTTGGGACATCAGAAAGATAATTCCTCTTGACACTCTTTTCCCCACAGACATATGTAGAGGGTCTGAAGAGGTGTTAAAAGGAACCTTGGCTTTGTTCTGAAACACGTCCCTCCTCATAATAGGTTGAGGAGCTGGGTCTTGGGTACGTGGAGCTGATTCGCTGCGATTCTTCTACTATACTTGTGGGTTTAAAATGAATTGCTTGTGAAACCATAGGCCAGGGATGCTTTCACAAGGATATACTGTGTCTCCTATATGATTCACTGAGACCTTTATGGGGAATAATATGATGAACTGAGAAAGTTCGCTTTAATGATGAACTGATTCAAAACTCAAGTGCCGGACAAAGACTACATCCGGGATATGGCCCAATCCATTAAAAAGTATACTACGAAGAAAAGCTTTAGAAGAAGACACGTTTAGTAAAAAAAAAAAAAAAAAGGGCAGAGGACTGCATGAAGACAACTGAGGCTTTTTCTGCAGGATACCAATCCACAGACACCCCCGCCCTCCCCCCAATTCCATCCCTTCTGGAAAAAACAGCAAAGCCAAAATATGAATGATGGATGGAGTGCGGGCTAGGTCCTTTGAATCTGTTTTGTATGTGAGAAGAGTAGCAGGCCATTCTGAGGTTCATGCCTTTTTTTGGGGGGGGGGGGAAACTGAATGGGAAAGAGACCAGAAGCGGAGTTAGCAGGAGGGAGGGGAAAGTCCGGCTTGGTGTTTTCCCGCAGTCGAGAAACACAGCAGTGTTCCTGTCCTTGAGGGACTTGCCTCATTCTACCATGTTGCCCGCTGGCAGGCAAAAGAAAGACAACTCTGTTCCCCAGAGGTCCAGGGAAGGCTGGAAGAGGGAGGATTTTAAAAAGATGCATGTTGTTCAGTTGCAAGCATGGTATTCACTCCCTCTTTTATGAAGAAGGGGAGGCTCACGCTAGAGCTTTGGACCTTTGCCTGTGGGAATCATGGTCCACAGATTACCTTGTGACACGAATTAAGTACTGGGATAATGAGCCCTTGTCCATATTTCAGGGACTTGCTATGAATAATTTATAATGATTTATGGCAGCGGCTATATTCGTGAAAATCTCGGCCCTTGACCGTCTTGGCAGAACACAGACGAAGAGAATTGGGAAAGGCAAATAGGACTTTTTAAAACTCAGAAGAAGATTGAAAGCTAATTTGTTCCCAATCTTATTTTCAACTTAAAAGTGTTTTGCTACTGGAGCCCTCTCAGGAGTTGCTCCTGGGCTTTGAAGATCATGAAAATATAATGGCAGCAGTTAATCAGCATTCCTCTTTCCATTTTTAGACCCGTTTAAACCTTTCATCATCTTCTCCAATCGCCACGAGATCCGGCGCATTGACTTACACAAGGGAGATTATAGCGTCTTAGTGCCTGGTTTGAGAAACACCATTGCCTTGGACTTTCATCTGAATCAGAGCTCCCTCTATTGGACTGACGTGGTAGAAGACAAGATATACCGGGGAAAATTGCACGAGAATGGAGGTGAGTATAGAGTAGCTCGGGGCCATTCACTCTCTCTTAGCTCCAGGAAAAAGACAATGGCAGACCATTTTCAAAAATATTATCAAGAAAATTTTCCAGGCAGTCACTAAAGTCACCAAAGACTGACTCAAAGGCACATACGCATGCACCTACACACACTGGTGGGATTCAGATATGTGAACAACCAGTTCTCTGTGTGGATGCCGCTTCTGGAAATCCATTCTTGGTCTGGGCAACAAAAAATTAGCTACCGGTTCTGCCGAAGTGGTGTGAACTGGCTGAATCCCACCACGGCCTACACACAGATGTGGATGCTGTAGAATGGTGCCTTTTTTCCAAGGTATTTCCCCCCCCCCCCTGAAAGTTTATACTTTTAAAATACAATGCGCTCACAGTCCATTCTAACCAGGACACCTAGGCTTGTTTCTCAACCTTATATTCACAGATGGAACCACAATAAAGAAATGATGAATTGTCCATATGTTTATTCCGAAGCTCTCAGTGATGTAGTTTATGTTGTTGTAACTTTTTCCATTAGATAGTTTTCAAAGCTGATCCCACCTTTTGGGAAACAAAAATATTTAGCTAAAATATGAAATAACAGGGCCGTTGGAGCGGCTTAAATATTACTGAAGCTTTTCAGAGCTTCTATGCTTTTAAATAAAAAGCTTTATTTGCTTCCTATCTGGCACAGCTGTTGAACTGCTTCTTTGTTCTTTGTAGCTCAATATTTTAATTAACGGTCTATTTATTTTTATTTTAATTGCACAATTAAAAATGAAAATAAAGCTTTGGCAATATTTTTATTTCAAGAAAAGAAGCTTGATGAGGGCACAGTTTTGACCAAAGCAGCAACAGAGGCTGCTTAAAACTAATTTTTACTGGCAGTTTTTCAGCTTCAGATTGTGCTCGTGGTAATCCGTGTGTGCGTTTGTGAAGATAATCACGTATCTTCTTTTTTTTTTAAAAAAAATTCTCTTTTGGAGAAAAAAAACGTACATAGCAATCAAAAAAACTATTTTCCCGTGTTTAGAGAGGCAGCGTCTTTTCTAGCAGGAAAGCTAAGATAAAGTGACAGTCTTGTAGGAGCTGTTCCCTCCTTTGAGCATCTGTAGAGTTTATTGGTGGAAAGTGGGCACATCTCACCTCACCAGAATTCTCATCCTGGATAATGGGGCCCTGTCTCTTAACGTGACTCACAGCTGAGGAGGAGAAGGAATGATTGTCTCATCTCTCTGTTGAGCAGGGGGGGGGGGGAAGAAAACTGAGCAATATCAATCCTTCCATCCAGGACTACTCATTTGCCTTAGTCCAGTCCGCAAACAATGAGCGTTCCCGCCCCTCAAAATACGTAGGATAAAGGTAATAATAACAACTCCCTATGCCACTACAGATAGTTCTTGACTTACAGTACTTCATTTCCACCCTAAGCTACAAATATTCTCCTTCATAGGTTACTGTAGTTCTTTTCGTGACCATTTGAAGTTAAAAAAGGTACAGGAAAAATAATTTATGGTTATTTTTCACACTTACGACCATCACAGGGGTACATGATCAAAATTCAGATGCTTGCCTACCAACTCATTTATGATGGTTGCAACGTCCCGGGGTCATGTGATCAACCTTTTTAACGACCTTTTGACGAGCAAAATCAATGGGGAAGCCAGATTCACTTAACAACTGTGTTACTAACAACTGCAGTGGTTCACTTAATAATTGTGTGGCAAGAGCGGTCTTAAAATGGGGGCAAGACTCGCCTAACAACTGTCTCACTTAGCGACAGAAAGTTTGGGCTCACTTGTGGTCATAAGTCGAGAACCCCCTGTACTTCTGACAGTTGGCCTCCTTGGTTTTATTTTGTGATTTATTTACAACCATTTGGCTCAGGTGTTGTTCAGCATTTTATTTTGGATTTATAAAGTCCTTGTCCTCACTTCTTTTTAAAGGTTAAGATCAATTCAGGAAGGTAATGTTGTGAGTAACAGAAGTGGTTGAGCCACTTAGTACTCCGCATAGCCATGCCTTGGGAAAGCGAGGAGGAGGAGGAACAGAAACTTAATGGCTGACGTAAAGTCTAGGGCTCATTGCTTCACTAAGCTTAGATAAAGTGATAGGAGGGAATGAAACTGCTTTGCGGCTGACGTAAAAGCACTCAGCTATTGCTTGGTACAACTTTGCTTTGGAAATGAGGGATAGAAATTTGCTTTGACTGACATAGGAGCTGGCTGATCAGCAATGTGCACATATAGCTTCTGCTTTTAAGCAAGATTAAAAAAAAATCCTCTTGAACATAGTTCTGGGGAAAAGCTGGACTTTTGCCCCGTTTGTGGTCGGCGTGTTTCCACTGAGAGCTCACTGTCAATTAAGTAAGCTGTGGGTATTGGAAATCAAATCCCAAACATTCACATTATAAACAGTTGCCAGCTTCTTGCATTATAAGAAGCTCTTTGCTAGTTCTGGAAGAATAAATAAATAGATAGCTAGCACACTGAGCCCCAGTGATGAAGAACAAATCATCCTGGGGATTAGGTTAGCATTCCAATCTGCAAGAAGTAATTGAAAGCCGGTTAACTCAAAACAGAGCAGGCCCTCAAATAAGCAGACAAGTGTGGTTAACAATACAAGATCCTCTTCACTAGGATTCTTGGGAACGAAGGATCTTATAAATGTTGTCTTTAAAATTCTTTGAAGTAATTATTATAATCACCACCACAAAACCTTGTTTAACCAACGTCTCAGAGTGTTACAATAAGTGCTTTGTCAACTCCGCTAGGATACATTTCTTCCAGGTAGGTTCCACTGACAGGAAAGTGAGGAGGTCCTAGTGACTCTGTCCATCACCACCTTTGTTGTACTTTGTGCAGTGCTGAACTATCCATAGATTAATTACACCGACCCTTTATTGTGAACCCTAATTAGTTCATAGGTGTGAATCTGGATTTCATATTTAAATGAAGATGTTTTTGTATTTAGAAAATGTCAAAGGAATCTTTCTCTTCTTTTCTGAATCGCGGTCTTTTAAGTACTTCAGCACAGGTAATCCTTGGTTAATGACCGTTCATTCAGCTGTTTGAAATTACAATGGCACTGAATGAGGAGACTTTAGGCTGGCCCATAAAAGTTGTGGCTCTCACAGGAGCATAATTCAGGCATTCAGTGACCGACTCACAATGCAGTGTCCCACAATTCTGATTTGTGGCCTTCACTGCCCGCTTCCAACAAGCAGAGTCAATAAGGAAGCCAACGGAAGGCCACAAATAGCAATCACATGAAATCACACCTAACAAGCCGCAGTAGGCTTTGCTGTCATAAATGGGTGATGTCAAGCTTTATGTCCACCTCACTTAGCGATGCAGTTCCCAGTCCAATTACTATCACTGAGGATTACCTGTAAATTGGTCTATAAGTCCTTCAGGAAAAGCTGAAATGTGAAGAGGCGTTGAGATACCTTCCAAAATAAACCAGACTACCATCAGAAACAGCAGCGCTCAATCCCTGTTAAATGGTATCTTCTTTCTTTTAAATGTTGATCATTATGTTGGAGTTAATTAGTATTTCCAGAGCTTCCCTAAATGGTAATTACAGCCTAGCAACTGTTTCAGCAAAGAACAGAGCCTAACCTGATTAGTGCATCAACAGAGCTGATGATGGGGCCCTGGGTGATCAAGGCATTGCAGTGGGATGGACTTGTAGTATGTTCCCACTAAAGGACTTTCTGCCCCTTCTCCCTATTCATCAAGCTATGGATTTTTAGAAAAAGACAGTCCATTAGGTTTGAAGTCTCTTGGGTGACTCAGACTTTGATTGTTGTTTTGCCAAAAAAATAATAATACCAGTAATCCCCTTGCTCTCAATAAAACTATTAAAAATTGAAATTAGTTTCCCACATATCTTTATTTTAATACCTAAAACCAGGAATTCTTTGACTTGTCCAGAGATTAAAATTATAAATGAGGTCAGAAGTGAGATGTTACCATATTAACATCGGGACAAATTTGCAAGAGGGTCTTGATTTCTGTGCATTTTTAGTTTCTATTCTTAACTGTTAATATAGCCAAAATTTATGAGGTGTGGTGCATAACTATAGCCTATATCTAAATAAAAGATAGCAGATATATTGGAGGAATGAATTCCCATTTTACCCAATGGAAAGAAAAGGCAACATACTGAAAATGACTGAGCTAAATCTCCTGCAGGCTCCTTGGAATGAATTTCAGCTACATGGATTTTGCTTTAATAACTCCAGCTACTTAGCAAGCATGGTTTCTTTCTCAGAATGGATTATACTTACATGTTACAATAAATTTACTAATACCTAAGGTGGCTAATACATTGTAAAATACTTCTTGAAGAAAGCATTGCCTTTCAGAATCCTAGATCATCCTTCCCCAACTTGAGCATCATTCAGATGTATTGGCCTGAATTCTGAGAATTTCTTAGCCAACATAGACATAGGTGAGAACACTGGGAATGGGAGCCCATATAAACAGAGTGTGCTCAAGGTGGGCAATGCCATCTTAGATAATTACTAGCCCTTCTTCAGACTGTCTGATCTAAGATCTAATAAGGAGTAATAGCAAATGACCTTCAGACTTTCTGGAATCAAATGGATTATTTAGATTGATGGATTCTGGATATTTTCAGGTTGATTAGCTTAATAATGTACAGTTAGTCCTCGACTTACAGGGACGCGGTGGCTCAGTGGGTTAGGACGCTGAGCTTGTCGATCAGAAGGTCGGCAGTTTGGCGGGTCGAATCCCGAGTGCCGCGTAACAGAGTGAGCGCCTGTTACTCGTCCCAGATTCTGCCAACCTAGCAGTTCGAAAGCACGTAAAAATGCAAGTAGAAAAATAGGGACCACTCCGGTGGGAAGGTAACAGCGTTCCATGCACCTTTGGCGTCTAGTCATGCCGGCCACATGACCACGGAGATGTCCTCGGACAAGCACTGGCTCTTCGGCTTTGAAACGGAGATGAGCACCGGCCCCTAGAGTTGGAAACGACTAGCACACATGTGCGGGGGAACCTTTACCTTTACCTTTTTAGTCCTCAACTTAACAATCACAATTGAGTCCAAAATTTCTGTTGCTAAGTGAAACATTTATTAAGTGAGTTTTGCCCCATGTTACAACCTTACTTGCCACAGTTGTTAAGTGAATCACTGCAGTTGTTAATTTAGTAACACAGTTGATCGGTGAATCTGGTTTCCCCGTTGACTTTCCTTGTCAGAAGGGCACAAAAGATGATCACATGACCCCCTGGGGACACTGCAACTGTCACAAATATGAACCAGTTGCCAAGCATCTGAATTTTGACCGTCTGGAGGCTGCAATGGTCATAAGTCACTGTTTTCAGTAGTGTTGTCACTTGGAGCGGTCACTAAATAAACTGTTGTAAGTCAAAAGATTACCTGTAGTAGGCCATGAGTTAAATAAGTGACAGTGTTTCCTGTGGTTCTGATGGTTTTCTCAATGACACTTGGGATTATCCATTAAGATTTCTTTCTTGAAATGTTATTACAGAACTTGGAGACATCTTTCACCCATTTTTAATTGAGAGAGAAGATCTTGGGCGGTTAGATCACAGAAAGGAATGTTGAAAAATGCTTTCCCCATGAAAGGAATGGTGGATAATGCGAACAATTATTGATGGCTTCTATCCCAACTTATTTTTTTTACAGCCCTAACCAGCTTTGAGGTGGTGATACAATATGGGCTAGCAACTCCTGAAGGACTTGCTGTGGACTGGATTGCTGGCAACATCTACTGGGTGGAGAGCAACCTGGACCAAATTGAGGTGGCTAAGCTAGACGGGACAATGAGGAGCACCTTATTGGCTGGGGATATTGAGCATCCTCGTGCCATTGCCTTAGACCCACGATACGGGTATGACTTTGAATGTAGGCGATGGAGAAATCTATGGGCAGGAATGGATTAAAAAACATGGTGGAAGGTTGGGTACCACTATAACTTGTCCATGTTGGTCTTGATGAAACACATTAATCTTTTAATCCATTGGCAAACCTCGACCTGCATTTAGCATTTGCATGGGAGGGGGCAGTAAACTAAATGTTCATGAGATATTTGGATCCTTAGGAGGGGCTGGATTTATTCTGGGATTTAATCCCAAAGGGGAAAAACTATAGAATGCTAGTCATGGTCACTGAATTTAGCGTCAAGAATGGGTGGTGTTTTGTTTATAAGCAAGTTTCTATTTCTTAATAGAAAGATGTCCTGGTATTACAATTATTATTTATGTACTCTCCAGTGGAATTTTAAAAGTAAATAGGTGTTCGGGTTCCTTTTACAGTGTATGTCTGCACATTCCTCCAATGCAGAAATTGAATTAGATCTTCTCTGCAGGGAGATCTTGATAGAAATTCCTGCTTTCATAAAAAATATTACCATTGTAGAGGGATACTCTTTATTCCTCCCTAGCCCTTTCATAAGAGGTAGATGGGATTGATCATAAGCAGACTACTGAAGAGCCCTGGAATATTTTCACATTGCTTTTTTTAAAAAAAAAAAAGTATGGAGGAAATTGTGCCACGTAGCACTGTGCATACAGACTTTCTGAACTCTATAGAAATGAGGCATTGCTTTTAAAAGAATGGTCTTACAGGATTTGCCTGTATTCAGGTAAGAACAGCTATGGGGAGTTGCAGAGAGGATTGATATCAAATCACTGTTTAGTGTTTCAAAGAGTGAATGATTTACAGGGAGTATTGCAGTGTTACAGAGACTACTTACATCAGGGGTCTTCAAACGTGGCCCTTTTATGACTTGTGGACTTCAACTCCCAGAATTCCTCAGCCAGCGTGCCTGACTGAGGAATTCTGGAAGTTGAAGTCCACAAGTCATACAAGGGCCACATTTGAAGACCCCTGACTTGAACTATGTTCCTGTGGCTGAAAAAGTATCTTTTTTTGACTCTATGTGTGTGTGTGTGTCTCCCGTCCACTTTTTCCCCCAGGATTCTCTTCTGGACAGACTGGGATGCCAGCCTGCCTCGCATTGAGGCAGCTTCCATGAGCGGCCAGGGCCGACGTGTCATTCACAAGGAAACAGGGTCAGGTGGCTGGCCAAACGGGCTCACAGTGGACTACCTGGAAAAGCGTATCCTGTGGATTGATGCCAGGTATCAATATTTAGAGGCTGAAATTCAGGGCAAAAATTAGTCATTTCCCGTGGTGGGGGAGCGGATTTATATTGGGAAGCCAATTCAGATCCTCTTACAATACTCAGATCTTTCCCTTTGTAAGAATCTAGGTCTGGTATTTTTATTTCCACTGCCTGCTGACACTTCAAAATCTTCCGCTTGCTGCTACTTCTTCCTTCCTTCCTTCCTTCTGTTAGCCTCAGAGATAACTTTACGTGGTGAAAGATCACATGTTGAATGTAATAATGCCAGTGTAATGCAGACTACTATAGCTGCAATTGGGAATGGTATCTTAGTCCAAGATATGTTTCCACCCCCCCACCCCCCAAAAAGATTGAAAGACTGGAAGCATTTCCCCCCCCCGCTGTGCTAAAAAGATTTTCTGTCTATTGGGAGTACCTTGGTTGCACTTTGCAGAGCTAGTATTTGGCAGTTCCCTCCCTCCCATCCAGGACATAGCACAGAAGCATTGCTTGAGCAGGGTTCATAAGATTATCTGGGACACTACACATCCTCTTCACAACCTGTTTTCCTTGCTACCTTCTGGGAGGAGGCTTCGTGGTATCCCCAGCAGAACATCCAGATTCAGCCATAGTTTCATTCCATACAGCATTAAACTTGTGAAATCTCAAGCTTCCTCCTTCCGTTATATATTCAAGATGGACAGTATTTAACATTTTTTTGTTACGTATATGTAGGGGTGTGGGTCTATACATATGTTGTATATAGTATGTTTAGGTGTGTGTCATGTATGTGTTTTTACTTTGAGAGCGGGCAACTTAATTTCATTTTTGATGTGCACCATTGTGCCCACCTGTTGTGATTCAGGGTCAGCCTGTGGGTTCGGCAGTTGGGTCGGATGACTCAGAGGAGGAGGAGGGGGGTGTTGAACACCTTGCTGAGGGGGTTGAAGATCTTGCTGATGAGAGCCCTCAGCCAGGCCCCTCCCACTTGGTCACCACGGAGACCCAGCTGTGTGAGCCTGACAGCGTGGATGAAGATGACCCACAGCTGGCCCTGTTCAAGGACGCCCGACGCAGGAGGCAGTCAATCAGGAGTAAACAGAGGAAGGCAATGGGGCACCTCGGAAGGGGGCAGAGAGAAGCCACGCCCTGAACTGTATAAAAGGGGAATGTGTGGGAGGGCTGGTTTGCTGAAGGCAACCGCTTGAATAGTCCTGTTTCATGGTTGGTGTCTGTTTTATGTTAATAAATTTGGCAGGCTTTATTCCAGCCTCTTGCCGTTTGTAAAGGGGTTGTCCCTGCTTTTTCTGCAGGGCCGGTAGCAGGCTGGTACAGAACACCACTGTAAAAAAAAAATGACAATAAAGGTTATCTTATCTTGTCTTGTCTTGCCTATTTAATTGAGGGAACAGAGAAGAGAGTCTCCTTTTTCTTGCTGTAATATCCCTTTGAGTCTTTTGTCCCGAGAAGGCTGTAAGAATGAAATAACTTCCTCTTTTCTGTTTCTCATAGTAACTATCTGCATAATTATTATACTTAACTATATTAATGTAATGAAACCTTAGTAAGTAAGACATTATTTGGCTAGAGTATTAAATGCATTTTTTTGCTGTATAAGGAACTAATAAACAAATCATTCTGTTTTATAATAAACCTGGCATGGCTTTAATAGACTCCAGGGCAACATAAAATAGGCATTTGGACTTACTTTCCTAGAATGATGTATTTCATGCCTGATTGCTTTCTGGAAACAAAAGCCTTTGATCACATTGTATTTTTCCATTCATATGTATCTTGTCCCTTCTGCCCTTTTGTCTTTCTTTGCTTCTTCTTTGCTTAGCCATTTCTTTCTTTCTTTCTTTCTTTCTTTCTTTCTTTCTTTCTTTCTTTCTTTCTTTCTTTCTTTCTTTCTTTCTTTCTTTCTTTCTTTCTTTCTTTCTTCAAACAAAAATGACAAATTCGAACAAAGAAAGCAAGAAAATTATCTTGTACCAGTGCTACTTGCACCCACCTGTTCCCGTGCAGCTTTTGAACCTGCTTCTCATCTCTCTTCTACCTGCTTCTAGGAATCTTCATGTTGACTTGTCATCTTCTTCCACAGGTCGGATGCAATCTATTCTGCCCTCTATGATGGCACAGGACACATTGAGGTGCTGCGAGGCCACGAGTATCTGTCACATCCCTTTGCTGTCACCTTGTACGGTGGTGAAGTGTACTGGACCGACTGGCGCACAAATACCTTGGCCAAGGCTAACAAGTGGACAGGCCACAATGTCACAGTCGTGCAGCGAACCAACACACAACCCTTTGATTTGCAGGTCTATCACCCCTCTCGCCAGCCTTTAGGTGAGCCACGATAAGGGAAAAGGGGCAGTGGGGCAATGAGGTCAGATTTCAATTTGTGAAGTCAACACGGGCACCAGAAGTTTGTCACAACTGCCACAGCTACCTACTGCTGTGCTCAAGGTAGCTAAGTCTAGCCCCAGAGACTTTGCATCTAATGAGTACAGGAAGAAACAGTGATCCCCACTGATGTCTAAATGATGGGCCCAGTGGAAGCTGGTTGGGTAAAAGTAGTCTGACTATATCTAATAATGGGTTTTTTCTTTAATTTTGGTTGTTCCTTTCCTTCCTTTTCTTGGTGATGGTAGTCCCAAAGGTGCTTCACTTTCTCCAAAAGGCAGCTGGACTTTCTTGTTTTTTTTTCCTTTGAAAACATTTCGCTTCTCATCCAGAAGCTTCATAATAGAGGCACACATTCTGGATTTAATTACACTGCTCTGTGACAGTACTATCTTGGATCCATTACCACATAGAAATTATTTTTCAAATACCAGTGTCCGATACCCATGTCTTCACCCTCTTGTATCATTTTCTAAATGACTGGCTTTCCTTAGTATGTTTAGTGATAAGCAAGACTGCTGTGCTGCAAGAACATCTAAATTATGAGGCTAGGGAGGAGCCCTTTTAAACTAAAGTAATCCCTTCTTTGATAAATTGCAGAGGCCATTCTCATTCAAGTGTGGCCTAGTAGATAATGATCTCCTTATATGGAGGTAAGATGCGTATATCACATATTTTGTGTACTTAATCCAGGTCACTAAAAATTGGGCAAACGCCTGTTAGCTAATTTGCCTAAATTGGAAGTTTAGAAAGAAAATTATTCTAACAATGATATTATACTTGGCATGGATAGATGGATGGAGAGGTACATACGTATATACTCACTCACTCACTCACTCCCTCCAAGGACTTACTTACCAACTTATGTTCTGATGTTACCTTGAAAAGACAACAAGGAATGAATATGCAGTAATTATATCTGTGTACTAAAGCTTCACTTCACTGTGTACTAAAGTTATACTATTAAAAATGGGATGGATACACATAAAGATTTTTACACAATATCAAGTGCTTGCACTTAGAGACTCTACTTTCTGATGATTTGGAAATCATCCTGTAGACCAGGGGTCTGCAACCTTGACAACTTTTAAGGCTTGTGGACTTCAGCTCCCATAGCTGGCTGAGGAATTCTGGGAGTTGAAGTCCACAAGTCTTAAAAGTTGTCAAGGTTGCAGACCTCTGCTGTAGACTGTAGGATTGGCTTTTCCCCTGGTCTGTCTCTCACATTTTCTTTCTTCCCACTCGCACTTTTCGAGGCTGTAGGGCCGGGGTCTCCAAACTTGGCAACTTTTAAGACTTGTAGACTTCAACTCCCAGAATTCCTCAGCCAACCATGAAATCCACGAGTCTTAAAGTTGCCAAGTTTGGAGACCTTTGCTGTAGGGAAAGCAAAAGTACAACCCTGTGATGCTGGACAAACCAGAAGCCTAGTGGCCTTTTTCCTTGGGCTATATATGTCATATGTACCCTGGCCGTCCCCACACAGAGCCTATGCCCGTGATGGCGAACCTTTTAGAGACCGAGTGCCCAAACCGCAACCCAAACCCACTTATTTATCGCAAAGTGCCAGGGCAGCATCAGCATTGTGGTGCCCTTAGGGGGTGGTGTGGGGTGTGGCCCACTGGGTGGGCGTGGCCAGGCTGGGCGTGGCCAACTTGATGTTGCTGATGGGGGGGTTGTCTGGTGGCTGGGCAGAGATTCAGGGGGTCTCTGGTGGGTGGGGCGGTGGGCAGGAGGCTCGTCCTGCAGGGTGAGGCAGGGGGTAGGGCGGGGGTGCCATTGCTGCAGGGCAAGGTGAGGTGAGGCAGGGGCAGCTGAGCGCACCTCTGCTCGAACTTGCTAGCCGGCTGCTTCGCTAGTGGTGGGTGGGGCTGCTGTTCCGGGCACTGGTGGTAGTCTAATGGGCCTGTGCAAGCTGCTGGTGGCAGCGGCAGGCATGCCCACCGAGAGGGCTCTGAGTGCCGCCTCTGGCACGTGTGCCATAGGTTTGCCATCACTGGCCTATGCATTCTGTCCTCTTTAGGACAAAATTGTGAGGAATGTAAACCTTACATGACCTTTTTGTTCTTCTAGCTCCCAATCCTTGTGAGGCCAATGGAGGAAAAGGCCATTGTTCCCACCTCTGTCTCATCAACTACAATGGGACTTACTCCTGTGCTTGCCCGCACCTGATGAAGCTGGATAAGGACAATGCCACTTGCTATGGTAAAGGGAGTGAATGGGATCCAGGGTAAATCAGGAGTTCCTCCTGCAAGGATAGATAACTTGACACGATAATACTGCTTTATCGCTCCCTTGCTCTTCTCTTTTACCATTTATTTTAACTGTCGATACCTCCCAGACTATGTTTGGAATGGTTCACAGGTTTTTAACAAATGAGAGTGTGAGAATGTTTGAATAATATACCCATCTCCTCAATCTCTTCATATCAGTTTCTAACAGACTTGACTTTCCATAGTATGTTTAAATAAACAAGACTGGTGTGCTGCAAGATCATCTAAATTATGAAGCTAAGGAGGAGCAGTTTTAAACTAAAGCAATCCCTTCTTTGATAAATTGCATAAATGAAACCCCCAAATGGGTTACTTTCCCATCTCTTCAGGCTTTAAATTTTTATTGATCTATTTATTCTTTTTGCTACATATTTAGAAATAATTCAGTTGAGAGGAAAAAAAAATTAAACTTGCCCTTAGTCTAAGCTGTGGAAAGTTTTATACCCATACTTCCAAGCAAGCAATAACACTGCAAATGGCCCTACAAATAGTCCTCGACATACAGTCATTCATTTAGTGACCATTCAAGGTTACAGTGGCAGTGAAAAACAAGTAACGTATGACCATTTTCCCCCACTTTCAACCGTTGCAGCATCCCCATGGTCATGTGATTAAAATTCAGACGCTTGGCAACTGGCGTGTATTTATGACATTTGTAGAGATCCGGGGTCACGTGATCACCATTTCTAATCTTCTCCAGCCGGCTTCCAAGAAGCAAAGTCAATGGTGGAAGCCAGGTTCACTTAGACTGCATGATTCACTTAACAGCTATGGTGATTCACTTAACAACTGTTGCAAAAAAGATCATAACATGGGGGAAAAGTCACCTAATCATTTCCTTGCTTAGTAACTGAAATTTCGCACTCAATTGTGGTCGTACGTCAAGGACTACCTTGTATTGAGAAACACAATTTATGGAGTTTTGAGAACTGCTGCATTTCTTTTCTCCATTCCATAGTCACTGCTGCCTGCTTGATTGGGTAGTGTGGGCGCAAGGTTGGGGAAGAAATGATCAGAAATACAATATCATGAAGCTTGCCAGTACTGTCCTCCTACAGAACTCATGAAGACTGAGAAATGTGCATTTCCCCAATGTTGATTTTGTTAAATGTAATTACTATATCTTTCTGCTACTAAAACTACCATTAGAAAGATTAGCCTGAAGATGGCTTTCTGATTTAAGAGCATTGTGTCAGTGTAGCCAATAATCTACGATAATCATGAATACACAGAAGTAATTAAAATGGGGTATGATATTTGCTAGCAAAATTGCTACAAATCACGATAGTGAAAGAGGGATGGGATACAGTGGCATTTTGTGCCTCTAATTCGAAAATGACATAATAGATGGGAACTTCTGTAAACCTGAACTGCTGAATAAATACACTAATAAGAATACCTCCTGTGAGATAAGTATAAATTGGATACCTGCCGGTTAATGCATCTTCCCATTAATGAATAACCCATTTAAGACTCTTGCAGATTTTGGAAAGTCTTTATATTTGCTGAGTCCCGATGGTAGTGTGTTTCCATCACACAGTCTTGCCTTTTCTCCCCATCTCCAGAATTTAAGAAGTTCTTGCTTTATGCACGCCAGATGGAGATCCGAGGTGTGGACATAGACAACCCATATTACAATTACATTAACTCCTTCACTGTGCCTGACATTGACAATGTCACTGTGGTTGACTATGATGCTCTGGAACAACGTATCTACTGGTCAGATGTCCGCACACAAACCATCAAGCGGGCGTTCATCAATGGAACAGGCGTTGAAACAGTTGTTTCTGCAGGTGCGAATTACTTAACAATAGTTATGTTGTCCTTTTTTTCCAAAGCTTCCCAGTACTTGTGCTGCTTTTTGACTTGGCTTTTGTTAAATTAAAATAGAATATTTGATGCTGAGCATTTTTAAAAGCATTAGAATATTTAACTTTTAGATTTTATCATAATCAATTCTAACGGGTGCAAAAAACCAAGAGCTTAAGGCATAGAATTGTTTATTACTGCTACCTATGTACAAAAATCTGGTCAAATAATGGTCAAAGCTAAATCGACACTGGATAAGGATCAAAGGAAATTCACAAGGGGCTGGACTTCAGTCTCTTGTGGGAGCTCAAAGATTCCAAACTTATGACACATTTAACCCCACCCTCTGGCTCAGCCTGCTCTTCTCCTTCACCTACATTTCTTGCAGTTTTTTTATCATTATTCTACATCAGGGATTAACTACTTTTGCAATCAACAGATATCACTGTAGGATTAATTGAGGCTGCACGAATGCTAACACAAAGACATCTCACAAAACTCCCACCATTTTTCAGTTTTTTTTCCTTTTTTGAATTATGGTAGTAAGTGGGCAATATGGCCCCCTATAGCAGCGTACCCTAACTTTCTTGGTATTTTTCTGAATTCACATCTATTCCTATTTATAGCCACCCATCTCAAATCCATGACTTTGGGCAGCTTACAGCAATTAAACAAGTACATTCTCTGTGGTCTTGCAGATTTACCCAACGCCCACGGCCTGGCTGTGGACTGGGTCTCAAGGAACCTTTTCTGGACCAGCTATGATGCCAACAAGAAACAGATTAATGTTGCCCGACTAGATGGCTCCTTTAAGAATGCTGTGATTCAGGGACTGGACAAACCTCATTGTTTGGTGGTTCATCCTCTCAAAGGGTGAGTCTCAGTCAACCAAGAATGCTGAAGCTGTTAAACAATAGAATGGAGTTTCTGAGAAACAGACCAAAAACTTTCACCTTCCTTTAAAATTAATAGCTTTTTAATATTATTTCGGATGAACTCCTGACATCGTAAAGCAAATGTCAGGGACAATTCCAGGGGATAATCAGCCAATGTCAGGAAGTGTATGGCATTGAAAGGCGGTTACTTTGTGTCTGTTTCATAGGAAACTCTACTGGACAGATGGAGACAGCATCAGTGTCGCCAACATGGATGGAAGCAACCACAGTCTTCTCTTCGCAAACCAAAAAGGGCCTGTTGGTATGGAAATCATTTGTGTAGTAGCATCATTGTATAAAGTGACATAAAATTCATGGAAATGGGATAATTTGCAACATTTCCATAATGTTGTCAGTGCAGGTGGACCTACTATCTTGTTTAAACAATCAGAAATGACAGATTCATCCTTCCTCCAATTGGTCTGTTACTTTTTAAGGCCACCAATGGCATTTAGGTACAACGTTCCCTGCATACTTAACTTTTTTGAGTCCATGCTAAAATATATATATTTTTTTCTTTTCATGTCAGGGCTCTCCATTGACTACAAAGAAAACAAGCTTTACTGGATAAGCTCTGGCAATGGCACCATTAATAGATGCAACTTCGATGGCAGCGGTTTGGAGGTGTTGGAGACTGTGAAGAACCAGCTACGCAAAGCCACAGCATTGGCTATAATGGGTAAGAGACAGTGGGCAATGTATAATTTTTTTCCATGCTGCAATTTGCACGTATTTCTCATTTCTGTGGGCTCGTTTACGTAGAAGCTTTTTGTGGCTTATAATAGAGAATGTAGCTCTCATTTGATCTGAAAACCTATTTATTTGAACAGGCCGGCCTGGTTTAAAGGTTTGGGGTATTTTTAATTATTTATTTTTAGGGCTTAATTAATTTAATTTTATTTTAACTTTTGTATGTAATGCTTTTATTGCCCTGTACACCGCCCTGAGTCCTTCGGGAGAAGGGCGGTATAGAAATTCAATTAATAAATAAATAATAAATAAATTTCCTAAAGTTTTGCTTCTGTTTCAAAAACATTGTGGTCTTCAGAAATTACTACACTATTTTCCTAAAGGTATCATATCGAGGCTGTGATTTCCATAATTATTTTTTTATTTTATTTTATTTATTTTAATCCCATTTATATCCCGCCCTTCTCCGAAGACTCAGGGCGGCTTACACTTTAAGCACAAATCAATGTGCTTAGCAATAGCCTTCATTCTATGTATATGCCTGCTTATTAGGGCTTTCGCCCCCCAAGCGGCATTATTACAAAGTCAGCTTATTGCCCCCAACAATCTGGGTCCTCATTTTACCTACCTCGGAAGGATGGAAGGCTGAGTCAAACTATCTCCTTGATAGTTTTCATCATAATACCCAATGGAAAGCATATATATTTAAGATGTGTTGCGTTAGTATTCATATAACCTATTTGGGACTATATTCTTCAATCTATTTTACCATCTGCTAAAAATGTATTTTACAAAGAGTTAAAGTCTTAAAATAAACTGATGCTGTAAAAGTTACATTCCTTTTAGTATCTAAGCACAAAGCAGGATTATTAAAGCTTTTAACAATGCTTTAATATAGCTGTATTTTATAATTGTGTGTGTAGGAGCACATCTTTAATCTTTTTGTTAATTTACATATACAGATATGACTGGTAGATCTTTTCCTGTCTAATACCAGAACCAGGAAATCACCAAGTCATAGCTAATGCTATAGCAAAACTGGGAATATCAGTTTCCTGATACTTACCTATCTTAGTTTAACTAAGTTTACCTGCTGTCTATCTCCTTCATGGATTACTGCCTTGTCGTGGCGAAGGGGCTTGCGTAATTCAATGAAGCTATGAGCTATGCCGTGCAGGGCCACCCAAGACGGACAGGTCATAGCAGAGAGTTCTGACAAAACGTGATCCACTGGAGAAGGAAATGGCAACCCACTCCAGTATCTTTGCCATGAAAACCCTATGGACAGTACCAAAAGGCAAAACGATATGACGCTGGAAGATGAGCCCCTCAGGTCGGAAGGCGTCCAATATGCTACTGGGGAAGAGCAGAGGGCTAGTACTAGTAGCGCCAGAAAGAATGAAGCGACTGGGCCAAAGCCGAAAGGACGCTCAGCTGTGGATATGTCTGGTGGTGAAAGGAAAGTCCGATGCTGTAAAGATTTTTTCTCCATAGGAACCTGGAATGTAAGATCCATGAATCAAGGAAAGCTGGACGTGGTCAAACAAGAGATGACAAGACTAAACATTGACATCTTAGGTATCAGCGAACTAAAATGGACAGGAATGGGTGAATTTAATTCAGATGACCATCAGGTATACTACTGCGGGCAAGAATCCCTCAGAAGAAATGGAGTAGCCTTCATAGTCAATAAAAAAATAGGAAAAGCAATACTGGGATACAATCCTCAAAATGACAGAATGATCTCAGTTCGAATCCAAGGCAAACCATTCAATATCACAGTAGTCCAAGTCTATGCCCCAACCACCGGTGCTGAAGAGGATGAAATTGACCGGTTCTATGAAGCCCTACAGCACCTTATAGAACTAACACCCAGAAATGATGTCCTTATCATCATGGGGGATTGGAATGCTAAAGTAGGAAGCCAAAAGATAACTGGAATAACAGGCAAGTTTGGCCTTGGAGTACAAAATGAAGCAGGGCACAGGCTGATAGAATTTTGTCAAGAGAATACGATGGTCATAGCAAACACTCTTTTCCAACAACCCAAGAGACGGCTTTACACATGGACATCACCAGACGGTCAACACAGAAATCAGATTGACTATATGCTCTGCAGCCAAAGATGGAGAAGCTCTATACAGTCAGTAAAAACAAGACCAGGAGCTGACTGTGGCTCAGACCATGAGCTTCTTGTTGCAAAGTTTAGGCTTAAATTAAAGAAAGTAGGGAAAAGCGCTAGGCCAGTCAGGTATGAATTAAATCATATCCCTGTTGAATATACAGTAGAGGTGACAAATAGATTTAAGGAATTAGATCTGATAGAGTGCCTGAAGAACTATGGACAGAGGTTCGCAACATTGTACAACAGGTAGCAACCAAAACCATCCCAAAGAAAAAGAAATGCAAGAAAGCAAAATGGCTGTCTGAGGAAGCTTTGCAAATAGCTGAGGAAAGGAGAGAAGCGAAAGGCAAGGGAGAAAAAGAAAGATATGCCCAATTAAATGCAGAATTCCAAAGAATAGCTAGAAGAGATAAGAATGCCTTCTTAAATGAACAATGCAAAGAAATAGAAGAAAACAATAGACTAGGGAGGACCAGAGATCTTTTCAAGAAAATTGGAGAGATGAAAGGAACGTTTAATGCAAAAATGGGCATGATAAAGGACCAAAATGGCAGGGACCTAACAGAGGCAGAAGAGATTAAGAAGAGGTGGCAAAATTACACAGAAGAACTATACAAGAATGAGCTTAACGTCCCTGATAATCACAATGAGGTGGTCACTGACCTCGAGCCAGACATCCTAGAATGTGAAGTGAAGTGGGCCTTAGAAAAGCTGAGCAACAACAAAGCTAGTGGAGGTGACAGTATTCCAGCTGAGCTATTCAAAATCTTAAAAGACGATGCAGTAAAAGTGCTACACTCAATTTGCCAGCAAATTTGGAAAACTCAACAGTGGCCACAGGATTGGAAAAGATCAGTTTACATTCCAATTCCAAAGAAAGGCAGTGCCAAAGAATGTTCAAACTATCGCACCATTGCACTCATTTCTCATGCTAGTAAAGTTATGCTTAAAATTCTACAAGCTAGACTCCAGCAGCATGTGGATCGAGAACTACCAGAAGTACAGGCAGGATTTCGAAGAGGCAGAGGAACTAGAGATCAAATTGCTAACATACGCTGGATCATGGAGAAAGCTAGAGAGTTCCAGAAAAACATCTACTTCTGCTTCATCGACTATGCTAAAGCCTTTGATTGTGTGGATCATAACAAACTCTGGCAAGTCCTTAAAGAGATGGGCATACCAGACCATCTTATTTGTCTCTTGAGAAATCTATATGCGGGCCAAGAAGCAACAGTGAGAACTGGACACGGAACCACTGATTGGTTCAAAATTGGGAAAGGAGTCCGGCAAGGCTGTATACTGTCACCCTGCCTATTTAACTTATATGCAGAGCACATCATGAGAAAGGCAGGGCTAGATGAATCAAAAGTTGGAATTAAGATTGCCGGAAGAAACATCAACAACCTAAGATATGCAGATGATACCACTCTAATGGCAGAAAGTGAAGAAGAACTAAAGAGCCTCTTGTTGCGGGTGAAGAAGGAGAGTGCAAAACTTGGGTTGAAACTAAACATTAAGAAAACCAAGATCATGGCATCCGGCCCTCTCAATTCCTGGCAAATAGATGGGGAAGAAATGGAGGTAGTGACAGATTTTATTTTCCTGGGCTCCAAGATCACTGCAGATGGGGACTGTAGCCAAGAAATTAAAAGACGCTTGCTCCTCGGGAGGAAAGCCATGGCAAATCTAGACAGCACACTAAAAAGCAGAGACATCACCCTGTCAACAAAAGTGCATATAGTCAAGGCTATGGTCTTCCCAGTTGCAATGTATGGCAGTGAAAGCTGGACCATAAGAAAGGCTGAGCGCCAAAGAATTGAAGCCTTTGAACTATGGTGCTGGAGAAGACTTCTGCGAGTTCCTTGGACTGCAAGGCGATCAAACCGGTCAGTCCTAGAGGAGATCAACCCTGACTGCTCTTTAGAAGGCCAGATCCTGAAGCTAAAACTCAAATACTTTGGCCACCTAATGAGAAGGAAGGACTCACTGGAGAAGAGCCTCATGCTGGGAAAGGTTGAGGGCAAGAGAAGAAGGGGACGACAGAGAATGAGGTGGCTGGATGGAGTCACTGAAGCAGTAGGCGTGAGCTTAGATGGACTCCAGAAGATGGTAGAAGACAGGAAGGCCTGGAGGAACATTGTCCATAGGGTCGCGATGGGTCGGACACGACTTCGCAACTAACAACCTGCTGTCTATATATACGCTAAATGAAATAACCAAAAATTAGATGTGGCATTCCTGGTCCTCAAGATTCTCAGCTCTAGCCAGCATTGCTTAGGCTTAAATTAAAATAAGTGGCTTGCTGATTTCGAACAAAGTTCATCTAGTTCAGTATTTCAAGGATGTAGTGCTTGAATCAATTCTATTTGATTGATAAAAATCAAATGAAAAGCATCTTAATGAAGAAGCATATTTTTAAAATTAATTATTTTTAATATAGGTTAAGAAAATTTCAGCAAGTACTACAGATTACAGTTACTCCTCATTTAATGACCACTCATTCAGCAACCATTCAAAGTTATAACTGTGCTGAATGAGGGAGACTTACAACCAGTCCTCGTAGTTGTGGCTTTCGATACATGATTGCAACTGAGATGCTTGTCAACCTGTTCACAGTTATGAGGTTGCAGCATCCTGAGGTTGTGTGGTTACCTTTTGTGACCTTTACTGCCAGTATGCAACAAACAAAGTCAGTGGCGAAGTCAGTAAGTCATTGCAGGTGACAAGATCATGTGACCGTGGGACGCTGCTACTGCACAGGGTTTGCCTAACAATAACTAGGAGTGTCAGAGCTGCCGTCCTAAGTCAGTGCAGTCACACGACATTGCACTTTACAACAGTCATGCTTAGTGACAAAACATTTGAGCCCAACTACCATTGGTAAGTGAGGACTACTGTATGTTAAATATATCTCCCCAAAATATTGCTTTAGCCACTCGGACCAACTAATCACAGGTAGTTCTTGGGTTACAACCATTTGTTCAGTGACTGTTCAAAGTTATCATGGTGATGAATGAATGCACTTAAAATAGGTCCTCAAAGTTCTGGCCATTACAGCATCCCTTCAGTCACATACTCACAATCTGCCCACTCGGCACCCAGTTTGCAGTTATGGCATTGCCGCAAGCACAGTGATCATAATTTCCAACATTCTTCCTGCTTCCCACAAGCAAAATCAATGGGGAAGCCAGCAGGAAATCAGAAGTCACAGTCATGTGAGGTTCTGGCTTGACAACCTGTGTTGTCCTCACTTAATGATGGCAACCAGTACTGCCAGGATTGCCATTGCTAAGCAATCCAGTCATGTGACATCGCACTGTATTACCTTGTTGCTTAATAACAGCAATTCCAGTCCAGATGGCTGTCTTAAGCCAAGGAAGACCTGCAACTTTCTTTTGATTAATCAGCTAGAATCTTTGTAATTGACTAAAATCTTTCAACTCTTCTTTTTTTTCCAGTCTTCTGGCCAAGGTATAATTATTCCACAACCCATTCATCTTCCCATCTCAATTTCTGCCCTAAGTCCATACTGATAAAATGGGGACAATAAAGCAGTTGTTTACTGGATTTCTAAAACTGTGTAAAGAATTGCAGTATCAATAATAGTATCTTACGTGTCTGAATTTATTAAGTGGTTGAGCAAACTGTATTCTTTTCAAATTGTGAGTTCCCTCATGGCATGTGTATGCCTCCCCTTTCTCACTTAGGTGATAGGTTGTGGTGGGCTGACCAGGCCTCTGAAAAAATGGGCACCTGCAACAAGAAAGATGGATCGGACGCAGTCGTATTGCGCAACAGCACCACTCTTGTAATGCACATGAAAATCTATGACGAGATCATCCAGCAACAGGGTGAGTGTGGAGGGCTCTTGAAGTACTGATGTCATGCAACTCTGCTTGGTACAAGAGGAGAGACTGAAGAAGTAGGTTGCAAAGAAGCATACTGGAGATTCATGAGGTTCCTAGGTCAGACGGCACAAAAATGTTTGTGTGAACATAAGTCCGCACAATCTGTCTGCAAAATCCGAGGAAGTTTAGTTTTGAATTGGTGGTATTTTGACCATTTGGACCAAATGAACCACACTTTTTTAAGGTCATTGTACAACTGCCCATGACCTTGCATGTCCTTGTGGGACGGTGTGTACTTACCCAAAGGTTTGGTTCAAATCTGGTAACGTCACCAAATCTTGCAAAACTGTTGGCGGTCTCAAAGGACTCATGACGTTTAGCATTTTCAATTGAAATGCAAGATTTAGTTACCGTGTGAGAAGGTGTTGGCTTTTTAAAGATCAACTAATTTGTTCATTTTGGAGGGAGAGGATGTCATATGGGGAAATTTGAGAAGCGTTCGTGCCTGGAGAAATTTATTTGGCAATTCCTTCTTTGGTTTTTGTTTGGCTGTAAATTATCATATACGTGGCCAGTTGACTGCAAAAGAAAATCTGGACTTTGATACTGTGTGGGTCTGGTAATTATGCCCCTTTAACTTCACTGCTATTCTGGTTTCAGGTGTCAACCCTTGCAGTGTGAACAATGGTGAATGCTCACAACTCTGCCTTCCTACATCAGACACTACTCGTTCCTGCATGTGTACAGCTGGCTACAGCCTGAAGAGTGGGCAGCAATCCTGTGAAGGTGAACAATTATAAGGGGCAGATTCTGTTTGAATGGGACCTGCAGGCATTGTTCTCCATTCCTGGAAATTGGCTAGTTTGCCTCTATGAATCTTGCAGTGCAGCTCCCTCTGTGGCCTGTGGAATTTTCAGAGTTTCTAATGAGCTTTCCATATATCTATCTGTCATGAAATGACCAAGTTGACCTTAATTGCATATGTTCTTAATGGGAAGTTGCAGTCAGTCCTGGCTTTCTTTATCTTCAAGAGATGTGTTTCTAAATATATGTTCTGTCTTCTTCGCACATTCATTTTTCATGTAGACTAGATGAGAAGGAGAAAAACACTGGTGTCACCTAAAATAGATTAAAGTGGGATGGAGCCCTAGGATATGAAGGAGAAAAACTATATAGAATTGCAGGACTGAAAATGATAGGATATGACATTTGTTTTTGTGTGCGTGCTATTTTCAGGATATGGCAATTAACCTTTGCACTCATCCAAAGAAAGGCATATTCTAGAAGGGATTTTCGGAAAGCCCATTTATTTATATATAAGATTCATTTTTCTACTCTCCTTTCTCTGGGAGGCACTCTTAAAAAAAAGCCATGGATGATGATTATGATGATCATAATTTTGGTGGCAGGGAATGTGATACGACACTAGAAAGGAATACCTGTTATCATTGCTAAAAGGTAAAGGTTCCCCCGCACATGCGTGCTAGTCGTTTCCAACTCTAGGGGCCGGTGCTCATCTCCGTTTCAAAGCCGAAGGGCCAGCGCTTGTCCGAGGACGTCTCCGTGGTCATGTGGCCGGCATGACTAGACGCCAAAGGCGCACGGAACGCTGTTACCTTCCCACCGGAGTGGTCCCTATTTTCCTACTTGCATTTTTACGTGCTTTCGAACTGCTAGGTTGGCAGAAGCTGGGACGAGTAACAGGCGCTCACTCGTGTTACGCGGCACTCGGGATTCGACCCGCCAAACTGCCGACCTTCTGATCGACAAGCTCAGCGTCCTAACCCACTGAGCCACCGCGTCCCTTGTTATCATTGCTACTATAATACTATTTGTACAGACCAGCATTGATAGTACAATGTTAATATTTCCTGTTTAGGAATTCCTGGCAGCTGTTTTAGTGCTTCCTTTCAAAGAGAAAACAGGGTTCAGTAAAAAAACAACAAAAAAACAACAACCCTTTCCTCCACATTTCAATCAACACTGACTTTGCTTATGTTTTTAAGTAATAATTGGCTGGAGACAATTAGTTGAATTAAATTCTATACATTCACATAGTCCTCAGACCACAGCTAAAATTTATACAGTTAAAAATGAAGGTTTGCAGAACTTTAAGCACGCATCAAGTTTTGTAAAAGCTACAAAACCCCACAAAATCCTGGGCCAATATTTTTGTGGGAATATGGGTGAGGTGGACGGAATGGTACAATTAAGGGGAAAATGGAATACTTAAATTCTACAAAACTCAAGAGAATCAATTTTGCTTCTTAGAAGTTTATTGAAATATCCCAAAATCCTGGCCCTGCTAACCCTACAGCTTTTAGACAGGATGAAAAATCATAGCAATGATTGAAAATGATTTCTCTGCCAGACTGTAGAGGAAAGCAGACCCTGAAAGTCTAAAAAATAAACACTAAATGCAAGAAATTTGCCACAGGCCTTGGTCCCTTGGTCACTTCTTGATTGTAATAAAAATTTGTGTGGGTTGTCTTCTCACAGCCACAGCTGTTGTAAGGATTGTTGTCGTTAATGAAATATTGCCTATTTCACCTTTTTTCTAGCCTATTGGCAGGAACTGAGGGAGTTATAGAGCAAAAACAACTTGGACAGATCCAAGTTAGGGAAGATTGTTTTACTCTAGAATTCTCCTGTCAGGCTTTTAGGACAGCTCTGTGGTTTGAAATTCTTTTGAGATCAGATGCTCAGAATAGAACCTGAGATTATTTGCATATATAAAGGTTTTCATTCTATACATACTTCCTGGTACCTCTTTATCCTTCTGATAGACTTTTAAGCTTGTGACTGTTTCCTTTCTCCATGCAGGTGTCGGCTCCTTCCTCCTCTACTCAGTACATGAGGGTATCCGTGGCATCCCATTAGATCCCAATGACAAGTCTGATGCACTGGTGCCAGTCTCTGGGACTTCACTGGCTGTGGGCATTGATTTCCATGCTGGTAGGTGACAAAAGAGGGAGGGCGGGGCAAGACAGGCTTCGTCTCAATCCCGCCAAGACTGAGTGGCTGTGCATATCGGCATCTCGGGTTAACCAAGTTATTCCACCTCTAACGATGGGGGGTGAGGTGTTACCCCCCGTTGATAGGGCTCGCAACTTGGGCGTCCTCCTGGATTCACGGCTCAATTTTGAAGACCACATAGGAGCCGTGACCAGGGGGGCTTTTGTACAGGTTCGCCTGGTGCGCCAGTTGCGTCCCTATCTGGACCGAGACGCCCTACGCACAGTTACTCATGCGCTTGTGACCTCCCGTTTGGACTACTGTAACGCTCTCTACATGGGGCTGCCCTTGAAGACCACTCGGAGGCTTCAACTGGTGCAGAATGCGGCCGCGCGAGTTGTAATGGGGGTTTCCCGATACTCCCATGTAACACCTCTACTCCGCGAGCTGCATTGGCTTCCGGTTGCCCTCCGGGTGAAATTCAAGGTGCTGGTTATTACCTATAAAGCCCTACATGGCCTGGGACCGGGGTATTTGAGGGAACACCTGCTGCCGGCATCAAACGCCCTTCGCCCAGTGCGCTCCCACAGGGAGGGTCTGCTCAGGGTGCCGCCGGTGAGAGATTGCCGGCGGGTGACACCCAGGGATAGGGCCTTCTCTGTGGGAGCGCCTGCCCTCTGGAACCAGCTGCCGGTGGAGCTGAGGACTGCCCCCGACCTCCGATCATTCCGCCGGGGCCTGAAGACCTGGCTCTTTGAGCTCTCAGGCCCAGGCTGAGGAGAAATTTTTAATTCGGGTTTTAATGTATACAGGGTAATTTAATATCTTTTAATTGGTTTTTTAACTTTTGTATTGTGGATTTTTAATTCCCTGTAAACCGCCCTGAGTCCTCAGGGAATAGGGCGGTATATAAATGCAAATAAATAAATAAATAAATAAATAAATAAAAACCTGCAATGGGTTAGTCCTCTTGGGATTCTCAGTTGGGGAAGGATAAAAGAACAGCCCGCTGAAGAAGGATAGAGAAGCTGCATTGATGGAAGATAGTATGGCTCACGGGGAAATTGAGCTAATTGAATCCTTAGTCTTGATCTTCTGTGAGGAGATGATGGTTAGTTACTTTGATGGTTTGCCAAAGAAACACGGAATATGTATATTGAGGTATCAGAGTATACAGTGTATTCTGCACTGTTATATTAGAGAAAAATCAGGTAAGGAAATCAGAGCTCAACGTAATCCAATTCATCTCATCTCTGGTTAAAAATGGTCTTCTGCAATTGTACAAGTTATATTTAAGGGATAAACCAAGACCGGCACAGTCTTGAAACCAGTCTCAAGTTATGGTTGATGCCATAACCTCGTTTCCTTAGTGAAGCAGAAGCAGCTGATATGGGCACAAACAGTTCAAGATTAACTTAATGCTCTTTCTCCACTAGCCATTTTTTTTCCATTCAGCTTTGAGCTTCTACTTGGAATCTATTCTGAATCACTATCCAGACTCAGTTTGCTGTGTTACACAGTATATTGCCAAAGTAATGTCAAAAACAGATGTGCCCAAGCTCTGTGCTTGCATTTTAATAAAGTGGTAAATGTATGCCCCCAAATAATAATAATAATAATAATAATAATAATAATAATAATAATAATAATAATAATAATAATAATAATAATAATAATAATAATAATTATTATTATTATTATTATTATTATTATTATTATTATTATTATTATTATTATTATTATTATTTTGAGAGATAGGTTTCTTGATGCGGACAAAGCCTTGAAACAACTATGCTTACGAAGAACCCTATAATAAAGTAAAAATTATTTATCAAGTAAAGTGCACTTTCCTCAAGAGGTTTTGTTTATGGTCTTTGTGCCTAAAGGTGTTAAAGGCCCACTAGACCTGCTATTCTGCTTTTAACTAATTTGAATTACTGTCAGGGTGCTGAAAAGAAGTGGGTTTGGGGAACCCAGGAACTGATTTGGGGGATTATCAGGTGCATAGCATCACTCCAAAACCTCCTCTTTCAATCTCCCATATGTATTTTTCTCTCCTTCAGATAATGACACTATCTATTGGGTGGACATGGGCATGAGCACAATCAGTCGGGCCAAACGGGACCAGACCTGGCGAGAGGATGTGGTGACCAATGGCATTGGCCGAGTGGAAGGGATTGCTGTGGACTGGATTGCAGGTGTGGCTGCGCTGCAGAGATGAGCAAGGAACGGCAACTGAGTGTGGGAAGGAAGCCCTCCTCCTCACGGGAAACAAGGAAGGAGCAATCAGTTAAGTCCTAACCTTGTATCTCTTTCCCTCCAGGAAACATTTATTGGACAGACCAGGGCTTTGATGTCATTGAAGTCGCCAGGCTCAACGGTTCATTCCGCTATGTTGTGATTTCGCAGGGATTGGATAAGCCACGTGCCATTACAGTACACCCAGAGAAAGGGTAAGATTCCTTTCCGTGGAGTGCAGACTGGTCATAATGGGAAGAGGTTGGGAGTGTATTTGAGGCATTTGAACGATGATGGATTGGAAACGGGGGAAGGCAAGACTCCCAGTTCTGGGAATAGTAATCCCAAACCTTTAAAGGCCATCCAATTGGAAAAGGCTATTCCTAGATCTAGCATGGATATTGGGTTAACTTTTTGTTTTATTCCTTTATTATTATTTTTTCTACCATTAAAAATTACAATCCAGTGGCAACTTTGGCTGAACACGTGATTTGTTAATGGTCCCGGCGCTGTCTGTGTCCACTCTTTCAGATACCTTTTTTGGACAGAGTGGGGCCAGTACCCTCGCATTGAACGTTCTCGGCTGGATGGAACAGAGCGTGTGGTCCTCATCAACACCAGCATCAGCTGGCCCAATGGGATTTCTGTTGATTATGAAGTAAGATCCTGAGGCTGTGGGCACAAGACACAATGATCCCTCTCTGTCCAGCCAAAAATCATAGTTGAGAAATGAACGTCGAGTGGCACATTTAGCATCCTGGGAATGCCTTGGCCCATGGTACCCTTAGAATAACAGCAAATAAATAGGGTTACATGCTTTCATGCAGAAACATAATTCAGCGTCGCGGTAAGTTAAAATTCGTATATATGATAATCGTGAATTATGCAATCCATCAAAATCCAATTTTTTTTTGTGCCAAGCATTTGTTTGTATTAAGAAAAGGAACCCAGCAATGTCACTTGCACAGTTGGGAGTCCTCCTCAGTTCTGTCTCAACTTCAGACCTTTCACGGCTTTAAACAATCCCTATCCCACTGGCATAGCAGCAGTGTATCTGTCCATTATTTTTTTTACTTGCTGGGACATGATTTGAGCTGAGAATAGGGGAAATTATACATGGTTGGACAAGGGACGCGGTGACTAAGTGGGTTAGGATGCTGAGCTTGTCGATCAGAAGTTCGGCAATTTGGCGGGTCGAATCCCAAGTGCCGCGTAACAGAGTGAGCGCCTGTTACTCATCCCAGCTTCTGCCAACCTAGCAGTTTGAAAGCACGTAAAAATGCAAGTAGAAAAATAGGGACCACTACGGTGGGAAGGTAACAGCGTTCCGTGCGCCTTTGGCATCTAGTCATGCTGGCCACATGACCACAGAGATGTCCTCAGACAAGCGTTGGCTCTTCGGCTTTGAAACGGAGATGAGCACCGGCCCCTAGAGTCGGAAACGACTAGCACACATGTGCGGGGGAACCTTTACCTTTACCTTTTATACATGGCTGGGAACTGATTGTCTGCATTTCACATTCACTTTGGTATCCTCGGTTAGGTTTTATAATTTACAAGATGGATTGTCATCTGGGTCTCTTTTTAGGATGGGAAACTTTACTGGTGTGATGCTCGGACAGATAAGATTGAACGCATAGACCTCGAGACTGGCGATAAGAGGGAGGTTGTCCTATCCAGTAACAACATGGATATGTTCTCGGTATCTGTCTTTGAGGATTATGTCTACTGGAGTGACAGGTTTGTGTCTCAGTGCTGTTGGTCATGTCTGGAAGTGTTTTGCAAGCAACTACATTTCTTTCACGTTCAGACAGAGCTAGCTTCATTATGGATTTATATTGTTACGTCTTTCTCAACCCCCTTCCATGCAAACCTCTTCAGTCTTTTGAAGGGAGTTTTATGGATATGCTGGTGTCCAGTTTTAGATCTGCTAATTGAGGTGAAGTAGGGATGGGTTATCCATAATATCTGTTGGTAAGGTAATTAATATATACCGGTATGCATGCCTGTTGAACCATTTATGTGAACTGAAAATTTTGTGTCAAGAGTGTTATAAACAATAGTTTCCTCATTGTATTTTGTTGTATAAGAGCCAGGCTGGCATAGTAGAATACCTCATAATTGCATGCTTAACTTTTCCCCCCTTCTAGGACTCATGCAAATGGATCCATTAAGAGGGGCAGCAAGGACAACGCAACAGAAATTGTGTCTCTACGCACAGGAATAGGAGTACAGCTGAAGGACATCAAGGTGTTCAATAGAGATAGGCAAAAGGGTAGGTGAAAAAGCCTGTACACACAAGGGATTGAGTGGTAGTATGAGCAATGAAGGTGGAATTGGTTACCCGAATTAAAAGCCTCCAGAGACATAGAAACAGGCTGTAAACCAACCCTGATGCTAGCTAATTTTTCTTATTATATTCCTTTTCTGCAGGTACCAATGTGTGCGCGCTGAATAATGGTGACTGTCAGCAATTGTGTCTGTATCGAGGAGCAGGTCAGCGGACATGTGCTTGTGCCCATGGCATGCTCGCTGAGGATGGCGTAAGCTGCCGTGACTACGATGGGTACCTGCTCTATTCAGAACGGACCATTCTCAAAAGTATCCACCTATCCGATGAGAACAATCTCAACGCGCCCATTAAGCCATTTGAAGACAGCGAGCACATGAAAAACGTCATCGCCTTGGCCTTTGATTACCGCCACGGCAGCAAGGGCAGCAACCGCATCTTCTATAGTGACATTCACTTTGGCAACATCCAGCAAATCAATGATGATGGAACTGGCCGAAGAACTCTAGTTGAAAGTAAGTTACTTTGGAGGTTCTCCTCCTACCCTTTTATTTTCTGGCTGCTTCCCCAAAAGCAGCAATCTGACTTGAGGCAAACTCTAGAAATAAATGTGTCAAAACAGCAATTACAGGAGAAGATTATTTTACAGGGGAAGGTTATATTTCCAGTGCTGTGGCGTTGAAGCAGCCCACCTTTGTTAAAAGCCAAAAGTCCAGGGTATTAAATGACTGTTGTAAGTCTCTGCATTCAGGAGAACTTATAAAGGCTAGTTCACTTGATTTTCTTTCAGTAGTTTGAATGTTTCCTAAAATAGGTGTATCTGAGGATATAGTTGTGCAAACTTTCCTTCTGACTGATGGAATTTCTGTCCAGCTTCTCTCCATTTTGGGCTGTTTCAACTTCACCGAGATTGTTGCACCTCTAGATCAATTCACTAATGGGGTGGGGGGGGAGGGGGAAGGCAGCTGCTGAAGTTCAGCCATAGGAAGAGAGTAGGATGAATGAAGTGGTCCATATATGGAACAGCTGGTCTCAGATAATTAATGTCCAAACCAAATACGTATGCTTGGTGTAGATTCACCAATGAAACATAGCTGTTTTGTTTTGGATAAAAGATCATAATGAGATTCAGGTTTTGAGGGTAAAGGAAGAACAGGAAAAGCCAGGTAAACAGCAGGTCAGGGAAAATGTGAGAGTTCAGCCAGTGGGATATGCAACTTGGGGATACTAGCAATGGTGTAGTTTAGGGGAGGGAAAGAAAGGGCTAAAAAGAACGGGTTAGTGGGCCAGTGGAATATGCTACTCTGGCAGCTGCTTAGGAGAAAGTTGAGAGAAGCGGCAACTCCCATCAGCCTTGCCTTATAGCTGTCTTATAAAATCACCCCAGGATTCTGGCGGGTTTTGTTATGGCCTAAACAAATATATTCCCAGTTTTGTTCATGCTAAAGCACAGCCTATCTAGAATGGTTTATCAATACTTCTGGAATGTAGTGTGTTGTCCACGAAGACTATCAGGCAACAATTGGAAATGGATTACATCACTCCACAGTCAGGGACATTTCATGGGGCAAAAACCTGGCCACAGCTTGTTTTGGCTGCATTTGGATCATCATCCTAGCACCGTGGTGGCGAACCTATGGCATACGTGCCACAGGTGGCACGCAGAGCCCTCTCTGTGGGCACGCGCGCCGTTGCCCCAGTCTTAGGCCTTCAGCTGGGTTTTATAAAACCTTTTCGCTTTAGGCCTCCACCACCATGTGCAAAAAAAAAAGGTTCAATCAATTTAAACTTCTTGCAGGAAAAAAAAAATCTCACAAAGTTGGAATTGATTGAACTTTTTAGTCCCACCCAGTCTGCCGTTACCACCGCAGCCATGCCCACCCAATGGGCCACACCCACCTGGCACCCGATGATACATAAGTGGGTTCTGGGTTGCAGTTTGGGCACTTGGTCTCCAAAAGTTTCGCCACCACTGTCCTAGCAGATAGGTTTTAATGATTTGTTCAAAATGCGCAAAAATAATCCATATATTGAGATGAAGTAGACATCTGTAATTTGTCTCAAAACAACTTCGTCTTCCTCCTCTGGTGTTTATCACTAACAATAGGCTGCAGGCTACTCTGTTGAATTAAAACTTTCTTTAATTCTGCCCTTTTGACAACAGTTCTGGTCTTATTCTCATCTGAATTAAATTAGTGGATAATACGCAGATTTAGATACTTTGACCTAAAAGTTGGAGAGAAGGTATTTGCATTCCTTAACTCATCATGTGGATTGCATTCCGATTTCTTTCTCAATATGCAAAAATTCCTTATGCGTTCTCGACTAAACATGTGCAGTGTCTATCGCCATAGAAACCATTGCAACAATTTCAAAAACAATGGAGTGTGTGAATAAAATGTGACCTTCCAAGGTTTTTTGGACTTGTTGCTTTTCTGCCAAGGGAATAGGTATTACCTAGAGGAGGAGGTGAGTGGTGAAGCCTCCCATCTCTTTTGATGTTTAGTCTGCTTGGAGAGAAGAAAGCATGCCTGTTCTTTGTGGCCTTTTTGACAGCTGCTATAAATCAGACTGCTCTTGACTATGAGTTGCCAAATAATTTTCTGTAGGGGAAAAGAATTAAATGGCATAGCGATACTTACTTGTATCCAGAAACATTTAGGCATTGCAAGAGACGTAGAATTATGGTATCTGCATTCCATATCTCCTCCAGATGACATTTCTTATAAATACAATGTATGATACTATGTTATCATGGAATATTACGTTCTCCTTTGTTCTCATACCATTGGCTGGAGCAGAGAAAGGGACAGGAAGAATAACAATGTCTTGGAACAGTTCTTTCATTTGTGACATCTGGTTTCATCTTTGGAGTAGACACTGAACTGACAATAAGATAACTTATTGCTCTTTTGCAAGGAAAAGCTTTTCAGCGTTCAGACAGTACACTGGTTCCCAACTTCCTGCATTTGAACAGAAGAGATTTCCATTCATGTTCATCAAACATGCCTTTTTTGTTCTGTTCTTCTCTTTGCCTTTCCAAACACCATGAAGTCAATTGCTGTAGAAGTAAGGGAGATATTATGAAGTAACTCTCTTCCATATGTAATCAAAGAGGCAAATTAGAATATAATATGCAGAGAAGACACAACAACCAAGAATTAATTTCTAGTATGCATCTTTATGTAATTATATATGATTTGGAAAAATGATGATGATAACATAATTGCGATCTATAACAAACATTCTGAAATCAGTATTAGGACGGTAATTTGAAGTCATACAATATGTGCAAATTTTTTAATTTCCCAGAACTTTTCAACAAATAAGGTAGAGGTGGAAGAGTAAGCTCTTCACCAGTATTTACAACCATAGCAAAGATCTGAATTGTAAGATGTAATTTTCCTAATGAAATTATTGTAAAAATGTTAACATAGTTCTGAATGTGAATACTTGCTCCTAATTCCCCTTTTCCCTGTTTAATATTAATTAGTTCCTCCTAAAGCTATTAATACATAGGTTACAAGCTTTTAAGCGAACACTTATAGTTACGTATCTATGGCCCTATTAATTTCAGTTACTTCAGCACATGACATTTGCTTCGTAGTCGATGGGAGAAAGCAGAATCCTGTTTGAATGCTAGACAATGGTGCAATATAGTTCAGGTTCTTCCTGAGCTAAAAGGTCCATACGAGGCCGAAATGGGAAAACCTTTATGTAAAATTGAAGTTTTGATAAAAAAAAAAGAAGTAAGTTGTTACTGTCATATAGGAGTACAGCAGACTGGCAGTGTCCCTTACCTAAATATTAGGTGGTTGATACTGTGCTTCTGCAATTAAATTACAACTGATAACTGCAGTGGTCAACGGCCAAGCACTGAAAGCCCTTCTTGATACAGATGCATCTGTAGTTTAATCTGATGTACTCTTTATTTTCCCAAGGTGCGACTCTCAAGAGAACAGATGTGTACTTTAGGGAGTTAAGGTAAATCCAGGTGTTATGACTGTGGCTAAGGTTCCAGTGGGGTCCTGGAGGGGGGAATGAGCCCTTTTGCCTGGGTAGGATGACCTCTGAATTGCTTTTTGACAATATCCTGGGACAAGGCTTTCCCAGTCTGAGAGGGGTTCTTGGACACAGCTTTAATTCCTCAAACATGATTCCAGACCGAATGACTGTGGAATGAACTGCCTGATCTCCAGGGAATTCTGGATGAGGCCCATGGAAAGACGACTGGAAAGGCCCAACACCCAAAATTAAAAAGATGAGCAGACTCTAGTACAGACATGTCAAACACAAGGCCCGGGGGCCGGATCCGGCCCACGAAGTGATTTCATGTGGCCCGTGAAGCCATCCTGGAAACAGTGAGGGAACGGCCCCCACTGCCTTGGCCCTGGCCCAGAGACCCTCCTTCTGCCAGAGACCCTCAGATCTGTCCCACTCCTGCCCGGGCCCCCATAGGCACCCTTGATGCGAACGATGTAGAGCTGGCCACGCCCACCCAGTAGGCCATATGCACTCTAGCCACGCCCACCCAGTAGGCCACGCCCACCCTGGCCATACCCACCCGGCCCCCTGAGGGCAACCGCAATGCTGATGCGGCCCTCAATGAAATTGAGTTTGACACCCCTGCTCTAGTATATCAAGAACAATTCAGGGAAAGGAATAGAATCAGAGTGGAAACCCTTGAAAATACGAGGAACCTAGGCATCTGATTCCATTGTATAGAATATATATTCCAAACTGAAGAGTCTTTTGCCAGGGGGGGGGGGGAAATGATTACTAATGGCATGCTGTAAGAATTTGGTAAACAGACTCCTAGATTACAGTGACTTACATGGAACACAGATCACTAATGAGAATCAGCCACACTGTATTCTGCTATTAGTATACCTATATCCATATCGCTTGTGTCTTTTTGTGGCCAGGAATATATTCTGATTCTTTGCCAGTTTGGCGTTTGCGTTGAATGCCAAAAATTGAATTTCCTCAAAAGAAGTGAAGAAAGCTCCATTGGTCCTTCTGCCTGTTTAATTGTACCTTCTGTAAAATAGCTGCGGGCATACTACACTTGTTAGAAAACTATCATTGGAGTAATAGGGTTATTCCTATGTTGTGCAATTATGCCAGAATCTTCAGGAGTTTGCCCTCAGGGTGGTTACCAAGTAGATAATAAAGCCTTGGTCGAACTGTTCTTCAGGGTCGAAACCCTATCAAAGCAAAAGATCCCACTAGGCAAACCTAGATCAATTGTACTGGAGGGAAAAGCGCTCAAAACCTGATTTGACTGATTGTGGTTACTAGCCTGAGCGCAATATCAGAAAAGATAAGAAAGAGGCTCAGAAAAAATGAGTTGACCATCTCAGAATGAGAATAAAGAAGGGATGGTTGAGAAGCAGAGTAAATTAAGCAATAAATATCTTTCCGAGTTCAAATTCTGTATGGAATTAGGGATCAAGGTAATCAGAACTTTCCCTTACAACTAGGTAGACTGGTGATCTGCTAGAAGGATTCAAACAAATGAATGTTGAAGGGATCATGTCAGAGACTGGGATAAGTGACTCCCATTCTTATTGTCTGTGAAGATTCTCAATCTTCAATCCCATTCTTATTGGTTTGTTGGGAAATTCCAAAGGACTCTTATTTCCTTTTGAGTTGCATGGTGGCTCAGTGGGTTAGGACGCTGAGCTTGTCGATCAGAAGGTCGGCAGTTTGGCGGGTCGAATCCCGAGTGCCGCGTAACAGAGTGAGCTGCTGTTACTTGTCCTAGCTTCTGCCAACCTAGCAGTTCGAAAGCACGTAAAAATGCAAGTAGAAAAATAGGGACCACTACGGTGGGAAGGTAACAGCGTTCTGTGTGCCTTTGGCGTCTAGTCATGCCGGCCACATCACCATGGAGATGTCCTCGGACAAGCGCTGGCTCTTCGGCTTTGAAACGGAGATGAGCACCGGCCCCTAGAGTTGGAAACGACTAGCACGCATGTGTGGGGGAACCTTTATCTTTACCTTACCTATGGCTACAAGTCAGGCTACCCTTTCAGATGGTCAGGGAAGGAAATAAGGGAAGGAAGGTCAGGCCACTTTCAAGCATTTTAAGTTATATACATTTATGAGGATAGTGTCAGACTAGATGTGAGAGCTGGCTTTAGAGAACATCCAGCAAATCTATTAAAAAGTGTATCATGGGTAGCACACTAAGCTCAAGCTGAATTTGTTAAAGCAGGTGAAAGGAGAAAAAAAAGTAATCACAGCTTACTGCTTCGTACACAGACAAGCATATGGTGCTAAAATCCTTCCAGATAAATATGTGATTTGACAACTTTGACATTTGTAAAGTTTTGTTAATTACAAGACTTTTGCAGGTCATTTTGCCATACATGTGTTTATAGAAAAACAGTCCAGTTGAACACAAGCAGAGGATGTTAATTTTTCATCTTTTCCAACATTGTCCTGTACATATAGTCAGTGAAGAGTATCCTAAACATTATAGTGAGGTTTTAAAGAACAACATTGAGTTTCACACATGTATTAATGCCTTGCGCGTTAATACATCTGCTGTTTCCCAGAAAACATTTCTGGCAATATTAATTAATAAATTAGTACTCGGGCCAATCAGTAATGTCAATTCACACTACAGCCAGAAGTATTGCAAGAACAACGATAGTTCAAGTGGAAAAAGATAGTTTCAGAAGTTCAAGCTGGGGGGAATTTTAGGTGAAGTATTTTCCAATTTAATTGAGCACTAGGCAAGAACTGGTATGCATTGTTCTTCCTTTTTCTTCCTCGTACCACAGAGAAAGCTTTTTAACCTTACTAAGAAAAAGAATGGAGCTTACTAATGGAACTGAAATTATATTTTCATTAAATCATTGTTACGAGCAAAGCTATCCGTACTTAGTTTCATTAAAAATAAAAATGTAGGTCAAGTTTATTTTTAATTATGAGTTGATTTTTTTTTTGTTAAAAGGGAGTAAGGGAATATGAAGTTGTAAGAGTTTCTAAAAAACTAAAAAAGATGTGATGGTGAAAGGTTTGGGAACCTCCTACTGCAGGGGTGTCAAACTGCCGGCCTGCGGGCCAGACGCGTCATGCGGAAGCCGCACCCACCCCATTGCCAGCAATGGCAAAACTGTCCCGATACGTTGCGTGACGTCATGTGACGTCGCGAGTTTGACATGTCTGTCCTACTGTGTGTTGCATGAGTGGTGGCTAGGTGCTTTCAAGAATTAGCTTTGGGTGTTTCTTCGTCTCCCTGGATACAAGCACAGAGTGATCCAGCTGCCTACCAAGCAAATGGATTGCTAAATATAAGCACTGCCCAAAGATTAAGTCGGAGAGGTTTCTTTGAGGTATAAAAAAAATAGAGCCACAGGACAGAGTGTTGTTTCTAGCAGCTTGTGCATGTAACAAAATTTTGGGGATGTCTTGAGAAAGGCATGGTCATATTTCTCTATTTCTCTATTTCTCTATGTATGTATGTATGTACGTATGTATGTATGTATGTATGTATGTATGTATGTATGTATGTATGTATGTTAATTTTACATGTTTCTCTCCTGAGTTTGTCCTGTTCTGCTTCCAGCAAAAGGAATCCCCCTTCTTTTCTTGCGTATTGGATTTTATGTATAAATTATGGCAATGGTTTTAATGAGATTTAAAACCTTCATATAGACGTTGCTGGCTGCTGGCAAGAAAGGAAATCAGGCTCGTACCCAGCGTGTCTTATTTGGTTTTCAAACGGTGGCTTGGGGCTTACCATGAGGGTGCTTCATTTCATTTGGAGATAAGCCAATTAGTTTCCTTCTGTGTATTAGCTTGAGGGAGGAGGGTTGTGATGCCCAGATATAGGCATTCCTAGATGGAAAACTGCCAAGGGACTTGGGGCAAGTGGGTTTTTTTTTCCCTGCTCCATTAATCAGTCAGTCCGGGGAAAGGAAACATGGGCGATGAGTTGAACTCTTGATATGAGTGAACTGCAGCACCTCTCTCACCTTTTGCCATCCTGACTGGACCTTACTTTCAGCAACAGCTAGATGGCCACAGGATCCCCATCCGATGTTTGTTTATTTGTTAAGATTTATTTACTGCCCATCTCGTTTCCAGGTGACTCTGGGAGGCTTATGGCATTCAAAGGCATTAAAAAGGATAAGGGATAAATACTTCAAAAATGATAAAAACGGAATTGCAAAGCTAAAAGTTATAGTTAAAAGATGGGGAGGGAGGGAGCAGGATGCAAAAGGGGTGGGGGTAGGGGTGGAGATGGGATTGCCGGTTAATCCGTCAACTGCCTCCGGCATGGTGCTCTCCCATTGGGGCCCCAAGCCAACTGGCAGAGCCAGGTCTTCAGGCTCCTGCAGAAGGTCAGGAGGATGGGAGGCTATCTTATCTCAAGGGGCAAGGTGTTTCAAAAGGGTAGGAGCCATGTTGAGATGACTCCTCAACTAACCTTTAAAGGTTATAACCAACACCTTGAATTGTACCTGGAAGCAGACCAGCAGCCAGTGCAGCTCACAGAACGTTGATGTGATCACAAGGCTCGCAAGAACTGTTCTAACTATAAGGAATGCTAGTAAGATTTTTGGGACTTGAATTAGATTTTTTTTTGGGGGGGGGGTCAGTCAATTATTAGGAAGGACCATTACTACAGTATTATTTGGTCTTGAATTGAGAAGCGGGCCTTCCACCTCTCCTGGCCCATAATTTTTTTTTTCATGCGGATGTCTGCCCATGAAAATACAATAATTTTCTCCAAGTGGCACCAGAGTGCTTTTGCAATGACCAGCGTGTTAATTGGACCTGGGCTATGCTGGGTATGCTTTGGTAAAAGGGTGCATTGGCTCAACTTAGGGCATCTGTGAAATATGGAGAGAGGTACATACACTGCATGCTGAAGTAGCCATCCCCATAATGCCTTTGACTACGATAATACAGGGAAAAGGCCAACAATTATACAATCCTTTCCTTGAGGCATTTTTCAATTACCAGAGGTAAATGAGAGAGAAAAAAAATATATCTTTGCTTTGATACAAATTAAAGTGCTCAATTAAATAATACCAAAGAGATACAAAGAAATTCATAGCAATATTTAAATTACATTTTTTTTTCCAAAAAAAAAATAAAAATTCAAATGAGATCAATAATTTATTTGCGCTAAAAATATTTGGCAAATCGATAAAAGGCAAGCTAGCGAATTCTGTTTGTGGCAGTTGATTTAGTAAGTAATTTGTCAGAAGAAAAGCCGTATTAAAGTGGCCAGAATTTGTTTTGAGGGTTGACTAAGCCCCAGACCAATATCGTATATTCATTATGCTGATGTATCTTCTCTACAATGTCAGGAATGCTGTGTATTTTCTTGTAAAATAAATACATAAGATGTATAGAACAGATAACATATTTACCGTATTTGTTAATCAGCGCAGTGGGATCTCTAAATGGTTATCGAGGTGTTATAGCTGCTTTTTTTGACACACTTCTCTCTTCCCTCCAAAATCTCTGGAATCTTATCCTGTTAATAAATTTGGGAGGATTCTGTGCTCTACATTTTGAAACTCATTGAAAATTGCTTATCAAGATAGCTTTCTTTATCTTCTCTATTACTTTTGAAGAATGGGGGAAATCAGGTGTAAGCCTAGATGGTATTTCAACCCTACGTTTATTTTAGATGCAAGGCAGAAAGAAGCAGCAACAAATAACCAGAATCCTCTCTGAGGAGTTGTGGGCGTATAATTAGAATGGCATTGTTAGAGGCTTCTCAAGATGGGGACAAAACTAAATCAGGTTTTTTTGAACCGAGCAACAGGCCAATGGAAGGTCTCTTTTCCCAATTTGTTAAAATCAGATGGGGCAGCTTTCAGGGTTGCAGGCAATACAGACAGGGCTTTTTAAATGTTTTTTTTTGTTTTTCTGTTTTGTTCGGTCAGATGATTTATTTGTTTGTGGACATTGGCTGTGAGGCAATATCAGGACAAAATAAGAAAGAGGCTGAGAATAACAAGGAGTGGCTCAGAACGAGAATAAAGAAGTGAGAGTTGGGAACCAGGCACATTAAGCAACAAATATATCCCGTTTTCCCTTTAACAGATGTTGGTTCTGTTGAGGGGTTGGCTTATCACCGAGGCTGGGATACCTTATACTGGACAAGCTACACTACTTCTACCATTACACGGCACACTGTGAACCAGACGCGTGTAGGAGCTTTTGAAAGAGAAACTGTGATCACTATGTCCGGAGATGACCATCCTCGAGCCTTTGTGCTAGATGAGTGCCAGAAGTAAGTTCCAGTATCCCTTGGGTGACTGAAAAACAAAACTTCAGAATCAGCCCATTCATACATTCGTGCATTTCCTTGTTCATTTCCCAGCTGACAGCCTTAAAATGACTTGAATCCATTCAAACAAGAATAAGCACCTTAACAGCATTGTTAACCAACCGATATGCTAAATGTATTCACAAGTCCTATGCTGCTCTTCTCCTCCTCCTCCTCCTCCTCCTCCTCCTCCTCCTCCTCCTCCTCCTCCTCCTCCTCCTCCTCCTCCTCCTCCTTCTTCTTCTAAAAAGATTCAACTCCTGACAAAAGGATAAGTCAGGCTCATTTTTTGCGAAGGTGGTTCCAAATAAAAGTTGCCACTAATAGAGAGGTTATCTTTTCTGCTCCACAGAAAAGCAAGAATTAGTCTTGCTTTGATAAGCTTAAGGCATGAAATGTGTTTGGATTTAGCAATGAACAATCTAAGCAATCCTTCAGCATATGCATTCCTTTGTCTCTGGGTCTCCAGATAAAATAGAAAATAATTTCATTTCTGCTTAGCATCGTACACTTGGATAAATTGTGGTTACTTTTGTTTATGCATTACCGAAAACAAGCCATCTTCAAATTATAACTTACTGGTTTGCTCAGCCAATATAATTTAAGATTAATCATAATTTAGGTTTGAATATAATAAACTAAGCTAAAATTCAAAGGGAATATTTACAATTTCCCCTTTATAGTTGTGCTAAAGGGGGTATAGGAATGGGATACATTAATTTGAGGCCTGTGTCTGTCACTAAATCATACATCTGAACTAGCCCACTGTATGCAATTCAGGCCGTGAGCTTTGAAGGCCATTGTCATTGTTTAAATAGTAATAGCAATAGCACTTATATACTGCTCCATAGTGCTTTGCAGGACTCTGTGCGGTTTACAACATCAGCATATTGCCCCCAACAATTTGGCTCATTATTTTACTGACATCAGAAGGATGAGAGGCTGTTAACCTTGAGCCCAGTCCTAGCTGTGGGCAGAGTTAGCCTGCAATACTGCATTTTAATCACTGTGCCACTAAGCCTAGTGAATATAATTTAATGACTGATTCTGCAGTTCAAAATTAAAATAAGTATAATCTCTGTTACAAACAGCCTTCATGAGTCTATCTGTCACGGTTTGGGTTAAGATTCTAAATATTGCTCAGAGTATATGAAGTTGATTACAGCAGTCAAGCCTAGATTAGTTTTGCTGTAAGCATCATATATTGCCATAGCCAGATCCTCCTTCTCTAATAAGGATGCAGGCAATATACCAGCAACTGGAGATCCAGGGCTTTCCCTCTTTCAACTGATGTAGCACTCTTCCTCTGTAATTTGTTTTCTTCTCACCTCCAGCCTGATGTTCTGGACCAACTGGAATGAACAACACCCCAGCATCATGCGAGCTACGCTGTCAGGTGCCAACATGATCACCATCATTGACAAAGATATCCGCACACCCAACGGTCTGGCCATTGACCACAAGACAGAGAAAATCTACTTTTCTGATGCCACCCTGGACAAGATAGAGCGATGTGAATACGATGGCTCCAAACGATATGTATGTCCCATAATTCTATCAACTCTGCTTTTTTATTTTTCCCAGAAAGCCTGTAAAACAGGCCTCCTTGGTATAATATCTTCTGGATATGTGTGGTGCTATCGGTCCCAGAATTCTTGGCCAGCGTGAAGACTAATAATTCTGGGAATTTAGTTCCAGCATATGTAGAGAACAAGTTGAGAATAAAGCCTTAGGGAAATCTTGCCTTTATGGAAAAATAGGTTGGACAGGTTTTCAGAGAGCTTATGTGTCAACTCTAGCATACTCCTGCAAGCTATTCGCTTTTCTTACCTCTTTTCCATAGCTACTTACCTGAATTAATATTTTATATCTCTCGATCAAGTCCTGAAAAAGAGCCAAAGTCTGTGTATTTAATCTTTCTCAAAATTATTGTCATAGCAACAGCATGGTGGAGATAAGACTGAGAGGGAAGTCACTGGGCCAAGAGCTCAGAGCTGAGTGGAGTCTTAGGTCTGCAGTGTCACGTGTTATCCAGTGCTGTAATTTACTGCACCGTGTATCAACTAGGAGGGATGGGAAAACGTGTCTCAGATTCTCATTTTTCTAACATTAATTGCAGCCCATCCATCTCTCCATGATTTTCCTAATATACTCTAAGCATTTATGTAATTTTTTTAATTTTAATTTAAAATAGACTAGAAAAATTTAGAAATGTGCACAATTCAGAATATCATTGCTTTTGGGTTAACATTTAAGTTTAATTGAATAAAGTCACATTAAAACGCAAACTGCTCCAGGTGTACATAAATTGGGGGGTCAAACAGCCTTACTATTAGGCTATCCATTATTTTGCCCAGGTTATATGCTATACTTCACTCAGAAAGAGACAATTCTCCAACTCTTGGAGTTGTTGAGCGTATGTTTTTCCATTGTTGTTTAGCAGCTGAAAATTGTTTCTTTTTAAAGCTTCAAAGTGTCTTTGGTTTCTGGGCTGTACAGGTTCATCTTGGCTGCAAGTATAATTTATACATCTGATTTATATTTATTCATAAAGGTAGTAGCTGGTTATTTCCTTCAAAGGATATAATAGTGTCTATCATTAATAAGAAAACTAGGATAATCCGAACTTTCCTACATGTTTTCAAAATCTGTTTGATAAAATCTGAGGGTTTTGTAGAGCAGATTTAGGGGAAAGCGTACGAGGCTACAAGGTTGAGAAGAAGGGAAAAAATGTCTTCACAAAGTAGAGTGTGTTCACAAACCCTGAAAACGGGACAAAAATGATGAAAATTAAAGTAATTGCTTTTGTAAGAGGAAAGAGAAAGAGAGAGCAAAACAAACGAAAACACATCTTTACAAGCATCTTCAATTACTTCTGGAAAGCAGCAAGTTCCTTTTATTATTTATGGAATGTCAAGTAAGGGGGGAAAAAAGGAAGATTAAGAGAAAATGCTTGCCAAGAAGCCATTGTCCATTAATGCACAGAAGCAATGTGCTTAATACTAGTATGAGGATAATGTTTGGCTGTTGACAACCTGCTTCTTCCCTGCTAATACTGTCATAATATCCAACAGGTGATCTTGAAGGCAGAGCCGGTGCACCCCTTTGGCTTGGCTGTCTATGGTGACAATATCTTCTGGACAGATTGGGTGCGTCGTGCTGTGCAGCGGGCCAACAAATATGTAGGCTCCGGCATGAAACACCTACGTATTGATATCCCCCAGCAACCTATGGGCATCATTGCCGTGGCCAACGACACCAACAGCTGTAAGAGGAACCCTTTATCCTTGGGGGAGGAGGGTGGCCTGGCAGTCTGCCATAGGGAAGGGGTGGGCATTCCTCATAAGGCTATCTTACACTTCTCTCGTCATCCTTACAGTTGCTTGAATCAGCACTGCTGTAATGAATTCAGAAGCAACCCTTCCTTTTCTCCCCCCCCCCTTTTCTTTGCTGGACCTGAGGGGAGAATTCTTAGGCCTTCCTGAATGTTCCTGTGCAGCTTATTTTATTATCCATTCGCCCTACATTAGTGATAAACTTGCGCAATCTCTTTTTTTTTGGGGGGGGGGGAAACTTCACTTGGTATTTGTCTTGTTTTCATTTGAGCGTACAGAGTTTGAACCGTTTTACCGAAATGTCTACCTTGCACAACATTTTGTCTCTAAAATTAGCCCTCATAAAGCAAGCAAACCACATTCCCCCTTCCCCCCCCCTTACTACTTTCCTTGCAACTGTTTTTCTTACTCCTTTCTATCAATAGCTGGTAATTGTTTCTCAGCATGAAAACTCGTCTGAGGACTGAGAAATCACAGACATTGTCAAATGTTAAATGTTTCTCTACTGCTTGCTGCATTGTATACAGATAATTATATGTATGTATGTATGTATGTATGTATGTATGTATGTATGTATGTTGATTTTTGTTGTGTAAAAGAAACACTCCATGCCCAGATGGTAAGATCAATATAGGGTAATACAGTCTGAAACAACCTGGTGTTCTGTTGCTTTTTCATCTGCTGCAACAGTAGGGGGAACCACATCAGTTCTGACTCGGATTGTGGTTCTGTGGGATTTTAATTTTCTGACTTAAGAGATATCATTCACCAGTGGTGCATATCTTGGATACTTGACGCTCAGCTTAATCACAAACTTCACTAAGGCTTAAGGCTTTATCCCTGCCGGTTTGTCAAATCCAGAAGACCCATGGTGAGACAAGTGCCTGGTTGGAAAGAATTGTGATTAGCTTTCAGTCTTTCCCAGAAAAAAAGCTTGACTCGCATTTATTTTATTTATTTTTTTATTTTAATTCCATTTATATCCCGCCCTTCTCCGAAGACTCAGGGCGGCTTACAAGCTTTGAAAATAGATTGTGTGGTTCAGGTATTTGTTGATGTTGTTTTCAAACAAAAATACCTGAAAACTCCCATTAAATGCCCACTCAACCAACCTTTCATCACTTTTAGATGCTTCCAATCTATATGTCCAACCCCCTTTTTTATGGGCTTCATTCTCCTTATTCTGGTTTTCTTCCACTTAGGTGAGCTGTCTCTGTGCAGAGTAAACAACGGTGGTTGCCAGGATCTCTGCCTCCTCTCAGCCAGTGGAGAAGTCACATGCTCTTGCCGGGGTGGCAGAACACTTCAGGAGGACCTTACCTGCAGAGGTAAGTATCCCCACTGGCTAACATTAACATGACATGCAGAAAGAAATACACAGAGAAAAGAGCCACCAGATTTCTGGAAAGCAAATTCTTGCTCCTGCTGATTTCTTATGATGAATGTGACATACACATAGAGGGAAATAGAGGTGCGTCCAGGGTTTCTGCACTGATATTTTGCCAGTCTTTTATTGCCCAGAGGTTTAGCTATTGATCTTTTCTGCACTTTCTTACAAGACCATTTTCATTTGCCAACTTAACCTGTGCTCTTTCCGGATGTCCAGTCTAAACATGTCTTCTGAATGGGATTTCAGGGCATATTTCAGCGAAGCAGGAATTGAGAGACGGGTGTGTTTTCACAAATTTGTGTGGTTCTCCCTTCCTTAGCTTCCAACTCCACCTGTAATATACATAACGAGTTTGAATGTGGAAATGGTGACTGCATTGACTTCCGTGAAACCTGTGATCGTGTGGCCCACTGCAAAGACAGATCAGATGAAAAGCCATCCTACTGCAGTAAGGTTCTTTCTCTCATTCTTTTTTTTTTCTCCTTTCTTCAGCTAGCCGGCTTGTGGAGAAGTTTTAACATGTCAGTGTTTCGAAACCTTGCAACCTTAAGACTGGTGGACTTCAGTTCTAAGAATTCTCTCAGCCAGCTTTTCTGCTCTAGATGAACTAATCCTTTTTGCACATAACTTGTATCTACTGCTTGGCAGATTGTCAGGGAAATTGTTGGAATATTTCTTTTCTTCTCTTCAAGCTTAAAAGGAGTATTTTTTTCTGTTTCACTCTTTAAGTTTGTAGTTTGGGGATTTATAAAAATAAGATTTGGTAAATTTGTCACATAGCTTTGCGTGGAAGCCAAATCTGGTGGACAGAATCAACTCACTCAAGGGTTACAAGAGTTGGAATGAAGAAAGATGAATCCCTAATCCTCCTCATCCCCTAGGCCGGGGGTAGGCAACCTCGGCTCTTTTATGACTCATGGACTTCAACTCCCAGAATTCCTGAGTCACCTGAATTCCTGAGTCATAAAAGAGCCGAGGTTGCTGCTGAAACCTGGGATTTAGCTTGACTCTTTCTTTCTCTTTGAGTGAAAAACTCAAGAGTCATAAAAATCTTAACTGAAAGAGATGAGTCGGGGGCATGTTTCTGTGCATCACAGCTGTCCTGTATGCAACACCTTGTGAATATAGGTGTCAAGGTTCCGACAGACAAGAACAAATACATCGGAGCTCCAAGGCTAGATGTTTCCTCAAAGAACATGTTTATTGGTTACATGTATTGGCATGATCAAAAGCCAAACCAAGTGTGAAATCCCCTTCAAAGAGAAACGCTATTACAGAGTTAAACTTCTTCCCACCCTGGTGCTATGCAATCAGCTACATTCCCCAATAGAATAGTTTGGCGGGCTTTCTAACCAAATGCTCATGCCCCCCCCCAAACTGACAGAAATGACCTTGGTTCCCACGGGACAGTGAAATGTTTAGACTAGCAGAAATCCTCTGCACCCCCTCCCAGTCTTGTGGCAACCTAGAACAAGCAAGATGGCTGCAGCTAGGTTCATTGTAGAGTCGACAAAGAGGCAGAGCAGTGTAGCTCCCCTTTCCAGCAAAATGCTCAATCTCCCAGAATTCCAGAGTAGGAATGCCTGTTGAATTTTTTTTCATCCACCTGCAAGCTGAGAGGAGGTAGATGTGCCAAACCTGCTGACCTCCTCCAAGGATTTGCTAGCTCTTGCTTACTTCAGGCATTGCTAAATGTCTGTGGAGATTCTCAGTCATCCAGGCCATAGTTTTCCCGGTGATGCTTTTTCATGAGGCAACTGGACTTTCTTGTTTTTCTTTGAAGTCCTTTCCCTTCTCATCCAAGAAGCAAAACAGTTCCAAGAAAGCTCCACACCCGTTTAGACACCTCCAAATGGCCTCAACGACTCTCTAAAAGAATGCAAATGACCAACTGTCTGCAAGGAGTATAAATCCTTCCATTCCCCCACCATCCAGTCAGAGCTGAAGAAGCTTCTTGGATGAGAAGCGAAACGTTTTCGAAGAAAATTACAAGAGAGTCCAGTTGCCTCGTGAAAAAAGCATCTTTGGGATTACCTCGGTCAATAATTAAATTACATCCCAATCCATTGTCTTCCCGCTACACACTCCCTGTTCTTTCTTATTTTTGCCTTGCAGACAGCCGCAAGTGTAAGAAGGGCTACTTGCACTGTGCCAACAAACGGTGTATACCCATCAAGGACTGGTGCAACGGTGTGGATGACTGTGGGGACAACTCGGATGAAGTGCCTTGCAACAGTAAGCTTTAGGAGGGGAGGCCAGTCAGGAAGTATTGTATGTGCCTGTTAACTCCATTTCTGAAGCAGTATAGTAATACTTAACTGTTTTCTGAAACACTTCAGTAATTAATTTAAAAATTAAATTATTAAACACGTATATAGAAAATGGCTGGCTAAGCCTAAACCCCAATAAAGTGCCTGCTGTGTTAACTCTTTTATTTTGCCCTCCTTGTTCTTGCCAATCTGCCTCTGCTTAATTTTCTTTGGAACCTATTGCGAGAATAAAAAGTTATACGACACCGAGGTGCTGGAAGAAGGGAAAACATGCAATATGGCCAGGGCGTTTTGGAGCATGGATTTTTTTATTTTTTATTTTTGGTAGTGACAGATTAAGCCCTAAACTCATTGAAGCCTCAAATAAATACTGGACACAGAAAGTTTTTTTTTTCTTTTTCTGTTTGGTTTGTCCAGCTGGCTTGCCCAGCATTTTCCCTAAGAGAGACAAGATTTGCCTTTTTGCAAGGTCTCCCTAAATTCTGCAGCGGACCTGCTTGTCTGTCTGCTGTTGCCAGTTGCCTCAAAATGCTAGCGCTTACACAGCCACCTTCCACAGCATTCCCCCACATCCAGTGTTTGAAAACTCCGCTGTTTTATAGGCAGCTGTTACATCCCTAAGCCATCCCTAGACCGGGAAATGACTTAAAGGGAAAAGAGGGAAGTCACCCGAGGGTTTGCCAGTGCCCCACCATTTTTTGCCTTCTTCATGGAGGAAGGGCAAGAGAAAATGAAGGCAGTTGCCATAATGAGCCTGACTGGACTGTCCATTCTTTCCAGAGACAAGCTGTTCTCCGGCTGAGTTCCGCTGCCGGGATGGGACTTGCATTAGCAATTCCAGCCGCTGCAACCAACAGATTGACTGTGAAGATGCTTCTGACGAAATGAACTGCAGTGAGTGTTGCACAGTAGACACACAAAAACGTGGATACATGTCTTTTTTCACCAGCCCTGCCATCTTATAGTCCCAGGCAGGCTTTGCCCAGTCAGTTTGCTCACTCTGTACAGGTAGTCTTCGACTTACGACCACAGTTGAGCCCCAGATTTCTGTTGCTAAGTCGTTAAGTGAGCTTTGCCCCTGTCTCATGACCTTTCTGGCCACCGTTAAATTAAATTCACTGCAGTTGTGAAATTAGCAATGTGGTTGTTAAATGGATCCGGCTTCCCTCATTGACTCTGCTTGTCAGAAGGTTACAAAAGATGATCAGGCGACTACGGGACACGGCAACCATCATAAATACGAGTCAGTTGCCAAGCATCCGAATTCTGATCCTGTCACCATGGGGATGCTGCAATGGTCATTAAGTGGGAAAGATGGTCATGTGAGTTTTTTCCAGCACTGTTGTAATTTTAGAACTGTTGGAAATGGTTGTATGGTTGTAAGTAGAGGGTTACCTGTAGATAACTCTTGTTGTTTTGGGTTAGTGAAGGCCACTCTTCCTTCAGGAGGAGGGCTTTTGGATTCCAGAGCCCCCACCAAAAAAAATCCCTAATATAGTCCTGGTAGCCTCACTCTGGCAGAGGTTTAGCCGTGCTTTCTCTGATGTGGAAAAGTTGGAAGGAGTGATCTCTGTGAAACCTTGTGGAAATCTGGATTTTGAACTCTTCAAGAAAAGTCAGTAGTGAGCGTTCTTCTCACGCCAAGCAGGAAAGATGCAAGAGATGTCCATTAGGCAGCTATGCTAAGAATCATAGTTCCATAATTGAACATAACACTAGAAACTCCCATATTTTATACACGTGGGTCAGAATTTGATTGCTAGGGTATACCAATAAAAGGGGCTAACTTAATTAGGAAAAAAATAGGCTACCACATCAAGCTGAAGGTGTCTAGTACTTGGTTGCTGTTGTGACCGAGGAGCTTTTGTTAGCCCTGAATCACCTGTTTTCCATTATATGATGATATCAAGGGGAAAAATATTTCAGCATTGCTCAAAAAGCAACTTCCTCTTTTGGATGAAAGGGAGGTTTTCTGGGAAACAGTATGACATGAGCTAGCTCAGTAGTGTACAGGAGATTGTTTCCCCATTTTTCCGGCAGCTGACTGCTGCTATACTTGACACACAAACCTGTGGATGGAGATAACGTAGATTTCTTCCACCATGGAAATGTGTCTGCCTATTTGATACTGAAAAACCTGTCCTGCAAGGGTCACTCTCCCATTCACCCCACCGACCCCTTCTTTGTTCTTAAATATTGTTCGTTTTTATTTTCAATTGTTCATATTCCAATGTGCAGCTTTGGGAGAACTGTACCCTGAAAGACAGGATATAAACAATTGCAATCATAATGCTGCTAAGGATTAGAAATTGAGGTGGCGTTATTCTGTGGCTCCACATTTTTTAACACAACTGGCAGTGGCCTGATTGGCCTTTGCTCCATTAGGCCTGTTCAGTAAGTTTCTCAGAATTTACATACATTCAGTTTCTTTCTTCTCTTTTGGTAGCTGCCACTGACTGCAGCAGCTTTTTCAGATTGGGAGTGAAAAATGTCAATTTTCAGAAATGTGAGCACACATCGATGTGCTATGCTCCATCCTGGGTATGTGATGGCAGTAATGACTGTGGCGACTATTCAGATGAGCAGGATTGTCCAGGTAAGTATCTTCCAAGGAAGAGCAGCCTTCTGACCACCCAAATCCTGAAGGACTTTGAAATCTGGTGAAATGGAACAAGCATTCAGAGAACTTGTATATGCAAGCAAGCTAGCATGCTTAGCCATTAAGCTAGAGAAGAATCCTTCCTTGGTCACCTTATCTTGGGAAAGAAAAGGATGATCTAAAATTTGAACAACCAGGAAGAACACACACACACACACACACACACACACACGTCTTCAACCTTCACTTAGTCTGCCGTGTCCACCCCCAGCTCCCCCAAGGAAGAACTGCCATTTGAGTCTACCTGCACATGTACACCATCTATTCCAAGTCTGTACTCTATATTCCTTTTTCATAAAAAGATATTTTACCGGGGGGGGGAAAAGTTTCTAGTGAGACCAAGAATCTTTGCCTTACTCTTTAAACTATTCAGACATTGCTATCTTGAAAGATGGGACATAAGTAATTGTAAACTTTTGGAATCAGTAGAGCACACTTGATTGTTTTTATTGCTAAAGGGCATTTTTAGCGATGTGTTTATTTTATATGGATTTTCCTGCTACATTTTAGATTGCCTTGTAAGTTACTCTAGGGACTTCTGAATCTGAATAGAAATGTAGAGGAGTGAGTGTGCTTGAGCGTGTGTGTGTCCATGTATGTGTCTGTCTGTCTTTGTGTGGTTGCTAGTCTGCCTGTAGATTTAATTATATCTAAAAAAAACCTGTTTGGTTGCTAGCAAAATGTAAAATGCCCTTCTCCTTGGCCTGCCCTTTCCATTTATCTGATGACAAAGATATGAAAAACAGCAACATGGAGCCTCTGATCATTGTGTAATGCTTCTCTTTCTCTGTTCCCACCAACGTAATACAATATAATGCACTTTCTATTTTCTATTCCTGCCTCTCCCCCCCCCACTCCCACTCATTGTCTTTCCCAGGCTCAACAAAAACTAAGTGCCCAGCTAACTACTTTGCCTGTCCGAGTGGGAGATGTATTCCCATGACCTGGACTTGTGATAAAGAGAATGACTGTGAGAATGGAGAGGATGAAACCCACTGCAGTAAGTCACTGTGTTGTTTTTCTTTTCCATAAATAAGTTTCCAAAATAGAATAATCAGTAAATTCTGGGCGGGGAGGGGGGGAGGGGGGGAAATTGAACAATATTCATGGTCTCTCTAGTCATTTGAGCCTAAAAAGGTCTGGGTTTTGTTTTTGATTTCTTTGCCATGTATTTTGAAAGCCAGGAAAGTCTACAGAGTAGTCTGGCTGCCAGCAGTTGCTATCCTGAATAGGATTCACACCTCACATGGTGTCTGCTAGGTCTCTCTCTATAAATGGGGCATAGTATTCTCTGTCAGTGTGACTGCTTGCATCCCACGTTAAACTGTAGATCGCATCACAACCAGTGGTTAGATGACCTGGATGTTGGTATTTGAACATGGATACTTTAGACATTTATATTTGATTGGCTTCTATTAGTCTAGATGAAATGTTAATATATATCGCTAGTCCATGTATGATAGGCCATACGCTAAATAAATGTGGAAGGAATGTTCCAATTTCAATGTTCCAATTTCATGGACTTCTTTGTGAGAAACTTTGGAATTGTTTGGAAGTGGTTATAACAATGCCTGATTTCTTTTTCCAGATAAGTTCTGCTTCCCAGTGAAGTTTGAATGCAACAACCATCGGTGCATCTCTAAACAGTGGGTGTGTGATGGTGCAGATGACTGTGGTGATGGCTCTGATGAAGACCACCATTGCCGTAAGTTGTGTTCCTGATTTGAAAAGGAGGAGGAGGAGGAGGAGGAGGAGGAGGGGGAGGCAAGCTGGTAAAATGGTTAGAATTTAACAAAATACAAGTTGAAATACGAAAAAAAAAATGTGGATGCCCCGATAGGAGTTTGGTAGGACTGGATGGAAATCTAGTTACTAGTCTGAGAGAGAGGTTGAGTGACTGATGCTAAGAACAAGGTGTTTGTGACATCATGAAAGGTGTCAAGTGTTTGATGAGGTGAACAATCAGTTGGTATCTGGGAGGCCTCGATAGGATTGAAGGGCTGTCGTGGTGCAGTGGTTAGAATTGCAGGCTAACTCTGCCCACAGCCTGGAGTTCGATCCAGACTTGGCTAGAGATTCACTCAGCCTTCCATCCTTCTGAGGTCGGTAAAATGAGGACCCAGATTGTTTGGGGCAATATGCTGACTGTAAACTGCTTAGAGAGGGCTGTATGGCACTAAGAAGCAGTATATAAGTCTAAGTGCTATTGCTATTGTAGTGGGTGGGGAAATTATTCCAAGTGGGCAGATCTCTATCATTTAGCTTGGCATGGTCATGGTTTTTAGATTTACATTTTTCTTTGATTTTTATTTTTTCCTTCTTTAAAAAAATGCTAAATCCATTTTATAACTTAGGCTACAGTTCCCTTGTGATTTCTACCTCAAAAAAGGCAGGGAACTCCCATCGACTTTGAGTAAAGCTGAGTGAAGAGAAATACAGAGGGTCCACCCCCCCCCCAAACAAAACAAAACAAAACAAAAACCCTAGGGGGTAAAGTATGGTGCCAGAGCCTTAATTTGCCCATCCCTGCCATTTACTAGTTTAAAAATCAACCTGTGTGGTTTTGATTATGATGAGAGATGCTTCACAACAAATCAAAGGGGGAAAAAAGATGGTAATAGATGTTGAAAGATGGGTTGAATCCTTTTTCAGTCTTGGTTGCTTATACATTATCCCAAAGAGTGCAATTCAGTGCAAGATCGAAATAATGCCTAATTCAGATCATGATTTCTGGAGAAATGGTTTCTGGTGCTCAATATGTCTTCCCAAGAGAAATTAACAAGAGTATAGGACCGCAGAGTTTCGTGATACCAGTGGCTTCAGCCCACCCGTTATTTTGAATGAGCACAGAAGTTTGCCACTCGTGCCCTCGTCGATTCCCATGTGGATCACTATAGTTTGTTTTCAGCTTCTCCAGTAAGCAGCCCCTGTGCTGACTGGACCGTTTCAATATGCCATGTAATGCCCTAGCTATGGGAGTTGCATTGGTTACCCTTCTATTTCCGAGTGCCATTCAAGGACCCAGTTGTAAAGCCTCATGGCTCAGGGTTCAGCTGTCTGAACCCTACTATGTTTAGATTTTGCCTGCTCCAGCCCAAAGCACATCTATGCTGAAGATGCCTGCTTACAGTGACCTCGGCTAAGGTAGCTTCCTTTGTCATGGCATTCTGGAAGCTTGATGGTTCTTTAGAAGGCTTTTGGGTTTGAATTCTGTAGAGCTCCTGATGCACAGAGTATTCTAGGATTACCTGTAACTCTTAAGCTTTCATTGTTTATATATTTTTATTGTATTTTACTGTTGCACTGGCTTCAGGTCAGGTTGCACAGGTTTTATCTCATGCTCCTACGCACTGCCTAAGCCAGTTGACTGAAGTAGTCTATACATTCATAGAGAAATTAAAAAAATATCCCTGATCTAAGTAATTTTTGATGCCCTGAAAGTTTAAAAAAAACAAACAAACTAACGTGTCGTTTGTAAAAGGGAAGAAAAAGAAAATCTGAGATTAAAGCTTTCTTCGTTCCACTAGCAGTTTAAAAAAAAAAAGGTGGATGTGTGAAATGCATGTGCGATGTGGAAAAAAAATGTGGGAAAGTGATAAGAAAAATCACAAATTTCTGAATTTTGAATTTGTCAGGCTCAATACTTGTTCACCTTTTGGCTTCTTTAGGTCATACTACTTGTGCTGCAGGAACCTTCCAGTGCCCAAACACCTACCTGTGTGTCCCACAACGCTGGCTGTGTGATGGAGATAGAGATTGTCCTGATGGGGCTGATGAAACTGTGTCTGCTGGATGCTGTGAGTTACTGCTGCTGCTGCTTCGTTCTTAACGTCCTATATTTGATTATAGTCTCCTGCTGGAAGTTTGATGAGTTCTTGCTGTTACTCATTTTGCTTAAGAGGCAAGCGAAGCTTCTGCTGCACTTCATCTTTGTAAACAAGACCTTGTCTATATATTTTGGTACACAGTCCCCCCGCTGTGTCCAAAAATAGGACTTGGTGAGAAAGGCCGCCAGAGAGGAAGGAGAATAAAAATGATGAGTACCAAATCCCTCCTTATGAGACATCAGTCAAAGCTGGGCCCCTCTGATGATTTTCTGATGATTGGGATCAGGAGGTTTTATTTGTGAAAGAGGCTGGTTTTCCTATAGCGTTTTGGGAAAGCTAGGGATAAAATAATAACATCCTGAGTTCAAAATCAGTTGACTTCTTAGACCAGTTTCACACGTTTCACATAGCCATTACCAGATACAAGAGGGCCTAATGCAGGGGTGTCAAACTGCCGGTCCACGGGCTGGACGCGTCATCGGGAAACCACGCCCACCCCATGGCCGGCAATGGCAAAAAAGCTCTGATACATTGTGCGACGTCACGTGACGTCGCGAGTTTGACATGTCTGGCCTAATGTGTTGAGCTAATGAGATGCCCTATGTCTATAGCCCGTCATAGGAAGCAAAGAGGAAATGAAGCAATGAGAGCTTCAACTGATAGTATCGTCAGCTGTATAAATCTCAATCTTGGCTTTGATCATATTCTTAGTAATCACATATAGTGCCAGTTGTTCTGTACCAGCCTGCTACCGGCCCTGCAGAAAAGGCAGGGACAACCCCTTTTACAAGAAGGCAAGAGGCTGGAATTACGCCTGCCAAATTTATTGCTACAAAAACAAATAGAACCAGACACGAACCAAGAAACAGGAGCTTTTCAAGCGGTTGCCTTCAGCAAACCAGCCCTCCCACGCATTCCCCCTTAAATACAGTTCAGGGCGTGGCTTCTCTCTGCCTCCTTCCGAGGTGCCCCATTGCCTTCCTCTGTTTACTCCTGACTGACTGCCTCCTGCATCAGGCGTCCTTGAACAGGGCCAGCTGTGGGTCATCTTCATCCACGCTGTCAGGCTCACACAGCTGGGTCTGCGTCGTGACCAGATGAGAGGGGCCTGGCTGGGGGCTCTCATCAAGCTGTCCAACCCCCTCAGCAAGCTCTCCAACACCCCCCCCCCTCCTCCTCCTCCTCTGAGTCGTCCGACCCAACTGCCGAACCCACAGGCTGACCCTGAATCACAACACCAGTATTTTGGTGCATCTTATTTTGTTTCAGTAATTTCATTGCATCATGCATGAGTTATATAATTTGCATCCTCCCAGAAAGAGTGAAATTGAAAATGTTCTTCTTTCTTCAGAACGGGCGGACGTTCGCCATTGCCTCTGGTGGCAGTGGTGGGTAAATTATCTCCCAAAAGTCAGGGGAACAGTTTTCATCATTTCTTCCTAGGAGAGGAAATGCTGTCCGGAAACAAAACAGTTGCATCTTTGGTTTTCTTTTCTGTGACGGTGATAAGAACAAATGAACAGTGGAAAGAAGTAATTGTATGAATTTGCTCACAGTTTTCTTGATTAAAATGTACACATGTCATGCATTTTGCAATTAATAAGAACTGATGGTGGTACAGTGAAAAGAACCGACCTACACAGAAGGATATGGCATAACTGATTTCGGTTGTAATCTGTGGTTTCAGTATATAACAACACCTGTGATGAACGGGAATTTATGTGCAACAACCAGCAGTGCATCCCAAAACATTTTGTGTGCGACCACGATGATGACTGTGGTGATGGTTCTGATGAATCCCCAGATTGTGGTAAGTGCCGGCCTAGAATTAGCACTCAACCATGGGAGCAGCCACCATATAAATCAAATTTGGCTCTCTGAAGGCAAGTGAAATCAGCTGAAAGCAAAATAGTTATATTTTAATTTATCATTTAATATTATTGTGTGGACTATTTTAAGAGCTATGAGAAAAATATGCAAATTACGAAACTGTTTGCTGGCTTTTTTGATAGCTTGATTTGAAGAAAAGTTAGGCTGTAATTAAACTTTCACCATGTATGAAAGACATTCCCCAGTTGTTCTCTGAGAGCCAATTTGCTATAGAGGTTCTTACGTGAGCAAGTTGTTTTGGGGGCCCAGAAGCAGGTCCAGACAACCCTTGACCATACTGTAATTTTAGCTAACAGATATAGCAGTGATGGCGAACCTTTTAGAGGCCGAGTGCCCAAAATGCAACCCAAAACCCACTTATGTATCATCGGGTGCTGGGTGGGCGTGGCCCATTGGCTGGGGGTGGCCAATTAGGTGGGGGTGGCCCATTGGGTGGGTGAGGTTGTGGTGGTAACGGCAGACTGGGTGGGACTAAAAAGTTCAATCAATCAATTCCAACTTTGTGAGATCTTTTTTTTCCCCGCGAGAAGTTGAAATTGATTGATTGATTGAACCTTTTTTTTTTTGCACACGGTGGCGGCAGCTGAAAGCATGTGCGCCCACAGAAAGGGCTCTGCGTGCCACCTGTGGCACGCATGCCATAGGTTCGCCACCATGGAGATATAGCATGGACTCTTGCTTTGCGAGTTAGGTCATTTAGCAGTGTATTTTAATGTTCAAAGGAGACACATCACATGAACATAGACAAAGGAGTTCAGGTGCTGAGCATACAGGGTGCCCCCTCCCCAGTCAATTCACAGCTATCAGTTTTGTGAAGAAAAAAACTTTGGGAGAAAAAGGAAATTTTTAGCCCCACCCACTCTTTTAGTCATCCTGGACCTAGATTTGATGGTTTCGATTCCATTAGTTCAGTGTTTTTAACCATTGGCAGTTTTAAGGTGTGTGGACTGTTGTAGATAATGCCTGGACAGTTTGGTTGAAAAGGACTTGGGTAAGTGAGAATAATTTTTTTTTTAATCCCATTTATATCCCGCCCTTCTCCGAAGACTCAGGGCGGCTTACAATTTTAAAGCACAAATCAATGTGCTTAGCAATAGCCTTCATTCTATGTATATGCCTGGAAACTAGTCAAGGAGAGAAGCAACCTAGAACTAAGGAGAAACTTCCTGACAGTTAGAACAATTAACCAGTGGAACAACCTGCCTCCAGAGGTGGTGAATGCTCCAACACTGGAGGTTTTTAAGAAGAGACTGGACAGCCATTTGCCTGAAATGGTATAGGGTTTCCTGCCTGAGCAGGGGGTTGGACTAGATGACCTCCAAGGTCCCTTCCAACTTTATTATTATTATTATTATTATTATTATTATTATTATTATTATTATTATTATTATTATTATTATTATTGTTGTTGTTGTTGTTGTTGTTGTTGTTGTTGTTGTTATTATTATTATTATTATTATTATTATTATTATTATTATTATTATTATTATTATTATTATTATTATTATGGCTTTTGCCTCCCCCAAGCGGCATTATTACAAAGTCAGCTTAATTGCCCCCAACAATCTGGGTCCTCATTTTACCTACCTCGGAAGGATGGAAGGCTGAGTCAGCCTTGAGCCTGGTGGGACTCGAACCTGCACTAATTGCAGGCAGCTGGTGTTACTTAAGGAGGCATTAGCCCACTGCTCCACCAAGGCAATGGTATAAACGTGCAAGACAACAAGGGCACATTGTAACCAGCACTACCACTTCGAATTCGTTGGATCTTCATGTATTCCATGAGAACCTGAAGTGCCCTAATCTTTGGTTGAAAGTGATTTGTATGTTTTCCTAATTGTTTTCCAGCCGTTGACTAGGGCTGAGTGTTTCATATGCCCCAGACACATCTATGTGAGAAACCCAAGCAGAAAACAAAAGATCTGTAGGTGCATAAGTGAATGATTATAAGCCTGACCTGGATGTGTGTGTAACACGGATGTGTGACATTTAATCTGTTTAGTATATTTATGAATAAGTTATAAGGCTGCAGTAAAGATGTGCTGGTGAGAGACATAAACACCTGCATATTTTGATGGGAAGGCAAATGCTACGTTGCTTGCTGAAAACTCAAATGTTTTCCAGCAAATGTTATACAGATTGCGCGATGGCTTGAAGGGAAGATTGATCTATCAAAGATCAAGGTAGTTGTGTTTGACAAGAAAAATGGAGTGAAGAATTGCACGTTAGACATAAATGGTGAAAACGTAGAGGAAGCTGATGAATTTGTGTACCTCAGTAGAATGATAATTGAAGGCAGGGAAATGGAGAGGTTTCTAATACATGCAAATGCTGGTGGGTGGGTAGCATCCAATATGCTTCTCAAAAGAAGTGAAAATGCTCATGGATGACTATATTTACTTTATCACTTAGAAGTAAGATTTAGGGCTGTGAGGAGAAACATAAAAATAAGTTGAATGCAGGTTTGGGTTACTGAGGAAGTGTATATATTATAAAATAGGAGAGAGTCCAGGAGTTTGTACGTGCTGAATGAATTTACAAAATTGAGTAACTAGTATGGAAGAATTATGTTTAGGTACGTTTGGTGAGAGTATAAATGGGGATCAAATTACAGAACAGATATTCAGGCGATCCTTGACTTACCCCGTTCCATTTGGTGACTGTTCGAAATTACAACACCACTAAAAAAAGTGACTTATGACCATTTTTCACACTTATGACCATCTCCATGGTCACGTGATCAAAATTCAGACACTTGGCAACTGACTCATATCTATGACGGTTGCGGTGCCTCACGTGAACCCCTTTTGCAACCTATTGACAAGCAAAGTCAGTGGAGAAGCCAGGTTCACTTAACAACCGGGTTACTAACTTAACAGCTTCAGTGATTCACTTAACAACCATTGCAAGAAAGGTTGTGTAAAAAGGGGGCCAAATCCACTTAACAAAAGTTTCTCTTTAGCAACAGAAATTTTGGGCTGAGTTGTGGCTGTACGTTGAGGACTACCGTATAAAAGAAGGATGAATGAAAGGAAGGAAGGGCAGAATTGATGAGAAACTCAAAAAGAGAGTGATGGGAAGGTTAAAGAATGCATGACTTGGTGAATTGGAAGCAAGGATGATTTTCAAGCATAGAACAAAATGGAGAAGTACAACAAATAGTTCTGGTATAAATTAGATTGGTTAGGTTTCTATTTTTATCTCTTCGTTGCCTCACTGCTTCTTACGCTTTTCCTGCATTTTGCATAATATTACTTAGACTAAAGCAAATAGAGCATTCTTGAAATGTATGTCGATCCTGTCGTATGATTAAAAAAAAAGACACCGTTGTATCATGGCCTGATTTCTCCGCTTTCGGCCTTCCCCAGAGTACCCCACTTGTAGCTCCAACGAGTTCCGTTGTGCTAATGGCCGATGTCTGAGCAACAAACTGTGGGCGTGTGATGGCGAGTTTGACTGCCATGACCAATCTGATGAAGCCCCCAAGAATCCAAGATGCTCCAGCCCTGGTAGGTCTCCAAGGGTTTGGGGTTGGGGTGGTGGCCACTTGTACTTTTGTTGGTTTGTAGCAAGTCCATGGTCAGAAAGAGCGAGAACAAAATGGAGCTCTCTTTTAATTGGGTCTGTTCCTAGTTAATTAGTAACCCAGCATTGGGAATCTTCAATTAATCTCCCAACCTTTTCTATGCCCCGCACACTTAGAACGCTTCTGATATATTCTCGCACCCCTTACAAAAGTTCAAAATAACGGCAACAAATTATGCATATACACTATAATTTTGAAAAGCCAAGTTTTCGCACCCCCTGGAATATCGTCTCGCACCCCCAGTTAGGAACCCCTGATCTAGAGGGAGGAGTCGGATTGTTATACAGTATGGGAGCTGATCCCACCCCCCCCCTAGAGGGGTCCTGTCTTGTTCCATGACCACAGGTCAATGTCAATCTCATTTTTTAAAAAAGCTATAAAAAGTTACATTTAATTTATAAAGCTACAAATAAGTACATCCTCCACCTTGAGAGAGGCTTTGTAGAAGGTTTGTTACCTAACTGGAAGAGAACGCTGCGAAATCACTACTTGCACTCTTTTGAGTGACAAATTAGGGATCCAGTCTAAGCTTGAATTATTAATGATCATTCATTAAGTATCTTGTTTAGATAGTGAGGTCTTTTTATTACCAAGTGCTTTTGTTATTGAATTTTGTTTCATATTGTGGATAGAGATACACTGGAAGTTTTAGAGGGGGAGACCATGCATCGATGTCTAACGAAAGTTGTTTAAATATACAACTCTGGCTGGAAACAGGTTGACTCTCATGCAGAGGAGGTTGTGCTCGTTAGCTCTTGTGAGATGGCTTTAAAGCTGCAAATATGGAAAAGGGTACTTGGTGGGTGGGAGAAAAAACCCACTGCTTTGAGATCAGTCCTGATGATTTCTCACTATCCTTTCAGAGAGCAAGTGCAATGATACCTTTTATCTCTGCCACAATGAGCAGTGCATCTCCAACAGTTTGCTTTGTGACAACAACGATGATTGTGGCGATGGCTCTGATGAGCTGAACTGTTTCATCAATGAATGCCTGAACAAGAAACAGTCTGGCTGCTCCCAGGAGTGTGAGGACCTCAAAATTGGCTACAAGGTTGGGCTGTAGTTTCTTTTTTCCTCTGCTTTTGGGGAAGAGGGTGTATCAAGCCCAAACCCTACTGCCAGGCAGTTAGAGGTGGTATACTGTTTGATCTACTGTTGGAGCCAGAAAATTATCAGGTATATACTTTATTGTTAGTTTTCCCACCATGAAGTTACAAATTAATGGGCAGAGTATATGGCTTAGGTTCAAGAAGACCTAAGTATGGGCCATGCTTGATGAATCTACTTTGATATTTATTTTATTTATTTATTTTATTTGACTTATATACCGCCCTATTCCCATAGGACTCAGGGCGGTTTACGAGGCAATTAAAACCATACCATACAAAAGTTAAAATAAATTTAAAACAATTAATTAAATTTAAAGCCCAAAAGTTAAAAATTAAAACTTTAAAACCCATTATGCCATTAAACCTTGAGTATTTTAGGTTCTTAAATATGTCAAATCAATAAAATCATTTCTAGATGTAGAAATAGAGGTTTCACAGCTCAGGCATCTCAATTCACTAGAAATCCTTGTGCAATGTTTTCTTCACTTCATCATTATAATATAGAAAGAAAACTACTCTTACACAGCTGACTAGTTGGGAATGATCGATTCTAGTTGAGAACTAGCAGGAGATCGATATGTATTTTATATCTACCCCACAGCCTGCGTCATCCTGTCAATTGAGTTTGTTGTAAGGGTTAGGGTTAGGAAAAGAAAATATTTTTTTCTCCCCCAGCGAATGAGAGAGGGATTGTGTTTCCCAGGGCCCTCCCTATCAACATATAATGACTTTCTGCTGCCCCTGCAGTGCAGATGCCGCCCTGGGTTCCAGCTGAAGTATGATGGCAAGACTTGCATTGACATTGACGAGTGCACAACCACCTTTCCCTGCAGCCAGATTTGCATCAACACCCACGGAAGCTTTAAGTGCATGTGTGTAGAGGGCTACATTCTGAAGCTTGATGATCCAACCAGCTGCAAAGCTGTCACAGGTAACCCTGACTCTTCTGAGCTGCAAAAGTTCCTGACATTTGGGAGCGCGAGTCAAAGATTTAGAGTTTGGCAAAACCTGTTTGGAGGGCCAGGACTTGAGTAAGATGCGACAAATTGAAAGAGTGTCTCTTAGGTTGCTTCTGACCTCATTGGAATTAGTCCTGCGCCTCCGCCATAGTGGAAGTGTTTGGGGCTTGGAACACTTCAGCGGCAAAAGGTTTCTGATAGAAAAGCTGTATGTATGCGTAGCATGGGGCCTTCCCTATATGCTGTGTTTATCTGAGAAGCCATTTGGGTCTAATACTCAAGCCCCACCACCTGCTGAGTTACTAACTTCATAATTCCTGCTGTTTTTCAGAGGACACCTCACCTGGTGTCCTTCCTTTCTTTGCATCAGAAGTGCAAAAGGTGAAATAATTTCAATAATGCTGCCTTTTTACTTTTTCAGCTAGGTTCTGTGCTTGGGAAATTGACCAATCTTACTACAGATAAACATGTCTGTCTATCTATCTATCTATCTATCTATCTATCTATCTATCTATCTATCTATCTATCTATCTATCTATCTTTCTATCTATCTATCATCTATCTTGCTTAAAAAGATAAATATCAAACTGTCATTTAACTTTAAACCTTAAAATGTATACATGCAACATTGTGGAAAAGGAGTTAGACAGGTTCTTTGATTAGAATCAGCAGCTTAACAGCAGCTAAACAGAAAATCCATAATGGTGAAAAAGAGATGCTCCAGGCAGACAGCAAGCTTGCCTAAATAAACACTGTTTCCCTGTGAGATGGAAGAGGATGAAATTTAAGATAAAGATTACCGAAAGATTATTTTTTAAAAAAATATTCCCAGCCAGTCTGATGAATTGTAATGTAAGACTAAGGATACGCAATCATTTCCCCCCCCCTAATTTATAAATTGGAACATTAGACTTGACTCGGCAGGGCACACACAAAAGAAACAATTTAAGACAAACCTTGGGCAGAACATAAAGAGCCCTTTCTGCAGAAATAACCATTTATCTTAAAGCACAAACTCTTGCTTCCTCTTATCTGCCTTCCCTTCCCCCCCCCCCCTGGAAATTCAAGCTTTAAATGTGAGATTCTGAGAAACAATGTTGCTCCACTCTTTTCTCAATCTCAGTCCATAGCTTCTCTTTTGTGTCTGGTTCAGTGAACTGACAGTCCTGCTTCTTTTTATTTATTTATTTTTAAAGTAATTTTTACTAGGAGAAAACTTTTACAAAGATTTTAAAAACGACAGAAACAATGAAGAATAGGGAAAAAAAGATTATAAAGGGGTAAAAGAAAAAGTGAAGAACATTTTTTTTTAAAAAAAGGCAAGAAAAAGAAAGATACTGGAAAGAGCGACTTCCAATCTTCTTTGCAGAAGTTACAGATATAGCAGTTGCCATCTTCACACTCCCATACAGGTAGACTTAGACTTGCAACCATAATTGAGCTTCAAATTATGGTCATATAAGCTGTGCCAAATGTTAAATTGGTTACCACATCACCACCAGATTTTATATCCTTTTTTTGCAGCAGCAGCCACATAGTGAACATGGCAGTCATTAAAGAAATCCATTTTTCATAATCTTATTATTATTTTTTAGCCAGAAACAAGAACTAAATGCCAATTTCTGGCAAAAATAGTGTAAATCCAGGCCGTGTGACACTGCAAACAGCCATACATGTGGGCCAGGTACCGAGCCCCCCCCCACACCACAATGCAGTCACATAACTGTGAGAAGATAGGGCAGTGTTCTGTACCAGCCTACTACCGGCCCTGCAGGTAAGGCAGGGACAACCCCTTTACAAGAAGGCAAGAGGCTGGAACTAAGCCTGCCAAATTTATGGACACAAAAGCAAACAGAGCAAAAACAAGACACGAACCATGAAACAGGAGCTATTCAAACGGTTGCCTTCAGCAAACCAACCCTCTCACGCATTCCCCTTTTAAACAGTTCAGGGCGTGGCTTCTCTCTGCCTCCTTCCGAGGTGCCCCATTGCCTTCCTCTGTTTACTCCTGATTGACTGCCTCCTGCGTCGGGCGTCCTTGAACAGGGCCAGCTGTGGGTCATCTTCATCCACGCTGTCAGGCTCACACAGCTGGGTCTGCGTCGTAACCAGGTGGGGGGGGCCTGGCTGAGGGCTCTCATCAGCAAGCTCTCCAACCCCCTCAGCAACCTCTCCAACACCCCCCTCTGAATCGTCCAACCCAAATGCCGAACCCACAGGCTGACCCTGAATCACAACAGGGCAGCATCAGAACTTTGAATCCGAGTCACAAGTAGCCAAGGGATCGTACATTGTCACTTTGAATAGTCACTAAGCTACCAGCCATAAGTGGATGACTAGCTGTATCGTAGTTCCCTGCTGCCTGTTTTAAATCTCCTCTGACTCTTTCAAGATCTTAAATGTTGTATCTCCTGAATAATGGGAGTGATTGAAGCATCTCTCTGTATATCTACACAGCGGATTCCATTTGCAAGGTGATAGGAAGGTGAAAAATGAGGAAATTAGAGGCGCACTGGGATTTCCCAGCGTTTAGTGACCCTCTGACCCCCCCCTCCCTTATCTTTTACAGATGATGAACCTTTCTTGATTTTTGCTAATCGGTACTACCTAAGAAAGCTCAGTCTGGATGGCTCCAACTATACATTGATTAAACAGGTAATGTTGGGCGGGTGAGGGCCAAATATAAAGTCTGAATGTAATACTGGAATGGTTTATTCCTCAGCCACATGTAAGAATGTTTTTTTTTTGTCTTGATGGCTTTAGGGGCTGAATAATGCTGTAGCTTTGGACTTTGACTACCGGGAACAAATGATCTACTGGACTGATGTCACCACACAGGGCAGTATGATCCGCCGCATGAACATCAACGGCAGCAATGTACAGGTGAGTTTCCTGACCCATATGGCTTGTTTGCCTTCTGGCTGAAGCCTGTGCTCCCTTCTGAAAGGGTATGATCGGCTTTTCTGTACCCGAGCAGTTTTTCACTCCAGACTCAAGCAAAGCTCTGCTGAAGTGAAACTCTTTTCTCTCTTCCCATTCTAAGGCAAACACAGCTGGTCCCCGATAGGAGAGAGGTCCCAGTTCCTTCTCTTTTAGCTTTCTTTGATGTCCACCTTTTCTCCTCTGCGCTTCCAGGTTCTACACCGCACTGGGCTAAGCAATCCCGACGGACTGGCTGTGGACTGGGTGGGTGGAAACTTGTACTGGTGTGACAAGGGAAGAGATACTATTGAAGTGTCAAAGCTCAACGGGGCTTACCGCACCGTGCTGGTGAACACAGGACTCCGGGAGCCTCGAGCATTAGTGGTGGATGTACAGAATGGGTAAGTTTACCCAAAGGTATTAGGATTCATTTCCTTAGTCTGGCTGGCACCTGTCTTTATCCAACCTCTGCGTGCTTTGTTCATCCCTGACACACCCGGTGCATGAAAGATGTAATGTTTCATTCTTTTTACAGTTAACTAACTAATTTAGTCACTAAAGCCATGTAATAGAAAGCTTAAATGTTAAGAGTTAATGAACCAGAGTAGAAAATTCTGGGAATAGGCCATTTCTTGATCTATTGCCACTTTTTAAAGGACAGTCAGGTTCTGCTTAACTGACAAGGGGCAGCAGAAGTAGCAGACATCTCCCCTTTGTGAGATCCCTTTAGGTATAAAACAATTGGATGCATGAATTGGCTACAGTTTTTGACAACCGCTCTGCAGTGGAGCCTGGGGGCTTTGGCTTCATGGAAAAGATATAATGTTTTCCAATGTGTTAACCTTCTTGGAGGGGGAAATAGGATCTTTTTTCATATCTTGTTATATTGGATAGGGAAGCTTCTCTCACTTCTCTAGTGCAATGAATTTGTTGCCCATTATTGGCACCGTGTCCATTTTTATAAAACAGGTAGTCCTCGACTTACGGACCACAATCACAGGTAGTTGTTAAGTTAGTAACACTGCTTAAAGTATTACTAACTTAAAGTGAATCTGGCTTCCCCGTTGACTTTGCCTGTAAGAAGGTCATCAAAGGTGATCATATGATCCCGGACACTGCAACTGTCATAAATATGAGTCAGTTGCCAAGCATGTGAGTTTTGATTGCGTGACCATGGGGTATTGCAACGGTTGTAAGTGTGAAGAACAGTCATAAATCACTTTTTCCCAGTGCTGTTGTAACTTTGAAGAGTCACTAAATGAACTGTTGTAAGTTGAGGACTACCTGTACTATTTTATACCATTGTGAATTTAAGATTTTAACAAGGTAGGAGAAAGTAGAGAGTCAGTTTGCTCTAGAGCAGGGGTCTTCAAACCTGGCCCTTTTATGACTTGTGGACTTCAACTCCCAGAATTCCTCAGCCAGGCACACTGGCTGAGGAATTCTGGGAGTTGAAGTCTACAAGTCATAAAAGGGGCAAGTTTGAAGACCCGTGCTTTAGAGGTTAAGGCACCAGGCTAGAACTCTGAGTTCTAGTTCCACCTTAGGCATGAAAGCCAGCTGGGTGACTTCGGGCCAGTCACTCACTCTCTCAGGCCACAACATCAGGCTCGGGCAAAAAGCTGGTTGATTAATTCCTGTCACAACCAATGGAAAATGCTAGGATGAAAAACAAAACAAAACCCTGAACGATCACAGTCGTAGTCCTATGTTTATACCATTTCTTGCCCACTCCATTTGCTCTCTTCCAGATATTTATACTGGACTGACTGGGGTGACCATTCCCTGATTGGCAAGATAGGTATGGATGGTACCAACCGGAGTGTCATTGTGGAGACTAAGATCACCTGGCCCAATGGCCTCACCCTGGACTACATTAACAGTCGCATCTACTGGGCCGATGCCCGAGAGGACTACATTGAATTTGCTAGCCTGGATGGTTCCAACCGCCACATTGGTGAGTGAATTGTAACAGCTCACATTCATGTGCAGAGAGACTGAATAAAGTAGCCAGAAGAGGGCTCAGAAGATTGCACAGAAGACTGATGGGATGCATATTCCTCCCATGACTTCCAATTTCTCTCTATTTGATAACAAGAACAACAACAACAACAACAACAACAACAACAACAACAACAACAATAATAATAATAATAATAATAATAATAATAATAATAATAATAATAATAATAATAATAGAATTGGAAGGGACCTTGAAGGTCTTCCAGTCCAACCCCCTGCTCAGGCAGGAAACCCTATACCGGGAGTCTCCAACCCCTGGTCTGTGGATCGTTACCGGGCCGCAGCATGCCAGCAACCGATCCGCACAAACAAGCAAAGCCCCATCTGTGAGATGCATTCAGCACACAAAACCACACACACTCCAGTCCATGGAAAAACCTCTCTCCAAGGAACCGGTCCCTGGTGCCCCAAAAGCTGGGGGCCTCTGCCTTATACCATTTCAGACAAATGGTTGTCCAATCTCTTCTTAAAAAATGGAGCATTCACAACGTCTGGAGGCAGGTTGGAAAAAAAACATTTCAAAAATGTTTTTTCTCAGCTAGCTTTAATTTTGGTTTTAGAGTCTGTTTTTAAAGCCCCCCCCTTTATTGTCTCTTAACAAATGTTTTCCCTCTGCTCCTCCAGTAGCAGAGTTCCTTTGTTCCCTATTACTTTTTTTTATTGAAAAGTTTTACAAAGTTTAAGAAACATATAAATTGAACCCCCCTCCCCATCATCCCCCCTTCCCTCCCCCCCCCCGACTTCCCAAAGCAGAATACAGGGTATTATGTATAACAATCTTATACAAACATATGCTAAATAACTTTTAAAACATTAACAAACCTTCCACACTTTAACTCCCTTATAACAAAACTATAATAACACATCTTTTTAATTGCTAGAGATTATTCATAAGCTATTTGAAACATTTTAGTTTCATATTTAATTTGAATATAATCAATCCATCTTCTCCATTCCAAAATATATTTTTCTTGCGATTGCTCTTTCAAGTATGCTGAAACTTTTGTCATTTCAGCCATGTCCATTACTTTAAGTGTCCATTGTTCTATTGTTGGTAAGTCTTCTTTCTTCCAATATTGCGCCACCAGAAGTCTGGCTGCCGTTATTAAATGTAACATCAATTTAGTTTCTATAACAGAACAGTCCAAGATAATACCCAGTAAAAATAATTGTGGAGTGAATCTTATCTTTTTCTTAAAAACTTTTTGAAGAATCCACCATATTTTTATCCAAAAAGCTTTAACATTTTTACATGTCCACCATATATGATAATAAGTTGCCTCTTCACTACCACATCTCCAACACTTAGGTGGTTGATTTGAATACATACATGCTATTTTTTTGTTCCCTATTACTTTTGAGGCCTCTCATTGTATATCACTGACATATTTTTATTACAGTTAGGTATATATCACCTTTTCAGAGCCAGTATGATGTAATGCGAGATGAGGAATGCAGAATCCTGAGTTCTAGTTTTTCTTTAGACACACAAGTTACCAGGATAATCTTAAGTCAATTTCTATTAGGGCAAACAAATCAGCATCGGCTTCTGTAACAAGCTGGTTGAAAATTAAAACTCCTTGTTGCACCGTGCGTTAACAGCTTTGCTACAAGCTGCCTGCAGCAAACACAATGCAAAACAAGTGGACCCTACAAGTGGGACAAATAACAACAACAGCCTATATATCATCTTTCAGAATACATGTTCACCAGAGTCAATGAAAAATGACAGCATCAATAACAAAGCTCATTACACACAGAGAATAAATACAGCAGAACCATCTTTCTGGGCTCTGCCTATTTAAAAGTTTGGGGAGGGGGTTTTGCAGGTTATGCTCATTTCTCCTGTCAGATTATGTTTGTTGTAAGATTAAAGTATCTGGGACATTTTTTCATAAAGAGGAATAAGTGCTGTAAACTTCTTTTTTTTTGAAATAGAAATTGGAACTGGAAGAGTTGCCTCCTGTGCATACACAATGGCATTTGAATGCCAGCTTTTTATCACTTTAAGCACATGGTGAACTGCAGTTGTTGTGTGGTTTATTGTCCCATGTTATGTTTTGATATTTGTATTTCCTCACTGTAATGACCTTTGGATCAGCCAAATCAAGAAACAGAAGCAACAATCTCTGTGGTGATCATCATGAGAACAGATGTGCCAGCCAGAGCTGAACTGCAGTTTCCTTCCACTTATAAATTAGTGTCTTGGCTGGAACAAAGATGTATGATTGATTTGTTCATAGCTAAGAATGAACCAAAGTTTTAAAGTTGAGTCCAGACTTATTTGGATATCATTGGCAAAAGATGGGATAAAGCCCCATGCCTAGTCCTTCAATTTCCCCAAATTGGAAGCTGATTTTAAGATCAGTATGTGCAACATGTATACATATTTTACCTGGTTGCTCACTTTTAAAGTACCACTATTTTTAATTTCAGGAACCGCTACTCTGAATGACACAAATACATAAAATCATTCCAAGGGGTAATACAAGGAATTAAAAAATGGCAACTAGCAAGCACGAGGAGTTAGGGAAAACGGAATTCAATGCTTAAAATTTTTCACCTATTGCCATCATATTTTTTTCTTTTTTTATTCCTATTTTTCATTCCAACAGATAGATTAACAAAATGGAAAGAGGCATTTCAGTTGAACCCCACCTGTCATAAATGACTACCATATATACTTGCAAATAAGCCAATTATGAAAATTAAATCTGGCTTAATGCTCGGGCGATGCATTTTTCACGGTAGTTTGGTTAAAAATTCGAGGGTCAGCTTATTCCCAGATGGTCTTATCCGTGAATATATACAGTAAATATAAACAAACATACTGGGCTCATAAGCTACTCAAATCAAATCCAACTGTGAGTAATGTATATTCCTACCATCATAAATTAGGTTAAAAGCATACAGGGCAATGAAAAGCAAGCATATTTCATAAAAACGTTATAGCACTAATCCATTCAACCAAGCCAAAGATAACTTCTGTTGCACTAGGGAACAAGTTGTATTATATTAGCCCCCAAAGCCTAATGGAATAGATGCTTTTTGATGGATTTTCTTATTTAAAAAAACAACAGGAAAAGGGAATCTTTTGGGTAGCAAGGACCATATCAGAACAGGAGGAGCATTCTCAGCTGTGAATATTTTGCCATAGTACTGAGCAGATAATATCCTTGGCCCTAGGGCTCTGCATTCCCATTGCCTAGATCAGGGTTAGGCAACCTCGGCTCTTTTATGACTCATGGACTTCAACTCCCAAAATTCCTGAGTCAGTTATGCTATGCTGACTCAGGAATTCTGGGAGTTGAAGTCCATGAGTCATAAAAGAGCCGAGGTTGCCTACCCCTGGCCTAGATGTTCACTTGGCTCCTTTCGTGTTGCCACCAAGTGAAAATTACTCTTTCTTCTCCCACTGTAGTGCTGAACCAAGATATCCCCCACATCTTTGCCTTAACCCTCTTTGAAGATTACATTTATTGGACTGACTGGGAGACCAAATCCATCAACCGAGCCCACAAAACCACAGGGGCCAATAAGTCTGTGCTGATCAGCACTCTACATCGGCCCATGGATATCCACATCTACCATCCTTACAGGCAGCCAGATGGTAAGTATTCTCTGTAAGGGTGCTGAAAGGAGGAAGGAAGGTGTTACGCGTAGGAATCAGTCTTCAGTTACCGTATCATGGGGCAGTGTTAGACACAATAAAATGTGGAAATGTCCTTCAAGACATGGCCAGGGCAGAGATGGAAGGGCAGGTTGGTGGTGGTAAAAGCAAGGAGTCTTAACGCTGCCAAGTGCTAGCAGTTGATAACTGCTTCAGTGAGCCATGGTGGCAGTTGACAAATGATTAGAATGCAGTATTGCAGGCTGACTCTGTCCACTGCCAGCAGTTTGATTCTGACCTGCTCAAGGTTGACGTAGCCTTCCATCCTTCCGAGGTCGGTAAAATGAGGAGCCAGATTGTTGGGGGCAATAGGCTGACTCTGTGAACTGCTTAGAGAGGGCTGTAAAGTACTGTGAAGTGGAATATATATCAGTTGAAGTGCTATTGCTATACTGGAGGTCCAAGCACAGTAAACCAACCGCAGCTACTTTAGTGATGGAGAAAAATCCAACACTGTTGATCAGGACATGTTTCTTTTTATTTTCCTTCAGATAGATTTCATTCCTTTCTCTCACACGCACAGTAACTTTGGCATTCATTTGTTTGTAGTGGGTAGTGGGTAAGTGTGTTTGTGAATGCAAGAGAAGGTTTTTTTTTGGGGGGGGAGTCATGTTCTTTATATATGGCAAAGTACATTTTGATATCTTTGTGCAGTAGAGCAGGGATGAGATGTCTTTGTCAAAGGCCATATCACCACAAGCAGGTATTAACTACTGTAACCTGCATCTCTTTGTTGTCTTCCCTTAGTTCCTAACCACCCCTGCAAAACCAACAATGGCGGCTGCAGCAACTTGTGCCTGCTGTCGCCAGGAGGGAGCTTCAAGTGTGCATGTCCTACCAACTTCTATCTGGGTGCTGATGGTAAAACCTGCATCTCCAACTGCACTGCTAGTCAGGTAACCAGCTGGGGCACACAAACATTGCGCCATTACTTAGAAAGACTCTTTGTCAGGAATGCAGCTTCCATCTGCTCAAGGGTAGCATCCCCTTGAGGGCCACATTCTTAAGTAGCCAAGTCCAAATCTTTTGAAAAAAGGATGACTTATTTACAAAGCATAAGGGATTTTTTTTAAAAAAAACAACGAACTCTGATATCCTGTCAGAATTCCAAAAATGAAAAAGATGTGCCCATTGTTTATTTATTTATTTTTTGCCTTATAGTTTCTGGCCATCATAAAAGAGATGCTGATAGACCTCATGCAATCCTTAGGTCTCACTTTTTGCACCCTTGCTCTGTATTGATCCCCCTCGTCCATTGCTTTCTTAACGTGCTTCAGCACCGGGCAGGCAACCTTTTGGTGAAAAGAGACCATTTACAATTTTCAGTGAGGTAGAAACCGAGGATCCCTCAGAGATATCTTCATGGTCTGGTTATCTGGAATGGTGGTTTCTTGGGGTCAGAGTAGGAGATTTTGCATTTTAGGTGTACCACCGACTTTCAGCAGCACCATATCAGGAGGCTGTATGAGATGTCGAAGAGGATTGCGGGGCTGTCTTTAATTGCAGGCATCCAAATGCCGTTTGCTGCTGTTACATCTTAGGGAGACTTCCAAGCCAATGAAACGAAAGGCTTCCTCCCAATGTGAACATTTGTTCAATCCGTAGAGCTTCCAACCAGTGTATTCATTCAGTTGATCTTCAGTTGGAGAAAATAATCCCTTTTAACTGACCTCCTGGGGACAAAACAAGGGTGTTGTTTTTTTTAAAAAAATATTTTTTTATTTTAATTGGGGAAGAGTTGTGAGTTAACGTACGGGGCGATTAGAGATTGAGCTTCTATTTACAGCTTCCAATAGGCATTTCTTGGAGAACCTTTCTAAGCTTTAACGTAGCCAATGTCATTGGCTGCGGTTTGACTCGGAGTGATGGCTTATGTTCTTCTGACCATTACTTGGCCATTATTTCAGCATCGTTTCCTTTTCTTCCTGCCAGTTTGTCTGTAAGAATGACAAATGCATCCCTTTCTGGTGGAAATGTGACACCGAGGACGATTGTGGGGATCGTTCGGATGAGCCGGAGGATTGCCGTAAGTGAACTTTTGGGAGGAGACTTAGGAAGGAGAATCCCTTATCATAATTTTAGATGGATAATAATCCTGGCTCAAAACAGTGAGAGTGCCTAGGTAATAATTTTGAAGCACTGAAGTGAGTAAAATTTGTCTCTGATGTTTGGACCTGTCAGGCACTTTGGTTACTCTAGAACTGTAGGACCAACTCTCCTTTGAATTAAGTTCTACCTCTGTTGACTTAGTGGACATATCTAAGACTTTGGTAACATTACAGAAATAACTTGTCCTTGCTTTCTTCCTGAATATTTATTTCTTAACTTCCGGCCTACAGGCCTGAAATTTTTTCAGTAGTCCCCATCCACGTTTTAACAAGACCCAACCCTGCGTGCTTTTAAAGATCAACTGATACCACTTTGGGTCAGCATACTTAAGCGGCATTGATGAAGCGGCAAGGTCAAGGTTCAAATGAGCATCTCCTTCATTCAGAATTCCCACTGATTGCTCCATTGCTCCCTGTACACCGCCCTGAGTCCTTTGGGAGAAGGGCGGTATAGAAATTCAATTAATAAATAAATAAATTTCTAAGGTGTTAATAGCGCTAAAATAGATCCACCGAAAGGTATTACCCTTCCTTGTGTTATCAGCCTCCTGGATGACAGCCCTGTGCTTTTGGATTTGAGTTATTGCCCAAAGATCATTTGTTTGATTTCTCAAGGGTGTTTCATGGTTTCATAAGCACCCTGAAGCTGGTTCCCAAAGGTAAAGCATGTCCAAGCCTAATGCTAACACTGACATCATGGGATCTCTTATTGTGCTGTTCAGCTGTTAAGGAATGGAATCCAGGCAGTACTAACATAAAGGAAATATACCTCAGGGAGGACATCAAACTCCTCTAGCCATATATGAAACTTGCCAGCAATCCTTCAAAGAAGTATTCTTGCTGTGCGATGAGTAGCAGCTCATTGTTGCTAAAAGTAACTTGGGTGTGTTTTTGCACAGACCTAAATCCCAATTAGGTTAAAACCCCCAAACTGAAAATCCCCTGAATTTGATCGACAAATTAGGTTCCTTAGAGTAATGGAGTAATCTGGGATGGGGAAAAATGAGCTCCCCTGATGTAATTAAAATATAATTTTAATTTTAAAATGAAAAGTTATTGCTACCAGTTCGGAACATTTACAGAATGAGCAAGAAGGAGTAAAGTGCCTGGTAACAAACGGCTGTAAGATTCACTAGCTGACCGGCTTAAAGGAAAGAAAGAAAGTAGAACCTCAACCTGTTTTAAATCGCGATAGATCATCGACCCTGTTGGCATCGATGTGAGAAGTTTGGGGTCTTTTGGAAGTTTGGGCGTACTAAGTACACGTAGAGTAGCTCTCAGAGGCTTGTCTATTTATCTGCATCAAAAGTGATGAGGTTACTTCCTCTCTGCCAGCATCAGAAGCTATGAATCCTCTTCCAGATAAATGTTGGTCCTCATCACGCCAGCATTTTTCTAACCCTTGTGAGCTCCATGGCCCGTAGGCACCATCTTGCTTACCTTAGCGTAGTCCGAAGGATGGTGATTCTCCAGAGTCTTAGTCAGAAGTCCCCCCTTCCCCTTCACCAGCTGCCTGGCCCAAACGTGCATGTGGGATTGAAGTCTGGGACCTTTTGCTCGGAAATCTGTACTCTCCCAGTGAAGTAGAATTCAGAGGGAGCTTCTGCTCTTCTCTTTCCAGCTGAATTCAAGTGTCGCCCAGGGCAGTTCCAGTGCTCCACAGGAATCTGCACCAACCCAGCCTTCATTTGCGACGGGGACAATGACTGTCAGGACAACTCAGATGAAGCAAACTGTGGTAAGTACCCTCAGCTTTTCTGGATATTCCGCAGCAGAGGTTGGTCAGTTCCAACCAGAACACATTATTAACATGTCACCCCTTTATTTTAAAAGTTAGAAGTTCAAAGCCGTAGGTGACCAAGCCACCCCCCCTCCCCCCAATTCACCATTGACTCACTCGGAAAAGAGCGGAAATTGGAGAGAAGTTGTTGTTGGTGGTGATTTTAAAACAGTCATTTCTCAGAGGCTGGTATGAAGATCAGGGGGGGAAAAATCGCCTCCGTTCCCACAAATCCTCACGCTACGTTAAAAGCCCTCTGGACGAAACCTTTCCCGTTCCCGTTTCATTTTATTTTCCCTTTTGCTTTCCTTAACCTTTTTAAGCGGAAAGCAAAAAAAAAAGATCCGAGGCAGAACTGCTCTTTTCCTCCCTACTTCTCTCTTTCCCTGAAATTTCAGAGTGAACATAAGAAGTCTACGTACACGGGAGGGGCCAGCCTTTTAAGAATGACTGCCCTGGAAATAAATCCCATGAGAATGTCTGACAGATATTATTTATTTTTATTTTTTTATTTTATTTATTTATTTATTTTAATCCCATTTATATCCCGCCCTTCTCCGAAGACTCAGGGCGGCTTACAAGCTTAGCAGTAGCCTTCATTCTATGTATATGCCTGCTTATTAGGGCTTTCGCCCCCCCCCCCCCCAAGCGGCATTATTACAAAGTCAGCTTATTAGGATTGAAGGATGCATTTGGTCAGCCTTCTCTCCCTTAAAGTTGGATTCTTTTCTCTCTCTCTTCTCTGACAGAGGTGCACGTTTGCCTGCCCAGTCAGTTCAAATGCACCAATACCAATCGCTGCATCCCAGGCATTTTCCGTTGCAATGGGCAAGACAACTGTGGCGATGGAGAAGATGAGAAGGATTGTCGTAAGTTATGCAGAGAGTCCTTTTTCCTGCCGGTCTCTGTGCCAGGCTTGTCGAAAGATCAGATGTGCTTGCAACGATTAGCATAATCTCAGTAAACCTCCTGGGGATTTTGTTTGTCTGTGACAGCCAAATGACAGTTTATTGCTAATTCTGCAGCGTGCTAGGAAAATTGCATGCAAAAAGATGGAATTTTGCAGTCGGTCCTCACGATGCAGAGTAAATAAATCTGCAGGTGTTGAGGTTCAGGTTGAGCATCGAGCTTATTTTTCGGGATGTGGAAGCTCTGAGCCTTAGAAAACTGAATTCAGCTCAGAAGAAGAAAGTGAACAGATGTGGAATTAAAACACCTAGTACAGGTAGTCCTGGACTTGCAACAGTTCATTTAGTGACCAAAGTTACAAAGGCACTGAAAAAAGTGACATGACCCTTTTACAGACTTGCAACCTTTGCACCATCCCCAGAGTCACGTGATCAAAATTCAGATGCTTGGCAGCTGGTTCACATTTATGACCCATTGCTGTGTCCCAAGGTCATGAGATCCCCTTTTGCGACCTTCTGACAAGCAAAATCAATGGGGAAGCCAGATTCACTTAACAACCGGGTTACTAAGTTAACAATTGTGTCGAGAAAGGTCGAAAAATGAGGCAAAACTCACTTAACAAATGTCTCACTTAACAACAGCAATTTGGGGCTCAATTGTGGTCCTACGTCAAGGATCACCTGTATCATTTTCCTCAGTGGAAGGGCAGTAGCCAGCATATATAATGTGGGTCATTGTGTTCTGTACCAGCCTGCTACCGGCCCTGCAGAAAAGGCAGGGACAACCCCTTTACAAACGGCAAGAGGCTGGAATTAAGCCTGCCAAATTTATTAACATAAAACAGAGCAAAACAAGACACCAACCATGAAACAGGAGCTATGAAACAGGAACTATTCAAGCGGTTGCCTTCAGCAAACCAGCCCTCCCACGCATTCCCCTTTTATACAGTTCAGGGCGTGGCTTCTCTCTGCCTCCTTCCGAGGTGCCCCATTGCCTTCCTCTGTTTACTCCTGATTGACTGCCTCCTGCGTCGGGCATCCTTGAACAGGGCCAGCTGTGGGTCATCTTCATCCACGCTGTCAGGCTCACACAGCTGGGTCTGCGTCGTAACCAGGTGGGAGGGGCCTGGCTGAGGGCTCTCATCAGCAAGCTCTTCAACCCCCTCAGCAAGCTCTTCAACACCCCCCTCCTCCTCTGAGACGTCCGACCCAACTGCCGAACCCACAGGCTGACCCTGAATCACAACACATTGTCTGATTTTATAGAGTCAGTATTCATTACAGGGAACTCCCATTATATACTGGGGTTATCTCTTTCTTTTTTTTACAGCGGAAGTGACTTGTGCTCCAAACCAGTTCCAGTGTGCCATTACCAAACGCTGCATTCCACGAGTTTGGGTTTGTGACCGTGACAACGACTGCGTGGACGGATCCGATGAGCCTGCCAACTGCAGTAAGGCACTATGCGCACTATGGGAGCTGGCTCTGAGAAGGAGAGAATAGCCTCGTGTCCCCAAGAATGCCCAATGTCTTTGCTTTGGTCTTCCTTTTGTCCATTTGAGTCCCTAACTTGAAACCTGAAAAACTAACTGTTTAATGGCATTAGCCTTTCTGGACTATTAACGCTTATTGAAAATCCGCTCGGTTTTTGTTTACTTGAATATGTCTGCAACGAGAAAGCCTGTTAATGACCAGCTGGCTTTCTGTGCCTTGGTGGCTGGGTTATTTACACGTGCGGTTTTCAAAAAACGCAGTCGGCTTGTGCCTCATTTTGGAGGGCCCTTTCATTTCTTCAATCCTTTTCACTCATATAGCACAAATGAGATGTGGCCTGGATGAATTCCGGTGCAAGGATTCTGGCCGATGCATCCCAGCGCGTTGGAAATGTGATGGCGAGGATGACTGCGGGGATGGTTCAGATGAGCCCAAGGAAGAATGTGGTAAGTTGACCATATAGCATGGGTGGCTGGCTACGTTTGGAAAGGATAGGGGCTGGCAGGCGTGTGTGCACATCCCCCTTCCCAAGAATTTGGGCAGATGCACCCTTTTGGGACAAGCTGTTTGGTTCCACTCTTTTGCTAACAGCAGCCTTTTTACGTTGCCCATTGTGTGCTACAGTGAGGGATAAAGGTTCCCCAGTGTTACAATGTGGTGCAAAACTATTCCACATACAATTAGAAAATTCTCCTCGGGAGCATGTGCGATTTGATTTTTACTGCAATTTTCTTTAGCAATGCTGTTCGTTTCTTTTGCTTTTTTTTTTCCCCTTACCTCTCCACAATTGCACATTCTTCATTTTTAGATGAGCGGACTTGTGAGCCCTACCAGTTCCGCTGCAGGAACAACCGCTGTGTTCCAGGCCGCTGGCAATGTGACTATGACAACGACTGTGGGGATAACTCGGATGAGGAGACCTGTAGTATGTGCCCACTTCAACCTTATGCTACCATGTTTGCAGGCGGGGGGGGGGGAACGACCTTTTCTTACCTTTTCTTATCTACTCATGCCTAATCTTAGCAAGATTGTGTAAAACGAGAATTGCTTGTAGACAAATGGGTGCTGAATAAAGCAGGGATCTCTTCCCATCGGAAAAGTTCCCATTAGTGAGCGTAAGACGCGATAAAGAATTGAGCTACAGAAAATACTGGCTGGGTTTCAAGTTCAGTAGCTATAATTTGAGAAGAGGAATGTGGTGTGCTGCTTGAGCCATGCACCCAATTAGACAAATACTTCCCTTGCATTTTTTTCCTGTGCCGGTTCCTGTGACCATCTCAGCTGGTGGTACCTGGGTGAAAATAACTTCTTTGCAATTATCATATCCCCAACCAGATAGGCCTGAGGACAGGTAACAGGAAGACTCGATTGTGCATATCTTACAGAATCATTTTGTTTTTTAGTAAACTACCTTGAATAAGACGCGGTGGCTCAGTGGGTTAGGACGCTGAGCTTGTCGATCAGAAGATCGGCAGTTTGGTGGGTCAAATCCCGAGTGCCGCGTAACAGAGTGAGCTGCTGTTACTCGTCCCAGCTTCTGCCAACCTAGCAGTTCGAAAGCACGTAAAAATGCAAGTAGAAAAATAGGGACCACTACGGTGGGAAGGTAACAGCGTTCCGTGCACCTTTGGCGTCTAGTCATGCCGGCCACATGACCACGGAGACGTCCTCGGACAAGTGCTGGCTCTTCGGCTTTGAAACGGAGATGAGCACCGGCCCCTAGAGTCGGAAATGACTAGCACGCATGTGCGGGGGAACCTTTACCTTTACCTTGAATAGTCTTTTCTACCTGCGTAGTTTTCATCTTCTGTTACCAAACCTTTGGGGTGTGCTTTTCATGTACACTTGCCCTTCCCAAGATAACTTAACAGGTACCCTGGTCAGATGAATATTTCAGTTTTTTTTTTTAACGGTTGTATGCAATATTCTCGGGTGAATTGTCCAGAATGCAAACTTGCTGAATGCTCTGGATATTGATCGGACTGATGAGGCCATCAAGATGTTCAAAAAGACAATCAGTCTTTGGTATCTCAAGATGGAAGGGAATTTCCATAGACTGAACGGTAATCATTCTGCTGTTGCTGTTTGGTATCAAATGACCAGGATAATAAAAATATCCAACAGGCTGATAAAGATAAAGATAAAAGTCAGACAAATGATCTGTCACAAAATAATGCTTTCATAAAACCCTTGAGTGTTGCCGTGAACCAAGGCCTCCAGCAATAATTATAAACCTTTAAAATAGCTACCATGCCTCATCTCTTTTCCCCCTCCCCACTAACTCCTTTAGCTGCTAGAACATGACTTGACTTCTTTTGGTTTGTTCCTTACCATACTGTGTAATTTGAGTTTGTGCCATTTCACTTCATCTTATGTTTTTCTCCATTTTCATACTGTCGTATCGGGGCTTGAAGAGGTAGGTTTCTGTCAAAAATGTTTTCCTTCCCCTTTAAAACTTGTAACTGTGTTGAAAGGAGGGGAAAAAAGGGATTATTTGGAGGCTTCATCTGTATTCCCATGTATTTGCCTCTGTATTCCTTTTGCAGGACTGTAATGGAGGTTTCTCTGTGTGATGCTCGCTACTTCTTTTTTCAAGTTGATTCAACTATATAGCAAAGCAGGCTGAACGGTCTTACCTCTTAATATCTCTACTATCCCTTCCTTTATTGTAGTGTTTTGAGAAAAGAGCCCAAAACTGAAACAGCCAATTGCGACACAGTAAACATTGGACAATCAGTGGTTACTATTTGAGGGTATAAGCATTGGTTCTGTCCTAGCGCTTCCTTTGGGTCAGACTTTAGGAAATTAGACTTGTTTTCTGAAACTCCCCATCAGTAAAGATGATAACCACTGTAGAAATTGCCTCTCTCTAATGCAATTTCCTGTGTTGCAAATAATTATAGCAATAGAGTAAAAACAACAACCCCCCCCCAATAACTTAATAAGCAAGTTGAAAGTGAACATAGTATCTGCTTGGTTCTGTAAATCGAGGGCAGGGGTGTCAAACTGCTGGCCCTCGGGCCGGATGCGTCATGGCGAAACCGCGCCCACCCCATTGCCGGCAATGGGAAAGAAGTCACGAATACGTCACGACACGTCACGTGACGTTACGAGTTTGACACCCCTGATCCAGGGGATTCTTTGCACGTTAACTTTTTATGTGGCAGGGAGGCAAGGAGACACCCAGAAACTTTCAAATAATGGTGTGGAATCTCCCACTAAGGATCTCTAAATTAGGAGTGGACAGAAGGTAGATTGCAATCTTCTGGTAGAAGTCTGGATGATTTACAGTAGTTTCATAAGTGTCTCTTGCTCTCAGTTGTATAACAAATAATAAAACCATCTTACTTTCTCAGAGTTAGGCAGTTAAATCAAAAGTAGGATAAAGGCAGGTATGGATATTACGGGAAAGGATTGTGACTTCAGTACTTCTGCTGAAACTGGCTCTTAAACCGAATATGTCCAGGCTTTTCCTTGACTTTTACGTACGTTCCCTATCCTGCATAAGGTTCTCCTTTATGGATCTCTATTTAAGAACAAGACTTATTCCCCAATCCTGAAGCTTACTCTCCTAATTGTGTTACCAGGAGCAGAGATTAAGAAATTTGAACCTGTTCCTGTTTTCCACACTTGACATTTAGTAATCTCTTGAAGGAACTTGCTGGCAACCACAAAATGAATATGGTGTGGTATGCAAGCTCTTCAGCCATCAGGTGAACAGGCCAAAGTTCACAAGTTGAGAAAGCTGAGCTGAGATTGTTAGTGTGGCAGAAGCTGCTGTTTTATTTATTTCTTTATTAAATTTGTTTGCCACCTATCTTGCCCCAAGGCGATTGTTGTGGGTAATATGGTTGATACACACTTAGAAATCATTGTCCTGCTATCTCTCTCTCTCTCTCTCTCTCTCTCTTTACTCTCACCCTAACTTTTTCTTTTGGCTTTTCCTTTGTTCTGTTTCTAGTCAAACTAAAGAATTTGCTATGTTACAGTAATCAGGCTACTTACGCCTACCCTGTGAGGCACTTAAAATAAGCAATGATGTTAATCTGTGAATTGTAGAGTAGCCACAACTCCTTACATGTGTGTTCAAGCTTTCCAACCCATATTTCTCTCTGCTTTCTCTGCTTACAGAGCCCAGGCCTTGCTCCGAAAGTGAGTTCTCTTGCGCCAATGGCCGTTGCATTGCAGGCCGTTGGAAGTGTGATGGGGACCATGATTGTGCTGATGGCTCTGATGAGGTAAGGCCCAAGCGTGGAAAGTGGCAAGAAAGAAGATAGGATGAGCGTGCAGCAGCTTTCACAACTAGCTTCTGCTCTTCAGCTTGAATACTTACAGTAGCCCTCACCTGCTTGAAGCTGTCCAAAAGTGTTTTGAGTATAATTTCTATGGTCTTTGTAGACATGGATCAAATGTTTACGGAAATTGTAGCTTTCATATCTAATTAATATCTACTTGGGGAAAATGGTCTTGTTATGAGTAAATAGAATTTTACTTGCGTGCTGGGATCAGCATAGCCCGAGCTAAGAAAATTTTGTTTTCAAGGAATTGTTGTAGATGAAAAAACCTGGGCTAGGCTGGCGTGCATATTAGGAAAAAAACCTGGAAGTGTAAACATGAATTACTGAGTAACAGAATATGTAACTGTTGGGAAAAACCCATCAGAAAGCTTTGATGGAAGGATCTTCTTTAGAAATTAGATGAATGTTTTTATCTAATGCTGGTTCTTGGGGGGGGGGGGAAATCATGCTTTGATTTTATATGACATCCACTTAGTTTTGCGTTCTTTGTTCCCTTCCTGTGTAATTCCATAAAGTAATTTGTTACAATCTGAAAGTCCTATTGCAATTATTAGGACATTAAGGCTCAACAACCTCTGCTGCTTAGGAAAGCATTATAGATCCAGATAGAGCAATAACCTTGCGTGATACAAAACAGCTCCAGATCTCTGCTGTCTGACCTGAAAGGCCCCCAAACCTTGTTCCTCCACAGAAAGAATGCAAGCCACGCTGTGAGCAAGACCAGTTCCACTGCAAGAGTGGCCACTGCATCCCACTGCGATGGCGCTGTGATGCTGATGCCGATTGCATGGATGGCAGTGATGAGGAAGACTGTGGCACAAGAGGTAAAGGCAACCACGGTTTCTTCCCTCGGAAGAATGGATGAGAATTCTATTCCAAAACTAGGAGTCAGATCCAAGTACCCAGATCTCAGTTTTTCATCTATGGGGTGACGTCTGTATGCAGCCCTTGGCCATAAGATATGCTGACTAGATAACTCTGAGAGTTGAAGTTCATACTATCTTGACTCTGCTGAGATTAAGAACCACTGGTGTAAGTGGAGAGCAGGCCATGTACCTACAAGGATCCCTGTTAGGATACCGAGGCCTTTTCAGCCACGCAAGGATGCCAGACATAAATACTGTCCTGGATCTGGTAGTATGTGTGGATTCCTGGTTGTGGAACTTGTCATTGCTTTTTTTTACATCCTTTGATACTACTCACAACTTAGGTGGGATATGCAATGCTCAAGAATGAGGTTGCAGCTTCCATGCTTTTGTGGCTTCTTTATAGTGCGGACTTGCCCTCTTGATGAGTTCCAGTGTAACAACACTCTGTGCAAGCCACTGGCCTGGAAATGTGATGGTGAGGATGACTGTGGTGACAATTCTGATGAAAATCCCGAAGAATGCTGTGAGTATTCTTGCTCCTGTGATTAAGTCCTGCTTCTCTTGATCGTCATTTTCTCTTTTCAGCTAATTGGCTAGGAGCTTCAGAGGGAACTAGGGGTACCCAGAACATAGGCTTTGGCAATTATACAAGCCAAAATCAATGCCTCCTTCTCTCAGATTATTGTTCTGTTCCAGCCTACGACCGGCCCTGTTTGAATGTCAGGGACAACCCCTTTTTATAATCAACAGGCTGGAAATAACCCAACCAAACTTATTTACAAAAGTTAAACGAAAAGTTCAAACAAGATTTAAACCAAAAAGGTTAAAAAAGAGTTAAACAATAACAGACCAGGACTCTATCAGAAGCTCTTCAAATGGTTGCCTTCAGCAACCAGCACCTCCCACACATTCCCCTTTTAACAGCAGTCCTAAGGCGTGGCTTCTCATTGCCTCCTCCCGAGTTGCCTCATTGCTTTCCTCTGCTCAGTTCTGCTAGATTGCCTCCTGCTCCTAGCGTCCCTGAACAGAGCCAGCTGTGGATCGTCTTCTTCCAATCCTTCCCTCACACAGCTGGGTCTGAGGAGGAACCAGACAGGAGGGGCCAGGCTGAGAGTTCTGCGGTGCCTCAGAACCTTCCTCTGACACCAAAGGCTCTCCAAACCCCTCCTCCTCCTCCTCTTCAGAATCATCCGACTCAGCTGCTGAAACCACAGGCTGACGCTGAATCACAACACTTATCACCACGCTTCCAGTTGGGAACATCCTACTCTCAGGAGTTGAGGTTCCCAGGAATTCCAGAATGACTTTGGGAAAGAAGCAATGGGTTTTGTGCCATATTCTGGGAGGAAGCTGACTCTTTACTGTATCCAGTATAAGGAAGGCTTACAAGATTGTCACTTTGAAAATGAAGCAGTTCTGATTCACACGGGATGAAACTGGAGGAATTTCACCAGGGCCCCTTGATCTCATGAAGGAGGGTTTTTTTAAAAGATGCAGAATCTGAAAAACTGTTAGGCTTTTGGGCTGTTAGGCTTTTGAACGGGAAATAGTTTTATGCAGAATCTGAAAAACTGTTAGGCTTTTGGGCTGTTAGGCTTTTGAACGGGAAATAGTTTTATAAACTTTATGCATAATTGACTTGCGAGGCCGGTGTGTTGTGCAATTAGCTCACATGGTATAATAAGATGGAGGGTTTGTGTCACTGTGAGTTGGGGGTGGGGGCACAAAGGGAGGTTTAGCCAATCTCATATACATGGTTGTACTTTGACAATAAAGGTTCATTCATTATAAAACCATTGTTTCACATCAGCCGCAAAGTTGTTGGTACATTGAGAAACAAGCCAAGACAAAACGTTGCAGGGATTAGAGTATAAAACCAAAACTTGTGAATTGTTTGTTCACTACAGATATGCAAATATTAAAAACCCTGTTGGTTATACTGTCTATATTATTAGGTCAGAGTTTGGGTTACCATTTTTTCCTACAGGTCAAAAAACAACAACAACAACAACATGAAGAATGTTTCATAACAGTTTATATTTACAAGTCTCAAAATATACAAGTGTATATTTCTTGTAATTTGCATCCAATAAGAGTGGCCCAAGAATTTTTTAAAATAAAAATGTAAATTGTCCTAACACTTGTTTATTTTAAAGGTGAACTTCACCAATGGTGAAGTCCCCCGTGGTGCAAAGTCCAATTAATTTCTGGTGACAATTCTTTACATCCCTTATGTTCGAATCCCCAATTAGCCACAAAAGCCAGACGTTGATCTGAAGAGTTACCTGCTCTTAAACCTTTCTCACACAGGGACGTGCGTTCTTGGAAGGAGGGGCTGAGGGGAAAGAGAAGCGAGAGAATTTTATAAACCACCTTTAATTCCTAGAGGTAGAAAAAACCTCTAGGGAGGGTTGGGAAAGCTGCTAACCACAGCACGTTCAAGACAGAGCTGGGTAGATCCATACAGGAAGGCAGACACCTCTTTAGTTGTCAGGTGAAACAGTCTCATATCCCCCACAGTTTACCATTCAAATAAGGCAGCTGCGCTGAGAGGTTGGCCATAGTCTCTCAGAAGTCAGAGGTGTAAAAAGTGGGCTTCCGGTACAGCCAGAAACCACTGCTATACTCCCTCATTTTCTCAACCGGAGGGTGAGAGGCCCGGGGGAAAAAAAAGGAGACAGGGTCCAGCATCCTACACAGCCCTGCCAATTTGTATTTTCCACAGTGGAATGAACGAATGGGAAGCAGGGACCAACCACCAAATCATTCTGGTTCGCCTTTTTTACTCTTTCTCTTTGCTTCTGTTCTCTAATGCAGTGAAATTCCAGTGCCCTCCCAACAGGCCGTTCCGTTGCAAGAACGATCGTGTGTGTCTGTGGATTGGCCGCCAGTGTGATGGCATCGACAACTGCGGTGATGGCACTGATGAGCAGTTCTGTGGTGAGCGTTTTCTGCTGTCTCCTCTAAGATTTGCAGAAGCATGGCAAACTCTCCCCACGAGTAATGTTTTCCCGCATTAGAATTATCCCTAAACTTCTAACTATTTTCCCCTAAGTTAAAACAAAGACTCTTGTCAAAGCAAACTCAGTTTCTGAATAAATAAACTTGGCAGCACTCCTGAAATACAGGTTCTCCTCAACTTACGAGCTGTCACTGACTTCAGAGTTACAACAGACCTTCCTGGGGGGGGTGGGAGGTACTTACAACCCAGTTCCAATGTCCCCCCCTGCAGTCACATGACTGCATGTCAGGCATTTGGTAACTGGCCCACATTTACTGCCATTTGCAGCGTCCTACAATCTTGTGACTGCGTTTTACCAAACTTTTAACATCTATTTTTGGTTTTCAGCAAAATCAAGCCATAGCAAACTCTGGGTTCACTTAATGACCACAGTGGTTGCTTAATGACCACCACAAAAAATGGTAATAAAATCAGATCAGTGACATGGGTTGCCCATTTTTACAACCGTCACAACTGACAGCCATAATGGGCAGGTTCCATCACAGTCGTAAGTCAAGGATTACATGTAGCTTGCCATTACCTCATACTGGAATATTACCATCTATAGCCCTGACAGTAAATATTAACAACTATAGCCCTGGCAATGGCAGTGGTCTGCCATTACCTCATTCTGAGGTATTATCAGTTATAGCCTGAGTAATTCCAGATGGTCTGTCATCCAAGCCTGATCTGCTTAGCTTTTTTGGAATCAATCAAGTTTGGGAAGATTGCTCTAGAGCAGGGGTCCTCAACCTTGGCAAATTTTAAGACTTGTGGACTTCAACTCTCAGAATTCCTCAGCCAGCTTTGCTGAGTTGAAATCCACAAGTCTTAAAGTTGCCACGGCTGAGGACCCTGCTCTAGAATAGTCTTCATTTCAAGGAGTTCCCCCTGTGTTTCTGCATGAGTCATGGCCCTAAGCTTCCTAAGAAAAAAGAGACAAGATGGGAGCAGTGACTTGTGTGGAGCTAAACAGCATTCACAGTGGATGACTTTACTTGCCTTGCCACCCGAGGTGATAGAAAAATCCAGTCGCCTCTGTGGAGATGCAGACTAGATTGATGATTCTTTGGAAGGGAGGACCAGGGAACGAAAGAGATCGAATTGTGGCGTTGTGATGCATTCCTTTGGCTCCTCACTGGCATCGTTTTAATCACAGATTCACCAACCACCAGGCCTAGGAGCTGCAGCCATGAGAAGAATGAGTTCCTGTGCACAAATGGGAAATGTATCAGCGCCGAGCATCGCTGCAACTTTTTCGACGACTGTGGAGATGGTTCTGACGAGGACAATTGCTTGCAGGGTGAGGGGACAAATCACCGAATGTGGATAATCTTGGGTAGCAGAGGAGATGTTATTTTTTGCTTCAGGTGTGGGGGAGGGAGGGTTAGCTTGGAGTACAGAAGGAGAATTGTCAGTATGGTATGATGAAACTCCAAGTGGTTTGCCCGATTACATGCTCACACCCCCACCTGTTGTCCTATCTCTCTTGTTGGTGCCGCTGATGAAACATTTGCTTATTCCCGTTTTCTGCTTGCAGATCCCAAGACGTATGGCTGTCACACCAATGTAACCATGTGTGGTGATGAAGCCAAATGTATCCAGACCCCCTCATCTGTTTACTGCACCTGCCGCAGTGGCTTTCAGAAAGTGCCAGGCAAGAATTTCTGCCAAGGTATGAGGCCAATTGTGTCCAATGGATGCTATAAATATATTTATTGTGTGTGTAAAAAAAAAGGTATTCTTACGAAACTCCCTTCTCCTTTTTAAAGTCTCTAACAAAGCTTGGTCCATTTCAAACAACAATCTAGGAAATCAGCCTAGCATTATATGCATTTGTTAAAAACAAAATCTAAAATGTTTTGGTTGTCTGGCAATCTATGTCACCATCTGTCAATACGAAAGAAGACCTTTTGTAATCCAGGAGGGAAAGGAACCACTTGAGTGCAACCTGTTCTGGGTTTTTGGAATCAATCAAGTTTGGGTAGGTCCTTCTAGAACGGTCTTCAAGGAGGTTCCCCCTGTGTCTCTGCATAAGTCACGGTCCTCAGTTTCCTGAGTGAAAAAGAAGCAAGATTGGAGCAGTGATTTGTGTGGAGATACAACAGGCAGCATTCACAGTGGATGCATTTTCTTGCCTTGCCAGTAATTTGTATTTATATTTTGTATTTATATGTTTGCTCCATTCATCTGTCTCCTATTCTGTTTTACTCTATCCTACCTAGATTCCACATTTATATCTCTTTGGAATCTTTATACTCTGTTCTGGGTTCATTGCCACTCTGAAGGGAGACGGCTGGAAACAGCACCTGCGCATATGCCAGGTCATCTGGGTTACTTAGAAGCCATTGTATCTGATAGCACTTAGTGAATTAAGGCTGGTAAAAAATGTTGCTATTTAAGCAGGTCTTTTTGCTTTTTCTTGACATGCAGCAGCAGGAGTTTCCATCTTTAGGCACCCGCTATGGGGGGTGGGGGGGAATCTAGCGACAATCTCTCTAACCTCTCCACCAAAGTTGGTCTTATCGTCTGTGCATCTGCTCTTCCCTTGCAAAGAGCAAGGGGAAGTCATCACCTCTATATATTTCGTGACCGGGGTCCGGGGTGGGGGGGAAAGAAAGAGAGAGAGAGCGAGCTTTTGTGCTGTTGATTTTGATTTTGAATCTTTGTTCGTGTGTGTGTGTGTGTGTGTGTGTGTGTGCATGTGTTGCATTGTTGCTTTTTAAAATTGTTTCCAGCTCTGGCAGTCTTCAAGGACGAAAGGCTGGAATCTTTGTATTAAGGCAGGGGTGTCAAACTCAATTTCATTGAGGGCCACATCAGCATTGTGGTTGCCCTCGGGGGGGGGGGCGGGTGGGTATGGCTATGATGGGTGTGGCCTACTGGTTGGGTGTGGCTAGGATGGGCATGGCCTACTGGGTGGGCGTGGCCAGCTTGACATCACTTGCTTCAGGGGTTCCTGGGTAGGTCTGGGGCAGATCTGAGGGTCTCTGGCAGAGGAGGATGGGACCGGGGCGAGTGCCGGGACATGGTCCCTCCCTCCCTTCCATCCTCTGTTCTTTCCTTCCTCCTTCCCACCCTCCATTCCTTCCTCCCTGTTCCTTCCTTCCTCTCTCCCTTTTTCCCTCCCTCCCTCTCACCCACCCTCTGTCCTTCCCTTCCTTTGCCTTCTCTTCTCTTTCCTTCCCCCCCCCCCGCACTCGGGAAGGGGTGATGGGAGAGGGAGGGATTGCCAGCACTAATATGCTGCCGCTGGCCATTCCTATATATGTGGGTGGGTGGGGGCAGTCCCATTGAAAGGGATGCCTGGTGACTGCAAGGCTGGAGCTGCTGATGGGGGGGTGGGGGTGCTGATCTACAACCTGGTTGCATCCATCAAAGCCAGAAGACACTCAGCCTAAGATCGACTGGAACCAGCAAGGAGCTGCCCTGCCACCTCTGTCCTGGCCCCCAGGTGTGCACACAGGAGACAGCCAGTGCTGGCATCCTGGCTGAAGTCAGCCTGCAGGGCAAGACAGCCAGCAGGGATGCCAGACTCTACTTGTGTGCACATCCAGGGGGTGGAGTGGGGCTGCCCTGTGGATTTAAGACTGAGTGTATTCTGGCTTTGATGGATGCAATCAAGTTGTAGATCAGCGCCAACCCCACCACCACCTCCACCCTCGCAGCCACAAGGCATCGCTTTCATTGGCACAGACCCCCACACAGGATAGCAAGACCAGCAGCAACATGGCAGCGCTGGCAATCTCTCCCCCTCCCATCACCCCTTCCTGAGCATTGAGGAAGGAAAGAAGAGAAGGAAGGAAGGAAGGAAGTGTAGCGGAGAGGGGAATTGGGGGGATCAGCACTGGCTGGGAGGCTTTTCCAGAACTCTGAGGATTCAGCAGAGAGGTCGGGAGCTCCAGAGGCCTCTGCGGAGGCTGGGGGCAGGGCGGGGCTCTTGGGGAGGGATTTCTAAAGGGGAAGAAGAGATTGACCGGGGGAAGAAAATTTTAGTTTCTCTTTTCCGGAGAGACAAGCCAGAAGGAGGGAGAGTGAGGTAGGAAGGCAAAAAGGTTTTTTATTCTCTCTCCAGAGAATAAACTTCCTACCTCGCTCTCTCTCCTTTTGGCTTGTCTCTCCAGGTGCAGCGGGCCAGTCCTTCGCTCTTTTCAAAGCAGGTCCCTGGGCTGGATGGAACCACGTCGGGCCGCATCCAGCCCGCGGGCCTTGTGTTTGACACATCTGTATTAAGGAAACAAAATAAGGGGAGCAACTGCCACAGGATTACAGAGTCCCTAATTGGACTCTGTGTGGCTGATGCAAGGCCTGGGAAAGTCTACCAATAGCACTAGACCAGGGGTAGGCAACCTCGGCTCTTTTATGACTCATGGACTTCAACTCCCAGAATTCCTGAGCCAGCTTGGCTGGCTCAGGAATTCTGGGAGTTGAAGTCCATGAGTCATAAAAGAGCCGAGGTTGCCTACCCCTGCACTAGACTGATAAGCATCCTCATCAGCCAGTGGTACTCACTGCTTGCCAGAAGTGTTGAAACTATAATTTGAACTTTCCTCTAAAACAGACATGTCAAACACAAGGCCCGGGGGCCAGATCCGGCCCGCGAAGTGGTTTCATGCGGCCCGCGAAGCCATCCTGGAAACAGTGACGGAACGGCCCCCACTGCCTTGGCCCTGGCCCAGAGACCCTCCTTCTGCCAGAGACCCCCAGATCTGTCCCACTCCTGCCCAGGCCCCCATAGGCACCCTTGATGCGAACGATGTAGAGTTGGCCATGCCCACCCAGTAGGCCATATGCACTCTAGCCACGTCTACCCAGTAGGCCACGCCCACCCAGGCCTCACCCACCCAGCCCCCTGAGGGCAACCGCAATGCTGATGCGGCCCTCAATGAAATTGAGTTTGACACCCCTGCTCTAAAACTTTACATTAATCCTTCCCCACCCACCACCCCCACCCTCCGCTAATGACAGGAACTGCAGGCAAGTCAATTTTTGCAATCTACTCCTTAGTGCTAAATTAACACTTGATTGGCAGTGAGATGGAGCACAGGGAAGGAACGAAGTCACTTGGGGATTCTAAACTTCTCCAGCTTCTCCTTTCTTAGCGATAATGGCGATAAATCAAAACAACGGTAGCTATGGAAAGACTTGTTCTTTTAACCGGCATGCTTTATTTTTTTTTTGTTTGGTGGTGCTTGTGCAGAATGGTATTGAATGGCTTGCATCTTGTTTGCAAGCTCACAATCCATCTATAGACAAGGAGAGAGAAAGAAGGCATAAGAAGGAAAGAGTATTTTTTCTAGGAATAATCCAAGGCTAGAAGCTAGATAGCTGCACATTCTTAGACGTTCTTAAACTGAGTTTTTCATTCTGATATCATGGTTGGATGCATGCATGAATGTACATTTCCTGGGAGGAGTTTTACTAGTTCCTCGGCAGAAAATATGCCAGAATGGCTCTTGACTTCATGAGTTGTACTCATATCCCCAAATCTCTTTCATGAGTATTTTACACTCTTCTTCCCAGGTTTTCATTGTACACACAAAGCCAAGATTGTTCCCTTTGATTTTTATACACGTACAGTTGGTAGCCATCACATCTCCACTTGGAATAGGCAGCATTATATTCATAGGATCATCTGATGAGTTATATGATGGCATTTGATTCACACCATCCATTACTGTTGAAATAATAATAATAATAATAAAGTAGCAAGTGGAACCCTGAGGGGATTTATTACTTTCTACCGGTGAACTCCCTGGCCAATAGGGGACTGTATGAGCTATAACTAATTTTGGTAGAACCAAGTTCTAATGTGCCCTGCAGAGGTTCCCCACCTTTAAAATAGAGAATAACAGAGTTGGAGGGGACATTGGAGGTCTTCTACTTACTGTTCTGTTACTCCTGACTTTTATGGCAGGAAAAAAAATAAATCTCGTGACTTACTCGTTTGCATTCGGTGATCTTGCTTTCGTGTCTTTCTTGTTCTACGCAGACATTAACGAATGCCTGAACTTCAGGGTTTGCAGTCATCTCTGCAACAACACCAAAGGCTCCTACATGTGCACTTGTGCCAAGAACTTCCAGAAGACTCATCATATGTGCAAGGCTGAAGGTACCGGAAATGGCATTAGGCGGGGAGCTTTATTTAATACGCAGTGCGGCGTCCCTGGTGTGTATCAGAGAGATCAGTTGATGGCGGGGCTTAATGAGATTTGAACAGATTGGTATAGGATTACTTCATTTGCCTATTCATTTCTGTGTGTTTTTCTGAATGTAAAAAAAACAACAAAACCCAGAAATATTTGTCAGCCGTGACATAGTGAAACTGATTTTGCTTTTTAGAAAAGAGATGTCAAGGGATCTTTTCCAGTTTAATGTAGCCTTTTAAAAGCCAGCACCCTTAGAGCAGTGCAAGATTCTTTTCACAGAGGCTTCTGGCATTTTCTAGTGGTTCCTGGAATCACCGCAAAGCTCAGTTGTGTCATGTGGCAGAAAACACCCTGGATCAGAGGTCCCCAATCTTTTGGGCACCAGGGACCGATTCCGTGGAGAGAGGTTTTTCCGTGGACCGGAGGGTGCGTGGTTTTGTGTGCTGCCTGCATCTCACGGATGGGGCTTTGCTTGTTTGTGCAGACCGATTGCTGGCATGCCAGGGCCCGGTACTGGTCCACGGACCTGGGGTTTGGGGACCCCTGCCCTAGATAGAAGCCTTTCGTATGGAAAGAGCAGGGTGCTGCTGTAATCATGGTGGCTCTTGTAAAAATTAAGGAGAGATCAAAGAGATAATCCTTGGCCAACATTTCAAAACCTTTCTTCTCAGCTTGATACTCTTCCCTCTGAGGTATGTTGGTCCTGATATTCTAGAAGTTGCTTTCCTGAATTTCTTTCTGGAAGAACATAAGCTAGCTGAACTTTGTTTCTATTAACTTTTATCCTACTGGGAACAAAACAAATCTCCTAGCAGGATCAATGGCCGAATACTGTTTAATCCCCCATTTTTAATTGGCATGTATGATAACGTATTGAGTGCCATGACACATACTGTGGAGCGTTACCATTCAAGAGCAGAGAATTCTGGCCTTTGCAGCCAAATTCTCTTTAGCTGCTTCTAAGAAAAAAAAAAACAACAAAAACAAATTACAGTCTGCCTTACACCTGATCCGAGCAAAATGAGAGATAAAGCTGAAGTAGAGCTGAGGATGAAACTAAAGTAAGGTGACTGCGATATTAAAAACACTTGGCTGATTGCAGAGCTCCATTTTCTCATTCTGGGGCCTAGTGAGTCAGGTTTTCTGTAAGCTCCTGGGCAGTCCTGAAGAAAGTTTGTATATTGCTCCTGTGAGGGAACAAAGAGCCCATTTAACTCCCTGCTGTGCTTTGGGCACCTACAATTGCCAAGGAATTTCATTTTCTTTTTCATATAGGATGTACTATACAGCACATAGGTATTTTCACACTTCTGCTGTAAACCAGCCTCAAAGAGACAGATACACATGAGCAAATAATTATGGAAAGCCTATAAAAATTTCCTTTGCTAGATGGCAAGGAGAACTATATGCCTGCGAGCATTTAGACTGCTTCCCTAGGGTGTGCAAACATATACAATGACCTCTCGGGTTAAAGTTCATCATGAGAATGAGACAGCGGTCACGTTTGCTCCCTTTTTCCTGAAAATGGTGCCTCCCCCTCTTCTGCCTTGTTCATCTCTCTGTGGGAAGATTCACTCACTTTTTTTTTGTGGGGTTCCTAAAAATCAATGTAATGGTTCCATTCCTTTTAAGGTTCTGAGTATCAGATACTTTACATTGCCGATGACAACAAGATCCGCAGCATGTATCCCTTCAACCCAAACTCGGCCTATGAACCTGCCTTCCAAGGCGACGAGAATGTCCGTATTGCTGCCATGGATGTGTACGTCAAGGGTAACAAGATATACTGGACTAACTGGCACACGGGACGCATATCCTGTCGAGATCTCCCGTCCTCGGCCGGTTCTAGTCCCTCCAATCGTAACCGGCGGCAGATTGACGGCGGCGTCACCCATCTCAATGTAAGTGGCAGAAATTCAGAAGGACGACAGGACGGAGGGGGCTCCCAGAGCTATGATTTGGAAAAGGAAGGGCCTCGAAGCTCATTTTGCCCCCGGCTTTCTCTTTCAGATTTCAGGTTTAAAGATGCCACGGGGCATTGCTGTGGACTGGGTGGCTGGGAACATCTATTGGACAGACTCCGGGCGCGACGTCATCGAAGTAGCACAGATGAAGGGAGAGAATCGCAAGACACTGATCTCCGGCATGATTGACGAGCCCCATGCAATCGTGGTGGATCCACTTCGAGGGTAAGAGAGGCCCCAGTGCTCCTTCCAACTCGCCCTGTCCCGGTAGAACGATCTCACGGAAGGCCTCTCTCTTTACAGCGTCATGTATTGGTCAGACTGGGGGAACCACCCTAAAATTGAAACGGCTGCAATGGATGGGACCTTGAGAGAGACCCTTGTCCAGGACAATATCCAGTGGCCTACTGGTGAGTCAAGCAAATAATCTGTGCTGTGCTCGAGTAGCCCAGTTTTCCAACCCAAGCTGGGGATAGACTCGACTTTCAGGACTTTTGAAGTAATCCACATTTGCGGTTTGCTTGCAGGTCTGGCTGTTGATTATCACAATGAGCGCCTGTATTGGGCAGATGCCAAGCTCTCCGTCATTGGCAGCATCAGGCTCAATGGCACTGACCCAGTGGTGGCCATTGATAGCAAGAAAGGTAAAACCGGGACGGGGGGGGAAGCTGTAAATGACTCGCCTCTGCTTTTGTTTGTATATCTGTGCATACCTGTGTGCATATATGTGAAGCAGAGGTGATGATATACTCCTGGTGAACACCGTTAAGACCACCTTCTCTCTCCTAGGCCATGTGTTTAGTATCCCTTTTATTGCTGTTAAAAATGATAATGCAGTTATTGTTTTTTAAATCAAATGGGCAAGATAAATCATTTCAGTCAATCCAAACTGGCAACGCTACATCCCTCTCTCGTCTTTTAGAGAAGTATTTTTGTTCCAGAAGTGCAATTGGAATGAGAGAATATTGCCTCCTCCTTGCAGTCTTAAGAAAGTTGTTATCAGTTGACTGTGTTCTTCTTTTAGATAATCTAGAGTATATTTCACTGCAACTAATACAGGATAGGACATTTCTTTTTTTTCTTCATGGTGGCGATCAATAGATCGTTGTTCTTTTCCTGTCTTTGTTTTAGGGACAGATATTTAGCTCACCCAAATACTACAACAAATAGAATTGTCCAAACAGTCTCTTACTCTTCTTAAATGCTTTCTTTTCCCTCTAGGACTCAGCCATCCCTTCAGCATTGACATTTTTGAGGACTACATTTACGGTGTCACTTACATCAACAATCGCATCTTCAAGATCCACAAGTTTGGCCATGGCACGGTGACCAATCTTACAGCTGGACTAAACCATGCCACCGATGTGGTACTCTACCACCAGTATAAACAGCCAGATGGTCAGTTTCACTTCAAGGAGCACCACACACACAGCTTTTAGTATTCTATCGTGGGCAGCCAAGTGCAGAACCTGTGGCAAAAAAAGCCATTCTGACTTTCTCAGAGTTTTTAATGTGCTACATTTGGAAGGCGCCAGATTGGGCAAAGCTGGAACGTTAGTTGGAATAGTAGGATCATTTTTCAGAACAAAATTAACATATGGGTTAAGTCCAGTGTTTAAAAAGGCATAAAAGGAAAAAAAAGTGAGGTATTTAAGATATTTCATCATAAATACCATCAGTTAGGGGGGAAAAAAGAAATTAGTACCAACCATGGGCAAGGCTAAGTGTGTGGGGTAGGGTTGCCGTGATTTCATAATTTGACCACCTGCAAAATAGATGCCAAGGCCATGATAGCTAGGTTGGATTCAGTACCTGTATTGACAGAGCTGATTACTGTCATAGATTTACCTCTAGAGGTCCCTGCAGCACAAGGGGAAAAAAGTGATGAAAAGGCAAGAAACTGTAACAAAACATGGAGATTTTTGCCTGCATATTGGAGGCTCAAATTATAGTTTGGAGTCTAAATTCCAGCCTGTCCATCATTCGGGTTTGGTTTGTTGGACAGTGGAGATATTGAACTTTTTCAGGTATTTAAAATGCCTTCAGCACGGATAAGTTAAGGAAGCACTCAGGGAGTTAGATGCATTACTTTCCTGGTTTGGTTGTGGGTTTTTTTTGTAACAGATTAAATAGTATAAGAATAAAATAAGACTTGTGCAAAATGGGGCAAGGGGACATTCAGTTTTTCGCATAAAGATTCTGTCGTCCCTTGGAACGCAGCCATTTGTGCATTCTGGAATCGTTTATAAAATTCTGGAAGTACATTAGCTGGAATGGGAAAGGTTCTATAGAATTGCTGAAACTGTCAGAATTTTGACAATTCTGAAATTGTCAGAAATGTTGGCTAGATGATCCATTGATTTTGGTTATGTGCATTCATTCCTATTTACATTTTCTACTCGGATGGTTTCATCTGTGTGGAATTAGCTTTCTCTAAATTTTTGCATCAATCAAGGCACATTATTGGCTAAACTGGAGAGAGTGTGCATTTTCAGGGTGACAATGAGTGGATATGTTAGTCTAGCGGATCACCAAGAATTGCTTGGGCTCTGAGAGCCAGGAAAACACAAGCTGGATTGTAAAAAGACGCTTCAGGAAACCAGATGAAAACCAGGCAGTCCAGAAGCTTGAAAATCAACTCTACTTCCTGGGGTTCTTTTCCCCACCCTCTTGAAAGTCCAAAGTGACAGCAAAAGTTTTACCTGAGGCCTTCGCTGGACTTTTATACATTTGCTGTCTTTTCTCTCCAGTGACCAACCCATGTGACCGGAAGAAGTGTGAATGGCTCTGCCTCCTAAGCCCAAGTGGTCCTGTGTGCACCTGCCCCAACGGCAGGAGGCTGGACAATGGAATATGTGTACTCGCTCCTTCACCTACCGTTCCACCTGTTGGTAGGTCCACCTTCCCTTCTATGCTCCAAGCTCTCTCTAACTCTGTCCTTTAGGCTTGAACTTTGTTGCCCTTCAGTGGCTCAGCGTTGCTCCTTCTCAGTCAGCCTCTGATAAGACCTGCAAGACGAATACTTTTAACACCTTCGTGTTAAAAGTATTCATCTTGCAGGTCTTATCAGAGGCTGACTGAGAAGGAGCAACGCTGATTTCTTCATTGGACAATGGAATCAGCTCCGGTATTCCGTCGCCAATTGAAGTTGATGGCTATGAGAACCCAGCCAGATGTGAATTTTTGCGTGGTTTAATTCACAGGGTCGAAGAAGTGAAAATAATGGCAGTGTCTGCAGTTTACTCATAAAAGTTCATGCTTTGTATGCAGACTGTCCAGACTCAGTGGCTTTTCCCAGTTAAGGGTGTGTGTGTGTGTTTTGTTTTTCCCCAGAAAGATAATAAGAAAATGTTGTGCTCAATCTAAGCTAACTTTGAACAGTTACTAAGCGAACTGTTGCAAGTCAAGGACTACCTGTACTTCATCACTTTTTTCCTTTTTGGGGGGGGGTCATCAAGTTTTTGACACCTTGCTAGGCGGCTGGTGGTACTCGGATGTTGCCATATCCTAAAAGTGGTACAGTGGGTGAAAAAGTTGAAAAGTCCTGTCCTAATATATTCCAGGCATTGAACTTGAGACTCTCCACCCTACCGTTGTACCATGGATCCTATCCTGAACATGGACCACTTCTCCTGTAGTCTGTAGAGGACTGCTGCTGAGAATTCCTTGTAGACTCTTCCGTTGGATCTGTAGCTGGCCAGTTTAGTTATGTCGTTAAAAAATGAAAGTAGTAACTTCTCTTGAGGATCTGTGCAGTGTAAAATTTATATGTGGGCTGGGGTTATACATTTTGAAATTGAAGTCTTCTCCTGGCACAGAAACATCATCTTATTTACTTGCTCTCAGTAAAGTTATCAGCTGTAATGTCTACCCAAATCTTGGGTCTTCTTTAATATGAATGAGGAGAAACTTCATCAGATCTTGGTTCCCAGAACCTGTGTTGCTTAATCGTGCATTCCTTGTGTATGTAAAGAACTCTTGGAACTAATCCTTCTGTTCCATCAGGAGTTCCCAATCAAGGGTGCTCAGACCCCCTGGGAGTGCAAGACGATATTCCAAGGGCCGCAAAAGCTTGGGTTGAGAAGTTTCAAAATTATAGTGTGTGTGCATAATTCATTATTTCAAAATTTTGTAAGGGGTGCAAGAATATATCAGAAGCGTTCTAGTATCTCGACAGAAATACATGCTGCTACTTTCCTCCGTTACTTTTCCACAAGTCAGTCTGGATTCTGAGCTCTTTGGAGAAGGAAATTCTTTGCTTGTAAGAATGTTAAGCACTGGTGATGCTATTAAAACAGCGTAATAATAATAATAATAATAATAATAATAATAATAATAATAATAATAATAATAAATATAATAATAAATATAATAATAATGATAATGATAATAATAATAATAATAATAATAAATATAATAATAATGATAATAATAATGATAATGATAATAATAATGATAATGATAATAATAATAATAATAATAAATATAATAATAATGATAATAATAATAATAATAATAATAATAATAATAATAATAATAATAATAATGTAAGAAGGAGCCGCTTTTCATGACTTTGCATGCTTTATTCTTCAGTTCCAGCCACTGACACTTGCGATCTCGTTTGCCTCAATGGTGGCAGCTGCTTCCTCAATGCACGGAAGCAGCCCAAGTGCCGGTGCCAGCCACGTTACACCGGGGACAAGTGCCAGCAAGACCAGTGCTTTGGCTATTGCCAGAATGGAGGCACTTGTGCTGCTTCTTTATCTGGTAAGTTGTTATAAAAATTTACAAGAAGAGTTGCATGCCCAGAATTTTACGAATACAGGGAGAAGAAGCAAAGTGGAAAGCCCTGGATTTACAAAACCAACAAAAATTATAGTACTGCTCCGTTGGATACAAATGCGATTAGACACCAACATATCCCTTGCTTTGCTGTTTATTTTTTTTTCTACTATTGTTTCCCTATATTTTAAACCACAGTATTTCCCCCCCCCCCCACAAAGGAAAATTGTTTGTAAATGTGTCTGGTTTCTCTGTGGAGTCAATTTTTTTAATGATTTTCTACTTTTCCAATTGAAATGCATGGAGACTCTGAGCCATGGAAAACATCTGACAGTCCACGTGGGCATTCAGTCAAATGCTTGGTTTGCTCCAAGAATTCAGGTGGCTGCCTTGTAAAGCTTTTGTTGTTGGCCGGGAAGCCCTCTGCAAAATCAAAACCACACTTAATTGACATCCTCTTTCTTCCCATCCACCCAGGAATGCCAACATGCCGCTGCCCCAATGGCTTTACTGGTTCTCAGTGCAACAAGCCGGTGTGCATGGATTACTGCCTTAACAACGGCAGTTGTACAGTCAACCAGGGCAATCAGCCAAATTGCCGCTGCCCAGAGAGTTACGTGGGTGACAAGTGCCAGTTTCGTAAGTATTCCCAAGCAAGTCCTAGGGCAGTGATGGCGAACCTTGTAGAGACCGAGTGCCCAAAATGCAACCCAAAACCCACTTATGTATCGTCAGGTGCCGGGTGGGCGTGACCCATTGGGTGGGTGTGGCCAATTGTGTGGGCCTGGCCCATTGGGTGGGCATGGCTGTGGTGGTAACGGCAGACTGGGTGGGACTAAAAAGTTCAATCAATCAATTCCAACTTTGCAAGAACTTTTTTTCCCGCGAGAAGTTGAAATTGATTGATTGATTGAAACCCCCCCCCTTTTTTTTTTTTGCACACGGCAGCCGAGGCCTAAAGCGAAAAGGTTTTATAAAACCCAGCTGAAGGCCTAGGACTGGTGCGACGGTGCGCGTGCCCACAGAGAGGGCTCTGCGTGCCACCTGTGGCACACGTGCCATAGGTTCGCCACTACAGTCCTAGGGGATGTCCTGAAGGTTTCAAAGGGCAGAGTTTGCCCATCAGCCCCTGCCAAGAATACCCCAAATTCTAACCAAAGGAAGGAAGTACAGAGAGATCAACTAGTGTAGCCAGGCAGTCTTTTCCAACTCCAGGAAGTTGGAGCTGAAATCCCCGCCTTGCCTCCTTGGATCTTTCTTGGGGTGGGTAGCAACAGTGAAGGTGAAATTGAATGGAGAATCTATACATTTCTGGCCAAGAATTGCTGTTATCTTTCCATGCAATATAGAGTCACTTTGCTTAATCTATCAGTAGAGTAAATACACACATTTGGAGTGTGCTTGTAGTCCTGGGTTCACGTTCCCAATCTTTGAGCACTCCATGAAGATTTGCACAACTCATTGATATTGGATGCAAACATGCCAGAGAACTTCAGAGAGTTCCATTTCCTCTTTGGACCGTGCCAGGGTTTCTGGAAGTCAAAATCCTGTGAATTGGAAGGATCTTAAGTGGCATTCCAGATGAGTCAGGCCTGTTTCAGAATTGGATTATCCTTTGAAACAGCTTCCAGTTCAGACGACTTATTTCTGGAAACCATTAAACCATTCAGGGAACGGCATGTTCTGAAAGAGATTTACCATGTTCTTTTGTGTGTGTGTGGCGGGGGGTGGGTGGGCCGTAGAGGAAGACTGGGACGTGCCAAAGCTGTCTGGAGCATTCTTTTTGCAAATGAGTGAACTGCTGTGCACATCCTTAATGGGCTAGCACTTTTTAAAATAACATCATCATTTAATAATAACTAATCGATGGCATATAAGAGAGAAAAGATTCCGAGTGAGCGGGCAGTCAATTGTTTGTGAATACCAGGCTAAGGAGGAATCTCTGCTGTGAATCTGGAATGAATCCTTTCCTCTTACGCCACCGTCTCTCTTGCACTTTCAGGCCTTTGTTCAAACTACTGTGAAAATAATGGCGTGTGCCATTTGACAGCCTCTGGGACTCAGCAGTGCCGCTGCACAACAAATTATTACGGTGACCGCTGCCAGCATGACAAGTGTGACCGCTGTCTCAAGGGCAAATGCTCCATCAACAAGCAGACCGGCAATGTCACCTGCGTGTAAGTAGGTGGGATTTGTTGCGGGAAGTGCTGATGGGTGTGGAACAAGGAGAGTCAAAGTGGTTTGGGGCTGTAGAGGGAACAGCTGTACCAAGTACAGGAAGGAAGGGAGGGAAGGAAGAGAAATGGCTAGGACAATGGGGCCAGGGCAAAAGTCTGTCAGTAGCTAACATCTTGCGAAATGTTGGAAATGTTGAAAGACTTGAGAATCAGGGTAAGAAACCTGGGTTCCATTGACCACGCTTCCCTTTGACCTTTGCAGCTGCCCTGACGGCAAGATGGCCCCCAGCTGTTTGACTTGCAACAACTACTGCATGAATGGAGGGACATGCACCATGAATGCTGAAACGTCCATGCCAGAGTGCCAGTGAGTAGGCAGGAAACTAGGAGTGACGGAAGGGATATGCCCCTGTGCTCAGGATAAAAGAGATGAATACTTACCACTTTCCAGAATGATAATGGGAGTTGATTTCCCATGTCATCCTGTTACCCAGTTCTTTGTTTCCATTCTAACGATATTCTTGGAATATTGCCCTATTGCCTTAGAATTAAGATCATTTACAGTAGTTGTTAATAGCACTTAGACTTATATACCGCTTTGCAGCCCTCTCTGGGTGGTTTACAGAGTCAGCATCTTGCCCCCAACAATCTGGGTCCTTATTTTACTGACCTCGGAAGGATGGAAGGCCAAGTAAACCTTGAGCCAGTCAGGATCAAACTCCTGACAGTGAGCAGAGTCAGTCTGCATTTTAACCACTGCGCCACCATGGCTCTGCATAACTCATGTAAGCTACATAATTCAGGTAAACTGGCCCCGATTTATTCTTCTCTCAGTTAGTTTCATCCCAATATTGCCCAGAGTTCCTGCCAGCATCTTCCCTGCTCAAAGGAGCTGTCCTTATTGGGTTTATCTTGCATCCACCATACTTAGGTTTTTTTTTGCTTCTCACTCTACAGGTGTATTTTGGAAATGACTGGGGAGCGTTGTGAGAAATCTGTGAACAGTGTGCAACAAAGCAGCCGTAAGTAGAGCGGGGAGATCAGACATGACTGTCATAGGGACTGGTTTGTGTTTCTGTGTGTGTTGAAAAGATTGGAGATTGGGAGATTGGAGATCATCTGTTTGTAGAAAAAATTGATAAGGTTTCAAATCAAGCAGACAATGTGACTCACGGTGTTTCAGTGTCTCAGAGTTTGCCTCCCACTCTATTTAGGTGTGGAGAGATCCACTAAGATTATCTCTCCAGCTCTGGTGAGATGATAGGAGGATAGTCAGCCGGTTTTGCTGGCATTAGCAAAGAGTGGTTCCTCTGCAAAAGGTGCCATTGAAATGATTAGAAAGATAACCATAGTCTAGGGCAGGGGTGTCAAACTCAATTTCATTGAGGGCCGCATCAGCATTGCGGTTGCCCTCAGGGGGTTGGGTGGGTAGGGCCAGGGTGGGCGTGGCCTACTGGGTGGGCGTGGCTAGAGTGCATATGGCCTACTGGGTGGGCGTGGCCAGCTCTACATCGTTCGCATCAAGGGTGCCTATGGGGGCCTGGGCAGGAGTGGGACAGATCTGAGGGTCTCTGGCAGAAGGAGGGTCTCTGGGCCAGGGCCAAGGCAGTGGGGGCCGTTCCCTCACTGTTTCCAGGATGGCTTCACGGGCCACACGAAACCACTTCGCGGGCTGGATCCAGCCCCCAGGCCTTGTGTTTGACATGTTTGGTCTAGGGAGAACAGATAATATTTTCACTGTTCTCATTCTGGAGCTGCTGTGAGTTCTGTAGACTAGACGACAGAAGTTCAGTAACGAAGGATGTAAAAATTAAAGGCATATGCCCCCACACCTGTTAATGCAACAAAGAGTTGGGTGGACAGGCAGAGCAATACTGCCGCCCCAGCCATTGCCAGATTGCAACCCCATCTCTTCATTACAAAAGAGAAGTCATTCTGTTTATTTGCTCTAAGGTGGTTGACATGAGTCTCCCCTTCCCTAACTTTTGCACCCGCATAATCACACGGTAGAGTAAGTTATACTCATGCTTAGAAGGCACTTTGCTTCTGAAGGAAAAACTGGGGTCTCCACAGTCCTTCCCACTACACCATACTGTCTCTCATTTGGAACTGGAGAGGAATATACTCTCTCAGATAGTTATCTATTGCTGTCATCATTTGGCAAAAAAAAGAAGAAGCAATATTTTCCACCTGGCTGACCTGGACTGACAGGGATTTTAATTATGTTTACAATTTTAACTCTATTCTTTAATTTATTTTAATTTATTTCAATTTTTAATTTTAATTTACTGTACAGAAACCTTTAAGTTTTGTTGTTGTTAGCCGCCCTGAGTCCCTCAGGAGATAGGGCGGGATATAAGTCCCATAAATAAATAAATAAATAAATAAATAAATAAATAAATAAATAAATAAATAAATAAATAAATAAATATCAAGAGACGTATATAAACAGAAGGTAAGTGGTGCACGTGTTCAGAGCAGGGTGAATATTTTCTAGGTTTCAGAGGCAACCAACATCTCCCTATTTTTTCTAGGAACCGTGTCTATTGTCATTCCAATTCTGCTGCTGCTGCTCCTAATACTAGTGGCTGGTGCTGTGGTTTGGTACAAAAAACGGATTAAAGGGTAAGCTGGGCATTCCAGAACAACGAATGCAGATGGTCTAAGAAGTCCTGTATAACTACCATAGTATAGACTGGGTTTCTATTCTTAAATACGGGATTATTTACTTATATAAGCCAGCTTTTAGACAGATGCAAAAACCTTCCCAGCCTTGATTGTGTCTGTAAGCTGCTTTGTTGCACTTCTGGCCTCACCTGTGACACATTTGCCTTGGGTCAATAATTCCTTTCAGGCGCCAAATTGGATTGAAGTATCTTCTACTACGGTACATGTAGACTCATAATACAATATCTGGATTATCTTGGGGGAAATGGATGGAGAAGGTGTCTCTTTTGCATATTTAGATCTTAATCTTCTGCCAAAGTGCATGAATCTTTGGCTTCAGACAAAGGGAAACCTTAAGAGAAGAAACATCACTGAAATATTCAGATAGTCCATGCTGCAATGCAACTTAAATAAAAGATACAATAGGCAGAAATCGTAATAAGCACAAATCAAGTCTGCAGAAAGTTATTTTATTTTTATATTGTCATACAGCTAAATCAAGTTCAGGATCGGGAGATTTATAGGGATTGAAAATTTGTTCTATTTGCCATTCCTCAATTTCTAATTTTCCCAGTCCTATCTTAATTTGTTCCATTTCTGCACTAATTTGTAAATTACTTTCCCCCCCCCCAAAAAAAAAATTGGTGCGAGAAAATTTACTAATTTCCAGATATGTGTCGACTTATTTATCACCAATGTGCTATTTTCTCTGAATTTTCCCGATACATCTATTGTGAACGTTTTTAACTGCAAACCAAAATACACATTTGTGGAAAACAGGGAAGATAATATATGTGCCTTCTGGTTTCCATATAGACTGGGAAGGGCGCTAGATACATTCAAGGCAAACTGTTCTCCATCCCAAGTCATCCTTCTCTTAGTTGCAAATATCTGTTGCTTTTCCTTTTTAATCAGTGGCCTTCCATGAAATGAAGTCACTCTGCAACAGAAACTCTTCTGCATCGACCAACATTGTATTCCTCCCTTATCATATGCATAAACGTTATTATGAGAGCCAAACTAAATTTCACAAATAACACCCAAGTTTCCATTTCCTTACACAGCCATTTCCAGCAAACACAAAACATTTTTCCCCGGAGAGGATATTTTCAGAACAAAATCAATACATGCAGAAGAGATTAAGGACGCTATCCTTTTACACATGTTCCTTCAAGGCATTTAAACTATCTCAACAAACCCAAATTTGGGCAGCACAATCGCCGAGTTAGTGCATAATTCTGTCCCATCTACCTAGTATTTGCAGTTCAGGTCCTGCCCAGTAACACTGCTTTGCCAGATGTTGCCCACCAATGGGTGTTTCACACACACACACACACACACACACACACACACACACACACCATTCATTCCTGTTGTGTCTCTCATCCAGGGCCAAAGGTTTTCAGCACCAGCGCATGACCAATGGAGCCATGAATGTGGAGATTGGCAATCCTACCTACAAGATGTATGAGGGGGACCCCGACGCAGATGACGTAGGGGAGCTGCTAGATGCTGACTTTGCTCTGGACCCTGATAAGGTTTGGAAGAGGAAGTGGGAGCACATGATTAAAGGACCCCAGACTGCACAAAGATGTTGTGCACCATCATTATTATAGGAGAATCTTATGCCTGGAAAAGCTGCATGACCCAATCTGTAGTTACACATGTTGATAATATACAGGTGGTCCTCAACTTACAACAGCTCACTTAGTCACCATTCAAGTTACAGTGGAGCTGGGAAAAAATGGCTTATGGCCATTTTCCATACGGCCATCGCAGCATCCTCATGGTCACGTGATCCAAACTGAGACACTTAGCAACTGATTCATCTTTATGAGTGGTGCAGTGTCCCCGGGTTACATGGTCACCTTTTGTGATCTGACAAACCAAATCAGTGGAAGAGCCAGATTCCCTTAGCAACCATGTTACTAACTTAACAACTGCAGTGATTTACTTAAGAACTGTGGCAGGAAAGTTCATAAAATGAGGCAAAACTCACTTAACAAATGTCTTGCTTGGCAAATAGAAATTTGGGGCTCAATCGTGGTCGTAAGTCAAGGACTACCTGTAATTGATATTAATACCCAAAATGCAACTGCACATTTTATGACATGAAGCCAACAGTTCCCCTCCCATCCCAGGATCTTCATAGATTAAAAGGGCCGCCCTTGAGGACAGAGATCAAATGCCATTGTGTGATTTTCGCACAATGACGTGGGTGTTGGAAAACATATCCCCTTTCAAATGACCATAAATTTGCAAATCTTCAATAATTTCACCTTACCTACTTCAAATCTGTTAAATCTTACGTTTGCAATTTAAAAAGGAGGTTTTATTTAGTGTTTCTGTAGACTGTATCTGGGAAAACTACGGGAGCCTTGGCATCTACTAGCTCCGGGTTTAAGGCTTAATATCCCATTTGTTTATAGCCTATTACTAACTAGATTGTTAGCAGTTTTCCAAGGCAGATGTTTGGGCAGAAATATTAGCCTTAAACTACCTGGCAATGGATGTACTTGCACCAGGGAACTGGAAAAACTTAAGCAGCATTATCTTCCACTTTCATGCTTAACCATACAATACTGTTTAGTATTGGGGTGTGTTTTTATAGTAACTTCAAAAAAAACAACAACTAGTAATCTGCTTTGTTATTCCCCCAAACCCCAACAATTTGAGCAATACATTTTTCAATTAGTATTTTGAATGACCAAATTAAATCAGAGAAGGGAGGCAACTGGATGTAGTGTGGAACAGCCATTAACTTTGACCAAAGCCCAAGTTTTGGATTGTAAGTGGCTAGGTCTCACCTTCGCTGAAATGATCCATGCCATCTCTCCAGCATTATTGCCGTTAAGGAATAAGTGATTGGTTTTCCTTTTCACTTGAGTGTTGTATGCCACTCAGAGTCACTTTTTGGTGAGAGGGGCAGCTCTACTAAGTGATAAATAAAAAGGATGCTCAGATTTACGAAAGCATTTGGAATAAGTGCTTCCGAATGTTCATAACATGTTATAAATGTTATCAATCTAAATAATAATAACAGCAGTTCTCCAGCGCTCATGAAAGCTGCCCCATTTTTGTCAGACGTCTTCACGTAAGAGTGTCACTAGCTAGAAGCAGCTTTTTTTTTAACAAGTATTATGGAGAGGCTTGAAAAAAATAATAATGTTCCCTTCACGAATACAGAAAGGTGCTGCTCTGACATGAGATTCAAACCGTATTAAAGCCACGCTAGTTGTTGCCATACTGTGGTTGGGAAGGAAGGGAACGACAGGCTCTGAGATAGTGATGATGGTGGGGATAACAAAAAGATGAAGTATCAGAGAGACTGGCCTTATCCGTTTCCCAGCCATCTTCTTACTCTCTTTTTTTCCCTTTCTCTCCTCTAGCCCACAAACTTCACAAACCCAGTGTACGCCACACTCTACATGGGTGCCCACAACAGCCGCAATTCACTAGCCAGCACAGATGAAAAGCGGGAGCTGCTGTCAAGAGGTGCAGATGATGACCTTGGCAACCCCCTGGCATAAGGAATGGGGGAATGGGCCATCAGCCCAAGACCAGAGACCAGATGGAAAGAGACCAGATGGGGAGGGAGCAAGAGATACTGTATAAATGTACAAATGAAGGATTATTACTTTTATATGTGAGCAGTATTATTACCTGTATATTCCCTTTCATCTACCAGCCACTGAATCTCTGTCACTGGACTCGGGGGTGGTTGAAGTTAAGGCAATGTAGGGAATAGGGGGAGAATTGTAAGAAGACCCCACTTTAGATTAAAGGGCTGGATCTTTTTGCTTGCTGCACAAATCAATCCACTTCTGCTTCTTCTACAGACGGCTTTAGGCTGCTAGCCTTTTAAAGTTTTGCAATAGTTTCCCACCCTTCTCAGGGTGCTGTTGATGAATCAAGGGAGATGTTTGGGGAAGACTTTCTCTTGCTAGAAGTCGGAGATGAACCATATTGAAACGTGCATGTTAGATCTGGTAGGGAAGGGCAACATCTTCCTTCTCATGCACACTGAAACTTGGTTTCACTGAATGTGGATCACAATATGATGCCAATATTGACAATAGCTCAATATTGGTTTGTCGGACAAGAGGTACCCATGACAGACACACCAGTGATCCTTTAATTCTGGGGGACCACAATTTTAATTTGCTCGTTTCCATTTGTTCTTAGTGTGCAAGTCAACTTGGAACAATTTTTTTTCCTCCCTCCACAAACCTGACCCATTTGAGAAGAAAATGGGGAGTGGGTCGGTAGTTGCACATCCATCACAAACTGGGGTTGGAGAAAATCCCACAGTAACCTGTGGATGTACTGTTTGTGAACTCATCCCTTGTGAAAAATAAGGTGGTTTCCCCAAGGAACCCTCAAATTCTTGTTCAGTTTTGTGATACCTCCTAAAAAAAACACAAAGAAGCCTTATATCAGGATTTTCTTAAGGAGCAGATTTCTCTGCAGTGCGCAGACGTGGCAATAGCTTATCCTGGCCTGCTTCTCCTTCCCCTTTGGGCAGCAGTTCCATTTGACCAGTGAGCAAAAGGAGCTGACTCTTAATTTGACCATTTGTCATTGGGGAAAAAAACAAAAACCCCAAAGCCAACCCTTCAACGTTTTCTTTCTGTATTCCATCAGGTCCTCACAGATCACCCAAAAGTCCACAAAAGGCCCCTTGGCTATCTTAAGAGTTGAATTAAAGAACCACTGGTGTAAATGTTCTTCCCATCAAGTGCATTCTAATTTTTTTTCCCCAATAGTTTTCCCTGTGTATTTCCAACAATGGCCTTTTCTCTCACAGCACCCAGCCAGTCTAATCTTCTCTTTGCAACGCCTTAATCATTTCTTTTTTCCTACCAGTACGATTTTAATCTACTCTTATCCCGTCAGCCACCACCCAAACTGGTTTTCTTGTATCTTTTCACCTTTCCGCTAATTTTTTCCCCCCCAAAAAGCATTTTATTTCCAGAAACCATATTCTTTTTTTTTTTTTGGAGAATTATTACTTTGACTGTATCTCACTTTATTTTAGTGTCTGTGTCTAAGACTAAGCAGAGTTTACAAATTGTGAATTGCAACAAAGTTCCCATTTCTTCCCCCGTTTTCTGACCTTCCCCCCCCCCTCCCTCCATCACCACAATTTCCATCATTCCTATTTCTGGAAAGAGGTTCAAACGTTATTTTCAACTTTCATTTCTCTCCAACCTGTTTTGTTTGGGTTTTGTTTTTGTTTTGTTTTTTAAAAAAAGATGAACTTGGATCAGAAGTAAATAAGATGAACTTAGCTTTTATAGTAGAAATTACACGCATGTAGGTGGGGGGGGGAGGGATGGAGGTCTCCTCCTCATTTTTTTTTCTTCCCTGGGAAGGGGGCCCAAATGTTTTAATAATTTTTGCCAGATTACTTTACAACTAAAAACAAAACATTAAAAATAAAAAACAGATATTGTTATAAATAAAATTTTTAAAAACTTAACACCTTTAAATCTTTCTTCTTTTATTTCATTTGGGGCTGATTTTATTCCATGGGAAATTGCAAATTCTGAACAGTTTTGTCACGTGTATCCCAAACAGCAGGGAAGCCGACTTGCGGCCTGGCAGTTAAAGAACCAGGCCAGAGACTGGGAGGTGGCACGTTCTAGCCCCACCTGAGGCAGAAAGCCAGCTGGGTGACCTTGGGCCAATCACTCACACTTAGCCCTAAGAAGGAGGCAAGGACAAACCACTTCTGAAAAACTTGCTAAGAAAAGTGCAGGGACTTTTTTTTAAGAGTCAGCTTGAAGGCATGGAGGAAAACAAAATCCCAACTAAACAGCAGATGCCCGTATTTCAGGAAAGCAAATGGTCTGGGCGGCCTCAGCCTCGGGCAGGGGTGTCAAACTCCCAACGTCAGGGAATGTGTCGTGATGTATTGTGACTTTTTTTCCATTGCTGGCAATGGGGTGGGCGCGTTTTTACCATGATGCATCTGGCCCGCGGGCCGGCAGTTTGACACCCCTGGCCCCTAACCTTTCCAAAGTTTTGCTCTGCTTCAGTTTGGTATCAGGCAGACAGAGAAATCGCCTCCCCGATTTACATTTGCTTTCTCTTGAGTTGAGATTTGAACCCCTTGATGTCATCTTTTCTCCCTCTCCAAAACTGTGTAGGGAAGCTTTCGTAGTTGTCAGGTTGATTTGTGGGGTAATATGGGATGGATTCTAGACTGAAAGGTCAGAAAATATTCCAGAAAATGACAAGCCCATTCTGCGCTGTTGCCATAACACACACACACACACACACACACACACACACACACGGACATGCAGTTAGCAAGAGTCAAGCAGGAGTCTGTAGCTTTTGTTTGATTAGTAGCATTCTTCCTCAACGTGGGGTCTTGTGTGTAGAGAAGCTACAGTTCTCGGAATTCCCTGTCTAGTGTAACAAACATACCTGGGGATTAATGAAGGCTGTTTCACAGAATTTTAATTTCTTCTAAAGATGGAATCCCCAAAGATAGTGGAATGTTCAAAACAGTTTTTAATGAAATTTCATATCTATCTTAAGTATGGATGGAGTATCCCAATAAACTGCCAATATTTTCCCCCTTTTTAACATCAAATACTAGGAGTGATGGCAAGGACAAGGAGCCAGATGCAATGAGATCACTCAAGCAACAGCAGCTGAAATTCCTCCTGTAGCTCTACAAAATGCACAACTTCCTTCTGCACCTCACCAGCTTAGTTTGAAGTCTCCTCCCTGCTACTCCAGCAATATTCATTTTAATAGACATTGTATTTCCCTCTTTTTTTCCCTTCATCTCTTAACAACCTATTGTAGGAAAACGGGTAATTAGGAAGGACAAAGTTGTGGGAAGAATTCTGCCATTGGCTACCACAATTCACCTGGATGAAACTGTGATGGTGTGAAGGAATTTTGTTACAAAATGTAGGTTCCAAGCCATATTCTTGTTGGACTCCTTAAAACGAGGTCTGAAAAAAAAATCACAGTCCCTTCCAGCCCAGTGATTCTATGATTATGATGATACATTCTTCCATTTCTAAATTTATTCTACAGTTTTCTACTTTTGAACTAAATCTTGATAAATATTGACCCATGTTTTTAATTCACCTCCCTCCCCATGTTTCCTCTATTTTCCATAAACTTCGTGGAGGATCAACATGATTTCAATCTCCATATTGATCACCAGGTGGCACCAACAACTTCGGATAAAGATTGTGCAGACCAAAGCTGAGCCTAATAGGAAATTAAAGTTTATGATCCCCTTGTTAAAAGTAAGAGCCTTATGCACAATATCACAACAAAGAACTTTACAATTGAGTCAGATTTCTTAATCTCTGCCAAACCCCTTTCAGTTTCTGAGAGGTGAGTTTTGGTTTCTTTTGGGGGAAAAAATCACTCAAAACAACCATACTGAATCTATATGGCATTCCAATTTTCAATTTTGCAATGACATCCAAAGTAAGAAGGGTTTGAGCAAGGAATCTTCTGTGAGGGCTACCCCATTAATAGTAAGAGTGTCATGTATACACAATCCACTTCCAGTTTTAGGGAATGAGGAAGACAGCATCTCAGGTAGACATTTCAAGATGAGCTTGACTTCTGCAGTAAAATCTAGGACTTCTCTGGTCCAGAAGTTGTCAAAGTTGGTAACTTTGCCTTGCCTCATTACCTGGCATTGTATGTGTTGCCATCTTGGGGATTCGATTGTTCTCCGTGCAGAGAATATGATCTGCATGTTGGAGCCAAATTAAGGAATGGACAAAACGGTGTTTGTCAGTGAAAGAATTTCTTTAACTCTCATTACTAAATAATAATCTCAGAAAAAATGAGGCTAGAATAATGTGTTCTCAATGCCCAAAGGAGTGTTAGATTTTTAATTTTCAAAATGGTACCATCTAGCATCTGTACAGTCAACTAACATCCTAAGATTTTACCATCTTCTAATCCAAGCACAAGCCAGATTTCAATCTGCCTTTTGCAGGCTACTCAGGTCCACCAAGAATGTTCTTCCCAAATGCTTCCAAATCATGGAGTTCAAATCATCATTAGAAATACACCTCTAGTCTACAAGCCCACACACATTAGGAAATTTTTATCCTTCAGTTTTTCTCCTCTCCTTTCACAATCTATACATAAAGTCCCATACTTTACTCAAGACATTTTCTGAGCATATAAATCCCCAGCTTTCCTCATACAACCTCTGGCAGTGATCTGAGGCTTAATATGTACATTTAGAGATTTGCCTTATCTTTTCTGAGCCTACACATTCCCCCAAAGGCAACCCTGCTTTTATTCTTCTCTCAACACCTACAACAAATCTCAAGATCACAAATTCTCAGACTGGAGTAGCAGAGCTGCCTTTTTTATGATCAGATTACTTCTTACTACGTCTTCAGTTTTGGCTGACAGGGTTGAATAATAGAATATTAAAGGAAAATTGGGTAATCGGGTTCTTTGTGATTCTGTGAACAGGATGACTACACAAATTTGTGTGTTTGGGGAGTGGGGGAGAAAACTCACTAGATGCTTTTCATTGTTGCATTAAGGCATGGTTTGTTAAACTATTGAAAAATTAGAAAGGGCTAGTTGCACAGAATGTGCTAATCACAGATGAGAAACTACATGCTAAGAAAAAAGCCAAATGACACACTAACCTAGTTTAGAGGGGTACAACTATGAGTTACTGTATGTGTGCAGTGCCCCCCAATATGTATAAATTTTGTGCAACCCAACGACCTCTGGAGTGAATGAGGCCAGGATTTGAGGATGAGAGTGTTGGTGACTTGGTGCTTTGGGAATATTCCGAGAATAAATTCGCTGCCCTAAACCTTGAAGCATACAGAATCTTCATTTCTTAAATATCCATGATCTCCTCCAAGAATTGATGAGTACAGTTTTTCCTGGGTTGGAGGGGTTTAAGAAGCAAAAAGGGTATTTTACAGTATTTCTCTCCCCCCTAATTCTCAATTCCAGTGGTAACATATCCCCAGACACTATTAAAAATTTAAATGTGCAATTCTTATCAGTAAGAATGTTCTCTATTCTTAACTTGTACGTTATGTCATGCAGGACGTATTGTGGGCGCTTACACATAGCAACAATGGTTGCTTGAAAGACCTTCAAGGCAATATCTGGAATATAATATTTGTACTAATCCCACCTCAGCCACTGCCAATTTATCATTGTGGACATTAGGTTGACCTTTTTCAACTGAAATGTAGTTCTGTGATGAATACTTCATCCCCAATACTGTCAAATGTTTTATACCCTCTTGTGACTTCCTTATATATCCCAACACACATGCAAAGTTGCTCTTCTTCAGCTTGAGTAGGCATGTCATTTTCTACAATTCCCTCTTACGATAGTGGTTTATATGTTTGGTTATTGCGCTTGGCAGAGAGCAAACATCCTCTACAAAGAAGCCCCCCCCCCAGGAACAGGCCAAGTTTGGAATATGAGGAAGGCCAAGGCAGATCAGTCCAAGAGTGGACGTTACTGCTTTCCAGATGTTTTGAAGTAAATCTCCTAAAGTCTCATGAAATGGGTACTAAAATCCAGAACATAGAACACTAAGTTGTCTATACCTGGATGGAAAGAAGTTTGGGGAATAACAATAGTTGGACTGTCTGGTCTGAAGTATGGATGACTACATAACAGAGAGACATGGCATGGTAGTGTATCAGAAGTTCTCTTCACTTATTTCAGTAGGATTTATTTTTAGGAAGCATGTATACAACACAGTAGGCTACAATTGCCTTTCACAATCTGGATGATGGATGTAAGCCTAAGAAATGTTCTGCTTTCTGACAGGAAAAAAAAAGATTCACTCTTTCAAGGGGAAAGACTGTGATGGAAAAAGGTGCTTAAGATTCTGTTGGAAGATGCCAGGGAACTACAAATAACATTCCTCACCTATATTTTTTAAAATGTCATGCAGAAATGGGAGGTTGGAACTTACTTTCTCCTTCGTTACCAGAAAATTTGGTTGCGTCACACAAATCCTGGCCTACTTTGAATGCCTATGATGCTATCATGGCTATGATGTCAAGATGATGGTCTAACACTAGGGAAACTCTGGTTCAAACTCACCCTCAGCCACAGAACGCTCCGGTGACTTTGGGCCACATGCTCTCTCTTAGTCCTTGTGGGAAAAATGGGAGAAGAGAATGCTATCTAGTTGCCTTGAACTCTTGGAGGAATGGCAGGATAAAAAAAACCCGCCAAATAACTGAACCAGAATGGCGAATAGCCACAAGATGCATCTTCTAATAAACCAAGGCAAGTAATACAATGCCTGTGGGCTCCACCTCGCATTTTCACCCATACCTTCTTCTCTATCTAGGTATGCCTGAGGTAAGCAGACAAGTCAACTTTTCCGGCTTCTCTTTTGTATCTGCCTTGCTTGAGAACATGAAGGACAAGGACAAAAGGGAATCTGGCTTTGTCAGTGGGGTGGATGGATAGCTCACAAAGGCCCAGAGGGGCGTGCTCCTCCCTACAGGTCATTTATCTAGTTTCTGCTCCATCCTCCTTGAAGAGGTTGTGTGCATCCCAGTATACATCTTGCTCTCACATGACTCTGCAACTCGTAAGAGCAAATTGTTTCCCACTGGAAGTTAAAAATCAATACATGATGGATTGGGTAGAGCCATATATTAATATGGAATGGTGTCTTGTCACTCCTGTTAAGGTGACCCCCCAATATAAGTCCAGCAAAGCAAAGGAATCAGGAAGGTGAAAAGAACCCTGATGTTAATAGTCCAAAAGAGATGTCTGGATGGAAGAAATGTGTCTCCTGCTAGCACAGTGGGCAGCCCAGATGGAAAATGAGCAGTGAAGCAAATATTAACACTGTAAAATCTGGGAAGGAAGGAAGGAAGGAAGGAAGGAAGGAAGGAAGGAAGGAAGGAAGGAAGGAAGGAAGGAAGGAAGGAAGGAAGGGCCCTACTAGAGATTCTCATCTAATGAGAGAACAGAACAGAACGAAAACTTCTAGATGTAATCTAATACTGTAATTAATAGGTGCAATAAGAAACTTGTCTGTTCTGAATAAAACCTCACCATCTTTTTGCTCTTTTTCTTTTCCTGCAGTCTTCAGCTCTATACTTCTGCCTCAAGCAAAATCCAAAATTTGGTTTGGATCTTTATCAACATTGCTCTTGCAGTTTACACCTTTATGTATCCTGATTTCCTCTCTACAATTTCTCCACTCTCGCACAGCTAACAGGCAACTGTTGCCTTTAAGAGACAGAGGTTCAACAGCTGTTTCCTTTCTTAGTTAATGGTGTGACAAAAATGACAAGCATGCCACCCAAAAAATCAGTCTGTCACGGAATTGCTCAAGGCACAACAGGTGGGGCTGTGGGTGTGAAATAAGGGATAGAGGGTGACTGGGAGCAAGCATGAGAAATATGTGTCATCCTGAAATCCAGCTACAAAGTTTTAATTTCTTCATTTGTAGAGCAGAAAAAAGACAACCAATTTGAAATGCACAAACCAGGTTCTATAGTTGCCTGACTTCAGCATTTACAGTATTGTTGGGTGATGTAATCTTGTTCTGAGGCATACATGCCAAGCCAAGATTGTATCTCTGTAAAGGTTTTTTTCTTATTTATGGATATGGACTTGATTGTCCCTATATTCAGAGCCTATCCAGCTTTCATACTCCACAGCAAACCAGTGAGACTAGAGTTTCCCACATTCTCAATCAATCAGAATCAACATGGAAGGGACCTTGGAGGTCTTCTAGTCCAACCCTCTTCTCAAGCAGGAGACTCTACACCATTTCACACAAGTGATGTTCAGTCTCTTCTTAAAAACCTCCAGTGATGAGGCATCTGCAACTTCTGAAGGCAAGCTGTTCCACTGGTTGTCTTCACTGTTAGGAAGTTTCCCCTAAATCCCAGGTTGCTTCTCTCCTTGATTAGATTCCATCCATTGTTTCTTGTCCTGCCCTATGGTGCTTTGGAGACTAAGTTGACCCCCCCTCCTCTTTACAGCCTCTCAAATACTGGAACCCTGTTATTATGTCCCCCCTAATCCTTTCCTCTAGACTAGCCAAACCCAAATCCTGCAACCATTCTTATATTTTAGTCTCCAGGCCTTTAATCATCTTAGTTGCTCTTCTCTGCACTTTTTCCAAAGCCTCAACATCTTTTTTGTAAAGTGATGACCAAAACTGGGTGCAGTATTCCCGGTGGGGTCTTACTAAGGCTTTATAAAGGGGCACTAATACTTCACGTGACCTTGATTCTATGCCTCTGTTTATACAACCAAGGGTTGAATCAGCTTTTCTGGCTGCTGCCACACATACTGGCTCATATTTAAGTGATCATCCACTAGTACTAAGGTCCCTCTCACAGTCACTGTTTTTGAGCCAGGTTTCACCGACTCTGTACTTGTACCTTTGGTTTTTCCTGCATAAGTGTGAAACCTTGCTTTTCTCCAATATAATCAATATAATTACAACAACATGGACACTTCAGATGTTATCTTTTTCCCAATGTCTAGATTTTGGTAAGAGATACTTGATACTTGCAGAAAAGACCTTACAATTAAAATTGGGCTTTGCGTTTCCAGTTAAAAGCAGAGGATAAAATAAATGACAGGGTCGGTGGATCACTCTCCTAGCTTCTGAATGCAAAACCTATGAAATTCTTCCCCTCTCCATGTAAGGTAAACATAGAAAGACTGTTCTAATGTTTACTACTTTTCCCAGTGTGGGTAGATTAAATGAAAGGAGAAGGGTCAACAACACCTAGCACACAGAAGGCATTAAATATGTCATTAAAATCATAACAAAGGAATGTGATTTTGCCCAGAATGGAATCATTTTCTATAAATGTTCCAGAAGAAAGCTATTGCTTCTATTGATATTGTAGGTAAAAGCTAATTATACCAGATAAGACTAATATAGAACAAAAATCATACGTTAGCAAGAAGGAATAATAATTCCATTAATGGGGAATTATTCTTTCCTCCTGAGGTGAATATAATTTAAGAGAAAAGGAAGATTAATGGAAAAAAGGAGAGAGAAGATAAGATGATAGATAGACAAACAGATAAGCACCCCCCAGGTAGAATCCAGACTTTAAAAAATTCATATTTGCTCTAAGATACCAACCTTGGATCAAATTGTTTGGCCTGATCTGACACAACCAGGAAGTTATCAGGCATCATCCTAGGGCTGACACTATAAACAGCCATTTCTGGAGAAAGCTTTTGTCTCCTCTGCCACAAACACATCCAAACTTTCTACCGTAAACTCCCTCAAAGACTTCATCCCAGCAGTCTTTCCTAATCCACTTAAAGATCAGTTAAAAACCAGTTAAGCCAGTTTTCTTGAAATGGTTGCTCTCTGGATGGGCTAGACTTCGGTTACAGGCAGCCTGGCCATTGGTTGAAGAAATATGATGTAGACCAGGGGTCTTCAAACTTGGCCCTTTTATGACTTGTGGACTTCAAAGCCCAGAATTCCTCAGCCAGGCACACTGGCTGAGGAATTCTGGGAGTTGAAGTCCACAAGTCATAAAAGGGCCAAGTTTGAAGACCTCTGATGTAGACAGTACTGGGCTATCTCACACAGCCCTGTGTGACGACTCCTTTGGGCAAAGGGCACTCCTGAATTTATACATCCCTCACCAGCACCAGCTCCTTAAATCACCTCCCAAACTAGTTTCTCAGAGAACAGAGGGCTGGTGTGGCCAGGGAAAGGCAGAGGGTGACAGGCAATCCCGCAGGTAAATAATGATACTATTGGAAATGAAACTTATCTGTATTCTCCCTGCCCCTGAATGAGGCCGCCGGTGGGTAATTGAGAAATTATACCCGTTATGTAGGCAGCTGCGACTACCTGACTTGAGGAATCTGATGAGATGAATTTGGAAATTCTGACCGAGAACAACCACTTGAAGGACCAGGAGAAGTAAAACCTCAAGGCTTTTCATCAAGTTCCTATTATCCCAGACTCTTGTGTGGAACTGTCCGTGGTAGAATTGAGGATTTAAGCCCTATTGTGTATCTTCTCTCAGAAGCTGTCGTCTATCTGGGGGCTCCCCAAATGAGGGCAAAGCAAGAAGCACGTGTCACATGTGTTGGCCAGAAAGAAATTAGAACTGCACCAGCGCCAAGGGAGACTAAATGCAGCGTGCAGCTCTGCCTCCGGTCTAGCACCTTAGTTCCCACCCCTGCCTCCCTAACCTCAGCTATTCCTGAGCTGAAGAGGGTGAAAATTAAACGATTGTCTGCTACTGCAATTCCTTGCCACCTGAAACCCTGGAATATGCAATGAGGCTTCAATGTCCTCATAGCTTAATATTCCAAAGAGGCTGGAAATCGTTGAATTAAAAGGATTCTAAGAAACATTTGAAGATTTAAAAAAGGGAAGGAAATAAACGGGGAGGAGGGGGGGAAACCGTTTCTTTCTCCCCCTTTTCTAAAATAAACCCTTTAGAAGAATTTTACAGAGCCGATAACCGAACAAAGAGCTGAGATGAAAATAGATCCGAGGCTCAGAACTGCTGTCAACCCATTTAATATAGGTATTTCTTACTTTTTGAAGACAATGGGGAAGGCTTCAGCCATGTATTAATGGGGTACCCAGGTAACCCAGAAAAATTCAGGTGAGGACAACCAAAAAAATGAAGAGGTACCAAGCGATTTGAAGTGCCAGGCAGCATTTTTGGCACATTGCAGGTCAAACGGGGAGAAGGGGAGGGAAATGCTATCAGAATGGAGATGGAAACTAATCAAGGAGAGAAGCAACCTAGAACTAAGGAGAAACTTCCTGACAGTTAGAACAATTAACCAGTGGAACAACCTACCTCCAGAAGTGGTGAATGCTCCAACACTGGAAGTTTTTAAGAAGAGACTGGCCAGCCATTTGTCCTAAATGGTATAGGGTTTCCTGCCTGAGCGGGGGGGTTGGACTAGATGACCTCCAAGGTCCCTTCCAACGTTGTTGTTGTTGTTGTTGTTGTTGTTGTTGTTGTTGTAGATGACCTCCAAGGTCCCTTCCAACGTTGTTGTTGTTGTTGTTGTTGTTATTATTATTATTATTATTATTATTATTATTATTATTATTATTATTATTATTATTATTATTATTGAGATTGCCAGTGTTTTCTCCCTCCATCCCCTCTCCCTTGGTTTTTTTTTGGGGGGGGAAAGGATTTCTGTTATTTTCTGGTTAATTCAGGGAATCTGGCAAGGTCATGCCTGAGGAAGACACTAAGAACATAAATTGGCATCTCCTTTGCTGCTCAGGCATCTCACAAATACTCACAGTGCTGTGGTTTGGATGCCCTTAGCCTAATATTTGAGTAAGTCATGCACTGATCTCATTCACAGGCTGATCTGGTTCACCAAACAGGCAAGGTGAAGTTGCCATAATTGCAAACCAGGTCACGGGCCTTGGCAAAGGCATTCCTCAGCCAGGGAGGGCTTAGTCAATAATGGTTACCCAGCCCTTCTTATCTACTATAGGTGTACAGTGTAGAATTGTAGATGTTTTAAAGAACACAGAGAATGCCACCTTTACTTTTGTGCTAACAAAGTATTGTGCTTTTATGGCATCTTATACTTTTGTCTGGGGTACCTAGATGGCCAGGATTTAATAAATTGAGAGTCAGGGACTGTAAAGAGTAGGATGTTGGCCTGCATTAAGGAGACCAAAGTCAAATATACCTGCAGCCATAGAAATTCATTGGCAGATTCTGGGCCAGCAACACTTTCTCAACATACTTTACTCATAAATTGTCATCATGGGATAAAATTAGAGGGACTGTTATTTATGCCAGGGGTCCTCAACCTTGGCAACTTTAAGACTTGTGGGCTTCAACTTCCAAAATGCCTCAGCCAGCAAAGCTGTCTGAGGTATTCTGGGAATTGAAGTCCACAAGTCTTAAAGTTGTCAAGATGGAAGACCCCTGATCTATACCATCTCAGTCTCCTGGATGAAAGGTGGAATATAAATCTAACACAAAAATGGAGTTCAGATATTTTCAAGAGAGTATCTATAATCAGTAGATTCTTTATGTGATAAGTGTGTAACTAATTCTAATCTCATCTCATAAACCAGGGGTGCCAAACTACCGGCATGCGAGCCGGTTTCATCATACCAAAGCTGCGCCCACCCCATTGCTGGCAATGCAGAGTCGCAATACGTCGTGACACATCATGTAACATGTTTGACACCCATGTCATAGATCTTAAGGAGCCCATTACACATCAGGCTACCTTTGATGGCTTGAACTTTCTTCTGTTATGTGGGAAATGCTGGAGAACATAAGAGCTTGCTAAGGCGATGACAGCTGATCCAATTATCCTTGAAATCTCTTTTGAATGGGGCATCTTGCCCCCAACCTAACAAATATTTGGTGACTTCCTCTTTATCAGTAATGTGGATGGCCTTTCTTGTTTTTCTCCACCCACACAGGCCATTCTATATAGCAATTTCATGCTGCTCGCTCCTTTCCCATCTGTCACACCCAATTTGACATTGTTGCTTCCAGGGGAGAGATGTCCGTTATGATTTTGTCTGCAGTTCCATCAGTAGCATGTCCCCAAACTGAGATACGTCCTCACCCATCTACAGAGGCTACAGCTGTCATGCTGAATTCCACTGCCCACACCAGCCAGGAAGTCACTTTAGAAGGGAAGTCAGCAAACTAACCCTCACCATGGCGAGGCCAAGACATTTGGTTGCCCAGGTCCAAGGACAAATTGTGCATGGACAGAAGTTGATCAGACAGTCAGTTGACACTATCTTCAGTTCAGTGGTGGGTTGATTCTTTCACTCCACCTGAGGCCACCTGAGGAGATTCACGGAAGGCCCAAAACACACATAAACATACCCCTGTCCCTAAAACCAACTATTTATCTAATCACTGGGCTGGCCTTACCGCTCATCCCATCTCCTACATCAGGCATGTCAAACTGCCGGCCCGCGGACCGGATGCATCATACTGAAACCACGCCCACCGTATTGCTGGCAATGAGGGAAAAGTCGTAATATGTCGCACGACATCACGAGTTCGACATGCCTGACCTACATTGATATTTATTTATATATCGCATGTATATGTTGTTCAGTTGCATTAAAGCAAGAAACATATTGAAGTCAACATTTTCCTAATGCAACCGGTTTTTAAGTCAATGATCCTTAAAACGTATGTTACTTTTCAGAAACAAAAACCCAAATTTCCTAAAGTATTTATGGTATAATGCCCCTCACTGGCCCACCTTGGATATCACGGATTCAAGTACTGTATGCTCTAGAGATCACTGTTTTTCAAACTTGGTAACTTTAAATATGTCATATATTTTTCTTTTTTCCAAAGAAACCTCTGACAGTTTCAATGGTCCTTCCGCGGTTGGGTGAGGTAAAGCAAAACAAGCACTCTCCTAAATTTTTCACCCAAGCCCCAAACTCCAGAGTTCCTGTGGAAAGCGATAGTTGATAATGTAGTACAGCTCTCGTGCACTTAAGTGCTTAGAAGCAAAATTCAGATATCTCATTATTCACAATTCCATTTTTTTAAAATTATTTCCCAGGCATTTGCTTTACCTCGGCATTCAGAACTCTGGTACTCTTGCACCTTAAGACCTCAAAGATATCATTTGAAATAGCACCCTATATAAATGATTTGATTTTGATTTGATTAAATTTATATGCCGCCCTTCTCCCTGAGGACTTAGGGCGGCTCATAACCATGAAAATTTAAAAAAAAACATAAAGTAAAAAAATTTAAAAAAGAATTAAACAATAGATGCAATAAATACAAGACAATTTAACCCAGTAAAAAGCCTAATTAAAAAACCTAGTCAGTCCAGGCCCGCTTGTTGGAACAACCAGGTCTTCAGGTCATGGCGGAAGGACCGAAGGTCAGGGGCCCTCCGCAGCTCCGGGGGTAGTTCATTCCAGAGAGTTGATTCAAAAAGTTACGAAACAGCAGGACATTGTTAACTATATTATTTATTACTATTGCATTTTTACTGGCAGGGAGGAAAAACAATGCTAGTTCAGAGCCAGAATAATTTTCACTGGATTGAGCAGGCGTGCAGTTTTATAGGTAAGGATGCCACAAAATATCTGAGCAGCTTCTGCAAGGCCTGCTACAATCCTCTGAACACCACCGCTACCTGAGTCGCTGGAAGCTGTGAAGTCTTTTTTCTTCAGATATGGTCCACAGCTCTCTCCCTCAGGTGATTATTCCATTCATTCTTAACCACATCTAAGGATATCTCTATGCTACCACCACTCTGATTCTCTAAACCTGTGGAATAGGCTAAGACACACTTTGAATGTTCTTGTGGTGCCTCCATCGTCGAAATCTGAGAAGCCAGAGTGCTGTCCCTCCAGCCAACCTATCACAGGGAGAAAAATATAGGTAGTCCTTGTCTTACGACCACAATTGAGCCCAACATTTCTGTTGCCAACCAAGTGAGGCATTTGTTAAGTGAGTTTTGCCCCATTGTGCAAACTTTCTCGCCACAGTTAAGCGAACCGCTGCAGGTGTTAATAGCATGGTTGTTAAATGAATCTGGCTTCCCCCACTGACTTTGCTTGTCAGAAGGTCGTAAAAGGGAATCGCATTACCCTGGGACAAGCCAACCATCATAAATGTGAGTCGGTTGCCAAGTGTTTGAATTTTGATCACGTGGCCGTGGGGTACGCTGCAAATGGTTCTAAGTGTAAAAAAAATGGCCATCAGTCACTTTTTTCCCCCAACGCCGTTGTAACTTTGAACAGTCGCTGAATGAATGGTTATAAGTCTGTTATAAGTCTGCCTCCACTCCACATTGAGTTGGTTTTATTGGTGATTTTGAAGATTAAATGCAGACGTTCGAAGGGAGGGGATGAGTTGGATGAGGTGCTGTGGCACCACCTCCCTGCTTAGTACAGGAAACCCATTCAAAAGATGAACGAAGTGTTTGTGTGTGTGTGTGTGGGGGGGGTAGGTCTGGTGTTACCCCTTCCTTTCTGCAAAGCTCTGAGGAATTCCAGCAATGCCACTGCCTCTTTTTGTGTTTTCTGTCACACTGCAACTGCATCACAAATAATTCAGCAGGGATAGCAGAAATAGTAGCAGAAATGGTAGAATATATATATATAAAAATGCCCAGAGGGCTGCATCTATTCTTCAGCCACACTAAAGGTCCCTGTGGAAGGTACCCAACTATCTTTTCCATTTCCTAAATGCTTCTGTGGCTCTGGACATCTGCTTATTCAATAGGATGGGAATGAAACTCGGATGTTGATCTGCCCTATTCATTGCACATTTTAGGGCAATTTTACGCAAGACAAGGCAGCCTGCAAAAATCTATGTGGATGCAGAGAAGGGAAATTAAAATAACAACATCAATAATCACCATTGAAAGAGCAACATCGAATGTCCGACACCAAAAATAGATTAAGCTGGAAAGAAAACAACACCTACCTACTTGCCAGCAGATCTTAAAGGCCGAACATCTTTCAGAACAAGAACCTTAATATATATTTCTCAACAATAGCTACTCTGAGGTCAGCTCCTTTTCATGATTAAAGATTCTCCTTTATCACCCAAAAGCATTAATTTCCCCCCCCTCATCCTCTACTTTTGAGTCAGAGGGTCAAAGATGAGATCCTGGGAATTTATGCCTGGGAATTCTGAGCGTGTCCTTCTACTAGGTTTTGTAGATTTGTTTCAGCCATTACAATCTGCCGATCAGATGAATAAAGGATTGAATAAATGGAGACAGATGTCTCGGATTCAACAGTTACTTCAGCTGAAACTTTGCTGTGTGATTTTGAATGTGTCATCTCAGTTGCTGGAAGTAACACATCTTCCAACGTGTTTGTATGTCCAATGTATCATATGTCTGGCCAGGAATCGGTCTACGGAACTGTTGGAAAGGAGTGGTTTTGCTATTTGGGAAAAGAGTTCCCTCCGATTTATTACTTTGGGGAAATTTACTCAATTTACACTCAAGACACCCAAATTACAGGGACGGAATTGTTTCCACAGGGATGTTTACATTTGTAGACAAAAAAGGAAGAACCCATTTAAATAAATATCAACGTTTTGACAAGGTAACCTGTTTCATGCAACACACACAATAATGAGGAAGCAGTCATTTCATTTGCAAAAAAAGTGAATAACATGATACACTCAGCCAGCATATTACTTCTGTATCACCTAACTTTGACAACAAAGATGGAACAACATCTGTCGTATATCGTGAGGAAGGTGGAGCTGGAGAAAGCCTGGGAGACACAAATAAGAGAAGCTCAGTTACTCTGGAAAATATGTAACCTGGGAACAAAATTAATAGACTTCTAGATGAGAAATAGAATTGAGTAAAAGCCAGCCATAATTATCTACGCCAGAGAAAGTGAAACATAATGTCATCTGGAAATCCCTAACTAAAAGGGAGTCTCACCTCTGACTCTACCAGCTGGCTTTGAAGAAATATTTTCTATTCCATCCACAAAATGTATTTAGAATATGAAAGTGAAACCTCTAAGAAAATGTGGCAAGGGTCAGTCCCAAGGCTGCTTTTTCAAAAGGCAACTGGACCTCGTTTTTTTCTTTAAAGACGTTTCGCTTCTCATCCAAGAAGCATTTTTGAGTTGCAGTCAGAATGGATGGGATGACTGAGAATCTACATCAGACATGTCAAACACAAGGCCCGGGGGCCGGATCCGGCCCATGAAGTGGTTTCATGTGGCCCACGAAGCCATCCTGGAAACAGTGAGGGAACGGCCCCCACTGCCTTGGCCCTGGCCCAGAGACCCTCCTTCTGCCAGAGACCCTCAGATCTGTCCCACTCCTGCCCAGGCCCCCATAGGTGCCCTTGATGCAAAGGATGTAGAGCTGGCCACGCCCACCCAGTAGGCCATACGCACTCTAGCCATGCCCACCCAGTAGGCCACGCCCACCCTGGCCACACCCACCCGGCCCCCTGAGGGCAACCACAATGCTGATGCGGCCCTCCATGAAATTGAGTTTGACACCCCTGATCTACATAGACACTTTCGGCAACAGTCAATGCTCTCCGGGATTCTTTTCTCAGGCTACAACACCCCCAATTTCCCCAGATTTTTCTGTTATCTTCCTTTGCATCTTGTGCTACTTGTGACTAGTAACCACGGTTCAGCCTTCACTGAAATGTTCTGGGGTTTAAGAGGATTCCCACCCGGTCTCTCCCTTCGGGATTTTATTTTGTTCTGCAATTTTGCAGATCTCAAATGTTTCCCAAGCACACAGGGTCCCTCTTGTCCCTCGCCAATCCTTTCAGCCACATTCTTACTGGCTTGGCTTATTACCTGACTTTGCAAAGATACAGTTAACACTGGCTCCTCCTAGGAGGTTATGAGAAGATTTGCTAAGTAGGGATCTATTTGAGTTCTTAACAGTATTGATTAAATGTCTTTATTTTGTATGTATGTACAATGGGTATGTATTTCTACCATTTATACTGCACTTTTTCATTATTAAATGCCATAATCCTCAAAGTGCATTCCATTAATTAAAAACAAAACAAAACAATGCACTATTTCCCAATGAAACGCTTTAATCTTGTGTAAGATACCGGAACAGGTATGCATATATACATTTGTTTTATTTGTTGATTGTTTCAATTTACATAGCTGACCATCTCAAATACATGACTCTGGAAATGCACATTCAGTCTGTGCTTGCAAAACAGTTGTGGACTGTTACTTAAGGAGGCATTAGCTCACTGCGCTTTGGTGGCGCAGTGGGCTAATGCCTCCTTAAGTAACACCAGCTGCCTGCAATTAGTGCAGGTTCGCATCCCACCAGGCTCAAGGTTGACTCAGCCTTCCATCCTTCCGAGGTAGGTAAAATGAGGACCCAGATTGTTGGGGGCAATTAAGCTGACTTTGTAATAATGCCGCTTGGGGGGGGGGAAAGCCCTAATAAGCAGGCATATACATAGAATGAAGGCTACTGCTAAGCTTGTAAGCCGCCCTGAGTCTTCGGAGAAGGGCGGGATATAAATGGAATTAATAAAAAAAAAAAGCTCCTGCCTTTTTAGATCTGGCAGTGTACAATCATTTTCACTGAAAAAGGGCTGTTTGGAAAACCAGAGTCTCCGTGGACTGATTTACTGCTCCATGAGCGTGATCACTGCTCTTTGGCTCCTTTTCTCTTGCATTCTCTGCTGCTCTATGGCTTTCATTTTCTTGGGAGGCATAATGAGATGAGGATTGGTCAGTCCAAAGTTAACTGAGGTTTCCACGGCCCTGCTGGTGGGCGAGAGTAGTTTACAAATGCCCTTCTATAGTTCAATGTTACAACTGTCCTCATATCCTAGAATTCTTCATATCTGCTCATTCTTTCATAGACCTACGCTTCACGGTGTATGAATAATGCTGTTCATAAGATTGGAGAAATTTTAGCCTGCAGGCTTTATCTGATTGGCCAAGTTATCCAGTCGTTTCTGACTCTAGGGGCCGGTGCTCATCTCCGTTTCAAAGCCGAAGAGCCAGCGCTTGTCCGAGGACGTCTCCATGGTCATGTGGCCGGCATGACTGGACACCAAAGGCGCACGGAACGCTGTTACCTTCCCACCGTAGTGGTCCCTATTTTTCTACTTGCATTTTTACATGCTTTCGAACTGCTAGGTTGGCAGAAGCTGGGACGAGTAACAGGCGCTCGCTCTGTTACGCGGCACTCGGGATTTGACCCGCCAAACTGCCAACCTTCTGATCGACAAGCTCAGCGTCCTAACCCACTGAGCCACCGCGTCCCTCAAGTTATCCTACCTGGCCACAAATTCAGGAAAGTTCTTACTCCACTTTTGAAGCCCCTTCACTTCCTTTTATCCCAAAGACAAATGAAAAGTCCTAATTCTGATTGGCTGACTGGAGAATATAACTCTTTCCCACTCTCACAAAACAGACTCCAGGAGTACCATAAAAAAAATCAGTCCATGGTCTTAGATCAAATGCCCCTGAATGCCCTCTTGAGGACTGGCGAACTAAACTCACGTACTTTCGTGGTGGACTAGACTAGAATACGCGTCTCCACTTGGCGTGGTTAAGAAATAGGAACATAGAACATAGAATAACAGAGTTGGAAGGGGCCTGAGGTCTTCTAGTGCGACCTCCTACTTGAACAGGAGACCCTATATCATTTTAGACACATGGTTGACCAGTCTCTTTTTTGAAAGCTTCCAGTGATGGAACACAAATGCCAACAGGCTAACTGGGATGAAGGAGATCCCTGGAAATTGCTTGGAAGGACTGCAGCTTATGAGCAGAGAAAGCAAGATGGAAATCAAGGCTCAGGCCTGGCTTGATGGCATCTAACTGCTGCCAGGGTTAGGCTGAGGTCTTTCTGGGCCCTGCTGCTTTTTACGGAAGTCATGCTAGAGTCCCTCTGAATGCAAGGCAGTTAGCTCAATATTTCATACTCAAGACTATTCATATGTACCTTTGGACAAAGGTCTCTCACGATCTTTATGGTATTTATATTCTTAGGCCTGCATCTGTAAGATCGACGCATGGCAATTAGCTCATCCATTCAGAAAGGAAAGCTAAACCCCAAGCAAGTAAAACATCAATTTAACGTTAGGTTTTTTCACTCCGGATGGAATAAATATACCCCTGGCAAATGCAAACGTTAAAAAAAATACAAAACCCTTTGATATATATATCCAGTGGCTACAGATTGTAATACATTCCTGCACGGAAGTTCTGGGAGCTGTAATTTCAAGGTATCTAGAGGACATCCGTTTGGGATGGTTGCTAGAATGCCATCATGACCTACAGGCACATTTCTAAATAACATCCCAGAGCAGGATTCGGTCTGTTTCAAGATATACCATATCATGGTATATCATATACCATATCAACTGCACCAAAGACTTTATAGATGGTTCGTATTTTCCCCCAGCGTATTTAAATTATATTAATCAAAAACGTGGAACTCTATAAAAAAGCAATGTATAAGTAGGGCCACACCTGAGACAGACCTGGAACATACTGAGAACTCAATGTCAAGTCAATATCAGAAAATCTATTTCATTTACAATATTTATATGCCTCCTGATAATGGGACTTTTTAGATCGGTTGTGTCCAAGCTTGGCAAATTAGACCACAGGTCTTAAAGTTGCCAAGGTTGGGCACCCCTGCTTTAGATAGATAGTGAGAATAAAATCAATAAAATGAACTCCCAAGTAATAACTATGTATTGGGGTGAATTTTAGAAGTTTTAGAAGAAATGAAATGGTTGAGAAAAACCAAAACAAGAAGCCTTTGTTGGTCCTGTAGATGCCGCAGCACCAGGAAAAACCACTCAGGAGGAGATAATTCCACCAGCAAAAAGGTCAGCTGCAATCTGCTGCAAAAGAGCCTTTCTCCTCTAGTTGTGACCCTGGGAAGATGCAACTAACACTGCTCTTGTGGTAATTTTCAAAGTGTGTGACCCTTACAACCAAGCCTTTCTGAGGGAAACAAGTGAAGATTTTAAAAAGAAAACACACTGAAGAATGTAGGGATTCACCTTGGCCATGTTGTAACATGGGAGATCTCAGCCACTCACGTGTGGATGTGAAATTCTTCCGTCTGCCACTCTGCCGCTAGTGTGTCCCAAAAGTTGTTTTGCAGAAGTTCATGGTCTCTTTTGTCCAAGAACAGGCCGGTCAGCTCGGCTGGTGAAACAAACAGGAGCAAGGGAAATAGTCCACCACCAGGATCCCCAAGCTCTCCTAATCATCCACTGCAATGCCCCAGATTGGATGGACAGCCAATCCTGATCTCTTCTGGACCCCGAATCTGGTTTGTACTGCGCCTAGTAGCCCTGAAGGCACATCCGTCAGCCCTCTATTTCAGGAGCATCAAGGAGGTTATACCCCCTCACCAACAATTAAACAATTGAGAAGCTAGAGATGCCGGACAACCTGGGTATTTTAGTAAGAACACTAGCAAACGGGGACAGTTTGATGATACTTGGAACTGGCTAATCAAGTTTCCCAGGACTAAAAGCATCCAGTTTTACCATTCATTCATTGACTGTAATGAGATAGAACATCCAGTCTTTTTCTGTCTAGAGGATGTCCATAATCTCCTGGGCTAAAAGCTAATATTTTGCCACAAGAAGCAGACAGCGTTGAGAATATATGGTTTGCCACCGCAGGCTACATCGGAGCTTTTTCTCAAGCCCTATGCCTTCCCTGCCTGGAAAAGCGCTGAATGGGAGATCTGTTATTCAGCTTGGGCATGAGCTCCCATTTCCATACACCAAGCAGGTCAGACAGCCACCTTTGGGGGTAACAGCATGCCTGCTACACCAGCTGCCAACCAGCCAGCTGGCCAATTAAAGGCTAAGCACCTGCTGGTGCCAGCAGCCAAAAACCCTCAGATTTGGGGGGCAGAGAGTTCTCCGTCTTTCCGCCCCCCCATCTCTATTTCCTCTTTTTTTCTCCAAGTCACCCTCTGCCTCAGCTGCCTATGCACTAAGAAGAGCCCTGTCAGCCTTCAAGGGGAGGGAAAAGAAAAATAACCCTTGAATACCTATTTAGGCTGAAATGAAAGAATTACTGCCTGCCAATGAGACAGCCCCTTCCGCATATACAAGAGGCAACCTTTTCATGCCGGCTTGAGGATAGGAATGGGCAGACGAAGAGCCTGCAATAATTATACTCTGAATTAGAAGGACTGGCATCTAAGTAACTCTCTGTAGTATGTGTGCCTGCGTGCATTTGAAGATCCAGAGGGATGCCACATGACCTGGGGTCCAACCAGGTGGATGTAGAGCACTGGACTTTAAGCCTAGAACCTTTTAGAGACCGAGTACCCAAACTGCAACACAAAACCCACTTATCGCTAGGTGCCAGGTGGGCGTGGCCTACTGGGTAGGTGTGGCTGTGGTGGCCATGGAAGATTGGATGGGTGTGGCCAAGGTGGGTGTGGTCACCTCAATGTCGCTCGTGGGGAGGGACACCTATGGGGGGCAGCTGGTTGAAGAGGGACAGTTGCCACCTCCGAGGCATGGCACGGGTGCCCACAGGGAGGGCTCTGAGTGACGCCTCTGGCACCCGTCCCATAGGTTCGCCACCACTGGCCTAGACATGGGGAAGCGGCATTCCCAAATTTTTTGTAATGTCTCAAAGGCGAACGAAGGAAGCTCTGCGTGAGCTGGAGAATATTGTTTGGTGGCAGATGAACAAGTTTATCATCATGCCCTACTGGTCATTGTTTTCTTAATTGTTACTCTGGTTCTCCCTCTTCCGAAATCTCAGATGTGCTAGAAGATGCTATAGAAAGCAAGGGGGACGTGTGTCAAAGATGCTTTGATTGAGTGAGGTGAAGTCTCCTTAAAATGTACGATGCACTCTCTGACAGGCAGGCACTTCTGAGTCAGGCTAGAAGCCATCCCAGAAACCCTTCCAACCGCTTTCTCACACTGGAAAAAGAGATCTGGATGAAAATGTACTTATGTATTTCTTTCTTTTGATATGACCTTAGGTTGAGAACAGCCGCCAAGGCTCAGAACACAAACTCATTTTCTATTTGTGGATCCCTCTGACTCTCCCCCAACATTTCTTCTGCCAGATGGAATAAAGGTGTAACACCAGGCAAGGGTTATGCGAAGATATATATATATATATATATATATATATATATATATATATATATATATATATATATATATATATATATATATATATATATATATATATATATATATATATATATATATATATATATATATATATATATATATATATATATATATATATATATATATATATATATATATATATATATATATATATATATATATATATATATATATATATATATATATATATATATATATATATATATATATATATATATACTTTGACACCCCCCACCCCTTTGAGATCACATGTTCAGAACCAACCCAGCTACCTCTCCATCCTCCTATGCAAAATCTCCTATGCTGCACCCTGCATCTTAAGAACACCCTGCTCCCCCCCCCATTTTCTTGCTCTTTCTTTCTCTCTCCCACCCGTGCCGCTTATTAAAATGGTAGAGAGGGTTCTTTCCTTAATCCTACTCCTCCCACCACCACCACCACCCCCCTCCTTCAGAACGGCCCGAAAGAAGATGGCAACATCTTCTCCCACCAGGGCTGTGGTTAAGGGTGGGTGGGGTTGGTAAAACTCGGCACCCCGCCCCTTTCTTTCCCCGGGCTCCTTGGACAGGGCACGTGCAACTCACCCCCGCCTGTGCTGGCGCCCACCCACCCCCAACCCTCCCCAACCAAGTGCAGAGTCAACTTTCTGCATTTGTCCCCCCCCACCCACCCTCCCTTCGTGTCAGGGCTCGGTGCATCTTGGGTTGCTGCTCCGAGAACCTGCTGCTCATCCTTCTTCTCCCGCTCAGCTCCTTCGCGCTCCGCTCCCCACCCACCCCGAGGATTCTCTCTCTCTCTCTCTCTCTCTCTTTCTCTCTCTCTCTTTTTGGAGGGGGGGGTCTTTCTTAAGGAGCAGCGCTCGGCCTCCCCACATCTTTCCCTCCAGCCTCTTCTCTCCTTCTCTTTCTCCCTCTGGCTCTCTCCCGTTTTTCTCCTCTCCTCCTCCCCGCTCTCAATGCTGGTGAACGGTCTCTCCCTTGGAAGATGAAGGTCCTCAGCTGGGTACGGCTCGCCCTCAGCCAGTGGCTTGTGCGAGAGGTAAGGCGCGCGGGGAGGACGGCCGGCGGATGCGGGGAAAGCGCCGAGCGAGGGGGAAGTCGGTGCGGCCGGGGGACGGCAGCCTCGCCCCGGACCAAACTTGGTTCCGGAGGGCGGGAGGAAGGGGGAGCGGGGCGTCGAGAAGCCGGGAGCGGCCGGCTCGATGGGAAACTGGCTCCCGCCGGGGGTGGGGGATCGGGAGGGCGCGTTTGTCGGGAGCTTCTCCCGACGACTCTTCTCCTAACTTTTGACTCGACTCTGGGCTGTTAAAAGAAGCGAACGGAGGAGACTCGACGCGTGTCTCCAAAGTTCGCGCTTGACGCGGGGGGCTGGGGGAACCGGCTGGAACCCGGGGAGCGCGGGGCAGGGGGGGGGGGAGAAACTCGCCGTGGCGGGACAAACCGCGATGGATGGAGGGGTGGGGGGGGGAAGCGTAGAAGAGTCCCGTTTCCTTCTCGCGGGGTGGGGGGGTGGGGAAACAAACCGTCGAGGCAGCCAGCAAGTCGCCTGCTTCACCCCCAGGATCAAAGTGGGGCGGCGGGCGCTGGAGGAGGGCCGCGACTGCCGAGGTGGAAAAAAACAATACCAACCCCCCCCCCCAAAAAAAAAACAACAAAAACTCAACCACCTTCTGACGGGCGACGACGACCCGTCAATGGCGTAAAACAGCGTTTCCCAACCTTAGGAACTTGAAGATGCGTGGACTTCAACTCCCAGAATTCCCCAGCCAGCTATGCTGGCTGGGGAATTCTGGGAGTTGAAGTCCACGCATCTTCAAGCTCCTAAGGTTGGGAAACGCTGGCGTAAAAGATAGCCTGGCCTGCCAAGTCGGGTTTAATCTTCGCCTGCAGAGCGGCTTGGCCTGGGCGGATTCAGGTGGAAGCCCGGGACGAGACGCGCGCTTTCCCCTCGCGTCTCTTGGCCGACAGCGAAACACCCGCTCGCCCTCCTTCCCCCCCCCCTTCGAGCGGCTGATCCGGCCAGCCAAGGCCGGCAGGGCGACTTCTGCCCGCTTTCTCGCCCGGGACTTCTTAGTGGAGCAGCTGTCGGGTTCCGCTCGGATCGGAATAGGATAGCGTTACTTTACGGGCCCCGCGGGTCCAACTGTTGAAGCTCGGCTGCGCCGTCACGTACTACTGGTTGTGTGTACAAACGCAGGCACGTGGCCGTGCACTTCCCGCTAGCTAGCTGTTGTGCGGCCGGGTTGATCCGCGCCTGATTGTAACGGTATGCAGTGTTGATAACGTGGGAATGGGCATTTTTGGAGGTACCGTGGCTCGTTTGCGTTCATATACAACGCGGTGGAGAGACCACGCAAGCTAATAGCGGGGAGCGGTGCGTTGTCTACTTGTACGTGTGAGCCCGCCCACCGAAATTCCAATCGATGTGTATATATATGTATATATATATATATTTTCTTGGGAAGGGTTCCGTGGAAGTGCCACACATCCATCCACCTATATATGTGTAGGAGGATTTCCTGGGCTGTAGGGAACGGATCGTTTGTATCGCCAGATCACCACCGCAATCCAAGACGTTTTTGTTTAAATTCATCACTTTTTCAGAGCACAGCTGCAGGAGTAAGAAGGGGTACAGCTTTCTTCGAGGCCGTTTTCCTGGTCTTTCCGCCCCCCCCCCCGACCTTCTCAGATGCTAATGGTTATTCCCGGCATCCAAATTAAACAGAGTAATTTTGTACCTGTTTTTACTAATTGTGAATTTAGTTCTACCAGTGTAAATATAGTCTCAGGTGTGGAGAAGCCTTTGATCCATTGTTGAGTCTCCCCAGGAGATTTTTCCAGGCCAGCTTCCCTAGATTTCTATAGGGAAGAATTTTGGCTAGGCAGACACAATGAAAACACAGGGTCCAAGGAGCTGGCTTTGTAAACCTCTTGCTGGCACAAAACCTGCCTGCCCCCCTCCTGATGTTATGAGCCACTTGCACCCCATCTTCTGAAGCAATATGGCTGAAAAAGGAGACGCACCCCCCCCAAAACCCTCCCAATCATTTCCTTTATAATACACAGGAGGGGCAATTGTGTTGCAGCAGACAATGTTTCCAGATTAGTTTGCTTATAAGACAGCACACCAAGTGTATTATAAATAGGTTAGCCTGGATTTTTTTTTTGTTAAACCAAGGATATAATTGTCCCACTAACTATTAACCTGGAAGCTCGTGCCTCCAATTTATCCAGTTAAGCTGAATAAAGAAGCATTTAATGCAAGTGATATTAAGTAATTGCAGAGGCCTTTTTACCCAGACCTTTCGCCTTTTTCTGCTACCATCCCCTTAGGCTTTGAATGTTTTTCTTCCTTCTACCAAATCAGGTGCCATTTTTTTTAAAAAAAAGTCTTTTTTTTTTAAAAGCAAACTCTCTCACACACTCTTTTTCTGGTGGCTTGGAACTTTATAACTTCCTTATTTCTTCTTAGAACAAACAATAGCACCCAGAAAGGATCATAAAATTTTGATTCTTCTCTGCCTGCTGCATCCACAGCCGCCTGTGTGCAAAAATAATTCTTTCACAGGTAAATGGCATTGCCATTTTTAGTGCTTGCAAATCAGGAGTCGAAGCGCCTCAGCTTCATTTTTTTAATTTTTCTCTCTGTGTGTCTTATTTTTCTTTTTATGGCATTATAATGTTGCAGGGAGAAATAAGGAATGGGCTCATTAAGCACTGGGCCGGTGAGAATCGGATTTCATAACAATCAATTTTTACTTTTCAACAATTTCATGAAGGCTGATCTGCTCCCCCACCTCCCCTTTCAAGGCATTGCATTCAGACTTCCAGGAAGTAAGATCTAACTAGGCTGAGGCTCTTTGGCTTATCCTGTTCTTTAAGGCAGGAAGAGGAAAGGAGGAAATTCTTTGCAGGCTACCTCCAGCCTTTCTCATCAGCAAAAAAGGCTGCTTTTAAGATGGTAAAAACCTTTGTTTTAAACAGATAATATATACTTTTTGCGGAGTGGGGTGGTGGTGAGGGAGTGGGAAAGGAGATAAAAGAAAGTAGATCTGTGTCGAGTTTGAAAAAGAGATGTAGCTGCTAATGCAAATGTTTAGTATTTGTTTAGTTGTTTTAGGATTTATTTATTTATTTATACCTTGCATTAAAAAAGAGCATCTAGGGGGAAAGCATAAATTGAGATGCTTTTCAAACCACCTAGTGTGTGTCTGTGTGTGTAAAAACACAGTATGAGCGCAGACATCCTCTCCCACTTTTCTGGGAAGGGGACCCGCCCTCCTTCCCTTGTACATCTAATTAAATTGGAAAATGGCTGGCAACTGGTTTTTATTTTAAACCCAAGTTAAGAAATGTGGAAAGCCCTGCCAGGTATTAAAACATTAGTGGATATATGCTTGGTCTGCGTGACCTTTCTTAGTTGTAATCCTCAATCTAGTTTTTGTGTAGTTCTGAGGGTGCTTTATATTTTGTTTTTGTTTTTAATTCAGACATTGTTTTATTTCCTTTCTAGCTGCTACATTCTAAACCTCTGTATTTTTCCTGTCTTCCATACTTTTTTGGGGGAAGAAATAAGCGTTCCCTATCCACAGTCCTCCATGATGGTCTTAGACCTAAGAAAAACAAGATGCTTTTATCTGAGGATACAGTTACTGTTCAAACCCACTGGAACCCTATCTAACAAAAAAGAAGGAAGAATGTAAAGCCTCAATTTCATATTGTAGAATCTAAAATACAATGTGATCATGTGGAATCCAGTAGTTTCCACTCCATGCTCACAATCTAACCATGTTGACATCTCCTTTCAGTCCATGCAAGAAAAAGACCAGCTTTTTAGTCTTCAGATGGTAGAATCCATCCTTAAAACACTATATTAGCATCTACAGATTTCCTGTTAGTTAATAATTGTTGCTATTGATTTTCGTTAAGCACAGAATTTCAAGTAACCACTTTTTTTTTTACAAGAAGTCTAGAACAACATTCATGGGAAGTGATGTCTCTCCTTTAAGGCACATGAGATCATAACCGAACGCAGTCCAGTGAATTCAGAATTTGGGTTCCGGTTTCTGGATTTCTCCCTTCCTATTCAGTTCAAAATTTACAATTACTTTTATGTAGAGTTGGATCTGGATTTTGTTTAGTTTAGATTACCTAAGTTTAGATTACCTATGAATGAGTCAGAATCACTTTCATGCATTATAAATCTAGGAGGCTTACTTGCATTAGATTGGACTATGTGGCCACCATGACATGTCAGAATGCCAGCTTTTTCCATATCATTGCTACATTTTTTAAACAAAAAAATGAGAGATACCAGCTTAGAATCTTTGGCATGCAAAGTGTGTTATCTACTATTGATCGGTAGTCACTGCTGGCTATATCTGTTGACTAATATAAAAGATAGGCCTTACTTTTTATTCCAGTGATGAACGAAGGCTAAATTTCATTAGTGATACTGCCCAAAAGAGAACATTTGCAAAAATCCAGATGACTTTCTAGGATTTATCCACAGTCTCAAATAAGCTCCATAACAGTGCCTTGTTACAAGCATCCTGTTCTTTACCTGGCATAAAAGTGTATTGCTGAGAGGCTGTCTTTTACAGCCAGGGCAGATGGGTGCTAAGGGCAGTTACTAACAAGCGGATGTCCATCCACTTTCCAAAGAGGGCGGCATCTTAGCGCAGGCACTACAAGGTGATTCTGCTTGAAGCCCAGGGTCCCATTGCCACCGTGATCTGCCTTCAAGTTGAAATGAAGTTGGTAGACCAGCTGGCAATCGTACACTGAATATAGGGAGTCAAGCAGTTTTAAAATATGAAATATAAATAAATAAAAATAAAATGGGGGCATCTTCTGCTAATAAGACCTATAGGGTTGGGTGCAATTTGTTCAGGTGAGGTTTACCTTACACCCCATTTGTTACTTATGGTACTTAATCAGGGAACCAACTTTTGGAAAATTTCTAGCTATACTTATGCCCGCTGGTAGTTAAAGAATGTTTGTGGCTGCCTTACTTCTCTTGTGGTTTTGCATCTTCAGTTGTTGGTGTTTTTTTTTAACTTACCTTGATTTTGAGCAGATACTGTCAACAGATGTTTGCAGATTATGAGAGGCAGATCCAGAGCTTGTGACTAATAAAATAAATTTAAAACACCCCAAACACACTGCAAGGAGAAAGAAGCGTGCAGTTTTGCTTGGAATGCATACTTTGTAAGTGTAGTGGAGACTACCCAATTTTGAATTTACTTACCCAGGCTGTACTATGGGGAGGGGATAATAGTGACTGAGTAAGTAAAGGCATTGGAAAGGACACGATTAGAAGATGTGTGGCTGAAGATGCATCTGAGCATAGGACAAGAACTAGACTTACCATGAGCCATATGTAACCATCTGATTTTTTGAGCTTTTAGAAAAAAAAGCATTTGCTTTTGCATGATGGGGAAAAGTTATCTATGTTTGGCGGAAGATTGTTTTTTTTTGGGGGGGGGGGTTAAAATAAAGGCACAGATGAACTAAAAGCAAGCCAGTTTGGTTTAGTTAAGGTGCCAGGTTAGAAACCAGGAGACTGTAAATTCTGGCCCTTTTTTTTAGGCATGAAAACCACCTGAGTCACTTGCTCACTCTCAGCCTAAGCCTCACAGGGTTTTGTTGTGTGGAAAATGGAGGAGGACACAGTATTAGGCATTTTTGCCACCTTGAGCCGTTTATAAAAATAATAAAGGTAGGATTAAAAAAAACCTTAAAAAGAAAAAAAAAACACTCTGGAACTCTAGAAAACTGAGTTTTATACCTGTGGTGAAGCCATTTTCTGAAATCTGTCCTCATATATTAATTCAGCATTATGAGACAGTGTTGTAAGAAAACTGTCTTTAAGAGAAAAAAAACAAGTTAGGTTAAACCAGAGGCAATTGCAACTGGTACATTACTTTGATTCTGATACACCAAGTCCTTTTTTCCCTTCCTTCCTCCTTGAATCCAGCTTTGCTTCCTGTGACCCCCTTCCTCCTGTAATCACATTTTAAGTGTTGAAGGTGTGATGGACTGACACACTCTGGCGTGGCTGGGAAGAATGAGTAAGCTCTTGACTCAATTGCATCCAAGCGCCTTCGTGTTACAATTTGAATCTGCATCAAAGCAGACTGGCACGCTTCCAGTTTTGCTCTGCAAGGGGAATTTTTGATGTTATTGCCTGATTGCATTTCTCGCTTTTCCCTGTATCCCCTTGGTGAGCGTCGGGGGCTTTAGACACATTGATCACACAACTCATCGGGCAGAGCGTAACTTTGAGGGGAAGGTCAATTTTGTCTTCAGTTCTCAAGGAGGAAGAAGGGCGGTGACTGATTTTGAGTTTCTCAGGATTTCTTATTCCTGGTTCCACCGAACATCTTGAGTTTCCAACCTGGAGCAGCCTCTACAAACACAATTGAGCCCCAAAATTACTGTCGCTAAGTGAGACATTTGTTAAGTGAGCTTTGCCCCATTTAGTGGACTTTCTTACCACAGTTGTTACGTGATTCACTGCAGTCATTAAATTCGTAACACAGCTGTTAAGTGAAATCTGGCTTCCCCACTGACTTTGCTTGTCAGAAGGTCACAAAAGGTGATCACGTGACCCCCCGGGACACTGCAGTGGTCATAACTATGAGTCAGTTGCCAAGCATCTAAATTTTGATCACATGACCATGGTCAGGGGTAGGCAACCTTGGCTCTTTTATGACTCGTGGACTTCAACTCCCAGAATTCCTGAGCCAGCCATGGGAATGCTGCAAAGGTCACACACATTGAAAAATTACCATAAGTCATTTTTTTCCAAAGCCGTTGTAACATCAAACGGTCAGTAAGTGAACTATTGTAAGTTGAGGACTACCTGTATTGAGGCTTGTTGAACTTGCATGCTTATCTCACCAAGACCTATTTTGGAAAGCAGCCCCCCTCCTTTGAAAATGGGACAGTCTGCTTTACTTCAGGGTTATTCACTTAACTGGTCATGAAATAGTTTCCTAAAATAATGGCACATGGCCATCTTTTATACTTCCGACCCTTGGACAAGGGCATATGTCCTCCTTCCCAGATAATTCAGCTCATCCTCTCACTGGGTCTCCTCACTGGCTGCATCTAGCACTGCCCTGTTCTGAGGGAAAAGAACTGGCTCTCTTCTTCTTTTCCATTTATTACGCTCAATAGCCACTTAAAGTAGCTGATGGGTGCCTGGAGCCCCTTCTGGCCCTGCTGCTTCTCAGGGTCATGCGACTGCCAGATGTTCCTGCATTTAAACAGCTGTCATAGCCTCATTTTGATAAAATAATAAATTCCCCCCTCCCTCTTTAGTTTTAACTACTTCCTGGCTCTTTCTGCTCTCAGCCATGGTTACAGAGGAGCATACCATCCATGTACACAGTGCACTGCCACGGGATCTGGAGAGGCAGAGGGGTTATTTACTTACTTACTTATTTATTTATTTTAAAAGAATCCCATAGAGAAACGGGGCTGATTTCTACCTGGATGAGTTGAGGCACTCTAGTTGGCTGGTGCATCATAGGACACAATATCTGGGCCTTTGTGCATGTAATATGGTTAAGGGTGGGAGCATGGAAGCGTCCGTTGCTTTCCTCATTGCAGCAATGTTAGATCAGTTAAAATTATCCTGCCCCTAAATGCAGGGGCCTTCTTATCGGTCTGAATTGGGCTACTTAGCTGAATTGTGTGGCTCTCGACCTACGTGCTCCGGATCCACACTCCCTGCTTGGAAGGGAACCCACTTTTGACACAGCTACATCAGAATGGTGACTGACAAGAAAACAGCATCCAGCAAGCAACTCTTAGTTGGAGGGAGGTGCATCTTATGTCCCATAGGAAGCAGCCTTGTTAACCAAGTGGTTTCAGCCAGAAAGACTGTTTGGATGATGAGGAAAAGGAGAAGAGTAAGGGGTACTAAGAGTTAAGCCAGGATGTGGAAGGGCTAGGTGGGGGAGATGTATAGTTGAGCATTTAGTGGCTAATTTTCTGCCAAATGGCTGAATAAAGTTAGACGCATGTGACTGGTGCCCCATATTGAGTAGGCTGGCTATATCTGAATGGCCTAGGATCGTTCTCTGTACATCGGGCATTCCATATTCATATGGCCCTTCTTGTGTAAAACAATTTTCACTCTCCTAATGTTTGTTCTGTTTCTTCAAAGTCTCCATCTTGAGCAAATGTCAAGCCTGTAGAAGAACTGTGTTTCCTCAACCTGGGCTACGTTTAAGATATGTGGACTTTTTAATTCCCAGAATTCCATGGTGGCTAGGGGATTCTGAGAACTGAAGTCCGCATATCTTAAAGTAACTGTGGTTCAAAAGCACCTGTATAGGAAATAGAGGTCTGTAGGATACTGAGGCTAAGTTAAAATCCAGCTTAATTTTGGAGAAATGACTGGTTGGGGAGTTTTGGTGCAGCCTCAGGATCTATTATTCAAACAACAATTAGCGATGGCTTATTCTGAAGGGTAATTGGGAGGACTGGAATAAAGACATATTCCTATTTGAAATAAACATTGAATTGTAAAATAATTACTAGAAAAGGAGATGGTCCTGAATTTAAGATGGCCCCCTGCCAGAGGAAAACTAGGTTTTTGTTTTTGTTTTAAAGCTCCCTTGCTGTATTTTCCGTGAATTTAAGACAATCCTCCATTTCAATGATAAAGTATTTAGAACAAAACAGCTTGCCTTCCTTTCAGGTAAATACAATACGCACATTTAGGAAGCATAATGGGCTTTCAGCTGAATTTAGTCCACCCTCTTTCCAGCCTGATCTTGGAGTTCATTTCTCATCTTAGCTTCTGTGTTAGATCGTCAGTGAGCCGAAGGTAAGATTGAGGTTTGCAATAATAATAGTCTTGAGAGGGATTTGCAATTCTTAAGCAGGTTTTTTTCTGACTCCCTGGTTTCTACGAACACTTGCAACAGCAACAAAGAGAACCCCCAAACGCTACTCACAAATTATGCTGTTGGAATACATTTTTAAAGGCACAGTTAACTAGAACTATATTTTTTTATTTTTATATTTTTTATTAATTCATTTAATGTTCAAAAGACAGCCCTGGGCTTTGCAATTCTTTATTTATAAGCGTGTTTCTTGAACCAGGCTGCCTTGTGGCGTCTTGGGGTCCCAGTAAAAAATAAAATGGGACCTGTATATCTATAATTTGATCACCCTGCACTTGACCTTAATTCATGCAAACACTGCTAAAAAAAATTAAGAATACAGTATGTGTCTAGGATGAGTTAGGGGATATCACTATGAAATGGTTTGTTCACCCTTGAAACCCAAGGGCTGCTAACCCAAGCCATCCTGCCACCCTTGTTCTTTAGATTAGCAAGGATTTAAGCCATTGTCTCTAGTAACTGAGATGGTTGTGCTTTGAGTTTCTTTTCCATCTTCACTGTTCCCTGCATGCTCCATGTCCGTCCATTAGGGGGAGCTCTTGATTTCCATTCCTTTCAATCTTTTGTTCCAGACCTTCCCCCCTTAACTTTTTTCCCCCTGGAAGTTTCTTGAGAATAATTTTCCAACTTTTTTTTTTTTACCAATATGGAATATGGATACATGAATTCTAAATAGAAACGTAAATTCTGAATAGAATATAGAGTTGATTCTAATATAAAATTGTTATGTAACGCATTTTAAAAATAAATTTCTAGCCCCTGCGATGTTTGAAAGAAATGCTTCAAAGCATATTGGTCTTCAGAAGTAAGGCAACCTTTCCCCCATTTCCTGTGCGTGTATTTTTAATTGGCCTTGGCTCTTCTCTTGCCCCTGCCCTCCAAGTGGAAGTTTTATATCCAAAATATAATTGATTCTGAGTTGAACAAATCTCGGAATTTCTTCTGTGTGCAGAATCACTACCAACCTTTGGCAATAAACTGCCCTGAGTCCTTCGGGAAAGGGCGGTATATAAATTTAATAAAATTTAATAAAATAAATAAATAAATAAATAAATAAATAAATAAATAAATAAATGACAAAAAGGCTTGAGTTAAAAGTTATCCAGTTGACGGAATAGCTGTGGGATTGGTCTCTTCTCCCTTGCATAGTGCCACATTACTTCAGTGCTACATAGGATTTCCAGATATGTCAGGTATATATATCAAGGATGGGCTACACATTTATAAATGAAATAAATAGCTAACGTAAGGGGAATCCCCTTCTATATAGGTTTTATTTATTTATTTATTTATTTATATCCTGCCTTTATTATTTTTACAAGTGGTAAACATATCCAATAAACTTCCTCCTCCTATTTTTTCCCCAACAACAACCCTGTGAGGTGGGTGGGACTGAGAGAAAGAGTGACTGGCCCAAGGTCACCCAGCCAGCTTTCGTGGCTTAAGGTGGGACTTGAATTCACAGCATCCCACTTTCTAGTCTGGTACATTAACCACTAACCAAACTGTCTCTCTTCTCCCAAGGTACAGTGTAGCCCAGGCTGGATGCGTCATGTGCCCACCCCATTGCCGGCAATGGAGAAAAGGTTGCGATACGTCGCGACACGTCATGTGATGTTGCGAGTTTGACACCCCGGCATCTTGAGAAATAACAGCAACACACAGCAATTGAATGCTGCCAGATCTTTATCAACTCTTGCAGTCTCTTACTTCTCTGCTTTCTGTTATTTTCTCTGTGTCTTGCATACAGCTAGACTTCTGAAGAGAAGTCTGTATACATGTAAACAAAATAGTTGGTCCCTGAAGATATGCCCATTTCATTCTATACAGCCATTGCTTTCCTGTCCCACTCCTTTCCTTAGATTGTGCTCCTAAAAGAGGGAGGATGTTGTTCTCCATTCTAAGAGGGGCTCTTGGTGTAAGCCCCTGCCCATTTCCTGACAGAAAGAAACCTGGAGCAGTAAATACACCTACCTTGACTCAGCTGGTCTTGTTTGGCCTTGCAGCCTCCCAAAAGAGCAGGAGAATGTGGTCCATTCATGTCTGACTTTCAGACATTCCAGAGGCGGCACAAGAACGAGGCCCTCTCGTGTAACTTCCAGAGGGTCTGGAGGCCTGGCGTGTCACCAAAAAGGACACGGTGTGTCACCCGTGACATGCACGTCATAGGTTCGCTGTCACTGTGTTAGAGAAACGACTGTATTGGAAAAATGCCTATACAGTAAAAACTGCAACCCTTGTGGTTTAAGCTGGAGATTTCTCGTGAGAAAGAAAGACTTATGGAAAATGCTTCTACCCTTATTGATGGGCATAGGAAGTCTGGGGTAGGGGAAGTTCCATGAATATCTCACAAAAGCACGAATTTGTGCAGAATTTAGTATCCTCTTCTTTTTTTTTAATGTGTGTTTCTAGCCCTGAGGGCTGATAAGTGTATGGGTAATACTAGGTAAAATCTCATAGGTTAAAGGATAGCAGTTTAAATAAATTTCTCTCTAGTCGAGGTTTCTGATCACTACCTCTCACTACAAACAAAAAACAGAACAAAACACAAAAGTCTTGAATGAATTATGCAAGTAAGGTCAAATAGGCAAATACCTACATTTGTATAAATTTATTCTGATTATAGAATCTTTGTTTTTTGGTGGGGTTTTTTTTGACCTACTATGCTTGCAAGCAGAGGGATACAATAGGGCCCTGGGCCCTGGTACATATAAAATAAATAATAATTTTATAAGCAGTGCATGCTGCCTTGATTTCTGCCTCTGTGGGTGCTAGCCAAGGTGCTGATGCAAAGGACTACTCTTGATTGAAAAGTTGTCTCTAAGAGACTCAAGTGCTGAATCTCTTTTCAAGCCATCTCCAGAGCTAATATATTGCCGAACAAACACACTTTAATTCAGATTGAAGCTTTCCAATATGACTCATTTCCCTCCTTTAATAATACTCCCCCTGCTGTGGCCTTTAAACCCTTGGCTGCAAGCAATTCAATAAAGAGGCACAGGACCCCGTCTGCTACATTCGTTGAGAATGGAAATGAACTGCTAGCTAAGGTGGGGAGGGGGAGGGGCTACGCTGGGGCAAAATCCTCTTTTCCATGAAAAACACGGCTTTTTAATAAGAAGGAAATATACTCCCTTTGCTGCTGCTCCCCCTCGTTCCCCCCTCCCTTCTGCAGCTGATTATATTTGAAAGCAATTCAGGAGTCGGAATCAGCAGGGAGGCTGGAGGTCAGAACTGAGGAGACCCATCTGAAGGAGGTTATGAAAAGTTGCAGCAAGAGATTGACAGCACAGAGAATGTGGTGGGAAGCAGAGCATGGTATCTTGGTGGGCAGGCCATCAGGCAGTAGAGCCCACAACAGCTGTTTGGCCTTATTCCGTAATGTGGAAACAGAGGCCTGATTTTCAGCATCTCTGAGGTAGGGTGGTGGGAAAATTCAAACATTCAGGCATAGAGGTTTAAATTTCCTGGAAGAATCTGGGAAAAATGAGAGCAGGGCTGGTGTCACTGTGCCATTCCAACCATCTACTACAGACATGTTAAACTCGTGACGTCGTGCAATGTATCAGGACAGTTTTGCCATTGCCGGCAATGGGGTGGGTGGAGCTTTCACTTGATGCGTCTGGCCCGTGGGCCGGCAGTTTGCCACCCCGATCTACTGTGCTTTAGGTTAGGGTTTGCTAAGGATTGAGGTTATCAATCACATCATTTTTATTGAAGATGTTTCAGAAAAGGGATTTAGCTACTAATGTGAACTTCTCTTCTTCTGAAATCCATACATGGATGCTGTTCATTTAGAGAGGCTATAGAAGAAAAATTTATGAGGGGAAAACATATATACGTATGTGTGTGTACAGTATGTATATATGTGTGTGTGTATAATATAATTATTAAGTGTGTGTGTGTGTGTGTGTGTATATAGCAATAGCACGTAGACTTACATACCGCTTCATAGTGCTCATGCAGCCCTCTCTAAGCAGTTTACAGAGTCAGCATATTGCCCCCCCCCCCAACAATCTGGGTCCTCATTTTACCAACTTCAGAAGGATGGAAGGCTGAGTCAACCTTGAGCCAGTCAGGATCGAACTTCTGACAGTGAGCAGTCAGCTTACAATACTGCATTCTAATGTCTGTGCCACCACGGCTCTCATATGTAGTGATTACTTATTGTATATGTGCTAGGTATTTCATAATATAATGATGCTTTTTTCCCGCTATATGCATATTCACCCAAGAGCTCTCCAGTTTCTTAAAATAAGAAGTGAAACACTTAGGTTTGGTATGTTACACTAATTGTGCCTGTGGATATTCTCGATCATCCAGGTCATGATTGTCCCAAACGTGCTTTTCTAAAAGGCAACTAACTGGATTTTCTCTAGTTGGAACTGAAGAAGCTTCTTGGATGAGAAGCACAATGTTTTCAAAGGGAAAAAAAAATCAAGTCCAGCTGCCTTTTGGAAAAGTACCTTTGGGACAATCATGACTTGGATGATTGAGAATCTCCATAGATATGATTAGTGTAATATACCAACTAAGTCTTTCACTTTTTATTTAAGAAACACTGACTGGCAGCAGCATTAAGGTTGCAGGCAGGACTAACACCGGGGCTTGAATCCAAGGCCTTTTGCATGTCAGGTGAATGTATAAAAAAGGTAAGAGATTTGAGATGATTCTGGGCAGTAGCAAGAACATTTATTTAAGTGACACACAACCAGCCCCACAGTGAACAGCTAACTGCTCTGCACCATGTTAGGTAAAAGGCTAAACAACACTAAAATGTGAGTACAGCACGAGGTAGGCAAAAGTCCTCTGTGGAAAGGCAAGTGGCACTTTTCTCTGTACTGCAGTGACTCCATTTGCTTATATGCTCTTAGAACTATTCCTTCTGTAAAGATATTCATGGATCCCAGCCTTCTTTAATTGGGAAGGATAATTTCGGCACACCTGGGGAGTACAACCGTGGGATGGGTAGGTGCATGGGATGAAACCGGAGACTGGTGGTCCAGCTGTGGGGCTCAATTAGGTGGCTTCTTAGCCCAACGTTTACAATGCTATCTTGCCATGCTCCGTTTCTTAACAGCGTGATAATCGGCCACAAATGAACGTCGAAGGCAAAATTATTATCCCTTTTTACAAAAGTCTTGTGCATTGGCGACACCAGGTTTTAAAGATCATTGTGCGAGAGACCGTTAGAACAAATGACCAGTGTCTCTTTCCTGTGTAGTTGTTGGAAAGCTGTTCCTTCTCCCTCTCTCTCCCACCCCAACTGCTTCTCCTGTTCAGCATTCTCCTCTGTCTCTAAGGCTAAATGGCCCTCAGAAGATGAAAACTTTTCTCTGCGCCCGGCTGGATTGATGCTAAAGAAATAATCAACCCCCAGATCGCTGGGCAAAAAGCCATTCGGCAAACGAGCGCCGAGACTGCAATCTTGGCTATTAAGAGCTGCCAAGCCCCATTCTAGAATTGGAATTATTTTTCCTCTTCTTCCTCCTATGGAGGGGATGCTGTAAAAACTGTTGCTTTCACACTCGGGGGAACGATGCAGTAGGGACTGTCCTGTTGTAGCCTGCTGTCTCTTGCCAAACGTGTCCCAGGTACGTTTGTCCTTCACAGTGGACAAATCCTCCTTCCTTTTGCTCAGTTGAAGAGGATTAAAATATGTGCCCCCCTCCCACACGTTATATATGCTGAACAGACTAGATTTTGAAAGCCTGAGGCTACCATAGGGATGTGCAGTTTTTTTCTGTGCACAAACCATTTTGCGCCTGGAACAGCTGGCCTGTGCCTGAACTGAAATGTCTGTGTTTTGGACAGTTTGTCATACATATGGAATAAAATAGGTTGGTTCTGTTCCAGATACTGGATTCTGGGTAGAAATAACAGTGGGGGAGAAGACCAGGAAAAGCTCATGTCTTCGTAACACTGGCAGTGGCTCAAGAGAAAAAAGTAGAGGAAAAGTATTGGAATTGAGGATGGGTGAGTTGCACAAGTCATGAAGAAATAGGGCAAGACAGGTCAAGACACACTGGTTTTGTCCTACTCCCCAGGATCCTTTTAGACTTTGTTTCAGTCAAGACCAGGAACTAAAGCTTTTCTAGCACTGATGGATCTTACCTGTTTTGGGTAATGAAACATCTGCAAGAAAACAAGCTCAGAGAGCACCAAGGATTCCTCAAAACCTTTCCAGATTTTGTTTCTGCCAAACCACAGCCAACCAAAATGATTCCTTAGGACTTCAAGAACACAGTGGTTTTGCTTCAGGTTAGAAACAAGGTGTATTTTCTACTTCATACTCACTCGTAAGCTTCCATCTGGTTGCTCAGAATTGAGATAGCTACAAGAGTCTCTTATCATTTTCGTGCTACCTAATGGACCTCTGCAGTTTTGCAGGCCTGATTTGATAGCCCTATGTAAGCCAATTTCTTAATATCCAGCATGGTAAGGATTCGAATGGGGGTAAGGAGGAAAATTCTTTGTGTGTATGTACATGTTTTGGAATATATAAAGTTACAATATTTTGCTTCTGAAAAGTACCACAAGCTCTCAGCTTGGTGCTGATTTACCTTCTCTAAAAACTTGGACTCAGCAAAGTCAAATCTGAATTGCACTAGAGCAAGGGTGTCAAACTCGCCATGTCACGTGATGTGTCGTGTCTTATCGTGACTCTTACATTGCCAGCAATGGGGTGGGCATGGCTTCAGTATGATGAAACCGGCCTGCAGGCTGGCAGTTTGACACCCCTGCACTAGACTATCATCTAAGGATGACTTGTAAAGGGAAAACTTTAGTTGTCAGGATACCCAACCTAACTGAGATGACAAAGACTAGACTGGTCTGTTGTATCAAATCCCATTATGTCCACCACCATCTGTGCTCACAGAACATAACCATTTCCTCATTTCAATCCATCAGTGCTATCATTGAATAAAGGGACATGTTGTTAAAGAAGGCCTCTAGTAAGTGCCAAGCAAGAGATCGGTTTTGAGAAGTTCCCTTTAGAGCATTTCAAGGAAAGAATGGAGCTGGGAGGTTGGTCTGGCACTCAAGACATAAAAAGCTGAAGGAACAATTTCTCCCTTGGAGCCTTATGAACTTGTCAAGTTCACCCAAGACATTGTTAAAAGTTTGCTACTTTGTGCTAGGAAAGAATTGGCCTATATTGTTTTGAGACCCCATCTGATAGTATTTAAGAAGCTTAAACTGTAAGGATTGGAGAGAATTTTGTGCAGGCAAGCTTCCTACCAATTTATAAAAATAAAGTTGGTGGGGGGAGTGTAATCTCCAAAAGTCCCCATTCATATCCTTGTTTTGCTATGAATCTAGAGTAGATGAATCTGGACCAGTTATCATCGCTCAGCCCAATTCACTTCATGCATTTGTTTTGTAGATAAAACAGGAAAGTGTACTTTTATGTGCTATCTTATAGAAAAATTGGGATGTGGAAAAAATAAGGGAGCAAACTTTTTGGTTGAGCCCAACTCTACAAATAAAACACCAATGAAGATATCAGTGAATTGCATATCAGTCTTCCAATGCTTCTGCGCTTCAGGCGGGTGATCCATCTTATTTTTAAAAGAGCTGCATGAACATTTATGTATGCCTCTGTTCCTTCCTTTGCCCTCTCTCGTTTCCTTAGTTATTACACATTGGAGCCAGATGTTGTCATTCAGAATCAGTTATATTTCAGAATTTCACTTGTTATTGTTATTAAAAAAAACCCATAACAAATCACATGCATTCCAGTTTCAATATGCAGAATCACTCCCTCTTTTCTTCCCTGGAATCACAAAGCCTGGTGTAAAACATTATACAAGGTGTGGCCAGGATAATGTACAAGTTAGAATCAGGTTAGATAAAAATAAATAAATAAATAAATAAATGCAATGAATATGCTTTTTTGTCAGTGGAGGGCAAGCAAAATAAATAAGCAGCTCACAATATTTCATTTCAAAATGTTCTGAGGTCATAATGTTGTGAAATGGGTCGCCTGAAGCTTTTTTGGAATGATTGCAAGCTTAAAAGCAAGGTTTTGGAACACTCCAGCTTGAGATCTGAAACGCTTTCAATATTCTTGAAGTGGTCGGTATCACATTTGAAGTGAGACATTTTGCAAATGCTGCAACTTGAAACACCAAATGTTTGGCAGTCTCTGATGGAGAAAATCTCTGTGATTGCGATGAATTGAGAACAACTTGATGGCACATAATCAAACAATCAGTGTTTAGATATGTGGATTTGGATGTGTTTCCCATAATCCTTTGCCTTTGATATTTCCAGGTTACTCAGTGTTCTCAACTGGCTTAGTTCACACTTAGCACGCATCTCTCTGCTCAGAATCCTCTTCCTGGCCTGTAACTATGAGATTACTAATACCATTTCATGCTTTATGTAAGTCCACAAAACATAATACCTGTTGCCTTAACCCAAGCAGCGAATACACAAATACACAGGATGCCTTTATTTGATAAACACATGAAAAGTGAATAGAAACATGTCTTGTGGTAATAATTGCTAATAATGTAGCAATATGGTCGCTGGTAAGGTCTCCCCAACCCCAGTCTCTGCCTTAATATTATTCTGAAGAGGGTCTTTCAGACCTACCTATACAAATACAGAATTATTAAAGCTGTGGCCAATTGGCATGTCTTCTTGTATGCTAAGCCACACATATACTTACATTGTTGGCTCAGATGATTGGCCAAGTATAGATACAAGCTGTGGGAGAGAAAGAAAGGAATGCAAAGTTACCGACTCTTGGCAGAGAGAGTTCATGAAGCTCGGCATTTTTCAAACTTGGCAACTTTTAAGATTATGGACTTCAGCTCCCAGAATTCCTCAGCCAGTATGCTCACTGAGGTATTCTGAGAGATGAAGTCCATCTTAAAGTTTCTAAGTTTGAAAAATATCGATGCAGCTCAGTGGGAGACATAAGGCTCAGGATCATCTTCGGCCTCTCCGAATGAAGTGCGTAAGAAGTGGTGGTAAGAAACCCCGGAAGGCTTTTGCAGATCAGAATGAACAATATTGACCTAAATAGGCAAGGGGTCTGATCTGGTATAAGAAGAATTTGGATCCCATGACATGGAATACCTTGTTTTCCTGGCTTTATGCTTATCCATCATCACTAGTTCTTCATGAAAGGTCTAGATCTTGTGGGACTTTGTCAAGGATTAGTATAGCTTATCTTCCAGATCAGGAAAGGAATACAAAGAAGCAGCAGCCAGAAGTCAGCCTCCATCTACTCCCTGTAGTGTGGATTGCTTTGGATGAACAATCCTTTGGAACTGAATTCAGTCTGAATAGATCGTGAAGCAATAAGGCTGAACTACCTCTTTGAAGGGTTTAGACCAGGGGTAGGCAACCTTGGCTCTTTTATGACTTGTGGACTTCAACTCCCAGAATTCCTGAGCCAGCATGGTTCAGCTTGGAAACCTCTCCCTTTCCCCTCAGCATGGCTGGCTCAGGAATTCTGGGAGTTGAAGTCTAAGAGTCATAAAAAAGCCAAGGTTGCCTACCCCTGGATTAGACTAGGGCTTTTCAACTTTTTCACCCATTGTACCAGTTTTAGGATATGGCAACATCTGAGTACCACCACTCTCCTAGCAAGGTGTCAAAAATTTGATGACCAAAAAAAAAAGGGAAAAAAGTGATGAAGTACAAGTAGTCCTCAACTTACAACAGTTCACTCAGTGACTGTTCGAAGTTACAATGGCACTGAAAAAAATGCCCCCCAAGCCACAGCCGAGCAAGACACCTGCCTGCCCGCCCGGCAGCGCTCTTCCTCCTGTCCGAGGTTTTCATTGTGAGCATTTCTGTTGAGGATTGGCAGTGGGGGTGGGGTGGGGGTGTTTGGTTTTTATTCCCCCCATCAGCTGGGTGGTTGCAGCAGGTTTTGGTCACTTCACATGACCCTGAGACACTGTGACCGTCATAAATATGAATCAGTTGCCAAGCATCTGAATGTAAATCACAAGACCCTGGAGATGCTGCAACATTCCAGGTGATCGGTGCTTCTTCTGGGCTCAGCTGAAGCGCCAGGATCAGTGCTGAGCTCCAGCTGGAGTCTGGCGCTGATCCTGGCTCTTCCACTGAGCCCTGACAGCCCCGAAGAAGCACTGATCCTGGCGCTTCCACTGAGCCCTGACAGCCCTGCAGCTCCAGTCATCTCTTGCTCAGGCTTGTGTGGTGCTGCCACCGGTTCAGCTCATTCCCCTCCCCTGCTACCACTTTTCTAGGATGGTCGCGTACCACCTGCCAGGTGGCAATGTACCACAGGTGGTACCCGTACCACTGGTTGAAAAGCCCTGGTTTAGACGGTGTGCAGGTGACCCCTTTGGTGCTCAGCCTCCTTATTGAAGTGCTCGCAAGAACCTTTATTCAAGGAGCCAGGATAAACATTAAAGGTTCACAATGCAGCTGGACAATTGCAGAATCTGGTCCTCTGCTTATCCTGCCTAGAAAATAGCATGGAGACCATCCCATTTTGAAAAGAAAGATAACTTTGAACCACTAAGTAGCACCCTAAGGCAGACATGTCAAACACAAGGCCCAGGGGCCGGATCCGGCCCGCAAAGTGGTTTCATGTGGCCCGCGAAGCCATCCTGGAAACAGTGAGGGAACGGCCCCCACTGCCTTGGCCCTGGCCCAGAGACCCTCCTTCTGCCAGAGACCCTCAGATCTGTCCCACTCCTGCCCAGGCCCCCATAGGCACCCTTGATACGAACGATGTAGAGCTGGCCACGCCCACCCAGTAGGCCATACACACTCTAGCCATGCCCACCCAGTAGGCCACGCCCACCCTGGCCATACCCACCCGGCCCCCTGAGGGTAACCGTAATACTGATGCGGCCCTCAATGAAATTGAGTTTGACACCCTTCCCTAAGGGATACCGCTAGGAGCGCATGTATTCTGGTGCTTGCTCACTCTGTGTGTGTACTCTGTTCAGGATTGCTTACTTGTACCACACAAACAGCCCTATCCTCAGCCACAGATCACACAGTGGCCTTCTTTTAACCCCAGAGGCCTCCTCATCTTTCGATAGAATCCATTAGAGAGAGATTCCAGTCACATCCAGGCCCGGTGGACTTAATTTTTTTCCATTCCTTGGAACTTGGTCTGTGTTAGGCTTCAGTAACTTAGCAACCACAATCCTTTTATGGTCACCTTTCTGTATTTGGGGCTTGAGACTGAAACCTGGTTGTATCAGATCAGGGACAAGAAAGTTTTAAGTAACTGTCTTACCACTTGTACTTAGCCTGAATAGAAAAAAGGAGAAGGTTTTGTGCCCGTGTGGGCTTGTGCACAAAGCAAACTGGGTCTGTTTTGTTGGAATAAAGGGACTTCAGAATAGTTTAATATACAGCTCACTTATCTACCTCAAATATGTTTGCCAAACAGAAGGGCCTTATGCTCCCAGAGTCGTTATTTGCATTATGTGAAGAATCCATTTCTCAGACAGCAAAATAGAGGCTTTGGGAATGTACCACCACTTTGAGTTTTGAACATAATGCTTCCAGGCCGATTGGTGAGAAATGACTGTATTACAGGCTGTGACTGGTTCCCTGAGGCAGGCTTCTGGCTGATGTAGGAGCTAATTATGTCAGCCTTGTCATTTCATTGTCCCTTTTCTCTCTAATCCTGGAATGTCACGGGAAGCAGCCCTGAGAGGGGGAAAAGGCATCATTCCTGTAACATCTTATTTAATACGAAGCTTCTGCATCAGAGTACGTTCCGGTTTTTCACTTTTAGTAATTCTTGAACTTTTCCTGCAAGGCTAATGAAATGAAGTCAGTTCATATGACTTTGTTTGCACTATAATGAGCTCAAAACTTCCATTTTTGTATGGTGGGGCTTCTGGGTGGAATTTGCTATTTCTATTGCAGATAGAAATAGCTGCTAATAAGGCAAGGGGCAATCTGTAGCATACACACTGAATGGGAATGCAACTCTGTGACACCATCGGTGAGTTTCAGGGGGAAAGAATCAGAACAGACAGAGCCTACAGTCCCTTTCACGACATTTCACTGTTTTACTTAAACATACTATGTCCTGAAGGTGTTTGTTAAAGGAGAGTCCTTCCTTGGCTGAGAGATTAATTAGTGGAAGTTGGTCCTAAGATTTATACAGACTTGTGATGGATTATTGCTGTTATTTGTTTCTGACATGACAGCATGCAGAGATCTAAATAAGCAATTCTATTCTCTAGCTAAATCTGTCTGTTTGTCTATCTGTCATCTGCTCTACCTATCTATCTACCCATCTCCCTCAGAGAGCAACTCTGGTTTAGAAATTCAGAAACAAATCACAGATGCATGCAGATAATAATCTTTTTCTTCCACTTTTCATTGTAGGACTCTGTTCCATCGTAATATTTGGTCCTTGCCATGAGAATAAGAAAGTTTTTTTATTTCTTCACTATCTTTCCAACATCTTCTAAAACACTTCATTTCATTTCAGGAGCAAAGCCGGGAGAAATAAATAAATAAATAAATAAATAAATAAATAAATAAATAAATAAGTAAGTACGTACGTACGTACATACATACATACATACATACATACATACATACATACATACATACAGGATAATAGCACTGTCCCCTGCCTCATTTTTCCAAATGCCTCGGGCTTCACCCTTCCACATTTTTCCAACTCAGCTATTTTTGTTTGACTATATTTATCAGCAAAACAAATTTTCTCTCTGGCTCGTCTGCTTTGATTGCTTTTTTTTTAAAGCAAGACTTCTCCCATGGTGATTTTAATCTGTGCTCCTATTTTCCTTCCTCCTACCCCAAGGGAGAGTGGGCTATATAGACAGAGAAGGTGTACAAATATTTCAGTCCACCTATGCAAGCAAATTTATGTTCCCTAACAGGCTTTTACACTGCAACGGGCTCGGAAGTAGCGTTCTTCCACCCTTTAAAGCTGTTGTGACAGAAACCTTTCATCATAATGGGTAAACATGGTTGGATGAGGCCTCAGCATCAGGAGCTTCATTAGACAGATTCAGATCTTAAGTCCACATTGTCTGCATCAGTTTTTCCCAATTCACACCCTTCCAAATGTCTTTAAATTGCATCCCTCAGAAAGACCAGCCAGCTTGGCTTTTGCCAACTGAATACATTTAGAGGGCATCAAATTCTAGTTTGGCTAGTCATGGCTCTCTTGTGTTTTCTCCATGGACTTTCCCCAGCCCTGCGCCTACTATGTGGAGTAAGAAATGCAATGTCTGAGCTTGATATCTTTTGCAGGTAGCTTTTGTGTTCTCAAGGATTGATATATTCTGTCCTTCCTCAGTGGAGCGACAGGTGGAGACAGGATGGAGGGCAAACTGGAATACAGATAATCCTTGAGTTATGGACCTTACATGAGCCCCACAATTACAGTTGTACGTTGTGACAGTAATAAAACGGGTCACTGTATGATCAGACTTGATTTTACAACATTTTTTCGTGGAGGCTTTAAAGTGAATGCCACAGTCATTAAGTGAACGTCGCAGTTGTGAAGCGAACCACTAGTTCACAAGGGGGCATCCTTTATCAGAAACTGGAAATAAATGCTGGTTTCCGGCAAAACCATTGTGAATCACGGTCACATGATCATGAGGCGCTGAAAATTGCTGTACATGTGAGCTGATTGCCAAAGGCCCAAAATGCAGTCACGTGACTGGGGGGGGGCATGTTGGATCTTTGAAACCAGGTTGTAAGTAGGTTTTGGGGAAATTAGTCGTAACTTTAAATGGTCGCTAAGTGACCTGTCGTAAGTTGAAGCCTTATGGGCCACCCACCAAAAAGGAATGTGGGGGAAATTAGTCTGGCTAGATTGCCAGGATTATTTGGGGCAACGGTGCTGCAGTTACAGTGTTTAATTCGTTCCTCATCTTGAAATTCTTTGGAGAATAGCAGGCAGCTGATGTGTCCCTTTGCTTCCCACTCTTTCATTCCCACATCTAAGCTTATATACCATCCTCAGTCGGCTTTCTGACAAATCAAGGGATTTGCACCATGATGCAAGGAAAGGCACCTCAGAAATGCAATTTATGATCCTTCCTGATAAGATCTTATAAAATTTCCTGGGCACAGTCGGAATTACGTTTCCATAGCTCTCTCTCGCACCGATCTCCTTGAGTAGATGATACTTGCCATTTTTATGGCTACATTTATTGCAATAATAAAGTGAAATGGTGAGCTTGGTGGTACAGCGGAGAAAACCAGAAACACTGGGGCATTTGTCTCTTCCCCCACCCCGCCCCAAGTTTAGCATCAGGCAAAAGTTTTGTTTTTCCTTGGCAAGAATGACCCAGCTGCCGGGCACGGGTGCCTTACATTAGGAGAAAAATGCCTTTGCTTTCCAAAGCATTTGCTGTTGCCTATCAGAGTCGTTGTTTAATGGTTTGCAAAAATGAAGGTGACATAAAGAGGAGAAGTGCTGCTTTTATTTTCCTGGGTTTTTCCCTGAGCCTTTAGTTGCGAGCCAATTGCAGAGAATGAGGAGCACGGGCAGTTTCTGTTCAATCTTGCTGTAAATTGGCACTAGGGGCTATTAGTTAATGTCTACTTATTAAACTTGCACTCAGTCTTCCAACATGTGATGCAATACAGCAATGAAAAGAGTGCTCTTTAGCATACGCAAAGCTTATTTTCCATTGTCAAGTGACCAGAATTTGACAGCTAGAACCTGGGATTAGCAATAGCTAGTGGGCTCCCTCAGTGAAGGATTGTTGCGTATTTCTGATTATCCCCATGTGCATTACAGTACTTAAACTTATAAATTAGGTTGAATACAAAAGCTGGCATCGACAAAGGAGGTTCCTGATTCAGTGTTTGGTCTTAATTTGTATGCCAACTTCTGTTTTGAATACTGGAAGAGGCAGCCTATCTACATTCAAGAAGATGGAAACTGTGACTGCACAATGGTTGATTTTGGTTCGGAATTGGGCTTTGGGAACAAACTAAGGACAGTAGTCCTTTATTTACAACCATTCATTTGGCAACCACCGGAAGTTACAATGGCAGTGGAAAAAAAAGTGATGTATGACTGGTACTTGCACTTATGACAGTGACGATCAGAATTTGGGCCCTTGGCAATCTGCATGTATATACAATGGTTGCAGCATTCCGGGGTCACATCATTGCCGTTAGTGATCTTTCCACCAGTTTGCAACAAGCAAACTCAATTGGGGCGGGGGGAGCTGGATTTGCTAGAAGAAGGAGGAGATTCACTTAACAATTGCAGTGATTCACTGAACTGTGGTTAAAAAAAAATTCTAGAATTGGGTGCGACTGACTTAATGACCATCTTCCTTAGCAGTGGAAATTCTGGTGCCAATTGTCGTAAGTTGAAGACTACTTATAATCCAGCCTTGCCAGACCATACCAGTCTCAGCCCCCTTTATGATCTACTACAATATTATATTATAAGCAACGACTCTCTCAACCAAGCAGTGCAACCTCTGAAATGGCTGTAGCAGTGAAGTAGGCTATCTTGGCCAGGCTGTAGTGCAGGGACAGAAATAATAGAGCAGATGACAACGTAGCTGTACTCTTTCATCTTCAGACAATCCCTAACTTGTAACTGGACAAGAGTTATGGAAAAGGAAGTTGGAGACTCCTCTGCTATGTTTGGTGTATGCAGCAGCCAAAAGTTGTTAAGATTGCAAAAACCCAGTTAATCAATAGGTGGCAGCAAAGGGATATATGAAACCAATTTGTTTTGTATCCCAGATCTGGTAGCTATTTATTACTGTATCTGCTCTTTTTTCTCTGGTATGGTCCCTTCCACTCTTCAGTATCAAGAATGCCTTGAATTTTCTTTTTTAGAATATGTACTGCCCTTTCCTTAAGACCCTTTTGCCTTAAGAATGGAGGGAAAAAGACCATAAAAGAACATGTTCTTCAGTGCTATCAATGAGGGGCAAGTGGAGACATTGATTTCTTTGCTGTAGTCAGTCTCTGAGATATTAGTGCAAGACAGGAAATTAGCTATCTGGATAATAAGGTGCTTTAGTCTCTCTGTTTTATTTCTGTTTCTTTTCCTCTCAGCTTTGCACCAGCTCAATTACTCCTTCTATTCAGAATGGTCCCTCGCCCCACTGTCGCATGATCAGTCTTCCATTTTAGAAATAAAAGATGCTCCCTGTTAGCATTCAGCCTAGAGATCTTTCTGTTCCACCCTGCTTCATGTTCCTCACTCTCTTTTTACTTAATGCTTGAAAATCATTGGAAAATGAAGTTTAACATTCACATAGGCTGTCAGAAAGTTTAGAGCGTTCTGACCTCTTGAGAGGCATTGTCTTGGTGGCCCTTTTACAACAGCCTTTCCTTGAGGTCAGCATTCCTTCTCCATATTTAGGTTTGCTGGGTTAGACATCATATCCACCTCAGAGTGCCCTGTAAGAATTCCACAAACAGGAATATTTCCGATGAAGCGTGTGGGCTCAGGCAAACATTTCGCTAAATTTGGTGAAGGTTAAAGCCTATCTCAGAAGAACTAAAGAGCCTGTTGTTGCGGGTGAAGAAGGAGAGTGCAAAAGTTGGGTTGAAACTTAACATTAAGAAAACCAAGATCATGGCATCCGGCCCTCTCAATTCCTGGCAAATAGATGGGGAAGAAATGGAGGTAGTGACAGATTTTATTTTCCTGGGCTCAAAGATCACTGCAAATGGGGACTGTAGCCAAGAAATTAAAAGACGCTTGCTCCTGGGGAGGAAAGCCATGGCAAATCTAGACAGCACACTAAAAAGCAGAGACATCACCCTGCCAACAAAAGTGTGTATAGTCAAGGCTATGGTCTTCCCAGTTGCAATGTATGGCAGTGAAAGTTGGACCATAAGAAAGGCTGAGCGCCAAAGAATTGAAGCCTTTGAACTATGGAAAAGACTCCTGCAAGTCCCTTGGACTGCAAGGCGATCAAACTGGTCAGTCGTAGAGATCAACCCTGACTGCTCTTTAGAAGGCCAGATCCTGAAGTTGAAACTCAAATACTTTAGCCACCTAAATGAGAAGGAAGGACTCACTGGAGAAGAGCCTAATGCTGGGAAAGGTTGAGGGCAATAGAAGAAGGGGACGACTGAATGAGGTGGCTGGATGGAGTCCCTGAAGCAGTAGGCGTGAGCTTAAATGGACTCCAGAAGATGGTAGAGGACAGGAAGGCCTGGAGGAACATTGTCCATGGGGTCGTGATGGGTCGGACACGATTTCACAGCTAACAACAACAAAGCCTATCTCATACCTACTTAGCCTTAGGTCCCCTTGATTCCAAAGGGATTTATTCCCAGGAAAATCTGTGCAGAATTGCAGCCTGATATGGTTATGTTTGTTTCCAGCTGCCATTTTTTCCGTTAGCTTTCAAACGCAAGTACATTGCTGGGCTGTTGATGAGAGAGATGGCTCTACTGAAGCACACAAGTCATGATTGCTTCTCAAATCATCTGACTGCTGGATATTCAATTCACAGCAGGGAAACTTGCCTGAAGGAGATTAAGGTCCTGCCTTGGCATCTCCAGAAGCAAGCTGGGATGAACCAGGGCATCGCCTCGTTACCTTCTCACAAGGATAAGCAAAAGTCTTAACAAGCTTCCAAAGTGTGTGCTTAGAGGAGAGGGTGGATTTCTAAATGATGAGGCCTTTATCGATCTACGGCCATCAGAGAGGAGACGTAGCTTAGGGGATTCTCTTCTCTCCTATTTCAGTCCCAGCTACCCACATTAGCTGTGGATTCACACAGCCTCATTTCTTGATGCTTTCACATGTTTTGCCCCAAGTTTTCCTGTCATTTTCAGGAAAATGATATCCTTTCTCCCATCTCCAGGTAGAATATTGTAGAAATGGCTGCCCTGATTCCCCCATTCCAGTAGGTCAACGTCCACTTGACAGACCAAAGAAATCTGGGGTGGAAAAACATTTCCCATGTTAAAGCAGCAATTTTTCTGCTTTAAGGCACCTGCAGCTTGATTAATCCTGAACAAGGATTAATTCTCTGCCTATTATTAAACTTTGCTTAAAGCAAAGGGGCGCAGAGCCATTCTAAGAAATCTGCTCTCCCAACCATAGGATTTGAACCATGAAAGAAAGAAAAAAAAAGGTTGGCTCCCAATTACTTTTTTTTTTGCTTCTGTAACATTTTATGGAATTAAGATCAGGATTCAAAACCTTGTAAGAACCATCCAGGGATGTTGAAGTGTACTAGATGGACATTTTAACTTTTGTAACTGACAGTTATTGTGTGTCTCCATCACCCATCTGCATTCATAAAATCTGCTAATGGGATAGTTCTTGTTTTGCGGCGAGTGGAGCTCTTGAGTCCCCTCTTGAGCTTCTGATTTACCAGTTTTGTTTTATTGTCTTTGCACATGTCCTGTATACTCACTGCTAATGCACAAAATTTAGTTGCAAATCCATATTAGCCAATTAACATATCCACGGTGCTTAACATTTTGATCTTGATTTACAGGTGTCTCTTTTCAATTAGTTATGAGTCTGTTAACTCTCCCAGATAGTACAATATAACACATTTCAGTTCATTTGCTTTGCAATCCCTTTGGCCTACTTTTCTTGTTTCCTTGCATTATCTCCGAATCCATGTTATTGACTCTGGTATTTCTTACGTGATCAAGGCACTGATGGTGATGGGTATATGGTCTCACAGATATGGAAGCATACTCCTAACCAAGACTGATGCGCTACTGTTGTTAGGAGATGCATGACAAAAGCACAGCATCATGTTACCTAAAAGGCAGGCCTTTATTTTTTTCATTAAACTTCCAGATTTCCTCACAGTTCCCTAACACTTATAAAAATGCAAAGGACTACAAAAAATATGCTTCCCTCTTTTTTAAGTACACTAAATACTAACACCGTGTACAGTGTATATACTCCAGTTTAGGGCTTTGTAGTACCGTGTTTCCCTGAAAATAAGACCTACCCTGAAAAATAAGCCCTAGCTTGATTTTTTTGTGGGGGGTGGGTGGGCCTAATATAAGCCCTACCCCAAAAATAAGCCCTAATTTTGGGGCGAGGCACAGGCCTAAAAATCAAGCTAGGGCAGGGGTGGGGGGTGGAGCTGCCCCACGTGCCCTGCACCTGCTTACTGTTGCAGCCAGGCCTCCCAAGCCCTGACACCTGCCTTGCCTTGCCAGCCCACTTCTTCTGCAGCCACTCACCACCGCTTGCGTGTGCCGGCCCTGGCCTCCATTTTGCCATCAGAGTCCTTAAGGAAATATCTCTGCAGCCAAGAACGGAGCTCTGGATTGATGTGTGTGTCACCTCCGTGGCCTCCAGGGGGCGCCATACATGTCAATCCAGAGCTCAGTGCTCGGCTGCAGAGGCCTTTCCTGAAGGCCTCTGATGGCAAAACAGAGGCCGGGGGCAATGTGTGTGAGCGGTGGCGAGCGGCTGCAAAAGAAGTGGGCCGGCTGGGCGGGCCTGTCGGTGCCGCTGCCGCAAGGTGAGACTGGAAAAGACATCCCCTGAAAATAATAATAATAATTAATAATAATAATTAATAATTAATAATTAATAATAATAATAATAATAATAATAATAATAATAACAATAATAATAATAACAATAATAACAATAATAAAGTTGGAAGGGACCTTGGAGGTCATCTAGTCCAACCCCCTGCTCAGGCAGGAAACCTTATACCATTTCAGGCAAATGGCTGTCCAGTCTCTTCTTAAAAACCTCCAGTGTTGGAGCATTCACCACCTCTGGAGGCAGGTTGTTCCACTGGTTAATTTTCTAACTGTCAGGAAGTTTCTCCTTAGTTCTAGGTTGCTTCTCTCCTTGACTAGTTTCCATCCATTGCTTCTTGTCCTGCCTTTGGGTGCTTTGGAGAATAGCTTGACTCCCTCTTCTTTGTGGTAGACCTGATGACTCTTTTGGAGGGGAAAAAAAAAGTAAGACCGGATCTTATTTTGGGGAAAACAGTAGTTCTCGAAGGAGGACTCAGCTGGCCCAGCCTGCAAATAGGAAGAACAAGGAAAAATAGAAGAGGATATTAGAATCCTGTAGCCATAGTTTTCAGTAAGATAGTTCAAATTAGTTAGGTGAGCTTTGGCACCCCTTCTTACTGCCTTTTTAATATTGGATTTCTAGCTCTCTATCTGCAATGACAGCAGATGCTCTTTTTATATTATTACAGACATAAGACTTTTATTATTCCTTTATCTCATTTCCCTGCTCCGTATTCCCTTTCTTTCATCTTGGCCCATGAATGGTCGAAATGTTTAAGATCATCCCATTCTATCACACCAGCTCAATCAGTGTTAAGTTTCTTTACTGTTGTAAAGTGCCTTATAAAATAGGTTTAATCTGTATTCGTTTGAATTTTAGCCATGGGGGTGGGGAGCGTATCAGTCATTAGAGGCATTTCAGAAAATTTAACTACCCAGCCCAGCCCAAGAGATTGGAGAAGTTGATTTTGCATAAGGAATGGGATTGTCTCTTCCTGCAGGTAATCAGCTAACATAAAAACTTGGAAAACACTTCTGGCTGGAAGGATATAGGCTTCTTCCCCTACTTATGCAAATGGCTGTCTGGGACCAAGTCTTAATCTATGGTATTGCTTTTAGTGTCTATCACACTGTCTTGTAGAAATGTGACAAATTTTTCTCCCTCGTAGTCCCTTATTTTGCAGGCGCTGTGCTATTTCAGATTGGGTGTTAAGCAAATTCATAGCAATCCCTGTTATCTTGAAAGCGTCCAGGAGGACCTTGCACTATGTTGTTCTTCCTACATGTGGGTGGGAGGTACAGATAATCCTCAACTTACAACAATTTGCTTAGTGACTGTACAAAGTTACAACATTACTGGAAAAAAGTGACTTATGATCATTTTTCACCATTACGATCTTTGTAGCATCCCCATGATCATGTGATCAAAATTCAAATGCTTGGCAACTGGTTCATATTTATCACTGTTGCAGTGTCCCAAGGTCATGTGATGCCCTTTTGTGACCTTCTGACAATGGGGAGGGCAGATTCCCTTAAGCCAGGTTACTAACTTATCAACTGCAATGATTCACATAACGAGGCAAGACAGGTTGTAAAATGGGGCAAATTCATTTAACAAATGTCTCACTCAACAGCAGAAAATTGAGGCTCAATTGTGGCCGTAAATCAAGGACTACCTATACTGCCCTTCTTCTCTTGTTAACTATGCTTTGGACAACTGCTTAGAGCCTCATGTACCTGTCATGGTTTGCTATATAAATTTAGCAAATCAGCTTACAGAGGTGGGCAATGGACACCTACCACATTTGTATACGGACCTTTTCCATACAAAGAGGAAGCCATCATTGACCATGAGTTTTCCCTCAAAGAATCCTTTTCAATTATATTTCAGAATATACTTTCTTGATTTGTCTGATTCGTGTGAAGTACATCGCTTACCCTCAAACACTAGGCACATTTTTCCCACTATCTAAAGAACATAAAATAATTATTTTGCGACCCACCAATATGTTTCCCCCCAACATAATATGGCACGGGATTAGCTGGGATGTGCTGCCTGCATGCATATGCATGTTGGACCGTGCATGAATATTCAGAGACAGCCAGTAATAGCTCACCTAATTCTTTGTCTCTCTAATGTGTGCGAACATGAATTGAAAGATTAATGAGCCACCTAATATTTATTTACTTTAGATGTATAACCGGCCTTTCTTTTAGGAATTTAAATTGGCATACTTAGCATGCTAGTTTCCCCCCCCCCCACAACATCCCTAAGAAGTACCTTGGGTTAAGTTTATGACTGGTCCAAATTTAGCCAATAAGGATCAGTGGCTAAGGATGGATTTGGACCTGGCTTTCTTGGTCATAGTCCAATATGGGACTTTAGCAGTTTTCTTATACGTTGATCAAGACTCACCAATGTTTGGGTGGAAGAAGCAGCTACGTGATTCTAACAGTTGCATAAAACCCTTTGTAAAACCCACCCATGGCCAAGATGGTCCTTCTTTCATTTAGAAGACAGCGTGGTATTCTTTTCTTGGGAAAAGACAATATAATTAATTGTTCTGTCTCCCTAGATTCTGGCAGGCAAACCAGCTGCCCCCTTATAGTCCCAAAATTTCTACGTATCTTCTTTGCTATGCAAATTCCTTACAAAAGTCTCTATTCTGGAAGGTTAGGGCTCTTTCTGTTTGTCTGGAAACTACCTTCGAAACAGGTTATGATTCAGCAAGATTGCTTTGGTTAGGACATGCAGGATAGATTGCATAGCACCTAGCTGGCTTTGAAAAGGCTAAACAGGACCAGGCCAAGTTAAGCTATGCATGGGCACCACTAGGAAATCTAAGGACTACTGTAAAGGCTGAACTAGGACATTAAAAAAAAAGGAATCCCATTAGTACTGCAGGGGAAAAAACCCCATGGATTTGTCCAGGTATTCATCAGGACCTGAAGTTGACTCAAGCAAAGTCTTATCTTTACTTGGCTCTCTTCCTGGACCTTGCCTCATTTAGACTCACAATAAGGCAGATCCCAGAAATATCTGTAGGGTATGATTGAAAATGTCAAGATGATGGCTGTGGCTATCTGACCAAAGCCTGGCCTGTTTTTATGCACAGCGTTTCCATAATAACACCCCAGCCCTCCATCTTGAGTTTTTTTTACCATGGCTGATCCTGTCAACTTTTGAGCCAGGGACCCCCCCCCCTTTCCATCACTTTCCCAATATTGTTGTCCCCTCATAATTTGACAGCCTGAAGCTGCAAAGCTCCCATTGGTGCTTTAGATTAAAAACATGAAGAAATTGTATTTTCTTCAGCCGGTTTAAATCTGGGCTCCAGTTCTGCTGTTTCTGTGGGAAGAGGCGTGCCTGTGGCCAAACATATCCTGCTTTTGACCAGTCGCCCAGTTGCTCTTGCCACCTTCCGCGTATCACATCCCTGCCTTTCCTTTGCCGCCATTGACTGTTCATTTATTCCTTTCTCATATTTTTCGCCTTTATTTCTTCATTTTTTTAAAGCACCCAATGAATCACCCAGCCCCAGCCCAGATTCATTGTCCTCTCTGCGACTGCATTCCCCGTCTCACCCACCCCAATTTTCCATTTCCAGACTTTGGTGCTTGATAATGTTGAGGAGGGGGGAGTTAAATCAAGTGCTGCTCCCCCCTCCCCGTCCTCCTCCCCGAGTTACCTCCCAGCCACGATGTTCAAACAGAGAGAGAAATAAAGGGAAGGAAAGAGGCAGAAAACGAGTGGCAGAAATAAAGCGCTGGAGAAATTGGGGAGCGGGGTGGGAGTAGAGATGAAATATTTATTAGCTGGTGTGCGTGCCGGGCACATTAATAACAGTGCCAGTTTTGGTCTCCTGTGGGGGATGCTGCCATGTATATATGGGGTGGAGGACAGGGGGAGAAGGGGAATACATTGAAATGGAGTCTGGGAGAGGGAGAGGCCAGTTTTGTACTGGAGGGATAGGAAAATTGCTTTGCCAACAGTGCAGCAGGCTGGTGGATGGATGGTTCCTTGGCCTGCAGGCTTTGTGGAAGCTGGAGCCTCAGTAGGGCATTTAATAACAGGTGCGGAGGGACAACATATTTGCAACCAGTTTGTGAGCTGGTTTGCCACTGGGGAAACAGGTACTAGGTTAGGCCAGTTTTGAGTGTGATTCATTGATTACATCTTATAATGGGGGTGAGGGGGGGCTTGTTCTGAAGCAGTGTTCTATAGCTTTTTTGTGGGGGGAGTCATGCCTTCAAGTCATTGTTAACTCCTGGCAACTGCCTGGACACGTCCCTGCAGTTTTCTTGGCAAGATTTTTCAGAAGTGGTTTGCCCTTGCCTCCTCCTTAGGGCTGAGAGAGAGTGACTGGCCTAAGGTCACCCAGCTGGCTTTGTGCCTCAGGTGGGACTAGAACTTCCTGTCTCCCTGTTTCTAGCCTGGTGTCTTAACCACTTGTAACGGTAGGTGGGAATGACTTCAGGTGACAGGAGAGCCACAGACCGGCCAACCAGCTTGTAAGAGATAGCCTATAGAAGGAGGCAGGGTGAGAGAAACTTTTCAGAAGGGACCCTCCAGGCATTAAAAGGAAAGAAGGGGAGAAACACTTTTGGTTTGCAAGATTAATATAACCTGTCAATAAAGATAAGAGTTAGTACGGCTGGCTGTGCTTCTTGTCTGGACTACCTCGCAGGGCTAGCACCACTACATCAACCTGACTCACTTTCCCAATTTGAGTGTCCTCAAATGTATGACCGCCAGGCTGTTTGGGGTGTTCTGAGCGCTGGAAGACTTCCTGTCTGCAGGACATGGAGAAGGGAAGGGAGAATAAGCAAATGGCGGCGGGGGGGGGGAGTTGGAAATTCCTTCCAAAATGCTCTTTTGCTTTCTGAAAATAAGCATGTTCTGCTGGCAGAGTTCATGCACATTTATCATTCGTGGGTCTTAGCGCATAGATTTCCTGGGTAGCTCAAAGCACGCGGGGTCCTTGAGGTGCCCGCCTTGTAGCCAAAATAGCTTTGTCAAATTTGACCCATTTCCTAGGTAAGAGAAAGGCCAGAGATTACTAGGAGTTAAGTCCCATAAAACTGGCATGCCAAAGAAATGTACCTACAAAATGGTAACCAATAAGACTCGTACTATGGTAATAGAAGACCTGCAATATCAGCCTTTCCAAGGGCTCCTGTTTTCAGCATCTGATTTCTGGCAGGGCTAGCCACCGGACACCCCACACACACACTTTTCTTATCTGGCACCTGACTGTGGTAAGGAGGTAGGGAGGAGGAGACCAGTTTGTTTATTTGTTTCTTTGTCTAAACTAGGGCTGTCCAGCCTTGGCGACTTCAAAACACCTCTTTAAAAACAAATCTCTGGCTGGCTCACAGCCAGTTTACACAACAAGAGGCAATGTGTTTCAAAAGACTCTGCTTTAATTGACTTTAGTACAGGGATGTCAAATTGCCGGCCCGCAGGCCGGATGCGTCATCCGGAAGCCACGCCCACCCCATTGCCGGCAATGGCAAAACTCTCCCGATACGTCGCGCGGCATCATGTGACGTTGCGAGTTAGACATGTCTGACTTAGCATAAAGTCTGTCGTGGAATTTTACTCTTAAAAGTTTCAAGATTATGTTTTGCCCCCAGCTAGCATTAAAGATGCCTTTCTGAAACTTGTATGGTTCTTGCACCAATTTTGGAAATGAAAAACTACACATTTTAGGAACATTGTTCAGCCTTATGATTTTAAGTATTATACTGTAGTCCAAAATTATCTTCCAAAACTATTGTATTTCCAAAATTATACTGCTGTATGGTATGATTTGAAAGCAAAAGAAATCTATAGCTGGACAAAGCAATATCAATTTGAGTTAGAAAGACTTCCAACATTCTTAAAATGCCAGCGCGCGCGCGCGCGCACACACACACACACACACACACACACAGAGAGAGAGAGAGAGAGAGAGAGAGAGAGAGAGAGAGAGAGAGAGAGAGAGAAATCTAACGTCCAATAATTTTAAACACTTTTTGAGGAGCTCAATAGATATGAAATAACATTTTGATGTATTTCATTTTTAAATGAAACAAGTCACTTCTTAAAACTTGGACCTCTTTGATTTTCTGAAATTTGATACTGCAAGTCTTCATTCTACAATTCAGTCGTAGAATTAATTACAGAACTAATACTAACTTTTGTTCTGCTTTATAGTTTCTTATAAAATTAGATTGTTGTCAGTTCAAGTGCTGCATCTCTTAAAGATCCTAAGATTGCAAGTACCTCTGAGGCTATTAAGCATCCGAGCCACACTGTTTAGTCAGTCCATATTTCAGTTTTATGTATTGAAAAGCAGATATTACAGGTAAATCATATTCATAGCACAATCTCTCAAAATCTTTAAAGCAACCGTAATAAATCAAATAGTTCGAAGTATTGATCTCTTGTTTGTCCCAAATATTCCAATAAAACCCCTTTCCCCACTACCTTCAAATTTAAGTTATTTCACAACATCAGTTTCTCATGTGATTTGGATCAAATTTTAGCACCTTACCTATTAATAACCAACTGCATCTGGCAGCTTTCAAGGGGGAACATGAAGATCCATATTTAATATATCTAAAACTTGCCAAGATTTCAGAAGGGTTACAAACTTGCTCTCCACAAACTTGCTCTCCGTATTCCTAAAAGTTTTCTTCCCCCCTCTCCTCCAAACCAGATTCAAAAACAGCCAAATCAACTGCTCTAGAGGGACAAAGTGTCCCAGTAGGAGGGCACAGTCTTGCAATCAGCCAGTTGAAGCCTGGACTGTCATTTTGTGTTTTAAGCAGAGTGGGGACCATACCCATTTTTGTGCGGATGTCCTGGATTGAATCTAGGAATCCTGTTAATTAATTAAATGTATATGCCGCCCAACTCACGCAACTCTGGGCCGCTTACAGCGTAAGAAAAACAGCATCATAAAACAGTGAATATAGTGCAGAACACAATATTTGCAGGCCAGTCCTGCCCAGAGCCTGGAGTTTGATCTGAATTTGACGCAGCCTTCCATCTTTCCCAGGCAGTAAAATGAGGACCCAGATTATTGGGGGTAATATGGTGACATTGTAAACTGCCCGGAGGATGCTGTAAAGCAGGGGTCCCCAATCCCATGGCCACAGACTGATACTGGTATGGGGCCTGTTAGGAACTGGGCCACATAGCTGGAGATGAGTGGCAGACAAGTGAGCAAAGCTTCATCTGTATTTGCAGCCGCTCCCCAATATCACCACCTCAGTTCCTCCTCAGGTCATCAGGCATTAGATTATCACAGGAGCACAAACTCTACCGTAAACTGCACAGGTGAGGGATTTAGGTTGCACGCTTTTCCCCCCTCCCCCCAGTCGGTGGAAAAAGTTTTCTTCTACAAAAGTGGACCCTGGTGCCAAAAAGGTTGGGAAGTGCTGCTGGAAAGCACTGTGGGGTGGTGTATAACTCTTAAGTGCTATTGCTATTGTTATAACATTAAAATTAACTGAGAATTTATTAAGATAGGGGGAGTATACAATGGGTGGAAGTGGGATCTTCCATTTAATCCAGTAACTGCCTTCAGAGTGGTATACCCCATCCAGGCCCCAGCCAATTGGCAAAGCCAGGGTTTTAAGGCCCTTTCAGGGGTCTAAGAGGGTGGGAGGATGGATCTCGCCTCAAGAGGTACAATGTTCCAGAGGGTGGGAGTCAAAGCAGAAAAAGCTCTTCTCCTGGAACCTGTCTGTTAGAATTCCTTGGCCGATGGGGTCTGCAGCGTGCCCTTTCTACTGGAGCAGGTGGAGCAAGCCAATCCCTTTGGGGTAAGATAGTTCCCTTTCCCAGAAATAGTGGCTTTGTTGGGTAGCTCCAAATGAAAGGGGAAAGGAAAGCAGAAAGAATTAGGGGAAAAAGCAGAAACCAAACACGCCATCATTTAGCCCTCTCCACTAATAGGGTGGTTTTGAAATTGAGATCAACGTCTTTAAAGTTGGGGTCTGCCAAGGTTATGAATAAGCAGATCCAGCACACTGTGTCCGGGCCCCGCTCCTTGGCAAGAAGTGATTAAATATTGAGATGGGGAGGGGAGTTAAAGTAGCTGGCTGGTTCCACATATAGCCAGAGGCTGGCTACCTTTCAGTGTCTTTGATTGGAGATGTACTTTGCTAGGAATTAGCACTGTGTCAATATTTTTAGCCCCCAGATTTAATTGTGTTGCACCTGCCTCCCTCCCCCCCCTTTTTTAAAAATAGTAAGAAGCTTTTTCTCACTTCCTGCAAAACCCAGTAAACAGTGGTGGGATTCAAACATGTGAACAACCGGTTCTCTGTGTGGATGCCGCTTCTGGAAGTCCATTCTCGGCTTGGGCAACAAAAAATTAGCTACCGGTTCTGCTGAACTGGTACGAGCTGGCTGAATCCCACCAGTGCCAGTAAAGCAGCTCTTCTGAGCTGAGAATTGTTGGCGTGCCTTTTTGCCAAGCAGGCTCTGGGGTTGACATCCCAAAGGTCTGCCTTGAGGAGGGATGTTGGGATGGAAGGGGAGGGGCAAAATGGAGGGGAGCATCCATGGGGATGGGATGGTGAAATGGAGAACTGAAAGGTTTGTGTGGGGCAAGCTGATCAGTGGAAAATTTTGGGAATGGACTGAAGTGCGGGACATTTGTAAGTATTGCTGTTAACACCAAAGAGTTTAAGATCTAGAAAAAGCTGAAGAGGTTTTCCCAAAGAATAAGCATGTGAAGTTTGCAAATATCTATCTGGGTTTGCCTTGTTTGCCTTTGTTGTGGTCATACAAAGTGTTTCACACAACAAGCCAAGGGAAGCCTTCAACAAGCAGACTTCAGAGTTGCTGAATGTACGAGAAGCTTTTAATCCACTCTTCATTGCTTAAGGGCTAGCACAGGGGTCGGCAACCTTAAACACTCAAAGAGCCATTTGGACCATTTCCCACAGAAAAGAAAACACTGGGAGCCACAAAACCCTTTTGACATCTAAAATGAAGATAACACTGCATATATCGTTTTTTACCTTTATGGTATGTATAAAAAAAACCTATACTGTGTTGCATTTATGAAATCAATGAACTGCTACAAAGAAAACAAATTTTTATTTTTGCATGCAACAAAAACATTTACAACTCTAAAAAAAACATGCTGGGTTGAAGGTTACTTTCAAATAAAATACTCATAATAAAATTATTCCCATACCTCATCTCTTAATTAAAAAAAATCAAAATATTTCATTATACGTTCTTTACTAAAAGTCTAGTAAGGACAACCACATATATTCTCTGTCTCTCTCCCCCCCTCCCTCCCTCCCTTCTCTCTCTTTCTCTGTTTCCTCTGCCTTGAGAAGAAACTGATTCAAAGGCTGAGAAAGTTCATTCAGCCAATTTTGGGGGTCTGGGAGAAAGCCCCCCCTTGAAACCTCCTTTTTGGCAATAGACTCAGCTTCACCTGCAGCCAAATTGCTTCCATCTTCACACCTGGGAAGGTTCCTGATTTGGGGGAGGGAGTCCAAAAACACCCACAAACATTTAAACTAAAATTCAGGTCATAAGAAACATATCCCGTGGCAAGCTGTCCGGCATTGAGCTGGCTGCGGCAAGTTGGGTCCCCTTGCCCCCGCCCCCCCATCCCGGGCAGAAGTTCCCATCAGGTGGTGGGACCCCTCCCCACCTCCTTCCTCAGGAATGGCCGGTTCCTGTGGCTGGGAAGGAGGCCTGCCGGCTGCAGGCAGAGGGTGGCCTGGGGGGGGAATCTCCCACCCAATCCCCCCAAAGCCCCCCCTTGAGATCCCCCAAAATCTCTTCTGTCCATCTTGCTCTGAAAGGGGGATTTGGGGTTTGTCAGTCTTCAGCCGGGGGGGGGGGAGAAGCTCTTTCTTCAGGGGATTCTGGCAGCAATGGGGAGCAAATGGCTGCCCCTCATTGGGGTCCTTTGCTCTTTCCTTAAAAATGTCTCTTTGTGCTGATGCTTCCTAAAAATGTTGGATTTTGCAGCCACCTCACACTTTGCACTTTTCCCCCTTGAATCTTCTGCTGGATTTTGTTTATTTGTGTATATTGTGGGCCACAAAGGCAAAAAAAGAAAGGAAGAAATTTTCTTTCTCCAAATAAAACATTTTGAAAAGTGATTGAAACACAGGAGAAAATTAGGAGAAAGATGGGCCTTGGCTTGAACCAATCAAGCTTTTCTTTTTCTTTTCTTTTCTTTTCTTTCTTTTTCTCTCATGTATTTAAAAGTGTTTTTTTTATTATTATTTTTAAAAAGATATCTCTGAATCAATACAGTATTATGGAAGGCATAGCATTTTTTCTTCCAGCATTCTGTAAAGTTTGTCCTCATAGCCTTCAGCTTGCACCTTCATCAATTGTGGCATTTTTATTGATGTGACCCCCGGGGAGGGGAGATGGATGGGCAGTGATCATCCCAGAACCCCTCTTGCCACTCAGGGGCTTTGCTCTCCCCCCCCCCCGAGTTTCCGTGTCTGGGGCTCCCGGGGTCAGCCGGGAGTGAGGCTGCTGTCCCAGCCTCTGCTCACCGTCCGGTCAGTTTCAAGAGTGAAAGAAACTCCTGGGACTGGACTGAGATTAAACCCACAGAGGCACAGAAGCAGCAGAGCCAGTTCTGGAGTTTTCGCCTGAAAACAGTCTGGGTGAAAACCCCTTTTTTCTCTTGGACTTCTGTCTGCTCATCGTCCACCAATCAATTGCCTTCATTTCATTTTGGGAAGGATCGGAGTGCTTCAGAGTTTCCCTGCGTTTGGCCTGGGTGTGTCTGTTGTCTCCCAGGCTGCGTGGGCTCACTCGTCTCCTCCCTTCCCTCCCAAAACCTTCTTCCTGTCTGGAATCTGGGATCCCTTTGATCCCTCCCCCCCAAAAAACCCCACCCACATATGAGTTTGGGGTTGAGATGAGAATCCAGCCAGCTCTCTCTCTCTCTCTCTCTCTCTCTCTCTCTCTCTCTCTCTCTCTCTCTCTCTCTCTCTCTCTCCCTCCCTCCCTCCCTCCCTCCCTCCCTCCCTCCCTCCCTCTCTCTCTCTCTCTCTCTCTCTCTCTCTCTCCAGAAGAGGGAGGGACGGAGAGAGAGAAGCGAAGCGCAAGTGCCTCTCTCTGTCTCTGTCTCTTTCTCTCTCTGCAAATGGCAGAGAAGGGCTGGGAGCCACAGTGGAAGGCTCCAGAGCTGCGGGTTGCCGACCCGTGGGCTAGCAGATCTGAGGTACAAAGGTGTGGGTCAACACTAGAGGGCAACAAGAAGAGAACACTATGTGACTCTTTGCTGCCCTCTAGTAATTGTAAGCTGTTTTCGACCCAAAACTGGTAGCCCTTCCCTTTGAACATATTCCAAGAAAAGCATTTACTTTCACTTACCAAAGCTGTGTTTACTGTTCATTCATTCATGAAGAAACCTATTCACTGTTATGCTATCTAAAATCTAGCAGTAGATCCCAATCTCTCTTTTGCTCATTTCTGTTTCAAAGGATTGAGCTTTTAGGGTGGTTTTTTTTTTGGCTTGGCTTTCACAACTTTGTTACTCCACAGTCCCAATTCACTGAAAGTTGATCCCTACCCTGACTGAGGCAGCCTCTCCCTCTGTTTCTGGGCCTCATGCCTTGTCTAAAAATATTGTATACGTTAAAGAAAAAAGACGTCTATTACAGAGGCATTCTGTAACACTCTTGTTAGTAAACCCAAAATCTTGTACCTAGCCAAAGCAAACACTTAAATCAACTCTTAGCTGAACAAGTGATATGTTTGGGTAAACTTTTGTCATTGTTCTACCTGGAATGACTTTGGAAGGCTAATAACTGTAAAAGCTGGAGATAAACTAAGCACCAGCTGTTGAAAGCCTTCTCAGATGGTCCTATCTCAGATTTTGGCCCCACCCAGCCAAAGTTCTCGTCCTCCTCCTCCTCCTCTCTTCCAACTCCACTTCCTTTTCCTTGCTATTTGCTTGGGATCATTCTTCCCTTGTGTCACCTTTCCCATAGATCACAATATAGGACATTCCTATTTTTTGAGATATGGATCTCCTGCTCCCTTCCCTGACTTCATCACAATTTCCAGGCTGACTTCTAAGCCTGATGATCCCGTCAGGGCAGTTTTCCCATAGCCTTTGCTGAACGGCAATCAAACATGAGTGTTGCATGGATGAGATAAATATTTGGCCCTGGTAATGGGCTGGATTAGTTTAACCTATAATTTACCACAGAGGGTGATTATGAGTATTATATCATGAACTCCTCCGTGTAACTTTTATTCTATGATTGCTATGCTTCAGTGGTAAAGTTCCTGTGTATTCTTCCTGTTTTGCTCTTTTTTTATTTTCACACCAAAAGAAAGAGGGAAATAACATAATCGCTCCATAATGTCTTTTTCCTAAGAGTTCAGAGAACCTCCTATTTAAAATGTGCAATATTTTATTTACTAGAATTCTCCCTCTTAGAAGACTGGCCCTATCTTTTAGCATACGGAGGCAGCTGCCCTAAGAATTAAATATAGAGAAATCACAATGATTTAAAGAACCAGATCTTATCCTGGGTTTCTATGATGCCCAGCATTAAATAAGAGTCAGCTGTTGTCTGGTGGAGGGCTTTTTTCCTCTCAGGAAAGTTGGTTGCCCGACTGATGGCCCAAAGTCATTTGTAGCTCTGAAGAGCCTTGAGGGTAGCTTCCAACTTGGCAGCAAGCTGGAATTTTCCATGTGATGGAAGGGAGAAATTATTCAATACATATGTGGAACTGAATGATTATTATAGGCCTTGAAAATACACATACGCATACACACACAGGTACATTTTTAGGAAGAAATGGGTGGGTGTTAATTGTAGGAGATATATTAAAATGCAGTAATGGTACACAAATTGCTACATTCCCCAAAGGAGCGATTTGTGGTTGTGTGCTCCATTTGGGAATGCAGCAATTTTACATTCATTTTCTTTGGGAAGATTTGATGAACTGAAGATGTTCAGAAGAAATTGAATAGATACATACAGCAGTATTAGCAATACTGTATACCAGGGGTGTCAAACTGCCAGCCCATGGGCCGGATGCATCATAGCAAAACTGCGCCCACCCCATTGCTGGCAATGGCAGAAAAGTTGTGATACGTCACGACATGTCACGTGACCGTACGAGTTTGACACCCCTGCTGTATACTGTGGCTTCAAAACAAATAGGAAAGGAAAGGAAAGGAAGAAAAGTAAGAAAAGTCCTGGAAAACTGTATTACAAACAGAATAACTGTAAAACATTTGACCCTACTGCTCTTCCTTGGTCCATTGTTGAAAAACAAATTACAGTTTTCAGATGTGAGCAAACAGTGCATCTTAGCAATTCACTGTTGCACATCAAATGTCAATCACTTTTATGATCATTCTTTCCACCAGCTCCAGCTCCCAAAAAAACTGTGTCCGTTGGTAGGTTCCAAATACAGGAAATATGTCAAAAATTCTGGGAAGACTCACTGATTTGTATGTATGCCTGTGATCTTTTGAATTTCTTACCAACATTTTGGAGAACAATGTGAATGGACACTACATGTTTTTATGATAGTGGAAATAGATGCGAAGGTTATTCTCTGACTAATAAAATCTCAAGGACTCTCTTCTTTTCGCATATTGGAACAAGGACTTTATTGTCCAGTTTCAGGATTATTTAGAACTTTGGGCTGTGTGAGCAATGCATATATGTTTAATGTTCCATTTTTAAGAAAAACCATTTTAAATGTAAATAATTTGAGAAGATGTCATGAAGATATAAGTAAAACTAGCTTTATTTAGTATGTAGGAGATGTAGGCTTTTGTGGACCTTTGCCCTCTGGTTTGCTCTTTTTTCTCTGTAATAAAATAAATACGTTGGGAGTACTCCATTAAATTTAATAAATTTAGTTTTAATTACTTAACAGGTATACATTTTTACAGGTAAACCTTGATTTATGACCATAGTTGGGACCAGAATCGTCATTGCTAAGCAAGGCAGTTGTTAAATCTGATTTTATGTCTTTTTTTTGCCACAATTGTTAAATGAATCACTGCATTTGTTAAGCGAATCCAGCTTCTCCCATTGACTTTGCTTGTCGGAATCCAGATGGCAAGGTCACTCATGACCCAAGGATGTTGCAACCGTTGTGAATATATACTGATTGCCAAGCACCCAACTTTTTGATCACGTTACTGTGGGGATGCTGATGCTGTGGGTTTGTGAGCTGTAAGTCATAAGTCACTTTTTTACAATGCCGTTTGTAACTTTGAATCGTCATTAAAAGAATAGATGTAAGTCGAGAACTATCTACATTGATTTTTGGCTGATCTCCTTGTTCTGTCCTCATGACAAAAGGACTGTTAGGCAAATGGGGCTAGCAGCCTGAAAAAAAAAGCGTAAACTTGACTTTAAGTGTTCTTATTCTTTACTTCTCTTCTAAACATTCCACTTTCTTCTAAGAGGTGGTATATTGCAATAAAATGTAGCTCATACATACAGTGCTAACAGTTGAAAGGTATTACCTTCAGTGAATATGAAAAGGACTTTGCGTCCCGATCAGCTCCTTACCTAATAACAATACTGAAGTGGTTTACCATTGCCTTCTCAGGATACTTTTTAACTTCCTAGTTTAGTCTGCTACAAGCCTGAATTTCCTGGTGTTGTTCCTTCCCATTACTAAAAGGATTGAATCTCTACAGTAGTTCTTTTCAAGTCTTGCTACACTCAACTAGATACTGCCGCCCACTCTAATGCTGTTCAGGAGAGCGATCAGAAAACAATGCTTATATCTGATTTACTCATTAGAAGATGGAAAAGTGGAGTAAACCACAATATTGGGCAAGAAGAAATGCTTAAATGGTTTTCTGTGTTACAAAAAAAAAGAAAAAAGCTAAACAACCTGCAAGTAGAAAAAAGGCAGACTTGGAAAAATCTTTCTCTTTGATGTGTAAAGTGTGCTTGTTTATCTGGAATCTGTTTTTCTGAAGCGACCCGAAGTGGAACAGTCCATTTTAGCATTTATTAATGTTTATTTCTTTATCTGTTGTTGGCGTAAATCAGAGCTTATAGCCAGATTGGATGTTTGGTTATAACTCAGCACTCAAAAGAAAGCTCTAAAAAAATGGGAGTGAATAGGTCAGATCAGTCACCTTTCTTGTTGCCTAGCATGCTCCAGGCAATTTTTGAATTATTTTAGAATCTTTTAAATATTTTTTTCAAAAATATCCCAGGAAACCCATATTTTCCTGAAGCAAAGCACCAATCTTTAGCATCATCATTATTTATGTCTCTTGGATGTATGCACCTCTTTAGGCCTGATTGGAAACAGAAAAAAAATGTGATTGGCTGCAGCCCCCATGCTTTGTTTAAAAATGGGCCTCCTTGCCCAGAAACAAATGTCAAAGAGACAGAGAGTAGGTTACAGTATATATTTTTGTTGTTGTTAAAAGGGCATTTTGTGACATAGCATCCATTTTTTTAAATTAGCACTCCCACCTCCCCACACTTATGAAAGCTATTTTTTTTAAAAAAAATACCCATAACATGCTCTCCGAATTTCCCATCTCTTTACCAGTCCCAAGAGGCTGTGCAGAACTGAGAGCAGAATGGGCCCATTATTATTTTTTTCTTAACATCCCCATCCATCTAACCAAGAGTTTCAGACATATTTGCTGAGGTAGGAACAAAATATGGTTTTAAAGGAGGGGGTTCTGTGAGAAGGGTGTTTGTGCTTGTTTGCAGAAAGGCTTAAGGGATCTTCCCAAGCCTGTCACCTCCAAATTGCAACTTCTCCTGGTAGCTTTTGAGACTATGACAAACACCTGAATTCCTAGCCCTTTTTCCCTAGAGACATCTGTTTCAACCTCAGAAGGTCTTATCTTAGGATGCACATTTCAACCAGCAGGAGTATGTGTCCTGATTTCAGGAGACACCAAATATAAACCTGGTGTGTGTGTGTGTGTGTGTGTGTGTGTGTGTGTGTGCGCGCGCGCGCCTGTGCACGTGCCCATGTGTGATTTGTTTGCACACACACTTTGAACCTAGATATTGAGACAGCTTGCCTGGGTTGCTAATGTAATTCTCAGTGAATTCTACAAAGACTCAATGCCTGCATGAAGCTTCCAGGATCATAGAGTGACAGCTAATGAAATTTCTTTCTTTTCCTGCTTTTCTGCATGTTTCCTGATCTTTGATGGGATGTATACATGGGCGTATCTTGACACAAGCTGCTGATGTGGGAAGCGTGCATTAGCTGATCGCCAGGCATTGAAATGGCAAGTCAGCATTGACAAGCGTGCTAGGGTGGCTGAAAACCAAAATGAATTATGAGGAATTCATTGCATAGCAGTATCCCCTTTTAAAAAAGCTCTTATCACAGTCTTGCTTTATCACAACATGGATTCTCGGCTTAGGATACTGTGCTTCCTTCACACCGATGTCCCTGTTCGATGTCCAGTCTAGCATGATAAATGTCCCCATGAAAAATAATTAAAAAACCCTCCATGCTGTCAGAAGATTAGCACGCCAACAAGATGGTTAACACTTCTGAACTATCGTTCTTGGACTGCTTGCATGCTTTTGGTAGTTTTTCTGCTCTATTAGGGTTGTTCATTTCAAAATTGAACATTTTCAGTTCCTTCTCTCTCAACCTCAGTGGAAAATGCATATGGTTCTATCAAGATTTTACAGGGTAAATGCTTATGGGGGAGAAATAATTCAACCCTGGAGTGCTCTTTGATTTCAATCTCTTTGAGCCCATGTTGAAAATCCTTCAATCTCCCTTCCTGTTCCTGGAGGAGTGTACCACCTATTTTCTTTCCTTGAGCTATGCTCAGGGTTTCTGGTGTACCAGCTCAGACCCTCTCTTTTGATTGACATAGCTACCTTGACTTGCATTGATGTCCCCTCTTGGTGAACAGTCCCCAGTCTGGAAGTCTTCGCTGCGGTCCTGCACTTAAAACTGCAAGGCTTCTGCACCTTATTTACTTCTTCGGGAGGGGGGCATTGGTTGGTCAAGAGAGCAGATGTCAGCCTTACTTCTGTTCTCTCTGGTGTACCCACAACAGGACTCCTCTATGTCTTATTCCTTTCCTCTCCCTTCCCATGTCCCAACAAGGCTTGTTCTTGGTCTGTTCTTGTCAGGCCCTGACAGATGTGCCTTGTTGTGCCATTTCTTCTGGCCTCATTGAGGCGATCGCATTAAAGCACTCTCTGGCGTCCTTGCTCGAGCCAAGATAAATGGTATCTGTCAACTGCTGTGTGTTCATTCCTAACCTTTGGATCTACCACAGTGCCTGGCTCTGAATTGTGCTTGAAGCTACAGGGAGTGGGGTGGGAAGGCAAGAAGAAAGGGGCAAACAGAGCAGGGGACTTGGACCGTGAGGGATTGCTCCTTCCAAGCCTTGGTTAATTTAATTACACCAATTTAGTGAGAAGTATTAAGGTTCCAGAAGCTTAGAAGGAACACTAATCTGAGTTTTTATATAATTTATTTATTATTTAAATTTAAATTTATAATGCCCTAGAATGCAGTGTGCAGCTATTTGGGGGAAACAGTCTTGTGAAATGTGTCTAGAACTGCACTCAAAAACATATCTGGAGTGAGGGGGAGGGAAGCAAATGGCAAAATCTGTCTCATGATGTCTCAACAAAACCCCATTCTATATATTTCGTAGGACATTCAGTCATTGGCTACATTACGACATGTTTTTTATCTTCGTAGTTTGTATTGAGATCTAAGTCCAAAAGTGGGTGGGACGTAAAGGAGGAAATGGGTGTTAAGCCCCACCCAGCTGGGCAAATATTAAGGAAGCAAGCACTACAGGTAGTCCTGTTAGAAATTCTGTATACAGCTCTACAGAACAAACAGTGTACAATCAACATGTGCTTTTCGGTCTAACTGTGACAAGGAAAAGGAAACTTTTATACAGAGAAAAGCCATAGAGTATACCAACTACAAACTTACAAACACTGCCATCTACTGGTTGGAGAATATTTTATTTATTTATTTATTTGATTTATATACCGCCCTTCTCCCGAAGGACTCAGGGCGGTGTACAGGGCAATAAAAATAAGAATACAGGATACAAGATTTAAAGTTAAATGATTGTGCCCAATGTAGTAAGTTAGTTAAAAACAATGTTAAAACCCCAAACCCATCAGACCAGGCCGGCTTGTTCGAATAGATAAGTTTTTAGATCACGCCGGAAGGAGCGAAGGTCGGGGGCCATCCGTAGTTCAGCCGGTAAGCGGTTCCAAAGGACTGGTGCGCCCACCGAGAATGCTCTCCCCCTGGGGGTCACCAGTCGACATTCTCTGACCGGTGGTACCCCTGAGGAGGCCCTCTCTGTGGGAGCGTACAGGACGGAGGGAAGTTGACGCCGGCAGTAGGTGCTCCCATAGGTAATCCGGACCCATGCCATGTAGGGCTTTATATGTCATCACCAGCACCTTGAATCTCACCCGGAAGGCAACTGGAAGCCAATGCAGCTCACGGAGCAGAGGTGTAACATGGGAGTATCGGGAGACCCCCAAAAGAACTCGCGCGGCTGCATTCTGTACCAGCTGAAGCTTCTGAGTGGTCCTCAAGGGCAGCCCCATGTAGAGAGCATTGCAGTAGTCTAAACGAGAGGTCACAAGTGCATGAGTGACTGTACGCAAGGCATCCAGGTCCAGATAGGGTCGCTGTGGTTGTACAAAATACATGAACACTGTATTCCAACAAGTCCTTGACTTAACAACAACAACTGAGCCCAGCATTAGAACCATTAAATTGTTGCTGTCATTAAGCAAGGCACTCTGCAATCCCGGATCTCCTCACTGCATCCATTATAGGGAGCATGGAGTCCCTCAGGGGGTGGGGGAGGCTCTGAGTTGCTGAGTGAACAGTTATAAATCTGCACACACTCAGATTTCTGTCAGACATCTTTAATGCTAATCCGGGGTAAGTGGAAAGCCCTGGAAAATTAAGAATTTTCCATTTTCCTTTGAGGGCAGTACATTAAGGCGGAGTCTCTTTGATTGTTCTGAGATGCTTCCACAGGTTCCTTGCCACCTGGGCTGAATTGCTGCTTGTGAGATAAGCTGCCAACTGACTCAGCCTCTCTCTCCTGATTGCTTATCTGTGCTTACCCTTTTGTTCCGTTCCCACTCACCCCCACCCATCCCTGAAAACAAGGCCAAAGCAATTTTTAAAAGGATAGAGATGAATATTTGGTTCACTAAATATTAGGGCTAGGCGGCACTGTAGATTTGAAAGGAAAAAGTAGATTTTAAGAAAAATAAATAAATTTTCCTTACCTGGGATCAGGCATCTGCCTTCTGCAGTTATATCCTAGGAAAGGACCCATTTGGTTTGAAGAGATGTTGGCAGATATCAGTATGTGGACTGAACCTCCTTTTTTCCTTTCAAATCCAAATTAAATACGCAAATAAACCAAATAAATATTCTGTCTTAGCCATAGCCTTCCAAGAAAGCATGAAAAAGGGACTGGGAGCCTCATAAATACTTTTTGCAATTTTTGCTCTATTCCCCCCCCATAAGATACAACAAAGCACATATATACCAATATACATTTTGCGAGCTTCTCTGAGATTTCAGTGGGGTTCTGAAATCTCAAGAGAGACGATACCGTGTTCAGAGAGGCAGTGTGTTGCTCCCAAAATAAGGGTTCCCTCCACTGACTTAATTCTGTAAATGAGAAGATTGAATGTAGACAAGGCTGAAAGGAGAGAATCAATAATGTACCTATTTGACGTCTGGAACTAATAATTTACACACCCACATCCACCCTTCTGCTAAACAATTGATTGGCATGCTGGTAGCAATGACCCAGCTCCACAACTGACACCAAGCCTCCTTATTGTCCCCAATTCACCAGATGATGCATCTCTTTTTTTTTAATCCCATTTATATCCCGCCCTTCTCCGAAGACTCAGGGCGGCTTACAATTTAAAGCACAAATCAATGTGCTTAGCAATAGCCTTCATTCTATGTATATGCCTGCTTATTAGGGCTTTCGCACCCCCCCAAGCGGCATTATTACAAAGTCAGCTTATTGCCCCCAACAATCTGAGTCCTCATTTTACCTACCTCGGAAGGATGGAAGGCTGAGTCAACCTTGAGCCTGGTGGGACGCGAACCTGCACTAATTGCAGGCAGCTGGTGTTACTTAAGGAGGCATTAGCCCACTGCTCCACCAAGGAGTCTTGCTTACAGTCTTGCTTACATACAGGGCGGATCACCCTGCTTTTGGGCACACCACTCTGTATTTGAATTAGTTTCTTCAAGATTGAGCCTTGTACATTACTTAATCTGTTCCCATGGAGCGGTTTTTTCTGCTCAAACCTCAAAGTCTTTCCAGATGTTGGAGAAGTACAGCTCCCATCATCCCTGGCCATTAGAAATGATATCCAGCCTGGTGTCCAGCTTCTTCAGAAAATTAATACACATTAAAGAGAGTGCCTCATTCTGAATTTTTCTGCCAATAGACATGAAAGCGAGATAAAATAAATAAATGAATGAATGAATAAGCAACAACCAAGCAGCCACATAGGTCAAGGAAATATCCATACTAGGTAAGGAACATAGCCCTGATCTGCTCTCTGTGTGTGTGTGTGTGTGTGTGTGTGTGCGTGCGCGTGTGCGTGCCCGCATTTGTGTGTGACAACTGAAATTTGCAACTGGCATGGCCATGGTTATGATCACCATTCCTTGTTTTTTCTTCACCGTAACTGATGCTTAGAAACATACTCTCACTGAGCGGGGATGTTTGTGTAACAGTGTGCGATGTCTATATTATAGTAATAAGCAGACCGTTACAAATTATTGATTGAAAAGCCTATTACAGAACTTACATGCATTAGGTTCTGTGAGTGAGTGGAGCTGGCAGTTTTACTATACTGAGGTTACCCAATCAAGACAGAAAAAGAGGATGTGGCTCTTGTGTCTTTGATTATGTTGTAAAAGAGGGCATTTTGCACTCTTTTATTATTGACTTTAACCAAGAATTTCTTTTAACAAAATAAAAACAGTATAATTTTTTTTAAAAAAAATGAGAGTAAAGTGAAAAGTGAGAAATAAATAAAAGGAAAGACAAAAGGAAGAAAAGGAAAGAATAAAAGAAGTAAAGAAGCAGCTTCTGATCTTCTTTACAGCAGTCATAAATGCATTTATATGTTATCGTCTCTCTCTCTCTCTCTCTAAAGTTGCTGTACATCTTGGCTCCCCTTCTTTCCATCTAGAACGCTTTCTAATCATCCATTCCATAAATCACAAGCTCATTTTTTCCCCCGTTTTCAGCAAAAAGTCTGCAAAGGATTTCCAATCACGAAGAAATGTTATTGTTGTCTTTTCCCTAATCAAGCAAGTCAGTTTTGCCACCTCTGCAAATTCTGTCACCTTCAAGCAGCCCTTTTGGGTATTTCAGAGTCTTTCCATTGCTGTGCATGTAATAATCTCGCTGCTGTTATCATGCACAAAAATAATATTCTGCAAGTCTTTTCTACTTGCCTGTTGATTGGTCCCATCAACCAAGTTCTGGTTTCATTTTAATATTTAAAATTGGTGTCGCTGTAGGGATTTTGCGCTTTTGAACCTCTCTGCCCTTTTAATGGGGGAATAAGCACCTCTTCAAAACAGTAGAATCTGTCTACCTGAGGAAGCATATGCAGAACTTGCAATTTGTTCAGGATAAGAAAAGATCCGTGTCCAAACTTCCAGGCCATTTTACTAAGTAGGAGCTTGTGGGTGATCATTTCTGTGCCAATTCAGCACAATGCCTGTTAGCAATCTTATATGAAGAATCTAGAATTTATATAAAGATCCCGCCAGCTCCCTTTAGATGTTGAACCACTCAGTAGAAATTCGATCTGCATGGGACCCATTTGGCTATCGGGATGTAGTAATTAGAGAGGGTATGGGGCTCACAACACTCCTGTGAGTAATTGCACTTAACAGAATAACAGATTTGGAAGGATCCTTGGAGGTCTTCTAGTCCACCCCCCTGCACAAGTAGTAGACCTTTTACCATTCCAGACAAGTGACAGTCTCTTCTTGGGAGCCTCCAGTGTTGGAGCACCCCAAACTTCAGGAGACAAGCCGTTCCACTGATTAATTGTTCTCAGTGATAGGAATTTTCTCCTTAGTTCTAGGTTGCTTCTCTCCTTGGTTAGTTTCCATCCATTTTTTCTTGTCTTGCCTTCTGGTGCTTTGGAGAATAGGTTGGCTCCCTCTTCAAGTAAAGGGTAGAACTGCTAGTCTAGCCGGTCCTGTTTTCCAGCTGTCCATTAAACATGCAGATCACTTTCAGGATACTCAGACAAAAGAGGAGCCTAACCTTAAAACTAACAACAAAAACATAATTAATTGGTGACGACCCTTCCAAGATGGAAGGTGGTAGTACTTGGTGGTTTCCTAGTTGAGAAGATAAATGTGCGGTGAGAGTTAAGATAGCTTCTTGGCTAGTAGTAGATGATTCAAAAAAGGCTTTGGTTCTTAAATGATACTTTAAAAAAGAAGATTTATTTTATTTTAAAAGCCACCTTTATTATTTTTTATAAATAACTCAAGGTGGTGAATATCTAATACTCCTTCCTCCTCCTATTTTCTCTACAGCAACAACCCTGTGAGGCGAATTGGGCTGAGAAGAGAGTGATTGGCCCAAATTCACTCAGCTGGCTCTCATGTCCAAGGTGGGATTAGAACTCCCAATCTAACCACTAGACCAGGGGTCTTCAAACCTGGCCCTTTTATGACTTGTGGACTTCAACTCCCAGAATTCCTCAGCCAGGCATGCTGGCTGAGGAATTCTGGGAGTTGAAGTCTACAAGTCATAAAAGGGCCAGTTTGAAGACCTCCTGCACTAGACCAAACTGGCTCTTGAATTGTCATGGATCCTTTTAAGCATAGCCCCATTCAATTAAAGCACCAAGACCTAATCTTGCAAGTCTCATCCAAAGCATACCAAACAGATATTTAAGAACCAGCTCTGCATTTAAAAAAAGGAGGTTAAAAATGTGCAAGCAGCAGCATCAAACTTTTCTGAGCTGTGCCGGCCAGGCATTCAGGACTTTTCCCTCTTCGGCTATCATAACATTGAGAGACTGATAAATTTACATATGCCATGGAATCTCAAAGCACTGTTGTTTCTCTCTCTCTCTCTCTCTCTCAATTGCACACACAGCGAGCTTCACTGGATTAAATATTGAAGTGGGTGGTAGTCTACATGGCAGAGGTTGGTGAGCTTTGACATCGATTCCTGTCACTAGTGAACAGGTGTGTATACAGGCGTGGTATTTAAGTGGCTTAACTCTGTTTTAACAGCCCTCTAGACTGCTTTAATAAAATCAATATGACGGTTTTAAATGCAGGGACTTTGAGCAGAAGAGACCCTTTTGGAGTGGGCTCGCTCAAGGAAAAAAGTATATGGGTGAAAAGCATATCCGGCTCAGTGTTTTGAGCTGAGGAAGATGCTGGAAATTTGCAATGTTGGCTAATTTGGGAACTGAGTAGAGCAGGCAGTCACATCTGTTTTATCCACAAGTTTGTAGCCTGGCAGTTTCCCCCAAGGCTGCTGCTTGTCATCCAGATGCAAAGCCCAAGCACATTTTTTTGTTTTGTTTTTTCCCACTTTGTCTGGCTTGGTGCCAAACTGCCAAATTGCTCCTTTCAGATCTACTCACAAGCAGAAGGGAGAAGCTGGTAGTTACCAGACTTCAAAGGCTGTTAGGCAAATGTCTTCCACTAGAAAAGGTGACATTTTAAGATGGCTCCATCATTAATATCTACTCTTTCCTATGCCTGGTGGTTTCTATTTTTTAAAAAATAATTATGACTTTTATATTTTTTTAATAATGATTGTTTTATATATTTATCATTTTAATTGTTGTGCACCAGCCATAGTCACTTTTTGTGAGATGTGACTGTATAAATCTGATAAATTAAATAAACGTTAAGAAAAAAACCTCGAGAGATGATAACTTCGTGCATATCCAAAGAACATGCTTGCATTGCTATACTGCTATTTTCTGAAAACACATGCAAGGAAATAGGCAAAATATAGTTATGAGTGGCTTTCTTTGGAATGGAAAAATGGTGTGTGTAGGTAGGTACATTATTTATTCAAAAATGTTTTAGTGTGAAAGCAAAAGTGGTAATTGTTATGTATGTAAATAGTTAGCAATAAGCCATGGAAGAGATTGCAAACACAGTGCAGCTTTGCAAGGTTTAAAGCGGGAAAATAAGGTGCAATCATTGGACGCCACAACCAAGGAGCGGGAAAAGAGACTGTTTGTATTGGTTACAGTTCAAACGCTTTCTCTATAAAAGGGTTGCAACATTTGACAGTTAGCAGTTGACTTTGTGTATTCAATAAACTCATTCCTTGTTAAACCACTCTGAGTCCTCGTCTATTAGAACCAAACAACTGGCGACGAGGGTGGGATAGACAGAAGACCAGAGAATTGGCGGAATTGTCGCGCAAAGGCGGCAAAAATTCGAATACGTGTCAAAGTCAACCGAGCGGCCGCGGCAGAATAAAAAAAAAAAAAATTCTCCGAATGGCGCAGATTGGGTCACTGAAGGAATTCGACCCTAACTTCCCCGAGGATTGGGAAGAATACATCGGTCAGGTCGAAGGATTCCTGTTAGTGAACGGAATCACCGACGACCGGAAAAAAGCGGCGGCACTCTTGACAATCTGCGGCACACCGGTCTACAGAGTTGCTGTCGGGCTGTGCCAGCCTCAACCAGTCTCCAGCGTGCCCTATGCCGACCTCCTCGCAAAATTAAAAGTTCACTTTACTCCCCGAAGGTCCGAACTCTTTTGGCGGCGCATCTTCGAGAAGAGGAATCAGAGACCGGGGGAGTCCATACAGAAATTCGTCGCTGCCGTCAGGGAAGCCGCAGTACGTTGCAAATACGATAATTTAGAAATTAGAATCAGGGACAGAGTCGTGCTGGGCTTACGTGACGAACAATTACAAAATAGAATAATCGCCAAACCAACCGGCGATTTACAGGACGTGCTCGACGAACTTCTAACGTATGAGTCAACCGGCTATCGCGACCCCCCCCGCAGTAGCATGGCGGCAGCACCCGAAATTAACCAAGAGGGCTATGTGGACTGTGGGGAGGTGGATCAGCAGTGGGAGGAAGAGATCGCCGAAGTCTCCAGGCGATTCGGTAAGATGGCACCAAGACAACTCAGAAGCGAGGGGCCTGAACCAGGCCGCCGGCAACAACCCGCAACACCGCAAAGACCACCGACCGGGGCACAACGACCATGGCGGGACACAGCAACCAGACCACGCGACAACGAAACCCAGAACCGATGTGGCAGCTGCGGCGGCAACCATTCCCGCGCTTCCTGCCGATTTCGTACCGCCAAGTGCAGGGCTTGTGGCAAGACTGGCCACATCCAGGCCATCTGCAGAAATCGCGTTCGGGACACCCGTCTGAACGAAGTCGATGTGTGGCCAGAGGGTAAGGTAACCCCCAATGCTAGTGGCAAGGAGACCCCTAAAACCCGGGTGAAAATTCCAACCCTAAGGGAGGTGGCCCGCGTCAATCAGAGACGGCGGGAAAGGGGGCACAATTTTCCGGACGGAAAATTAAAAATCACAGTCCTTCTGCAAGGGGTCCCTTGCAGAATGGAAATCGACTCAGGGGCTTCAGTGTCGATAATTTCCACTGAAACCCTTGAGAAAATTGAACAACTAAGCGGAAAAAGAATTCCACTTAAACCAACAAATATTCAATTAATGGACTTCCAAAAAAGTCCAATAATCGTAAAAGGGAAGACCAGCCTTAAAGTAAATTTTAAGGGGTTTAAGGGGGTCTTAGAGTTGATAGTTACGGAGGGGAATAGGACCAGCTTAATAGGGCTTAATTGGTTCCCTGCCCTGGGAATTTGGATAGGGGGAATAAATTCAGTGATTAGAAATAAGACCCTCGAATCCGTCTGCAAAGAATTTGCAGACGTATTCGATGGGTCTCTAGGCAAGTACAAAGGGCCCCCCATTAATTTTAACCTAGACCCCTCAGTAAATCCAATTAGGCTAAAGGCCCGGAGGGTACCTTTTGCCTTAAAAGAAAAAATCGAGGCCGAGCTCGACCGGCTTGTAGGCCTCGGAGTTTTAGAACCTGTTGAGGGCGGTTTGTGGGAGACGCCGATTGTCACACCCCTCAAACCCAACGGGGACGTGAGAATCTGCGCCGACTACAAAGCCACCCTCAACATTGGAATGAAAAAGCATGCTTACCCGGTCCCGACGGTGAAGCAGGTCCTCGCCACGATCCAGGACGCCGCCATCTTCGCCAAGCTTGATTTGGCGCATGCGTACTTACAGTTGACTGTTTCCAAAGAGGCTGCAGAGGCACAGACAATTGTTACCCACAAGGGGGCGTTCCGAGTCCACAGACTGCAATTTGGAATTGCAGCAGCTCCAGGCATCTTCCAAGAAGTGATGGAGAGGACCTTAAAGGGCATACCAGGAGTATGCCCTTACTTTGATGATGTCCTAATAGCTGGAAAAGATGAAGGAATGTTAGTAGAGCGGCTGGAACAGGTACTGGGTAGATTTAGAAAGGCTGGATTAAAATTAAAAAAGGAAAAATGTAGCATAGGGGTTAAATCCACTGATTTTTTGGGGTTCAGGATTGACAAAAGCGGGGTCCACCCTACCCCTGAAAAAATTAAAGCAATAAAAGGGGCTCCTGAACCAAGGAACAAGGCGGAGCTACAGGCCTTCCTAGGCTTGGTAAATTTTTATCACACTTTTGTGCCACATAAGGCTGCCATTGCAGAACCACTGCACAGGCTTTTAGATAAGAAAACCCCTTGGCATTGGCAAGACAAGCACAAAGCGAGTTTCCAGACCTTAAAAGACATCCTTTCCAGTAGTTCCACAGTAACCCACTTTATAGAAAACAGACCAATCTACCTGGCATGCGATGCTTCGCCTTATGGCGTTGGGGCAGTAATCAGCCATTTAGACACCCAGGGAATGCAAAGACCCATTGCTTACTACTCCCGCACACTAACCAAGGCAGAGCAGAACTACGCCCAAATAGACAGGGAAGCTTTAGCCATTGTGGCAGGAGTTAAAAAGTTCCATGACTACCTGTATGGCAGGAACTTTACAATACTGACAGACCACAAACCCCTGCTGGGACTGTTTACCACAGATAAACAGACTCCCCAAATTATGTCTCCCAGGATGCTGAGATGGTCCATTTTCCTCTCAGCATACTCATTTTCCCTCCAATACAGACCGGGCAAAGACATGGGACACGCTGACGCCCTCAGCAGATTGCCCCTTAGCATAACAGAGGAGGACCCTGCACCTGTGGGACAAATAATGTCCCTACAGGATATTCCTGATTTACCCCTAACTGCTAAAGACATAGCTGAGACAACCAATAAGGACCCCATCTTAAGGAGAGTAATGGCCTGGGTCATGAGTGGTTGGCCCAACGCCAACCCGGATGTAAAATACAGTCCATTTTTCAGAAGGAAAGATGAACTATCAGTTCATATGGGTTGCTTACTCTGGGGAACTCGTGTAGTAATTCCAGAAATCCACAAATCAGCTATTCTATTTGAATTGCATGAGGGACACCCTGGAATAGTAAGGATGAAGGCCCTGGCTAGGAGTCACTTGTGGTGGCCAGGTTTGGACCACGACATTGAGGAATGCGTTGCCAATTGCTATCTGTGCCAACGTTCCAGGCCCGAACAACAACACATCCGCACACATAAATGGGAGCTGGCTAGGAATCCTTGGTCCAGGATTCACATTGACTTCGCTGGACCCTTCCAGGGGTTAACGTTCCTTGTAGTGGTCGACAGCTACTCTAGATGGCTGGAAGTAGTACCGGTCAGTTCAGTAACGGCAGGCAGAACAATACAGGCATTAAGGGGCCTCTTTGCCACTCATGGGTTGCCGGATTTAATAGTGTCGGATAACGGGCCACAATTCACATCTATTGAATTTCAGGATTTCCTCAAGGCCAACTCGATTAAGCATAAGACGTCTGCACCCTTCCACCCCTCCTCCAACGGATTGGCTGAAAGGAATGTGAGGACCACGAAGGACGCGCTTAAAAGAATCATTCGAGGAGACTGGCATCAGAGACTAGCTGCGTTCTTGTTGGCTCAACACACAACCCCTTGTTCGGCTACAGGGAAAAGTCCAGCTGAAATGAGGTGGGGCAGGAAAATCTTGACCAAGTTGGACAGATTACACCCTGACAGACTCCAACCAAACATTGAATTAGACATTCCTAACAGAACATTTGAGGTGGGGGACTTGATTTGGGCCAGGAACTACGGCCAAGGGGACAAATGGATTCCAGGGGTGGTAACTGAAATCTTAGGTCCCCTATCATACATCATTGAGGGGGAAGGGAATAGGATCTGTAAAAGACACATAGACCAGCTGAGGAAAAGATCTAGGGGATGTGTGCCTGCTGAGGGGGACCAAAGATCAGTAAGGGGAAACAGTACAGACAACATTAGGCCTGAAAGCGATGTAGAGGTTGGGATTGATAACACATTCCCTGATGCCCAACAACCACAATTCAGTCCAATTGATTGGGAAATACCCCTGCGAAGTAGGCCAGTGACCACTGAATCCCAAACACAACCTATTACTCAAGACAGTACATCTGCAGCCAGTAACCCAGAGCCCAGGTCCAGTAGTAACCAGCAGCCTAGCAGTCAACCAGAAAGAAGGGTCCCTAATAGCCAAAGCAACAGATACCCGTCCAGATTACATAGGCCACCAAAATACCTAATGGATTTCGTAAAGAAATGACACCAACTGGGAGGTAAGGGGTGTTATGTATGTAAATAGTTAGCAATAAGCCATGGAAGAGATTGCAAACACAGTGCAGCTTTGCAAGGTTTAAAGCGGGAAAATAAGGTGCAATCATTGGACGCCACAACCAAGGAGCGGGAAAAGAGACTGTTTGTATTGGTTACAGTTCAAACGCTTTCTCTATAAAAGGGTTGCAACATTTGACAGTTAGCAGTTGACTTTGTGTATTCAATAAACTCATTCCTTGTTAAACCACTCTGAGTCCTCGTCTATTAGAACCAAACAGTAATAATGATTTCTCTGCTGCTGGCCATCTATTATCATACCATTTCCTTTATTTCTCCTTCTTTGAATTGGTGATGGGGTATCCTAGCTTTTTCTTCTGCTAGATTAATATCTGGGGTTGTATCCTGTGGTCCTGAGTGACCTATGTTTATCAAGCATTATTGAAAGAAAGTATCTTTTATTGTCCATCTCAAACCTGCTGCCACCTCATTTCATTGCGTGGCCTTGAGGTCCATGTGATGTATGTGAGAATCACCTTGGGAGACGGAAGGAAGAGCTGGAATCTAAACAGTGGTCTGATAAACGAAACCAGAGTCCAAAGGAGAGGTGGGGATGGATAAAGTGCCTTGGAAGGGACTCTCCCTAGTTTTCAAGAAAGTAAAAGTAAGAGCAGGGAGAGGTGCTTTCAGGATTGATGCCTTCCTTCAAAATAGTCCAGAAAAGAAGCATCGACCACGAGTGCTTACACTACGTTTGTGGTAAAGTTACAGTAACAGAATCATAGTTTAGCTTTCTCAAGCTCTTGAGACATTTCCTCCACCCAACCTCTCCTTCAGATTCAGATTTTATCAGATTGCGATCAAGGCCACAACTCTTCCTCACAAGGGTCATTCCTATGTACCATTATGATCTAATGTTAAAAAGAGGGAAAATGTCTTCCTGTATCCCTATGCCACACTGTTCATAATTTTACTGAGCCCAGCAGTACCTCTCTTGTAACTGCCTTTACTTTTTTAACCTTCAGAACTTTACAAAAAAAAAATTGCCCCCAAATGTCAGCCTTTCTTTGCAGGGAAGAGGCTATAATTCTATTCTTTTTGTGACCTTTCCAGCATTACGCTACTTTTGGGGAGGCAGAGCGGAATATTCTCAATTATTGCCATGTAGCAACCCTTAAACCCTGGCGTGGAATTTAACGTCTTGTTGCCATTGAATACTATCTTGATGGATCTAGCTGTCAAACATTTTTTTTAAAAAAATAACAGCATAAAGCAAGATAATGTACGATTGATTAAAAGTACAGAAAAAGGTACCGTGGTAAAACAAATTGATTGTGCCATCAATATGTTTTGGAAAACTTTTCAGTAGAAAATGGACCAGAAGGGCTTAACAGGTAGGCATGCTAAGAAGTGTGTAATTTTGGTGGGACCTTCAAGAAGGGCCTTCAAGCAGAGCCCACCTCTGCTCCCCCACCAAGAAGAAGGGGTTGATAAACGAAATCTCCCACAGGGAAGGGGCCATGCACTGCTTTTGCTCAATTTAAAAGGGTAGCAGGAGGGCGTTACCAATACAAAAGTCAGAGAAGGCTTATATATGGCTAAAACCTCTCTTCATGTTAAGAAATCAAGCAACTATAGCTTCTCCTATTCCTTCTTCTTTCCTCCCGTCATTCACCCCTTTGCCCAATCTTTTCTAATGGGAGGGGGACAGTTGCCACAAAGCAGGAGAGGGAATTAGCAAAAGAACCCATGCCTCCCTTGCTTTGGTGAATTGTGAATATGGGTATGAATTTTCCAGACTTCCCTCCATGTCTGCGGTTTCCATAAACTAATGATATTCACCAAGGGCCAATTCATAATATGTGGCAAAGAAACTTGTGGAATATCGTGAAGCAAATGCCATCTTTCCTGAAGAAAGGAGAGCTATCCCATCATTACTGGGCTTTTGGATTACGGTAGGCAAAATGAGACCTTCGCCGTGCTAAATCAGCGTTCCCAGATTGATGCCCTCCAGATGCATTGAACGACATCATCTAGGCTGGCCGTGACAGTAGTGGAATTAGGGGTTTGTGGTCCAATGTATGTCAAGAGCACTGAGTTGGGGAAGACTGATTTAGGAATACACACGATAGACAGGTGGCCAGAGTGCCTGCCAAGAAAAAAGGGATCACAGGCCTGTGTGGGAAGCTGGCTTTGCCAGCATTGCCATCTGTCCTGTTGAACTGCCAGTCTTTTACCTCACAGGGTTCTCTAAGAAGATACAGGGCAGACACAGCTATTGCCTCTGCAAATATGATGCATTTTAAGCGAGAAAGGCCCTGGATAACGGAAGCCTTGATCGCATATCAGCGCCCATGCTAATTTCCTGGTAATTTCCTGTGCTGTCGGCTGGGTCCCCTGCAAAAGGTATTGAAAAGGCCCCATAAATATGCATAAACTGGAACTTTAATAACTGCAGAAAGATTACAGCAGATTATCTTTCTAGTCCCTGCTCATCCACTTTATTATTTGTTCACGTGGTGAGTCTGCTGTTTTCAAGCTCTCGGCTGGCAGTTACGCCTGCTTGTTGCCTCAGGCAAAGAAAGATCTGTGATCACCAGCCTTCTTAAACTCACCAGGCCAGGTCTATATAATTTGTCACCCAGCAAGTGAAAGGCAGCTCTGCCACCATATATTTCAGCCTGTCAAATATTTGCTGCCCTCTGCTTTGCACTGCCAGGCAGGTAGATTGATTTAGCCACCAAGAGCACTGCATACAAAATGTCTGAGGTTTTGCAGGGCCAGGCTTCTTTTCTGTCTCCACAGCTAAAACACAGCTAAGCAGCTCTGCATCTTCTTGCTTTCTGTTCAAGCAACAGCCTTAAGGGGAAGACCTCAGATATCGAGCTCAGCTTGATGAGGGTTGCCATAACCTTCTTGGATGTTTACCTGACTGTCCAGCCTACCCTGAAGCCCTGAGATGTTGGTGCTGCTGGTCCTGCAAGCCCACATCTGAGATGCCATGTGACTCCTAGCAATAGACCATAGCAGCACCAAGCCAAGTCCTGCCCGTTAGCAGAATCAGCAACAATCCTTTCTGAAGTCATTCATTTACTCTTTGATATAACCAAATTATAGGAGTTATTGTGCGCAGCTGTTTTGGAAACTCTGCTTTGTCCACAGTGGCTAGTCCTGAGCTCAAGAAACTGTCTTTGAATTCCTAACAACCACCCCCACCCCCACCCCCCCACCCCCGCAATAGGGTCCTTTGTCAGTTGTTTTTCCTAATTCCTATCCACAACACCAAACACTTTACCTGCTGCTAACTCTCCAGCCAACCAGGAGGTCTAAGAGGCATGTCCCCTCCCTTCATGGATCCAGTTAGACCCAGGAGATTTCTAGAGATGAAGAGAAAACATAGCTTTCCTTTCCTGTATTTTGTGTGTGAGAAATCATCTCTCATCCCAGATGCGAGAATATTTTCATGCAGGCATTCAAGAGCCTGAAATCTCAAGTGACTGGAGACTTGCTCAGTGTCTCCATTGCCCGATACTTTTCTGAAAGAGGAAATAACAGATGATCCTCAACTTAGCCACCGCAACGGAGCCCAAAATTTCTATTGCTAACTGAGACATTTGTTAAGCGAGTTTTGCCCCATTTTAATCGTGCCATAATTGTTAAGTAAATCACTGCAGTTGTTAAGTGAGGAACAGGGTTGTTGAGTCAATTTGACTTTCCCACTGACTTTGCTTGTCAGGAGGTCACGAAAGAGGATGACATGACACCAGGATACTGCAATTGTCATAAATATGAGTCAGTTACCAAGCGCCTGGATTTTGAGCGTGTGACCCTGGGGATAGTGCAGCGGTTATAAGTGTGAAAAATGGCGATAAGTCACTTTTTTTCAGTGCTGTTGTAACTTTGCTCACTGAACGAATTGTTGCAAGTCAAGGACTACCTGTACGTTTTCCACCACACAAGTACATATACAGCAGAGTCCATTTCTTCGCCTAGCTCAGACATGTCAAACAAGGCCCGGGGGCCAGATCCGCCCCGCGAAGCCATCCTGGAAACAGTGAGGGAACGGCCCCCACTGCCTTGGCCCTGGCCCAGAGACCCTCCTCCTGCCAGAGACCCTCAGATCTGTCCCACTCCTGCCCAGGCCCCCATAGGCACCCTTGATGCGAACGATGTAGAGCTGGCCACGCCCACCCAGTAGGCCATATGCACTCTAGCCACGCCCACCCAGTAGGCCACGCCCACCCAGGCCACGCCCACCCGGCCCCTTGAGGGCAACCGCAATGCTGATGCGGCCCTCAATGAAATTGAGTTTGACACCCCTGACTTAGCTAGATGGCTCAGCCATAGCTGTCTTGCCAAAAAAAAAAAAAGTCTTGTCTTTTAGTGATCTGAAAATTCTTGAAACTTCTCGTTGGTGGCTCCAGTCCAAACCTAGCTTAGCTGCTTATCTCCTCCTTGGCTTTACCAGTCCCAGCTTGCCCTCCCAGCCATCACACAAAGAGCATGTAATACTTTCAGTTCTGTCCCAGCCAACATACTGGGCAACTCCCTCCACAGGGCGTGCTTGCTACCATGCCACTTGGGTCCGTAGAGCAGCGAGGAGGAAAACCTGTGGATGTTTTCCTTTGCTTCCTGCTCAAAAATTGTCCTTCTGACTGTCTCTGAACTCAAGCACTTTGTCTCTTGTCTCCCTTTCTTCTTCTTAAGCTACCTAACCTTTCCGTCTTTTATTCTCCTGCCCTTTTATCCCCTGAAGAGCTTTTCCTACGCTAGCCACTTCCTTTACTCTCTCCTATCCAGGGCTGCAATCTCCACGTCAGAAGCGTCTGTCACAAGTAGACTACCACGGTCTCTGCGTCCCGCTCTTTCTTTTGTGTTTCCACATCTCACTGCTTCACAACTTTTATTTCTTCTGTGTCCCTCCCCTCCCCTCCCCATGGTCCCCAATTATGTTTTGTATGCTGACTACACTTTGCCTAGGAAGAAGCACCTGGTCTTATCCCATGATTTAATTATCTTATTTCTCCCAGTTATCTTTACATGCACCTGGCACATCCATCTCGGCTTCTAAATTCCTAGCGCCCTAATTATTTCCTTGAGTTGGAAATCCACCTATCTAAAAGTTGCTAAGTTTGAGAAACACGGCTTAGGCCAGGGGTAGGCAACCTTGGCTCTTTTTTGACTCATGGACTTCAACTCCCAGAATTCCTGAGTCAGCTGTGCTGACTCAGGAATTCTGGGAGTTGAAGTCCATGAGTCATAAAAGAGCCGAGGTTGCCTACCCCTGGCTTAGGCATATAGGGAGTCCCTGACTTACAGCCACAAATGAGCCCAAAGTTTATGTTGCTAAAGTGAGACATTTGTTAAGTGAGTTTTGCCCCATTTTACGACATTTCTTGCCACAGTTGTTAAGCAAATCACTGCAGTTGTTAAGTGAGTAACTGAGTTATTAAGGGAAGCTGGCTCCCCCATTGACTTTGCTTGTCAGGAGGTCACAAAAGGGGATCACATGACCCCCCGGGACACTGCAACGGTCATAAGTACGAACCAGTTGCCGAGCGTCTTGAGTTTTGATCGTGTGACCATGGGGAGACTGCAGAAGTTGTAAGTGTGAAAAATGCAGTTGTAACTATGAACGGTCGCTAAACGAACTGTTGTAAGTCAAGGACTACCTGTACACGTTTGTAGTATATATGAGAACCAGTGTAGTGTAGTGGTTAATGTGCTGAACGAGGAGGAGGGAGACCTAGTTTCTCATCCTTTCTTAGGAATGGATTATGGAAGTCAGCTGAGCCACTTTGGACCAGTACAAAAAAATACCTCTCAATCTGCCCTGGATCATGTAATCATAATCAACAGTTATAATCAATCAGATTATGGCCCATAATTTTCAGTGGAGAGACCTTCATCCTGCATGGATTGATTTATTCTCCTTCTCTCTCTCTCTCTCTCTCTCTCTCTTTCTCTCTCTCTCTCTCTCTCTCTCTCTCTCTCTCTCTCTCTCTCTCTCTCTCTCTCTGTCTCTCTCTCTCTCTCTCTCTCTCTCTCTCTCTCTCTCTCTCTCTCTCTCTCTCTCTCTCTCTCTCTGCGTGCGTGTGTGTATTTCATTTCTCATTGCAGTTAACAACACTAAGTTAGGGGTTAAATCAGAGAAAAAAAGTATTTGGGAAAATAGAGTTGGTAGCTTCTATTAAATTGTCCAGCTTAATTGTGCTCTGTTCAGGACCAAACTTTTATATTTATATTTATTAAATTTTTATACCGCCCTTCTCCCGAAGGACTCAGGGCGGTGTACAGGGCAATAAATATTAAAAAACAAAGTACAAAAGTTAAAAACAATTAAATAATTTATGCCCGATATATACAATAGTTAACAGATAGTTTCCTTTTGAAAGAAAGGAAACAAAACAAAAAAAGACCAGCTATAACAATATTCCTGGGTAAATTATTTTCGGGGGGGGGGGGCGCCTGCTCCCTTTAGCTCAATCTAAAGAAACTGTGACACTGTGTGCACATGAGTTGCCTCCTTCTTATCAGCCCCATTAGATAGAATTAACCATGAAGTCAACTCCACAGGAAGACTAAAACTATTTTTTTATTGACCTTGATTATAATAACAGACTCTCGTAAGCCTGACTGTGCTTCACCTCTTCCTGCTTCTTATACTCCTGCGAATTAGGGAGGCATCTGCCTGAGCTCCTTCTGAATGTCATTGTGATATTCTGGACTTTAAAAATGTTTCATCCCATTATATTTTTTTGCCTGAGTGAGAGTTTCTTCATATTTCCATGAAGGACATTTTTCTTACTGTCTACACCTGTCCAGAGTCTCCAGACTCTATTTCTGAGTCTGATTCACCCCCTCCCCTTTGGTCTCTCCAGTGGCGTAGCGTGGGGGGTGCAGGGGGGGCCGGCCGCACCGGGCGCAACATCTGGGGGGGGCGCTCGCACTCGCAGCTCTCTGCCCCTGCCTGGCTCACTCACTCTCTCTCACTGCAGTGCTGGCTGTGCGAATCCGATCGGAGCCGCCGGGTCGCCGCCCACTGTGGAGGGGGGGGGGTGCCAGGCGTGCAGTGTGGTGCGGAGAGAGAGCGAGGGACTATCTGGGGGAGGGACAGTGCAGCGGCCAGGTGCTTGCCCCGGGTGCTGACAACCCATGCTACGCCACTGGGTCTCTCTCTATCCTCATGGAATATGAGGGTAAGGATGATGGTTCCCTGCTCACCCTGGTCTGTTTTTGGCAGAACCCAGGGATTTTTGTCCTCCCCGTTCCAAAGTGAGTATTGGACAGACAGCAGCCACAACACAGTCTTCCTGCTTTTCTCTGCTTCTCTTACAGTTTGCTCTTTTCTCTGTTCCTAATCAGTTTTGCTGTATCATATTTTTTTCCTCTTTCACCTAAATTCTTTTCTCAGCTCTTCAATTAGCTATTAACCTCTCCTGCACCCCCCTTACCCCCCCCCCACTCCTTTACCTCTCTCTATCTTCCAAACTGTCTCTCTCTTTAGACACCTGCCTTTGAAGATGCATTGAAATATAGATAAGGCCCGGTGCAGCCGAGGGAGAGAATATGCAGAAAAGTTAAGGGGAAAGAGGTGGGTAGAGCAGGTTAGTGGGGAACTCTTTGTACTTGGTTGGCCTGCTTAGTGCCACAATCCCCGACTCCCATCATTCCTTCATGCATGCCTTATGATAGCCAGTCCCTAAACAATTTGGCAGAGTAAAAGCTAAGCTTCCTGCTTGAAGGTTGCATTTGTTAACTGTGCAAGATTGGGGGGAGGCTGGGAAGGGATGGAAGGAAGCATACTCATAAATAAAAAATAGAGGATGAGCCAGTTGACAGCTGATCTCATGAATGGCATCTCAGCCCAGGTGGCAGGAAACCTGGGAAGAAGCATTTCAAATCTTCCAGAGAGGCTTCACCTTAACGAGCTCAGTGATAAACGAGGGCTGGAAATTCCTCATGTTTTTCCAAGATTCGGTATTTCTCTAATAACCCTACTACAGGTAGTTCTCGGCGTAACGACCGCAATTGAGCCCAAAATTTCTGTTGTTAAGCAAGACCTTTGTTAGCTGAGTTTTGCCCCATTTTTACGACCTTTCTTGCCTCCGTTGTTAATTGAATCACTGCAGTTGATAAGTTAGGAACCCGATTGTTAAGTGAACGTGGCTTCCCCCATGGATTGATTTTGCTTGTCGGAAGCTCATCAAAGGGGATCACGTGACTTTGGCACACAGCAGCGGTCATAGGCACACAGCAGCGGTCATAAATATGAACCAGTGGCCAAGCATCTGGATTTTGATCACATGATCATGGGGATTCTGCAAAGGTCGCAACTGCGAAAAACGATCGTAAGTCACATTTTTCAGTGCTGTTGTAACTTTGAACTGTCACCAAATGAACTGTTGTAAGTCGAGGACTACCTGTATTAAAAAAAAATCTTCCCTGGAGACTGTATTGTTCTTGTTTCCCTGATCTTGCCCAGCCGAGTGTCTCACCTAGAAGTGGATGGCTCTTAATTCTTAAGGTCACGGAAGAAAATATTGCATGGGGTGGGGCAACATGCTAGCATTATAATTCCATTGTGTCCTGACCCCATCCATATTTTTTTCTAGATTTGCCCATTTGTGGGAACGTTCCTTCCCTGATCCTTAAAAATTCTAATGTTGCCCTCAGCCTGAAAAGCATATTGGGTCTCTGCTCTCTTGCAGCCAAGCAGCTCTGTAAGCCTTTGCTCCTTGGGGTACCTTCATGAAGTAGGAAGCTGGAAGGATGTGTACTGGTCACCTATCCTTCCTATAGGATCCATAGGGCTTCTAGGATGAAAGGCTGGCCTTCTCTTCCATGGGAAGAAGACACAATGTCCATATGGATTGTTGCTGAGGGGAGAGGAACACAATCTCTCCTGCTGTGGCTTGACCTCCTTGCGATGGACACAATGGAGCATGCAAAGCGTGTTATGCCCCTCCCTGAAAACTCCCTAACACAGAGCCTTTCCTCCTCATTATCTACCTTAATATGGGACATTTTGCAGCCAAAAGAGTACTAAAGAAAATGGCTCTTTTGATCTTATGGGATGCTTATTTCTCCCAAGTACCAACCGTTTGCTCCTGCACAGAAAGGCTTACACTTGAGCCCCCGGCATCTCATTTTAATGTATTTAAAGAAATTGGCCTCTTCAAGAAGCTCAGGTTCTGTGATCAGAAGGAATCGCAGAGATTAAATATATATGCATACATTTACCTGGCTGTGAATGATTCATTCTGCTTCCATGTGTTGGGTTTTCCATCAGGAATTTTATTTTACGTTATTAGGGTGTTGCCAAGACAAACAGAGGGAAGGGAAAGGCCACAGTCAGTTCAGAATGAAGTCCAAGGCCCCCAAGAAGCCACGTTTTAAGCCTGAGAGCAAAAGTTGCATTTGTGTAACCAACGAGCAGCCACAAGCACAGTGCGCGTAGCCACGTTCATTGGCAAATCCGTGTGCCATTAATGCTGTGTTCTAAATCAATAAAAAAAACTTAAAAACAACAGGCGATGAAAGTAGTAGAAGAAAGCTGGCTGTAACTGGCTACTACCTCAAAGCTAAACCAAATGGAACAAAAGAAATAGAGATTTTATATTTAAATACTTACTTACTTACCTGCTTGCTTGCTTACTTAACTTTTATGGCTGCCTATTTCTTGCAATGACTTGTAAATGTAAGAACCACCTGGAAAAGATAGGCTGTTGCAAAGGGATTGCACGTTGCTAATGCAATCTGGGTGCTCTCTTCCTTCATAAAAGTAAGTGCTTAATTCAAAACTATTTGGCTAGCCTTAGACTGCTTGTCCACTACAGGAAGCTGGGGGGGGGGGGCAGGGTTTGCATGTTCTCCTTAAATGGTCAGTCTTGAGGGAGCAAAGAAAGTTGCCACAGGAACATTTAATCAAACTCAGTAAAAATCCTCCACCAGCATTAATTCCACCAGTGAGATATACCATTAGGTTCCAAAATAGAGTATTATTGGGGCTTAGCTATTTGATATATAAATGTAAATCTTCCACGAATGAAGGCAAATATATGTGTCCCAGGATAATGATGTGAGATTGAATTGGGTTTGGTGACGGAATACGTGCTTTGAGCTGTTCTGTGAATCGTGTTTATGTGGTGCCTTCCTATTGGCTGATGGCTGGTGATTGGCTGTCATTTCCAAGCCCTCAGCTCCTAAGTATTTACTGGTGGTAAATCAGCACTCCTGTTAACTGACAAGGGGCCTGTTTCCCAAGCTTCAGTCATTTCCCTGGCTATCTTTATACCTGCATGGCTAATGATCTTAGTTGCACCAAAATTAAATATGTGTTCTTGTTCATTGCAATGTCAGGCTAACAGTGAACTTAGGTCTCCTTGTCTGACCACTCGCTTGTGTTCTTGCAATCTCCATGCAAGGTAGATTACATTGGAAGTATCTCCCACCTCCAAACCCTCTTTACAATCCATAATTTGGCCTCTGGTCCCGGTGATTGACCATGATTTGATCTCGTATAAATCTTCCCTCTAAAAGAGAAGAAAAAAAACAATGCAAATTAATATAAAGTAAGAGGGGGGAAAAGAAAAAGAAAAGAAAAAGCAAAATGGAAGAAGTTAAAAGAAACACAGAAAAAGAAGAAAGATAAAAGAAATAACTAATATTCACAGCGGTTATAAGTCCAAGTATATTTCAACCTCTCTGTAAAAGTTACCTCATGACACTTTATTTTTATAATCTATCCTGTTTATTCATCAAAGCCGTTAATCATACGTTCATTTTTTCATTTTTATGCAAAAAGTCCATAAGAGGTTTCCAGGCACTAATATAGATAATGCCTTTTCTCTGATTTAAGAAATTAGTTTACCCATCTCAGCAGTTTCACATTCTTCCATAGTAGGTAGTATTGAATCTTTCCATCTATGGATATCACAGTCTCACTGCAGTAATCATATACTGAAATAATCTTTTCTGATTTTTTTCTTAATTTTATATATCAGTCTTAAAAGGAAAATTCCTAACTTCACTTGAATATTAAACTTTAAAATCCTCTGTATCAGTGCATATGTTTGAATCCATTTTTAAGCTTTTTTATATGTCAATGAAGCATGATAAAATGTCCCTTCATGTTATTCACATTACCAAATATATTTGAAATGTCTAGATTCTAAATAATTTCTCTGCTGATATGATAATATGACATTTTATAAAAATTATCTCAGATTGTAACAACGTAAATTTCAAAACTTTTAACCACATCTTTTCTGGTTGTATATTATAACCAGAATTCTTAATCCATTTTATCATACATTCTTTAACCTGTTTTTTCCTCTATTTCAAATTTCAGCAAAAGTTTATACATTTTAGGAATTACACAATGCAAACATTGGTACAGAAATGTTCTTCAAATTTTCTTACTTTGCTCCGTGCTGTAAGTCTTTTTGTCCATTTTGAATCTTTCTGATAACTGTAAATGGGAAAACCATTAATAACAACATAGTTCTGCTATTAATTGCTCACTTGCTTTAATTTTAAAAACCCTTTGATGGTTTTCCAATAATTCCCGATACATCAACCATTTATCTTTATCTGCTGTTTCTCTTCTATGATATGCTTCTTGAACTGAGATCCATAAAAGTGTTTTGGAGCACAATCTGAAGTTATATCTATTCCATATTCTTAGTATGCTAGATCTAATACAATGATTTCAAATCCTTGTCAGTTTCTGTCTTTTTAAATATATTTTATTAATTTTCTATTTTTACAAATCATGTGTTTAGTAAACAATGTGTTGTCTGGGTTTATTTCTAACTTAAAAATACATATTGAGTTATTTAAAATTATTATTCTATGTCTTCTTTTTCTTTGTCCTTCAATATCACTCTCCATTTCTACACAATCCAATGTTTTCTTGATTCTCTCTTCTTCAGGTAATATTTCTTTGTTTTTTCAAACACTCAGCAAATACAGTTGTTAATGCTATTAATACATACAACGTTAAGTATATACTTCCTCATCATATTTTTCTAATATATCTAATAAAAATAGTTCCGATTTATAACATCTTTTCTATCCAGCTCATATTCAATTATATTTGCAGTTGAGGCCACCTTATTGAACCAATAACCTGTTTTTCCAACTCTTGTTTCAGTTTTAGTTCCCCGTCCATATTCAAAATATCTTTATAGGTTACAGTTTCTCCAAAGTTGATTAAGTTTGGGCGAGTAAAAGCTTCTCTTGTTACAAGCCATCCTGATATTTCCTTATTTCCCATCCCATAGAAAAGTGTGCTATCCTAATTATAAATCATATCTTTCTAAGTATACTAATCTTTTAATATCTAAGGATTATTTATTTCTTTCAGCCGTATTCAAACACCTTGATAGTATAGGGCACAGGTCTGCAACCCGCGGCTCCAGACCCGCGGCTCCAGAGCTGCATGCGGCTCTTTCAGCCATCTCCTGCGGCTCCCAGTCTTCTGCTATGTGTAGTCCAAAAAAAAAAGTGGGACTAAAAAAGTTCAACCAATCAATTCAAATATGCAGGGTAGGTGCATATCTCGCCTTGGCTCCACTCTTCAGTCAAACCCTGTTCTGCGCATGTGCGCATGTACGCACATGCGCACACATTTTTTGCGGCTCCCAGTTTTTCCTTTTGTGAGGGAACCGGTTCTGAGGGGCTCTTTCACTGTTTCAGGTTGCTGACCCCTGGTATAGGGCCCCCACCAATAGGCCAAGTCCTCTAATTTCTTTAATCTAACTTTAGCTTTTTTCCTTTGCCAGATAAATTTACAAATCAGTGTATTTAAGTCAAAGGATTTTTTCTCTCTGTTTTTATGAGTACTATTTGTAGTAGAAGAGGCCATTTGGGTAAGATATTTCTGAGGGGGAGTTCAACCCATTTATATTCACTGGAGATCTCCCACTTTCCTTCTTCTTAAGTTTCTCTTTTCATTTCTTGTTTCCCAGTTTCTAACGTTTCTCCTGAAAGCTGTATAATCTGTTCTGTAAAATCTTCTTCCCTACTTCAAATGTTTTCTGAAATCTTGAGGGATGATATGCCTTTTCCATTTCTGGTATTATCACTAAGTCTTCCATGTTTTTCTTTGTGCCATTTCTGTAATTTCCTTCCTTTGTATTCTCCATCTTTGGATCAGTTTCTTCTGGTTTGTCTTCTATTTTCTGAGTTCCTTGTTCCTTCTTTATAATCATTTTCTGAAGGTTATCTAATTGTAAGTTTAAGTTAGAAACTTTTATTCATTTAACTTATTCACATTATCTTTAGTCTCATCATGGTTTCTTCTTGAGTCTTCTTTATGTGAATCAATTGCCTCTTGAATTCATTGCAATATAGATTGCATTTCCTTCTGAAAGTTGTTAGGTTTTTCTCTCTGACATACTGGGTTGGGGGCTTCAGAGGCAGATAATGGGGATGGTTTCTTACCACTTTTAGCTAGGTATGGAACAGTCATTTTTCTTTTTGTTCCCACCCTCTAACATATTTCCAGATGCTAAGCTTGTCTAACATGACCAAATGTATAATCAATGCAACAGTACACTACTTAAATTTAACTTTAACATCCAAAATATAGGTCCATCACCAAAAGAGGTGTTTTGTAACAGTTCTTTTGTCCAGGAATCCAAGAATTATCAGTCAATCAATATTTGTAGTCCAAAGTGTCCAACCACCCTACAATCAGTCCATAAGTTTCCCTCAAGAGGCAAAAAGTCAAGAGTTAAAGTTGATGTTTGTAGTCCAAAAGGATCAACAAGTTTCAAAACCATTGTAACTCCCACCATGCAGAAAATAATCCAAAATATTTTTCTCCGTTGCCAGCTGCTCTGTGTTGAACTAAGAGCTTCATTGAAGATCAAAGAGCCTAAGGAATTATCTGTATGTGGCTTTGTGCCAAGTCCACTCTTGACACAACAAAAAGTAGTGCTGTACCTCTCTGCCACCATTAGATGTCCTTAGATATCCATTTTTCCAGTACTTAAAGCAAAGAATTATTTCAACTTTAAATTTTCTTGAATTTCACCCCAATATTCTTTCCAAAAATAAAAAGATCTTAACAGTTTTCTAAGTTCTCAAATTTATCAAAGCAATGTCTTTATATTACTTACACTTTAGTATTATATTCTTCTCTATTTTTGTTCACAAAAGAGAATTAGATCACTGCTTCCATTTCTCTGGAAGAGTGGGGTAAAAATCTCCTTCCTTCTCACATTTGGGGACTTCTTGCTTTTTGGGAATCTGTCTTTTCCAGGGAGTCAAGTATTGAGATAGTAGAGAAAGGACCAATATTCTCACCCAGTTCCAAGTACGCTGTTGAAGATGCTGGTAAATGCTTTCTTTGTTCAGTTGTCAGTAGCTTGGACTAGTCACAGAACTGCAGTCAGTTTTTCCCCTGCTGGTTTAGAGGACTTTCCTCCGATCAAATGGATCAACCGCTGTCTTTCCGTGATCAACGAGGGTCTCCTCCTCCTTCATCGCCTCTCCAGGGCGGCTTTAGGCCCATTTAGAACTCCCTGGCAGGGAGAAATCAGCCATGAGAAGTGGAGCCCCGCTTTCCTTCGGCTGCATCACCACGATGTAAAACGGAAGTCCAAATCCTTGTCAGTTTCTAATGGGCTATTGGACTGGATCTCTTTCAGGCTGGGATAAGTATTGTTTAAAAATGCAAACAAGTAAATTTTCATGATACTGTGCTCTTTGGTCCTTTCCATCTTGACATCTCATCTTTTTGAAGGACCAGTTTGAGGAATATGATTTTGTTTAGTATATTTTATCCTATCTTTTAGGGAAAGTGCTAACCAAACAGCTTATGATTTCTAAAAGATGTAAAGAAATCATCATTTCTAAATGATGTTAAAAGCTACTGATGTACTTTCGGGACAATCTGTATAACTGTTGGCCTCTCTTCTCCTTGGTTTTTCCTGCCCTTCCTTGCCAGGCAATGCTCATTATACCCTGCTAGACCATTCCTTCCAGACCCAAAGGTTTGTCTTCTTGATGTTTTAATAAAGGTAAAGGTAAAGGTTCCCCCGCACATGCGTGCTAGTCGTTTCCAACTCTAGGGGCCGGTGCTCATCTCCGTTTCAAAGCCGAAGAGCCAGCGCTTGTCCGAAGACCTTTCCGTGGTCATGTGGCCGGCATGACTAGACGCCAAAGGCGCACGGAACGCTGTTACCTTCCCACCATAGTGGTCCCTATTTTTCTACTTGCATTTTTACGTGCTTTCGAACTGCTAGGTTGGCAGAAGCTGGGACGAGTAACAGGCGCTCACTCTGTTACGCGGCACTCGGGATTCGACCCGCCAAACTGCCGACCTTCCGATCGACAAGCTCAGCGTCCTAACCCACTGAGCCACCGCGTCCCTTTTGATGTTTTAATAGGAGTCTGCTATTACAGTTGTAAGTTATGATGATTGTAAAGTAGGTCATCATGTGACTGACCTGATTTTATGACCTTTTTTGTGGTAGTGGTTAAGTGAATCTCCATGGTCATTAAGTGAATCCTCAGTCAATAAGCAAATGCTGTGGTCATTAAGCAAACCTATTGTTGCTCTGGGAAGTTTTTACCAAAAACCTGAAATAATTTCCGGTTTGGGGCAAAAACATAAATAGCAGTCACATGACTGTGGAATGCTGGAAAAGACCATAAATGCAGACCAGTTTCCAAGCACCCAAAATGCTGTCACATCATTGTGGAGGGAGCAGCCTTTGGAACCAGCTTGTAAGTACATTTTGGAGGAGTCTGTTGTAACTTCCGATGGTTGTTAAATAACTGGCCGTAAGTTGAGGACTATCTGTAATTTCATTTCATATTTGTAAGAAAACAGAAGGACTCTCAAACAGATGTATATTTTATTTTTCGCTAAATCTCAGTTGCATGAAAATTACATAGACTTGGAGCCACGGTGGCGGAGTGGTTACTATGCAGTATTGCAGGCTGACTCTGCCCAGAGCCTGGAGTTCGATCCTGACAGGGCTGAAGGTTGACTCAGCCTTCCATCCTTCCAAGGTTGGAAAAAGGAGGACCCAGATTGTTGGGAGCAATATGCTGACTCTGTAAAGTACTTAGTACTGTGGAACAATATATATCTTAAGTGCCATTGCTATAGAATTAGAGAAAAGTAATGGAAGAATTATTTATCTTAGATGTGAAAAAAAGGAAATTATCATTCAAGTAGTGAAGTCCTATGTGTTTGTGTATGTGTGTGTGCATGCATGTATGTGTATGAAAATGCATGCATCCAAATCAGTCTTGACTCCTTGACAAGTCCTTGAAGCTTTCTTGGTAAGATCTTGGAAGTTATTGGCCCTTCCTTCTTTCCTAGGGCTGAGAGAATGACTGGTCCCAAGTCACACTAGACTTAAGTTTGTGCCTAAGGCAGAAGTAGAATTCATGGACCCCTGATATATAATCTAGTAGATTAGCTAAGGGCAGTTTTTAGTTAGGCTAGTGGCTAGAGATAGGATGCTGACAGGAAACAATTGTATAGGTCCCAATTTTAGCAATATAATCCGCGTATTAACAACATTTCCATCTTACATTTACAAAAGGCCACACTGTTTGGATTTGTGCATCTACTGTGCTAATACATTATTCCTAGTTTCTAGAACTCAGGGCATATGAAGGCCAACACCAGCTAATGAACTGGTAACTGATATACACATTATTTTGTATATAATAATAAATAGCAATGGCACGTAGACTTACATACCACTTCATAGTGCTTTACAACCCTCTCTAAGCAGTTTACAGAGTCAGCATATTGCCCCCAACAATCTGGGTCCTCATTTTACCAACCTCGGAACGATAGAAGGCTGAGTCAACCTTGAGCAGGTCAGAATCAAATTCCTGTCAGTGAGTTAGCCTGCAATACTGCATTCTAACCACTGCATCACCAGGTCTCTTTCTATACTAAATATAGTATATAGAAATTTACTACCATAAAACAGAATATTTATAGTAGTAAATATATTACCAGCAGCAGCTGTTACCCTTGTGGAGTAGTCCAGAAAGGAAGCATTCTCAGATGAATTAATTCTACTTTATTGTAAGGCTACATGGACAGAATCTTGCAAGACTGAAAGTAATATTTCTCCCCTGTTGCCTTTACTGCTCTAGAAACTATGGGGGGGGGGTCCCTTCTGAAATCTTTGTTGCACCCACATTTCTTCTGTGCTCTACGTTGCCTCTTATACAACCATTCCCCTGGCCTTTGGCTCTTCCCCATATTTCCTAAGGTAATCCCCTCATACCATTCCATCAGCACGTGTAAAAAACTGTGGTAACATTTCAGTAATAGTGCCTGATGATGTCATCACACAAATGCTGGGATTACACACTTGTGTCATGTGGCATTTGCATGTTGTTACATAAATGTTGTCCTTTGCTTACACTCCCCGAGGACTCCATTGCCACAGCTGGTAGCAAAAATTATAGAGAGATGGCCATCAAAAGCCAGCATCCATAAATTAAAATTATTTCTTACAGATGCATATATTCAGAAGCTTCTGAAAATTCCCCCCACCAAAAAAATAACCCCTTGAATTACAATGTGGGAGGTTAAAATTTGAGAAGTTCATCACCGTCTTTTATACAGTAATCAAATAGGACTTCATTTTGAGAAGATGTACTTGAGAACTTGCCTCACTGAGTGCCTGCCATAGGGAATATAATATCTCTGTTTAGTGCCATTTGGAAAGACAGTTTAATTTCTGTTTCCTGCTGATTGGAGAAAGACCAGTGATACTGTATTGGAAACTTTGAGTGGAATTATTACTTATAATTGACTCCCATCTCTCTTATGAATTCGCTCGCTATGCAGCCCAGTTGAACAGTTGTTCTGGCTTCTTCCCCTTGAGAAAAGGTTAGTGTGTTTACACATGCACCCACCCGGGCTTTTCTGTGGCAGGCAAGCTGTATTCAGTGGCAGGAGGAGCATTTGGATCGGAGAGAGCAATTGGGAGCAAAAAGCATCATCCCTGTTTAGGAAGATATAGGTCAAAAAGCAGGTGATTCTGGAAGCCAAGCCAGCATTCTTTATTTTGAGCGAGTCTCCAAGCAACTTATAGACAACATCACCACCAGATGGATCTGTAGATGGCTGGCAAACCGTACTCAACGAGTAGTGTTGAAATCGGTTTTTCATCCACTTTATTGCAAAAGCGTAAATAGGATTATGTCATTAATGGCTTGCAATAATATAATATAATGAGAGGTGATAGGGTGTAAGTGCTTAGGGTGCTGGTCTAGGACTGTGAGATCCAGGTTCTTGTCCACCCTCAGCCACCAAAGCTCCCTAGGTGATTTGGGGCCAGTCCTTCTTCCAACCTAATCTGCTTCATGTGATTATCCTGGAGATGGAGGGAGATTCTCAATGCAAGGAAAGTTAAGTAATACGTAACATACGGTTCGTGGTAATCTGTAGCCCAGTTTTCTCAAAATGATCTGGCAAGCGTTTCTCGTGGCAGGATGAAAGTCTTCATAGGTGCACCTCTGTAGTATCTCAGTTCCTCCAGATCCCTCCTCAGTTCTTTTTACCTGCTATGGTAGTTTTATAGATTCTACTTCTTTATCATGCAATTAGAACTTAACCTAACATGACTCCTCTAAGCTCCTCTCACGTCTGCTATTTCAGCACTCAGCCCGTCCTAAACCCTACTTGACTGATTATATTAAATATAAAAGTTGTTTTACATAATGGCATAAAGTACCATGGCTCTGAGTCACTTGCATATCTGTTCGTATGGGTGATTTCTTTTTTATTTTGTTACAAATGTAGGGCCATGCTTAAAGTACAGGGTACATGACAAGGGATACCTGTCCTCTCTAATCTTCCCAATGATATAAAGAAAACACACAATGGACCAGCCTCATGGCTGGAATTCTTGCCACACTCTGTTTCACTGCCTGCCGTTTGTGAGCGGAGTAAATCCCAAGAGCATTGGTGTTACATACCATATTGTTTGATAAGATGCCAGTTGGCAGGGTTACACATCCCTATAAAATCACACCTCAACCACACTAATCAAATGGTACTGTTTCCCAGTCAGTGTCTCGGCAATTTCTTTCTACTTTCAAGATACGAAATTGTCTGCTTCATCACAGTTCCATAAGCACATAACGTGTGGTCCACATAATACTCTGGGGCAACGCTTCATGACTGCCATAAAATGTATTCCTCCTATCCGTATGTCAACCAGAAAGCACACTGATCTCATTTGTGCTGCCTCCATGGTTGAGCTTCAGCAATGAGAGGGTAGAAGAAGGCTGCCCGTAGAGATGTTTTAGGGTAGAAATGGTGAGTTCCCCAGTTTTGTTTTCCCACCCACCAGCCTCACTTGCTTTCCCTAACACGTGACACACGGAGTTAGAAGGTGTGGGGTGCTCCATCCCATGCTTCTCCATTGCCCCCATGGTCTGTCAGCCAGAAAGTCTTTTTTCTTTTTCCCCATAGATCAATAATCCCCCGCAAAATGACCCAGTGAAAAGTGTACTCTGCACAAGGTGTTGTTCTGATTTCTTTTGCAGCCTGTGCTAAAATGAAGGAGGAGGAGGAGGAGGATCTTGACTCTTGGTGATTACCTAGACCAGACATGTCAAACTCAATTTCATTGAGGGCTGCATCAGCATTGCAGTTGCCCTCAGGGGGCCGGGTGGGTATGGCCTGGGTGGGTGTGGCCTACTGGGTGGGCGTGGCTAGAGTGCGTATGGCCTACTGGGTGGGCGTGGCCAGCTCTACATCGTTCGCATCAAGGGTGCCTATGGGGGCCTGGGCAGGAGTGGGACAGATCTGAGGGTCTCTGGCAAAAGGAGGGTCTCTGGGCCAGGGCCAAGGCAGTGGGGGCCGTTCCCTCACTGTTTCCAGGATGGCTTTGTGGGCCGCATGAAACCACTTCGCGGGCCGGATCTGGCCCCCGGGCCTTGTGTTTGACATGTCTGACCTAGACTATTTCCTTGTCTCTGCTTCCTTTCTATGACTGAGAGACAGTGGCTTGCCCTGGTTACCTATGGCACAATTGGTACCTCCCCCATTCCCAGTTTTTAGCCTGGTGCTGTGCAAAGCAAACATTTGGATTCTCTCTAAAGGCAAAATGGACAGAGTACACTACCCGGTGACCACTGTCCTCCGGCAGCCTTAAGTGGCCAAAAGGTGCGGCACAGATCTTATGTCTTCACCCTCCTTGTTGCTGAGGCATCAGAGATGGTTAGAACAGCAAGACTTGGTCAGGAAAAGAGAGGGGGGAAAGTCTTAAATGCTTATGACAAGTGCAGGGAAGGGGTTAAAAGAAATCAAGATTGCAAGCATAATCATGCATTTGAAACCTACCCCTTTTAATGTAGCTTGTGATGGGACTGGCCGAGATTGCATGGATCTGGCTGCCATCTTGATTTTTTTTTTAACCTCTCTGTTATAAACCCTCCTGTAACTACATGTCCCTTCAAAAGAGTAAATAGTCTTCATGGTCCCCTTCATGGATTACTGCCTTGTCGTGGCGAAGGGGCTTGTGTAATTCAATGAAGCTATGAGCTATGCCATGCAGGGCCACCCAAGACAGACAGGTCATAGCAGAGAGTTCTGACAAAACGTGATCCACTGGAGAAGGAAATGGCAACCCACTCCAGTATCTTTGCCATGAAAACACCATGGACAGTACCAAAAGGAAAAAAGATATGACGCTGGATGATGAGCCCCTCAGGTTGGGAGGCGTCCATTATGCTACTGGGGAAGAGCAGAGGGCTAGTACTAGTAGTGCCAGAAAGAATGAAGCGACTGGGCCAAAGCCAAAAGTACGCTGTGGATGTATCTGGTGGTGAAAGGAAAGTCTGATGCTGTAAAGATTTTTTCTCCATAGGAACCTGGAATGTAAGATCCATGAATCAAGGAAAGCTGGATGTGGTCAAATAAGAGATGACAAGACTGAACATCGACATCTTAGGAATCACCGAACTAAAATGGACAGGAATGGGTAAATTTAATTCAGATGACCATCAGGTATACTACTGCGGGCAAGAATCCCTCAGAAGAAATGGAGTAGCCTTCATAGTCAATAAAAGAGTAGGAAAAGCAATACTGGAATACAATCCCCAAAATGACAGAATGATCTCAGTTCGAATCCAAGGCAAACCATTCAATATCACAGTAGTCCAAGTCTATGCCCCAACCACCGGTGCTGAAGAGGATGAAATTGACCGGTTCTATGAATCCCTAAAGCACCTTATAGAACTAACACCAAAAAATGATATCCTTATCATCATGGGGGATTGGAATGCTAAAGTAGGAAGCCAAAAGATAACCAGAATAACAGGCAGGTTTGGCCTTGGAATACAAAATGAAGCAGGGCACAGGCTGACAGAATTTTGTCAAGAGAATACGATGGTCATCGCAAACACTCTTTTTCAACAACCCAAGAGATGGCTGTACACATGGACATCGCCAGACGGTCAACACAGAAATCAGATTGACTATGTGCTCTGCAGCCAAAGATGGAGAAGCTCTATACAGTCAGTAAAAACAAGACCAGGAGCTGACTGTGGCTCAGACCATGAGCTTCTCATTGCAAAATTTAGGCTTAAGCTGAAGAAAGTAGGAAAAAGCACTAGGCCACTCATTTGGATTCTCTCTAAAGGCAAAATGGACAGAGTACACTACCCGCTGACCACTGTCCTCCGGCAGCCTTAAGTGGCCAAAAGGTGCAGCACAGATCTTATGTCTTCACCCTCCTTGTTGCTGAGGCATCAGAGATGGTTAGAACAGCAAGACTTGGTCAGGAAAAGAGAGGGGGAAAAGTCTTAAATGTTTATGACAAGTGCAGGGAAGGGGTTAAAAAAAAACAAGATTGCAAGCATAATCATGCATTTCAAACCTACCCATTTTAATGTAGCTTGTGATGGGACTGGCCGAGATTGCATGGATCTGGCTGCCATCTTGATTTTTTTTAACCTCTCTGTTATAAACCCTCCTGTAACTACATGTCCCTTCAAAAGAGTGAATAGTCTTCATGGTCCCCTTCATGGATTACTGCCTTGTCGTGGCGAAGGGGCTTGTGTAATTCAATGAAGCTATGAGCTATGCCATGCAGGGCCACCCAAGACAGACAGGTCATAGCAGAGAGTTCTGACAAAACGTGATCCACTGGAGAAGGAAATGGCAACCCACTCCAGTATCTTTGCCATGAAAACACCATGGACAGTACCAAAAGGAAAAAAGATATGACGCTGGATGATGAGCCCCTCAGGTTGGGAGGCGTCCATTATGCTACTGGGGAAGAGCAGAGGGCTAGTACTTGTAGTGCCAGAAAGAATGAAGCGACTGGGCCAAAGCCAAAAGTACGCTGTGGATGTATCTGGTGGTGAAAGGAAAGTCTGATGCTGTAAAGATTTTTTCTCCATAGGAACCTGGAATGTAAGATCCATGAATCAAGGAAAGCTGGATGTGGTCAAATAAGAGATGACAAGACTGAACATCGACATCTTAGGAATCACCGAACTAAAATGGACAGGAATGGGTAAATTTAATTCAGATGACCATCAGGTATACTACTGCGGGCAAGAATCCCTCAGAAGAAATGGAGTAGCCTTCATAGTCAATAAAAGAGTAGGAAAAGCAATACTGGAATACAATCCCCAAAATGACAGAATGATCTCAGTTCGAATCCAAGGCAAACCATTCAATATCACAGTAGTCCAAGTCTATGCCCCAACCACCGGTGCTGAAGAGGATGAAATTGACCGGTTCTATGAATCCCTAAAGCACCTTATAGAACTAACACCAAAAAATGATATCCTTATCATCATGGGGGATTGGAATGCTAAAGTAGGAAGCCAAAAGATAACCAGAATAACAGGCAGGTTTGGCCTTGGAATACAAAATGAAGCAGGGCACAGGCTGATAGAATTCTGTCAAGAGAATGCGATGGTCATAGCAAACACTCTTTTTCAACAACCCAAGAGATGGCTGTACACATGGACATCGCCAGACGGTCAACACAGAAATCAGATTGACTATGTGCTCTGCAGCCAAAGATGGAAAAGCTCTATACAGTCAGTAAAAACAAGACCAGGAGCTGACTGTGGCTCAGACCATGAGCTTCTCATTGCAAAATTTAGGCTTAAGCTGAAGAAAGTAGGAAAAAGCACTAGGCCACTCAGGTATGAACTAAATCATATCCCTGACGAATATACAGTAGAGGTGACAAATAGATTTAAAGAATTAGATCTGATAGACAGAGTGCCTGAAGAACTATGGACGGAGGTTTGCAACATTGTACAAGAGGTAGCAACTAAAACCATCCGAAAGAAAAAGAAATGCAAGAAAGCAAAATGGCTCTCTGAGGAAGCTTTGCAAATAGCTGAGGACAGGAGGGAAGCGAAAGGCAAGGGAGAAAAAGAAAGATACGCCCAATTGAATGCAGAATTCCAGAGAATATCTAGAAGAGATAAGAATGCCTTCTTAAATGAACAGTGCAAAGAAATAGAAGAAAACAATAGAATAGGGAGGACCAGAGATCTCTTCAAGAAAATTGGAGAGATGAAGGGAACGTTTCATGCAAAGATGGGCATGATAAAGGACCAAAATAGCAGGGACCTAACAGAGGCAGAAGAGATTAAGGAGAGGTGGCAAAATTACACAGAAGAACTATACAAGAACGAGCTTAACATCCCTGATAACCACGATGAGGTGGTCACTGACCTCGAGCCAGACATCCTAGAATGTGAAGTGAAATGGGCCTTAGTAAAGCTGAGCAACAACAAAGCTAGTGGAGGTGACAGTATTCCAGCTGAGCTATTCAAAATCTTAAAAGATGATGCAGTAAAGGTTCTACACTCAATTTGCCAGCAAATTTGGAAAACTCAACAGTGGCCACAGAAATGGAAAAGATCAGTTTACATTCCAATTCCAAAGAAAGGCAGTGCCAAAGAATGTTCAAACTATCTCACCATTGCACTCATTTCACATGCTAGTAAAGTTATGCTTAAAATCCTACAAACTAGACTCCAGCAGTATGTGGATTGAGAACTACCAGAAGTACAGGCAGGATTTTGAAGAGACAGAGGAACTAGAGATCAAATTGCCAACATATGCTGGATCATGGAGAAAGCTAGGGAGTTCCACAAAAACATCTACTTCTGCTTCATTATCTATGCTAAAGCATTTGATTGTGTGGATCACAACAAACTGGCAAGTTCTTAAAGAGATGGGCGTACCAGACCATCTGTCTCTTGAGAAACCTATATGCGGGTTAAGAAGCAACAGTGAGAACTGGACATGGAACCACTGATTGGTTCAAAATTGGGAAATGGGTCTGGCAAGGCTGTATACTGTCACCCTGCCTGCTTAACTTATATGCAGAGCACATCCTGAGAAAGGCAGGGCTAGATGAATCAAAAGTTGGAATTAAAATTGCCGGGAGAAATATCAACAACCTAAGATATGCAGATGATACCATTCTAATGGCAGAAAGTGAAGAGGAACTAAAGAGCCTCTTGTTGCAAGTGAAGAAGGAGAGTGCAAAAGTTGGGTTGAAACTAAACATTAAGAAAACCAAGATCATGGCATCTGGCCCTCTCAATTCCTGGCAAATAGATGGGGGAGAAATGGAGGTAGTGATAGACTTTATTTTCCTGGGCTCCAAGATCACCGCAGGCGGGGACTGCAGCCAAGAAATTAAAAGACGCTTGCTCCTGGGGAGGAAAGCCATGGCAAATCTAGAGAGGACACTAAAAAGCAGAGACATCACCCTGCCAACAAAAGTGCGTATAGTCAAGGCTATGGTCTTCCCAGTTGCAATGTATGGCTGTGAAAGTTGGACTATAAGAAAGGCTGAGCGCCAAATAATTGAGGCCTTTCAACTATGGTGCTGGAGAAGACTCCTGCGAGTCCCTTGGACTGGAAGGCGATCAAACCGGTCAGTCCTAGAGGAGATCAATCCTGACTGCTCTTTAGAAAGCCAGATCCTGAAGTTGAAACTCAAATACTTTGGCCACCTAATGAGAAGGAAGGACTCACTGGAGAAGAGCCTAATGCTGGGAAAGGTTGAGGGCAAGAGAAGAAGGGGATGACAGAGAATGAGGTGGCTGAATGGAGTCACTGAAGCAGTAGGCGTGAGCCTAAATAGACTCCAGAAAATGGTAGAGGACAGGATGGCCTGGAGGAACATTGTCCATGGGGTCACGATGGGTCGGACATGACTTCGCAACTAACAACAACAGTCTTCATGGTAAGCATGATATGAGTATGAGCTCTGTCACTCTGTGAAATCTGTGGAATATAACATGATGTCTCTTGGTTACTTTCTTGTTTACTTATTTTACACCCATTCCTGAGGACTTTGGGTAGCCAACAATCTAGATCATCATAAAATAAGAAGCAGCCCTCAAAAATAATACAGCCACCAATAATATAAATGAAATTGACATCAAAATAGTAAACAGAAAATATACAGAGTTATGCACATGTAACATTCTAACCTTCACTCCAAACATGGCTTCCTCCTGTTCTCAATGGAGCACCAGGTTTTATCTGTTCTCTTAAATCCCAGAGGAGAAGAAGCAGACTGTATTTCCATGAGGACGGAATCCAAGAAGAGGGGGCAGGAGTAAAAAATGTTTGCATCTGAGGTCCCGTCAGATGACCATCTTGCACAGAAGCAACTGAACCTATTCAATCTCATTGGATGGGCTGATGAACAGGGGAGAAGAAATAGCAATCATCTTATGGGCTTCCCCAAATTTCATAAGATGTTTATGTTCTCATACAGGATCCCATGATACTTTAGGGTTGAAATTTCCAACACTGAGATAGGCTTGTATGAATTACATCAGATTTTTACCTCATCACAAGAGACTGAATTAAGATCTCTGGCATAAAATGGATCACCGTCTCTCATGAATTATTTACACCAGCCATTTTTAAGATTTCAGAATTATTTTTAATTTCATGGGATTGCTGTGGTGGCTCGGTGCACTGAGTTGTGTCGTCTGGACTGGGGGTTGGGACAGGATGAGTGCTGGCTGGCTTCTCTTCACTAGATATGTTCAAGCAGAGGCTGAATCTTCTTGTAAGATTCTTTAATCAGAATGTCTGCACTGAATAGAGAGTTGGTTGATATCCTAAAAGACTCCTTCCAGTTATATGATTCTATGGACAAGATGTGTTTAAAATTGGATGGGGCTACAGACCTAAATCGCCAGACTTTTTGTTGATAGGGAGTTATGCTGAGAGGCAGGCGACTTATCACGCCAGCAGAAAAACAGGTTCTAGTCAAGGGAGCAAATTAGAATTGATACAGCTGCTAAGCTACCTTATTTCCAAGTCTTGCTCCAGTGACAATCCACTTCTTCTGCGGCTTTTCCATTTCTGAAAAGGTCCAACACATCAGTTTCTAAGATGATGGGCTGCCTATGATCAAGCCTAAGGATTTTTAAAAAGGACAAAAAAAAAGTTAAAAGTCTGCCAAGTCAGATGTGACAGTGGTTGACATTGATTGACGAAGCTGACACAGACCTACATGATGATCAAAAGCCATCAGAGCATAGCTGAAAAAACAAGCAAGAGGAATCAGCTTGAAGCGGAGAGGACGCTTTGTGGGGAAGGAGGGGGGAGAAATATGGCACCAGAGCAGATGCCTGTATGATGGAGAGGGTGAACAGAGAGTTACTATAGCCAGTGATCTCCAAGTGATGGATGGGAGAGTAACAGGCCCAGGTGGAGAATGGAAAAAATCTTGCCTGTGGCTGGCGGGCAGGAAGGAGTAGCGGGCCAGAGCAGTGAGTGGTATAAATTATGATTGATAAATAGTCCACAGAGTGAGGTGGTGATGATGAATAGTCTAGACATTGTTTAACCCTAGATTGATTTAGTCCCTTTGTGTATGTTTTATGACTCCATGGAAATATTATGTTTGCTTTAAATGTAATAGGGATTGGGTGAGATTTAGAAATTAAGCGGGGGTGTGTGTTGTGGTTAGGGGAACTAAAATGAAACCTACCAAGGATCACTGAAAAATAAGTTAAATGTGGGTGAAGGTTCGTTCTCCGAGCTTGTGGGTTGGTTTCTGAACATTTCATTACCAGGCGAGGTAACATCTTTAGCAGAGTTTAGGGGATGTCAGTATTCTTCTGTTTATAAGGGCTTCAGGTGTGGGTAACAATAATAATAATAATAAAAAAGTTGGAAGAGACCTTGGAGATCATCTAGACCAGGGGTCAGCAACCTGAAACAGTGAAAGAGCCACTCGGAACCGGTTCCCTCACAAAAGGAAAAACTGGGAGCTGCAAAAAATGTGTGCATATGCGCATACATGTGCGCATGCTCAGAACAGGGTTTGACTGAACAGTGGAGCCAAGGCGAGATATGCACCTACCCTGCATATTTGAATTGATTGGTTGAACTTTTTTTTTGGACTGCACATGGCAGAGGACTGGGAGCCGCAGGAGACAGCTGAAAGAGCTGCATGCGGCTCCGGAGCCGCGGGTTGCAGACCTGTGATCTAGACCAACCCCCTGCTCAGGCAGGAAACCCTATACCATTTTGGACAAATGGCTGTCCAGTCTCCTCTTAAAAGCTTCCAGTGTTGGAGCATTCACCGCTTCTGGAGGCAGGTTGTTCCACCGGTTAATTGTTCTAACTGTCAGGAAGTTTCTCCTTAGTTCTAGGATTTTGTGATGGGTCAGGTTAAGCTAATGGTAATAAATTAAATGGTAAAGGCAGGCTATCTTTTCTTAGGTAAGCAGAAGAATCTTGTTCCCACATCCCAGTCTAGAAAACAGCTATTTTGACTTTAGTTATTTGGAAAAAAAAAGAATGTTATGTTTTCCTTGCCCGCTTCCTTGATTTTTGATCTGCTTCCCTCATGGTATATGATGTAGCTTACTGCTAGCTTACTACCATTTCAGAGAAAGGTGGAGTTGGAGGTTTTAAACTGGGTGTAGCAATAGCATTTAGGCTTATATACCATCCACAGCACTCTCTGGGCAGTTTACAATGTTGAAGCATTATTTGCATACTGTATTGCCCCCACAATCTGGGTCCTCATTTTACCGACCTTGGAAGAATAGAAGGTTGAGTCAATCTTGAGCCAGTCAGGATTGAACTCCAGGCTGTGGGCAGAGTTTGCCTGCAATGCTGCACTTTAAACACTGTGCCACCAGGACTCCACAAGTATCTAACAACTATCTGTCCAACTATACTTAGAGCACTGAGCTGGGCCCAATCAAGCATCTGCAATGGTAATATGTCACTCTTCCAAGGTCACTTAAATTATCTCTTAGGTCCTGTACATCTTCCTTATCTGATCTCCTTCTACTTTCCTCATCCTTCCCAGTACTATTTTTCTAGTTCATCATCCACTTGAATCACCTGTTCAAAATAACAACAACAACAATAATAATAATAATAATTGGAAGGGACCTTGGAGGTCTTCTAGTCCAACCCCCTGCTCAGGTAGGAAACCCTATACCACTTCAGACAAATATCTTCTTAAAAACCTCCAGTGTTGGAGCATTCACAGCTTCTGGAGGCAGGTTGTTCCACTGGTTAATTGTTCTAACTGTCAGGAAGTTTCTCCTTAGTTCTAGGTTGCTTCTCTCCTTGATTAGTTTCCATCTGTTGCTTCTTGTCCTGCCTTCGGGCACTTTGGAGAATAGCTTGACTCCCTCTTCTTTGTGGCAACCCCTAAGATATTGGAACATAGCCAATACCTCGAGGACCACCTCCTGCTGCCGGCGTCGACTCCCCTCCGCCCTGTGCGCGCCCACAGAGAGGGCCTCCTCAGGGTGCCTCCTGTCAGGGAATGTCGACTGGTGGCCCCCAGGGGGAGGGCCTTCTCTGTGGGTGCTCCGGCGTTATGGAACCAACTGCCGGTTGAGCTCCGGATGGCATCAGACCTCCGATCCTTCCGTCGCGGGTTGAAGACCCATTTATTCGAACTAGCGGGTCTGGCCTGATGGGGGTACTTGGGTTTTTATAGGTTTGTTTTATTATTCTGGTTTTAACTTGGGCATTAATTTAATTATTTTTTAATGTTTGTACTGTTGTTTATATTTATGCCCTGTGAACCGCCCTGAGTCCCTTTGGGAGAAGGGCGGTATAAAAATCTCAATAAATCTTAAATCTTAAATCATGTCACCCCTCATCCTTCTGTTCATTAAACTAGACATACCTAATTCCAGCAACCAACCGTTCCTTATATGTTTTAGCCTCCAGACCTCTAATCATCTTTGTTGCTCTTCTCTGTACTCTTTCTAGAGTCTCAACATCTTTTTTACATCGTGGTGACCAAAACTGGATGCAGTATTCCAAGTGTGGCCTTACCAAGGCATTATAAAACGGTATTAACACTTCACCTGATCTTGATTGTATCCCTCTGTTAATGCAGCCTAGCACTGTGTTAGGCTTTTTTGGCAGAGGCAGCACACTGCTGGCTCATATTTAAGTGATTGTCCACTAGGACTCTGAGATCCCTTTCACAGTTACTACTATTGAGCAAGCTACCACCTATACTGTACTTGTGCATTTGGTTTTTCTTGCTTCTGCTTGCTAATTTTAATGTAGGAATTAGTTTTATTTGCTCCATAATTTTTGATTGACCGGTTTTCAGCCCATGGCATTCTTCAATTGTCCCCAGATGCAACATTCAATGACATCTGTCTTTTTCCCTCTCCTCACTCTTTCTCAAAGTCCAGCTTTCACAACTGTACATTGTTCTTGGAAAACTCTTGCTTTAGATATTCTGATTTTTGTTGTCATAGAATTATCCCTGTTTTTCATGATCTCGTCTGCTATTTCCTTCTTTTCTATGATTAATCTCTTCTTCACTGTCAGCCTTAAGTTCTTTGCTGTCAATTGTAAGTTCCTAAACATTACCTTTATCTTTTAAATATTTAACATTAACTCAGATTTTTCACTTTCCATTTTTACTTTCATAATGAGCTCTTCTAAGTGTTTTTCACTTTCAGCTAACAAAGTGCTGTCACCTGCATATCTCATGTTCTTTAAACCTCCAGTTTTGATTATAGTTGTCCTCTCTCCCAATCCTGCTATCCTTAAATTTGCTGTATAATTAAACATACAGGGGGGAAATATTCATCCTTGCCTCACTCCCTTCTCTATTCTAAATCACTTTGATTTTTTTTTAAATTCAATTTTTACAACACCTTCTGGCTCACTATAAAGGTTCTTCCTCTTTATATTCTCTTGCTGTCTCCATTATCCCTCTTCTTTTATCTTTCTAATTTCATGTCCCTCTACTTTTTTTCCCCAAAACCCGTGTTCATTTGGCATTACTTCTACGTGTACAGCTGTATTCTTTGTACGTTTTGAAGAAAGCACTTCTTGTGTTGTGGATTAGTGCAACGGGTGGCTAATTTGCACATTCACTTGTACCCCCTTCTTTGATAAAGCTATTCTGTGTGTCTCTGCCTCCTTTCCAATCTCTTGGCTCTTTGGCCCCATGCTTGCTGACATGGAGCTATTAGCACTTAAACTGACTCTTCTCCTATAACTTTTAAATAGTTCCTTTATGTCTGATACTCTCCTTTTTGATGCCTAGTCTATTATCTTTCTCACTTCCCTTAATAGTGTTGCTTCTTCAATATCTCCTCTCTCTGTTTTTTCATTATGTAATCCCATTTTTGAACGTTTCTCAGCATACGTCTTTTCATTTTCCTTTAATTTCATTTGCCTCCATTAGATTGCTTTCATGATTAACCTTGGGAAGCACTCCCTGGGCTGTAAATTTTCCTAAGATCTTTTGAGCTTCTCAAAAATGCCTCTCCTTTTCCTTTTTCTTGCTATTGCTGAGGATTATGACATGACAAATGGATGCAGAGTGGCAGGTGGAAGTGGGCTGTGGACCAACGCCATTGCCTCTGTCTCCTTTGAACCCATAGCTGAGGCAGCTTGATGTCGTCCTTAGCTATTTCAGTTTTTACCAATCCCCCAATATTTTTTTGCTCTGGACCTGATCTGCCATGTTTCATCAACAGGGTGGTTAATGATATGGCGAGGGACTGGCATCTGCTCAGCTTCTATAGGCCACTTTGATTTGCCTTAGATAAGCCCTTCTTCTCTTTGACTGCTGGGAACTGAATCCCTGGGTTTCACAGAACATCTGACTGGCACTTTTTTCTGATTTGGGAAACAGATTTGTCCTGTCTAAAGAAAAAATTGTGAAAATGAAGCATCATATGTAAGAACTCTTTCTTTTAATTGAACAGCTTCCCAAAAGCACCAGTCTAAATTTGGGAATTGGGTGCCAGACAGGTTTTTTTTTCAATAGGAGTTGTTGATATGTTCTTAAAAGCAGCTGCAGAATTAATTCTTTTTTTGAAGTTGGTTACCATAACAGATTTAGACCTGGCAAGTAGAAATTACATGAGTGGTATGAAGCTTTTGGGACCTTGTATGTGCATGGATGGAGATAGAGAGACAGACCAACAGACGACAGGCAGAAATTCTTGATGTTCACATTTTCCTGGATTGAAATTCTGTCATTTACAGATACAGCAGAGTAAGAATTAACAGAATAACAGAGTTGGAGGTCATCTAGTCCAACTCCCTGCTCAGGCAGGAGACCCTACACCAGGGGTCTTCAAACTTGCCCCTTTTATGACTTGTGGACTTCAACTCTCAGAATTCCTCAGCCAGCGTGCCAGTCCACAAGTCATAAAAGGGGCAAGTTTGAAGACCCCTGCCCTATACTATTCTAGACAAATGGCTGTCCAATCTCTTCTTAAAAACTTGCAGGCTGCAGGCAAGTAGGTATCATTTTGTTATGTATTCAGTTTTAAGATACCTTTGTTTGTTTGCTTGAAGCATTCTCCTTATTTGAAAAGAGAGCAGTACGGTAACTTATATATGGCTTTAAAAAAGCGACTAGCCTTGCTGTCAGAATTAGATGAAAGAAAAGGAAAAAGGGAAGGGGAAAGACGAGGAAAAAGAAGCAAACTCACCTGTAAGTAGTTCTTGCAATGGCCACTTAATCCAATTACATAATGCATATTCAGCGATAGGATTTGTAGGAATCAAAAGAGCCTGGAGTAGGATATGAAAGCAAATACCAGTGGGGCTGTCAATGGAAGAGGACAAGAACGAGTATTTTGCTTCCTCCGGGGAAAGGATTTGTTCTGAAGTAATAGGAGAAAGTTCTTGATGGTCAGAACAATTGACTACAAAGCCAGCTACCTAGATGCGTGCTTAGCTATCTCTTGCTGGAGGCTAAAAAGTCTCCCCTTGAAGCTTTTTCAAGCACAGGCTTTGCTGCGTTGCTACAGTTTGGACTATAGCCTATAAAGCGTCTGCTCCTTCTAATAATCTTTGGTTGCAGCCCTGTTCCTATTTAACATCTTCAAAGTGAGGGGTTACGATTGCATGTTTGAATGTAAATGAAAAACTCCCTCCATATGGAAAGCTAGCATCTTAGGCTACTTGGCTAGACTCTTCCCTCCTTTTATCCTGATACGTTCCTTTCTTTTTTCTTTAATGAAACGGCTGTTGTTTGAATTGGATAAATCATCCATACCTGTATTCCTACAGCTGGGTCTATATGATATTAACGGCCACTTTTCTTTGTGCCTTAAACTCTATCACTGCGGAGAATACATTTGTCTTGTTCCGTCAGATTCTTTTAGGAGAAGAAAAAAAAATTGAGCAGTTCTGAAGATGGGGCCGATGCCCTCCAGCACAAGACGGGAAGATGTAGGCAGCGTCCCTCTGTGGAAAGATTTAAAAGACTTCGGAGCTTAAAAGCTTAGCTATAATGAGCTGTTGGATATTGTCACAGAGACCAGTGCTTTGTCTGATGTGCTGCAATGGCCCCTCAGTGGCTTGCCGGGTCTGATGTAGGGAATTGCCTATGTGCTTCTCTCCAAGCTCTTTTCATTGGGGATGCTGGAAAATTAGCCTCCTACGGATGCAAACGTACATGGTTTATTGACATACAAGTAGTCCTCGACTTAGGACTAAGTGACCTTTCGAAGTTACAACGGTCCTCCCCAGGGGTACTTATGAACCAGTTCTGAGGTTCCGACAGCTCCCCCTGTGATGACATAACTGCATTTCAGCTCCTCAGCAATGGCCTTCATTTATGGCCATTTGCAGCATCCCATGGTCACGTGACTGTATTTATGACGTTTTTGCCCAAACCTGGCATTTGCTTCTGGTTTTTGACAACACCAGCCCAGAGCAAACAATTGGTTCACTTAATGACTGCTGCCTTCACTTAATGATCACTGCAATTGCTTTACAACTGCCTCTGTCAAGCACAGGGAAATGAGGAAGTCCAGGCTGTTTAGAATGAATATAAAGGTTTATTTTAAGCTTAAGCTCTCTATGAGACTAGTCCAACCCCCTGCTCAGGCAGGAAACCCCATACCACATTTCAGACAAATGGCTGTCCAATCTCTTCTTAAAAACTTCCAGTCTTGGAGAATACACAACTTCTGGAGGCAAGTCATTCCACTGATTAATTGTTCTAACTGTCAGGAAATTTCTCCTTAGTTCTAGGTTGCTTCTCTCTTTGATTAGGTTACCATGTGTTGCTTCTTGTCCTGCCTTCAGGTGCTTTGGAGAATTGGTTGACTCCCTCTTCTTTGTGGTAGCTCCTGAGCTATTGGAACACTGCTATCATGTCACCCCTTGTCCTCCTTTTCATTAAACTAGACATATCCAGTTCCAGCAACCATCAAAGGAATTCAAGGTGGGCTGGACTTAGATTTCATGAACTCGAGAATTATGACGCATTTAACCCCTCCCTCAGGGTCAGCCTGGTCATCTCCTACAGCCACATTCGCTTAACAACTGCTGAAAAAAAAGTCATAAAATCAGGTCGGTCACATCGGTGTCCCCCTTTGCAACTGTCACAACTTAGAACCATAATGAGCAGGCTCAATTGCAGTCATAAGTCAAGGACCACCTGTACATTGATCACCTTGCTAGTCTCACTGACATGAAGGATGCTGGATTCAGCTACACCCAGAGGGCTGAAACTTCCCATCTCTGTGTTAAGAATGGTCAGTCTTAAGTATGTGTGATGTACAAACCCAAATTAATTGCACAGGTCATCTGTTTGGAGCCCAAGTATGTGATGGAATCACCATCACCCTGAGGTTCAGGCCATAAGAGTAAAATTCAGTTGCAAGTGACTTACCCAGATCCGTCAATGCAGTTTCCTTGCCATGATATGACTGTAAAGTGCCACTGCTTTCTTCCGGGATCTTTTTTCAACTTCCCTTCTAGCCCTTCTCTGCATCTGGCCTCCTCTTCGTCCAAAAAGAAAAGTGAAGGTTCTAGCATTGTGTCCAAGCTATGCAATGTTTTTGCGAAGGAGGCTTGCCTGGTGCTAATTTTTCACAAAATAATTCACTGGGGTGTTTGAAAATAATCTTTGCATCTTTGCAGTTCTGTGGTTTTTAATTATATGTATACCCCCTATAAGATTTGTGTGCATTTACTGTTGCTTTTCTTGTTTGCGAAATATTTGCATCTCGCCTTGGAACCACTGGTGAAAGGTGACATATAAACTGCTTAAATGAATAAAATGCTGCAGTTGCTGACTTCTCTGATTCCGTGTAAAGTGGAGCTCAGGTGTGGTTGTAATAAAAAAGGAAGCAATAACGATAGCAAAGGAAGTTAGAAACAGAGGGAAGGAACAGTGCAATATGTTCTGGGATAACCACAAATAAGTTAGCATCAACTGGCAAAAACCATATTCTGTTGATACTTCTGTGTGCAAAATCATTAATCTGAATCAGGAATCAGGAGAATCTATTATTCTAAATTAATCCTGTGTAATACAAGAGCTAGACTCTTGAGGGTCCCCTGGACTGCAAGGAGACCAAATCAGTAAACCCTAAAGGAAACCAACCCTAATTGTTCTCTGAAAGGACAGATAAAGTAGCTAAAGCTCAAATTCTTTGAAGCCACCAAATGAGAAGACTCATTGGAAAAGACCCAGATGTTAGGAAAGGTTGAAGGTGAAAGGGGACGGGGACAGAAGAGATGAGGAGGTTATATAGTGTCATCAGTGCAAAAAACATTGGTTTGAGCAGAGTCCAGGAGACAGTGGAGGGCAGGGAGGCCTCTGGTGCTATGGTCCAGGGGGGTGCAAAGAGTTGGACATAACTTAGCAACTGAACAACAACAAAAATGCAATAGCTAGTATTTTAACCTTTTGTTTAAGCGGCATTATGTCCTGGTTCACACATACGATTTGTAAACCATAACAGCTAGGTTAAAATGTAATGCTAGGTGAAAGTTTAATAAACCACATCATGGCACAATCTGATTAAAACTTGATTATAGAAACAGGAAAGACCAGTGTATTCGTTTTCAGCTGCTTTTAGCTCCAGAAGAAGCAGTGGCCTGTTCAAAAGCTTGATTGCTCTTTAGATCCAGGCGTTCTGGTTATTTTCCTTACAGTGGCTTGTGGAATCTTCTGCCATTGGTGAGTTCCATAATTAAGAAGAGTGGGCTAAGGAAATGACAATATTATTATTTAAAGCTGGGTTTCTTGCCAGTTTCCCTAAGGCCAATCTCAGCCCATAGCAGGGCTGATTTAAAATTCCAGCTCAGTCTGTTATTAAAGCATGGCAGGCTGAAAGCCAGATTGGATCCCGATAGAGAAACGCTGCTGACCTGACATTCAAGGCAGCTGGAGCAGCATGCAGAAATCCAGATCCATTTGGCAGCAGCCCACTCCTACAATTGCTTCGCCCTGACACAACTCCATACCGGCAGGGATGGAACTGAAAAAGTGTGATTGCCATAGACTGAGTCCAATGGTCAAGGAAACTGGGTCTCGGAGTTGGGGGAGCAAGGAAGGAGAATTGAGGTGCAGAATTAAGCTTGATTTAGAGTTGTCTGCAATTGTGCGCAAGCATCACTGCATACCTACATTGCAAAGGGGTTGATGGGTAAGGCTGGGTTGCCAGTGGCTGCAGATGGACCAATGTGCACACCTCCCAAATCCCAACTGTGTGTTGGACAGAGGTGCATGTTCTTCATGCTGATTGGTTAATCTTGACTTCCTGAAACACCGGGAGTGTTTGAGCGCCCGCTAGGCAGAATGTTAAAATTCTCAGATGTATAAATGTGACCAAGATCAACTATTATGCAGTTGCCAGGAGCAGATCCCTTCGTCCTAAAAGGAATTCCTGCTTTGGTTCTAGTTCCCTTTTTTTTCTCCAGTGGGATGGACCACACGTGGCCGTTTTTTACCTACTGGAGCATTCATGAGTCGGCTTCGTGGAGGATTCCTCCTTTCTCCTTGTGCATCCAGAGCCTGGGCCCCAGAGAGCTCTAGCAAACTGCGGCCTTGCAACTTCACACCTGCCTTGTGCCTCAGACACCCTTCCCTCCCACTTCTCCAATTCTCTACATGTCATGCCCCCCAAGGAAGCTTTATGTCACACAGACGCTGCGTGCACTCAAGGAGGGCAGGAGCTTTGTGGCTCAAGTCACGGCAGCCTTGGTAGAATAACACAATTAAAGGCTTTTGTGGCGTCTGCTCAAGGCAATGCAGGCTGCCCCCCACGGCCTTTTAATGGGCTTCTGGGCTCCCCTGAGCAGGTGTTAACACATTGCTCAGTGTCTTGTTCTCACTGACTGCCATGAGGTACTGTAAATCCTGCACTTGGGTTTCCTTGGAGTGGAGCTGAAATAGAGCTGCTCCCCCCACATTTCCTTTCAGTATCTCGGAATACTGTCAAGAGACCTTTTAGTATAATATCCAGACTCCCTATAAGTAAAGACGACATTTGTTTCACAGTCCTGAAATTAGAAAGCCAAGTGCTTGTGATAACTTCTCATTTTTTGAGATCGAGCTCAACGTAAGCATGAATGTATGTATGGGAGGGAGCAGCACACAGGTAGTCCTTGACTTACCACCACAGTTGTGACCAAAATTTCTGTTTCTATATGAAACATTTGTCAAGTGAGTTTTGTCCCCTTTTTACGACCTTTCTTGTGACAGCCGTTAAGTGAATCACTGCGATTGCTAAGATAGTTAACCCAGTTGTTAAGTGAATCTGGCTTCCCCATTGAGTTTGCTTGTCAGAAGGTCTCAAAAAGCGATCACATGACCATTGGGTTGTTAAAAATGGTCACAAGTGTGAAAAATAATCCTAAGTCACTTTTTTCACTGTTGTTGCAACTTTGAACGGTCATTAAACAAACTGTCGTATATCGAGGACTTCCTGTAGTGCTTGCAAGCTCCTTTCCTCTCCAGCCTAGATACTGTTCTGAACCAGCCCTCTTCTCGCAACCCCTAATTAAAAGAAGAGTCTGGAAAGCGTCCAAGGCTAAAAGGCTTCTGCCAAGATTTAATTACGCAGTTAACAAAAACACAAGAGCTTGTCTTCTCAAGCGGAAAAGTTGCTTTCAGCAACCAGCCCCTCCCCAAACACTTCTTTTATAGAGAGCTCAGGGCGTGGTCTCCCTGTGCCTCCTCCCGAGGAGTCCCATAGTCTTTCTTTGTTTGTCCCTGCTCGTCTGCCTCCTGCGTCGGGCGTCCTTGAACAGGGCCAGCTGTGGGTCATCATCCTCCGCACTCTCGGGCTCACACAGCTGAGAAGAGGTCCCCGGCTGAGGACTCTGCAAAGCCTCCAAATCATCATCAGCCGGTTCGTTTCCCTCCTCCCCCACATCTGAGTCCTCCGATACATCGGACCCGGCTGTCGGACCCACAGGCTGGCCCTGAGTCACAACACTATCCCGCACCGCAGGGCCCTTCCCCCGGGTCTGCCGATCCGGATGCGGTCGGGATGGGAACTGTTCGTGAAAAGCAGTCACCAACGCAGGGGCATGAACGGCGGTCGCGTCTTCCCATGTGAAGTCCTCCGGCCCGTACCCTTTCCACTCGATCAGGTACTGGAAGCGACCTTTCAGCCAGCGGGAATCCCTGATGCTGGCGACCTCGTACTCGGGGGTGCTGCCTCCATCACGAGTTCCTGATGGGGGAGGTTCCGCTTGGCGAAGTGGACAGGCCGGTTGTTCGGGGACCAACAAGGACCGATGGAAGACGGGGTGCACGCGCAGGGAACGTGGCAGAGTTAAACGATAGGCGACCGGGTTGATGACGGCCTCGACTGGGAACGGTCCAAGGTAACGGTGGTCCAGCTTCCTCGCCGGCCGAGTGGATGGTAGGTTCCTGGTGGACAGCCAGACCCGATCCCCCACCGATAGTGGAGGCGTATCCCTTCTCGACCGATCGGCGAACCTCTTGTAGTCGGCCTTGGCCTTCTCCAGCTGCCGTCGCACCAACCGATGGATCGCCTGTAACTCCGCCATGAATTCGTTCGCTGCCGGCTCCGGTGAGTCCACGGGAGAAAGGGGGAAAAACCGAGGGTGATAACCCACGTTGGCCAAGAACGGTGTCATCTGCGTGGAGGTGTGCTGCGAGTTGTTAAAGGCAAACTCGGCTATGGCCAAATAGTCCACCCAATTGTCCTGCTGCAGGTTAACGTAGCAGCGCAGATACTGCTCTAAGATGCCGATAACCTTCTCGGTACCCCCGTCGGTCTGAGGATGATGCGCGGACGAGAGGCAAACCTTAATGTCCAACGCCCGCATCAACTCCTGCCAGAAGCGGGCTGTAAACTGGGCCCCCCTATCGGAGACGACTCTATCGGGAAGGCCGTGCAGCCGGAACACCTGTTGGATGAACATGCGACTAGTGGCGCGAGCTGACGGTAAGCCGCGACAGGGGATGAAGTGCGCCATCTTGGTCAACATGTCCACCACCACAAACACTGTCGTGAAGCCGGAGGATGGGGGTAGATCCGTCAGAAAGTCCATGGACACAGCCCCCCAGGGTCTCTTGGGCGTTGGCAAAGGCTGCAGTAAACCAGGCGGGGCCCCTGTCGCTGACTTGGCCTGCCTGCATGGGACGCAGGAGGTGACATAAGACTGGACATCGTGTCGGACTCGGGGCCACCAGAATGTACGGGAGACCAGGTTCAGAGTCTTGAACAGGCCAAAATGCCCCGCAGCCGGGTTATCATGACATTGGCTGAGGACGAGTCCCCTGAGTGGCCCTCCTGGAACATAGAGCCGGTCACGATAATACAGGAGTCCATCCGTGACCGACCAAGGCGAATCTGGCCCCACCTCTTCCTTCCGCTGAGCCACCCACGCCTCCTGCTGCTGCGCCTCCCGGATCCGAGCCCGTATATCCACCGGCTCCCGCACCGCAGCAAAAGACTCGACGGGGATCACGGTCCTGGGCGGAAGCTTGTCTTCCACTCGGGTGTACTCGGGCTTCCTGGACAGAGCATCCGCTCTCTGGTTGTGCCCGCTTGGTATGTACCGCACCCGGAAGTCAAACCTCGCAAAGAAGAGGGACCACCGGATCTGGCGTTGGTTCAAATTCCGAGCGGTCTGCAGGCTTTCCAGATTCTTGTGGTCCGTCCGGACCTCGATCTGATGCCGCGCCCCCTCCAGATGATGCCTCCAAGCCTCGAACGCTGCCTTGATGGCCAGCAGCTCCTTCTCCCAGATGGTATAGTTGCGCTCCGAGGGGTTCAATTTCCGAGAGTGATACGCGCAAGGGAAAAGGGTACCGTTGGGCGTCGCTGCCTGAAGTAACACGGCCCCAATGGCAATGTCGGAGGCGTCCGCCTCCACGACAAACGGCCGTTGCGGGTCAGGATGCTTCAAGATGGGCTCCTTCATGAAGGCGTCCTTCAAAGCTTGGAACGCCTGTTGTTCGGGGGCGTTCCACTGGAACCGAGTCTTCTTCTGCAGGAGCCGGGTGAGGGGGGCTGTCAAGGCAGCAAAGCCAGGGATGAATGTCCGATAGTAGTTGGCAAATCCAAGAAGTCGCTGAACATCCTTCACGCGACGCGGGGGTTGCCAACTCTGCAACGACTCAACTTTACTCGGTTCCATGGCGATGCCCTCAGGAGAAATGCGGTGGCCCAAGAAATCAATGGTCACCTGGTAGAACTGGCACTTCTCCAACTTGGCAAACAGCCGATGTTTCCGGAGGCGCTGCAGGACCTGACGGAGATGCTGATGATGCGCTTCACGCGACGGGGAGTAAATCAGGATGTCGTCCAGGTAAATCACAACAAACTGGTCCAACAGATCCCGAAAGATGTCGTTCATAAAATGCTGAAACACAGCGGGGGCGTTGGTCAGGCCAAACGGCATCACCGTGTACTCGAAATGTCCATAGCGAGTACCAAACGCCGTCTTTCACTCATCACCCGGCCGAACCCTGACGAGGTTGTAAGCTCCACGCAGGTCCAGTTTCGTGAAGATCTTAGCCTCCCGGAGTCGGTCCAAGAGCTCGGGGATGAGGGGCAGCGGGTAGCGGTTACGCACCGTGATGGCGTTGAGTTTCCGGTAGTCACAGCAAAGTCGTAACTCGCCCGACTTCTTTTTGACGAAGAGCACGGGCGCAGACACTGGCGAGGACGAGGGCCGGATGAAACCACGAGCCAAGTTCTTTGTCAGGAAGTCCCGCAATGCAGCCAACTCGGGCTCCGACATGGAGTACAAACGCCCCACTGGGAGAGGCGCATCAGGGACTAGGTCAATGGAGCAGTCGTAGGGCCTGTGCGGGGGTAATTGGTCCGCCTCTGACTCACTGAACACGTCAGCAAAGTCGGACAGTTCGGGAGGCAAGGAAACCCCTGGGGAACCCTCCACCTGGCCGGCACAGATATGGCGGGTGTGGTCCACGCACTGCAAACTTGGGAAGGTGACCAGGTTCTGAGACCAATAGATCTGTGGATCATGCGCCCGGAGCCACGCCAGTCCCAAGACCACGGGGAAGTGCAGTTCCGAAGTGACGTAGAACTGAATGGCCTCCACATGGGTACTGATGGCCATACACACGGGTTGCGTGGCGGCCGTAATAGGCCCGGACAGGAGCACTCGACCATCGATGGTCTCCACAAGCATGGGCGGATCCACTGGACACTGGGGAACAGCCCATTTGGCCACAAAGGCCGAATCCATAAAGTTAGTGGTAGCCCCAGAGTCAATTAAGGCATGGACCGGAATCCCCTCTGGCTTGCCAGGAAGGATCAGTCGTGCCTCCAGAATCAAATGCCGTGGAGGTTCACAGGCACCGTCGGAACGGCGTCGCTCGGCGTGGTCGTTGTGGTTCGCCCGATCGTTCACACCGTCTAGATCGGGCTCGGGCTGTTTCCCGACAGCAAAGCAGGGGACTTTCTCAGGGCCGGCTTGGTCACTGACGCCCGCTGACGCTTCTTCGGGCAAGAAGCAGCCAAATGTCCAGGGTCCCCACAGTAAAAACACAACCCCTCCGATCGTCGTCTGTCCATTTCCGTCACCGATAGACGGGACCTGGCGGCACCCAGCTCCATTGGCTCCTCCCTCTGGACTGGGGGCTCACGCACAACAGGGGCGGCAGGGGTCTGTGGGGTGGCACGGTGACTCTTACGCTGCTGCAGCCGGGCATCGATCCGCAGACAAAGATGGATCAGCCCATTCAGGTCTGAGGGAATGTCCACGCGGGCCAGCTCATCCAACATCTCCTCTGACAAGCCATCCTGAAAGGCATCCACGAGCGCAGCCTCATTCCAGGCGGAATCCTGGCTAAGCAGCCGGAAATCGCTGATATAGGCCTGTAGGGGGCGCTGACCCTGCCTCAAAGCTTGGTCTGCGCCTTAATCGGGTCCTCGTACATGAGGCGCATATGGTCACAAAACCCCCCAAAGTTATCCAACAAAGGGCTAGGCTGTGCCAACAGAGGCGTGCCCCAACGAGCTGCATCTCCCGACAGAAGGCTCAACACGAATCCCACCTTATCTCGGTCAGTGGGGAAATCAGCTGCTCTCACGCTGATATAAAGCTGGCATTGTCCCAGGAAGGCAGGAAACAGTTCTGGTTTACCAGCAAATTTATCCGGCATAGCTATCTGACATTTCCTCCTGGGTGGGGGGGCAGCATGTACCTGAGCCTGCAGTTGTGCCACCCGAGTGGCCAGCAAGGTGAGTTGCTGGTTGAGCTGGGCATTCTCGGCAAGAAGCTGCTCCATCGTAGTATTAAGGGGTGGGTGGCTGAAAGCAAACTGTTCTGAACCAGCCCTCTTCTCGCAACCCCTAATTAAAAGAAGAGTCTGGAAAGCGTCCAAGGCTAAAAGGCTTCTGCCAAGATTTAATTACGCAGTTAACAAAAACACAAGAGCTTGTCTTCTCAAGCGGAAAAGTTGCTTTCAGCAACCAGCCCCTCCCCAAACACTTCTTTTATAGAGAGCTCAGGGCGTGGTCTCCCTGTGCCTCCTCCCGAGGAGTCCCATAGTCTTTCTTTGTTTGTCCCTGCTCGTCTGCCTCCTGCGTCGGGCGTCCTTGAACAGGGCCAGCTGTGGGTCATCATCCTCCGCACTCTCGGGCTCACACAGCTGAGAAGAGGTCCCCGGCTGAGGACTCTGCAAAGCCTCCAAATCATCATCAGCCGGTTCGTTTCCCTCCTCCCCCACATCTGAGTCCTCCGATACATCGGACCCGGCTGTCGGACCCACAGGCTGGCCCTGAGTCACAACAGATACGTTGGAAACAACCATGATTTTCTTTGGATTTAAATACTAGGAAGCCTACTAAATCATCCTCAACTTAACAACCACAATTGAGCCGAACATTTCTGTTGTTCAGCGAGACATTTGTTAAGCGAGTTTTTCCCCCTTTCTATAATCTTTCTTGCCAGAGTTGTTAAGGGAATCACAGCAGTTAATAAGTTGTTAAGTGAACCTGGCCTTCCCCATTGACTTCGCTTGTCAGAAGGTCGCAAAAGGGGATCACATGAGCCCGGAACACTGCAACGGTCATAAACATGAGTCAGTGGCCAAGGGTCTGAATTTTGATCAGGTGACCGTGGGGATGCTGCAAAAGTCGTAACTGTGAAAAGCGGTCCTAAGTCACTTTTTTCAGGGCCGTCGTCATAACTTTGAATGGTCACTAAACGAACTGTTGCAAAGTCGAGGGTAACTTGTAAAAGGACACTCCAGGTCGTGAGAACAAGATAAGATTTGCAATTGGAAAGACTTAATGAAATTCTTGTGGATTTAGTATCCAGGAGGGGCAAAATTCTTTTTCGCAGGGCAGTTCCTGCCTCAATGCACCCCTGCCCTGAGCTTGAAAGAGAAGTTCTGACTGGAAGGGATTCTCGCCTCAGCTCCTCAGTTCTCCTAGCAAGGTTGGCTTGGCCAGGGAAATGTGCCTGAATGAATTATTGTCATCAGAGGTCACGATGGTTTGTGGCTGTGGGTGAATTGGAAACGTCTCCCGGTTTTCAATCTATTGCACTTTTTTCCCTTGTACAGTTTTTACTCAAATGGCCTCTGGGTTTTCTTTTCTTATTAAAAAAAACCCCAACAACAACCAAAAGTGAAAGTTGAGAGAGGGGCAAATATTTGCAATTTATTTTCCCTTCTTTTTTTATCTGGTGGAGAAAAAGGCTGAGGTTTCCACCTGGACATGTTGAACCTGAGATGGCAGGAAAAAGTGCTCAGCTGTTGGCCATCTTGAAAGGACAGCAAGCAAATGAGCAGAGTTGAGCTGCCTATTATCTTGAGTTAAGCAATTAGCCGAAAAGGGCAAGCAAGAATTGGCTGGTGGTTCTGTGCAAATTCTAGTGCGGCGTTTCTCAACCTCGGTAACTTTTAAGGTGTGGGAACTATTAAGAATTGTGGACGGCTGGCTGGGGAATTCTGGGAATATCTTAACGTTGCCAAGGTTGAGACATACTGCTCTTGAGTCACAGATTATCATAATGGCCATGCTCAGTCTGAATAGGTCTGCAAATAGCCCAAAACAGTTCAGTTTTGGAGGCATTTTAAGGTTGCCTGAAAAGGGCTGCTAAATATTGTAGAAAGGCTGATTATCTGGAAGACTCCTAAAAAAAATTAGAGGATGGAACAAACATGATCATTTGCTGTCATTTCATTAATAAATTGAGTGTACTTGTATCACCTCTGTTTTATAATTGGATTACTGCTTGAAGTCCTACCACTTCTGCTGTATTGCATATTAGTGAAATATTTTCTCTGCCTCTGATGCTAAAATACTCAGTACTATTTGTTCTTATAAAAGAGACAGGACTAACCTTCCAGATGTGATGGGTAACAATTCCCATCATAGAATTGTGGTGTATTAAGCTGAGAAAGGCTGGGAAAGCATTACTATTATACAATGTGATGGGGGAACCCAACCCCATATTATCAGAATAAATTTCTATGTACTGCATGGTAACCAAATATTCATCTACATGTACTCTAAGAAACAGGATAGACTAAATTAGTTATGTTAAATCCCACTAAAGTAAATTTTAAAAAATCTAGTACCTCTTGTTGATATTGGTGAGAATTAACTGCAGCTAATTTATCCGGCGAAAACCTAATCAAATATTTTTCTTGCCATCAAGTGATCCTTAAACACTACTTTTCCCCCCAGGCCTTGAGTTAGAACAGGTCCTTTAAATTCTTTGTGTGAGGACAATAAGAGTGCTATTAGACTTTCCATATCTTACTTTAGCCCAGTGATGGCGAACCTTTTAGAGACTGAGTGTCCAAAAACCGCCCCGCCCCTACTCCACCCCCTGCTCTGCCCCGCCCCCCTGCAGGGCCACCCACCACCTCAACAGCCCACTGCCAATCGCCCAGGTGGCCCTGCAGTGTCATGGCGGCCACACCCTCTGACCCCGCCCCGCAGCATCATCTTCATGCAATGGGGCACGAGTGCAGAGTCTTGTCTCTGCTGCCTGGCTGCCATGTCCTTGGGTGCGCTGCTCCACACAGGCCACACCTTGGGCGACTCTCCTCCCGGGGGCTGTTCGTGAGGAGGGGGCTGCAGAGGGAGGCGGGACTGGGGTAACGGTGGGCGTGCCCACAGAGAGGGCTCTGAGTGCCGCCTCTGGCACGTGTGCCATAGGTTCGCCACCACTGCTTTAGCCTATAAGTCATTTCATTTCTAGAGATAAAGGAGGGGAAGGAATAAGATAGGGTTATAGACAGACAGACAGACAGACAGATAGGTAGATAACCTTTATTGTCATTGTTTTTACTGTGGGCACAATGGCACACATTAAAAATGAAATTTAGTTGCTTGCTCTCAACATACATAACACACATTTAAACATACTATATACAACATATTTATAGACCTACACCCTTACATATAAGTAACATATAAATATTAATCACTGTCCATCTTGAATACATAACGGAAGGAGGAAGCTTGAGAGTCCACAAGGTAAATACTGTGTGGAACAAAACTGAATCTGCATGTTCTGCTTCGGATACCATGGAGCCTCCTCCCAGAAGGTAACCAGGAAAACAGGTCACAAAGAGGATGTGTGGTGTCCCAGACAATCTTCCGGACCTTGCTCAAGCGATGCTTATGTGCTATGTCCTGGATGGAGGGGAGGGAACTGCCAATAATCTTTTCAGCCATCCTCACCACTCTCTGCACCCCCTTCCTGTCTGAAGCAGTGATGCAGTGGTGCAAAGAAGTGCTGCCTATGGAATGGTCAGATAAGAGAGGACATAGCCTACAGCTGCATATTGGGTGGAGAAAGAGGGACTTCCCTAGCTTCTTAAACTGTAAAGGAGACAGCAGGAGATTTGCTCGTATAGACTTGCAATATTCTGTTCATGTAAGCTTAGAGTAAAGTGGAATTACCTCATCTGGTTGTGTTGCCTGTCTGATCTACCAGGAAAGGCGGACAGGTTAGGTGCTAAAATCAGAAATATATAACTGATGTCAAGAAAATAAAATAAAACTAGTTTTAAATACCCCCCCCACACACACACACACCTTTTTTTTTGTTAGCAGGAAAGAAAGGCCAGGGTGGATACTGGCCTGGTCAGTGATAGCTTAGGAAATGTCTTGAGTTTTTGATCAGAGTTAAATTGGTGTTCTCCACCTACCTTTGAGAGAGCAGAAAATTGTGGTGGCATGAAATAAGCTGCCTCTATCGTGCCTCTCTTGACTCTGTTCCAAATCCCCAGCAAATGATACTGTGGTGATTACGTGTGTGTAGTGTGTGATAGCTAAAGACGTTGGTTGATTCCTTTCTCTTTTCAGCACATTATCAGCCAGAGGGAAAAGTATCAACAATTAAGTCACAGCATTGCAGCAGGAAAGGCATGGGTCTGGCTGCAAAATACTGTCTCTCACCTCTAGTTCTTTCCTGTAGCCCTCCTACTAATTGTATCCTTGTGTAACCTGAACTGAATAAAATAAGGTTCAGAGTCATGAAGGGAGCTCAACCATAAGCAGTATTTTTATTTAAGATTCCCTTTCATTTCTTTATACAGGCAGCAAATGATAACTTCCCTACTCTTCCATGTTCATTCCACAATTTATGAACCATGGTGACGCAGTGGTTAGAATGCAGTATTGCAGGCTAATTCTGCCAACTGCCAGCAGTTTGATCCTGACCGGCTCAAGGTTGACTCAGGCTTTCCATCCTTCCAAGATTGGTAAAATGAGGACCCAGATTGTTTGGGGGACAATATGCTGACTCTTGCACATGAAAGTACTGACAAAGCGTCATATACCTTTTCCCTCTTTGCTGGGTAGCTGTAACCATGTCTAATATTGTTGAAGTCAGCGCCTGTCTGTGAAGAGAGTTCTTGATTGCCACTCATAATTCTGGAAATGAAGTTTCCCTTTTCAACCCCCTTTTTCTCTCTGTCTCCTTTTCTTGGAAGACTATATACAGCAGATGGGCCAGGATCCAACCTGAGTTAGTCGCAAGTAATTTCCTGAGGATGGGCTCCAGCACAAGTCTGAAAGTTTGGAAGACTAAACTTGGAACACATATATTTGCCTTCATTCGTACAATATACCAGTTGTTTGGAATTAGACGTTCCATAAGATTAACTGGCTAGGTCAGGGGTAGGCAACCTTGGCTCTTTTATGACTCGTGAACTTCAACTCCCAGAATTCCTGAGCCAGCCTACCCCGGGGCTTAACTGATCAATGGATCTGTTTGAAGTTAATTTTACCCTTTGGAGATAATAGACTAGGGATAATTTCAACACAGCCACTCCTCCCATTCTCCCAGTTAAATGTGTTGTTGTAAGAACATGACTTCGCTGTAGTGTTTCAGAGCAAGACTTTCGTTCACGGGTAAATTCCTACAGAACAATTGCTCTTGAGAGCTTTCTTTTCCTTTGTTTCACTGAGACACAAAGCGGTGAATTTCTTCCTTCACTGACTCGACTCATCTGTTATTGCAAAAAAATGTTTTGCATTTGCTTTCCTTTTGCTCCACAGCGATGGTGATGATGAAGAAGAAATGGAAAATCCATAAGCACAACTATATTTTCTAAGGTTGCTCAGAATGTTTGCTGCTCTCATTGAGAGAATTTGATACAGGTGGTCCTCAATTGTATGACCACAATTGAGCCCAAACTTTCCGTTGCTAAGTAAGACGTTTGTTTTGTGAGTTTTGCCCCATTTAACATCCTTAAGTAAATCACTGCAGTTGTTAAATTAGTAACACAGTTATTAAGTGATCTGTCTTCCCCAGTGACTCTGTTTGTCAGGAACTCACAAAAAGTGATCACATGACCCTAAGACACTGCAACCATCATAACCATGAGTCAGTTGCCAAGTGTTCAAATTTTGATCATGTAATCATGGGGTTGTTGCAGAGGTTGTAAATGTGAAAAATGGCCATAAGTCATTTTTTCACTGCCATTGTAACTATGAATGGTGACTAAACAAATGGTTGTAAGTCGAGGACTATCTGTAACACTCACAATGTTTTAGAACTAAAACAGGCTTAAAATTTAGTGTGCATGGAACCTGAGAACTGAACATGGACTTGGGCGAGGTGGAACTAACCACATACCTGATTCAGCATACTTCAGATGTCAAGACAAAGTACATAGCATAGGTATTTCAATAACAATAGAACTTAGACTTATATACTGCTTCACAGTGCTTTACAACCCTCTCTAAGTGGTTTTCAGAGTCAGCATATTGTTCCCCCAACCATCTGGGTCCTCCTTTTACTGACCTGGAAAAGATAGAAGGCTGAGTCAACTTTGAGCGGGTTAGTATCAAACTACTGGCAGTTGGCATAATTAGCCTGCAATACTCCATTCCAACCACTGTGCCACCACAATAGTGACATCATCAGCATGTGTTGTCCTTTTGTTATTATAAGAGTTTGCTGTGGACACCACTAGAAAGGAGGAGAAACTCGAATTGTGGGGGGCAGGAAGTTTCTGCATTTCAAGGAATGTGTGGTTTTTGCTTCTAGCCAAAGAGTAAAAACAAGAAGGGCAAATTATATACAAATTTGAAACTCCAAAGTGGTCCTGCTGTTTCCGGAAGTGGATTAAATGGCGAAAAAAGCAATGTTCAGAATTAGGATCTCTTCTTCGGTTGGCAGCTCCAGACCAAGATATTTTAGTTTGGCATTTTAAGCCCATTAGGCTGCAATGTAAGTTAAAATAAAATCTCCCAAGGGTCATGGGTTAATTCAGAGCTGCCATCCCCACCCAAGGTTGGATTGTCCCAGTTAAAGTGGGAACATCCACTGAATCTCTTCCAAATGGTTTGCTTAATTACAAGGAGACAGTAGCAAATCATTATGGAATAGTATGCCTTTTGTCCCATGCCTGAATGATTCATTCATTGCTTTTCTGTCTGGCAGAGCAATGGGATTTTAATTTCATCTTGGATCAAGTAGGGAAAAAATGTGATGGTTGAATAAGCTACTTGGATGGAAGTGACAGAAATACTGTCCTATCCTTCTCCTTCAACTCCAGAATTGGGAGTAACAATGATATACATGTATGTATACATATGCACACAAGGGCAAAGACTGGACTTTTAACTCAGCTGAATCCAGTTGTTTGATTTGCAGAGAATATATGATGTATTACTTGTGTGCATCACTATAGTTAGTGTGGAAGTGGGGAGTAAGGAGTAGATCCAGGTTTCAAGGCCCGTAGATGTTTCTGTATTAAGAATATTGGGTTATTTCTCTTATTTCTGTCAGGGGAAGAAAAGGGAAGGAAGACATTAAGTACTTTGTCAAGTTGTTTGGCACACTCTGGAAGTGAACTCAACCTCATTAGTGTCTCATTAATGCCTACAAATTTTATGTGTCTCCAAATTTTTATGAGACTCTCCGATCAAGATGCCTGGCCAAGTGATATCCAGGAGGCGATGCACATCATTTAAATGATAATTTTCATACAACTTATTTTTAAAAGTTCTAAAAAGACTGCAGGGAGTAGACTTACGTTTGAATGCTCAGAAAATGAATATTGACTGGAACTGACCAGATATACCCGTACCTAAATAAAACATGCTGAGAATCCCTACTACAAAACTTCCATCATTTGCTTTTAAGGAATAATTTTTAAAAGAAGTGGGCTGGATGGCAGGGGAAGTTACTTTAAAAACTTTTTATGCCAAGCGGATATATAAAATTGGTGGATAGGTATATTTGTAGTATGCTGTTAGACAAGTCATTCTGATCTTTGGGATGAGCCACACTTGATGGTAAACAAAATGGCGGATTCAGATGTTCACTCATCTTATCTCCTAGTTCAGAAGTGACCAGTATTGCCATTAGGGGCTGATTTAACCAGGTTTACACCAGAGCTGGCCTTGGCCCTTTCATTTTCCTCACTGTTTAGGCCTTAAGCCGGCAAACTTCCCTGCAGAGTCAGTCATCACTTTTCATTGCTCTTGTCTCTCTTTTAATGAATATCCCAGCATGTACTCCCTCTCCTTGTGAACAGCGCTGTCTCTTGTTACTCCTCTCCACCCGCTCAATAATGATGACTACATGGCCTTTGTTCGTACGCAAGGGTTGTAGGACTGAGATTTATGGTTCCTTGAGGCTTCCTTCCTCAGGGAGGACTTGGTGGCCCAGCAAATATAGACTGATTTTGTTCCATCCCATGAAGGAAACCAAGGGGTGGGGGGCATTTGTCAAGGTTTTGCAGAACTTTGCTGAGGAGCTGCCCCTCACCTTTCTGCCCTGTTGTCCCTCTCCTCACCCTCTATAGGAAAAGACGGGTGACAGCCTGCATGTTTTTCCTCCACTGGGTGAAGTATTAGGAACCAATGGTCTCCTTAATCTCCCAGAGGAGGCAGGGCAAGAACTGGTAGCATTCAAATTGTACTCAGGTTATCATTTCGGGACATTATTCCCTCCCAGCCATTAAGCACTGAGGACAGTGACATAGAATGACAAGTATTAGGTATCTCACCCCCTACAAACTTTGCCAGATCAAGACCAAGGCTGAGCTGAACTGAGCATTTGATACATAGTGCCATAGTTCCGACAGATGAAACTGTTCAAAGAACTTCGAGGCATTGTTTACCTTAAAGAATCTTTATTTGAGTAGCATAGCATCGGCACTAACATAGTCGAAGCCAAAAACTGAGTTCTCCTCCCCTGAGCACATAGTATCAAAGCACAATTCCCTCCTCCAATTAACAGTCATAAATCACATTCTCCAATTAGTTTGAAATGCAGGCTTCCCCCCAGTTCTCCAGCCCGCCAATTCTTATCATCTCTTATTTCAATAACCTTGGTTCTCACACTAGGTTCAGTATTGTTATGTCTAGCTAAACTCTCATGCACATTCCTCCCCCCACCATCATCTTACTCTAACTCTAAGAGTAAAACATAAGAAGAAAATGGTTGCATCTCCTTCTGTTGTCAAAGCAAAAACATCCAATGTTAGCAGCGCTGACACGTAGTTTTGGCTGTGGTCTCAGGAAAGTTCTTTGAAATAGACATATGTGCCTCCAGGCTTGAACCACTTTCTGTTTCTCCTAGGTTTTAATCATGGGTGCTTTGAGAGGTACAGTTTGTCCTAGGGCCATGGTGGTGAACCTATGGCACGCGTGCCACAGGTGGCATGCAGAGCCCTTTCTGTGGGCATGCACACCATCGCCCCAGGCCTAGGCCTTCAGCTGGGTTTTATAAAACCTTTTCGCTTTGGGCCTCCGCCACCATGTGCAAAAAAAAAAAGGTTCAATCAATCAATTTCAATTTATCATGGGGGAAAAAAAATCTCGCAAAGTTGGAATTGATTGAACTTTTTAGTCCCACCCAGTCTGCCGTTACCACCGCAGCCATGCCCACCCAATTGGCCACACCCACCCAGTGGGCCACACCCATCCGGCACCCGACGATACATAAGTGGGTTTTGGGTTGCAGTTTGGGCATTCGGTCTCTAAAAGGTTCGCCATCACTGTCCTAGGGAGGACATGAGGACCCAGATTGTTGGGGGCAATTAAGCTGACTTTGTAATAATGCCGCTTGGGGTGTGTGTGAAAGCCCTAAGAAGCAGGCATATACATAGAATGAAGGCTACTGCTAAGCTTGTAAGCCGCCCTGAGTCTTGGGAGAAGGGCAGGATATAAATGGAATTAAAATAAAAAAATAAAAAATAAAATGCTGTATCTCCCTCACTGCTGTTTTCAGTTTTCCTTCAGTTGGAGGAAGGTTCCAGTAAAAAGCACAAAGCAGTATTGCAGTCCCAGCTTTACCCACCCTTACCTGTGAGCCTTTGGTTCCAGCTTGTGTTTGAAAGTATAAATTCCCCTTCATGAATCATCCCACCAGACTTTCCACTTGGAAGGGTTCACCTGTCCATGTGTGGCCAGCAAAAAGCTGCTGCTGTTGTGGTGGCGGCATGCCTGCAAATCAAATAATTCTGCTGTTGGGCAAAGGAATACCATTCATCCATCATGGGATGTCAGCCAGCTGTTGTGTTGGCAAAAAAAAAGGAGGGGGGAAAGGAGATGACAGATTCTATGAAACAAGCTGGGTTGGAATGCAAATGAAAGAGGCAAGAGGAGTTGGAAAAATAGAAGAAGATGCCTCCGAAAATGCAGAAAACCAGCGTACTATAAGAATTGATTGCAGCAGATCTAAGCTGCTAGGCTTAGCCTGTCTGCTGGTTCATTTAGCTTGGACTCCAGAATTGTGACAGAATTGGGTGCTTCTGAGAAATGATTATGAGAAACAGAAGCTGTTTAGCATTAGTTGCTTGTTCCCAATGTCCTACACATTGTTATCCATCTAGGCTGATGGCCACTCACATATGATGGTATTCTGTTATTCTTTTGAATTTAACTGCTGTACTGGATTGGCTATTATGAAAGATACTCAACAGCCTTAAGCATATTTGTATTTTATCTAATGGCGGTCAAATTAAACATGGCTTCTCATGGACCTTATTTATCACCACTGTTTTGGCAGCACTTCTCTGATGGTCCAAAAGCATGCAGTGTGGATAAATATATGCACCCTTTTTTGTTGTGAAGTTTGATCCAGTTTTTGGAGTTTGTGGAGTTTTGGAATCTTTGCTACCCAGCTTCAGAGTCAATATCTTCTGACAGTATATTCTAACTTTCTAATCCACACCCTTCCAGATCTATCGACTGGTTGAAAAGTGTCAAAGTTGGACCACAACATACCTGGGGAGCATTAGTTTGGGAAGATTAGCCTGGAGTGATTCAGAGCAATGCAACCTCCCATTGAGATACTAATATAATATGGCACAAACTTTAAATCAGACTTTCCAAATTTGATGTCCTTCAGGTGTTTAGACTGAAGTTCCTATAACCCTCATTCCACATATTGGTCGGCCACAAGGTTATGGATTATGGGAGATTTTTATTCTATGAATTTGGAAAGTGCCTTGATGGAGGCAGCTCTTCCATAGATTTCTGTATGACTTGCACTCAGCATGATTCAGGTAGGGTGTATCATATGGATAACTGAAGAATCACATAGTATGTATAATCTAATGTAGGGGTTCCCAACCAGGGGTGCTTGCACCCCCTGGGGGTGCGAGACGATATTCCAGGGGGTGCAAAAACTTGGGTTTTCAAAATTATAGTGCACATACATAATTCGTTGCCCTTATTTTGATCTTTTGTAAGGGGTGCGAGAATATATGAGAAGCGTTCTAGGGGCGCGGGGTACAGAAAAGGTTGGGAGCCGCTGATCTAATATAACCTCCTTTGTTTACTCTTTGATAGGTTGTATGTGCCGAGGGCCATGTAACCAAGACCCTGAACTACCTTGAAATGAGTCCTTCGAGTGTCTTGAAGACTGGACCATACGGTAGCTCTTTCAAACCCCACTCGCTCAGCCCTGGCCGGATATTTTCCAATGAGCCATCCAAAGCCAAGCTGGACCCTTTTGGTGGTGCACTGAGTCCGTGGGACTGGACCAAGAATCAGACAGCCATGGAGCACTTCAATCAGCGAGCCAAAAGGAAGCCCTCAATGAAGGCAGGTCGTACCAAGAAAATCTTTGGATGGGGGGACTTTTATTTCAACATCAAGACTTTGAAGTTTAGCCTCCTTGTGACAGGCAAGATTGTGGATCACATTAATGGTACCTTCAGTGTCTATTTCCGACACAACTCCTCCAGCCTGGGCAATGTTTCAGTAAGCATTGTACCACCCACCAAAGTCGTAGAATTTGATGTCTTGGTTCCTCCTATTCCCACCCAACATCTCCATCCCCAGCAGTCCACCTTAGGTGAGCCGAAGGAATCTAAGACCTTCAATTGTCATGTGGAGTATGAGAAGACCAACCGGGCACGCAAGAATAAGCCCTGCCTGTACGACCCATCCAAGATCTGTTTCACTGAGCATACACAGAGCCATGCAGCCTGGCTCTGTGCTAAACCGTTCAAGGTCATCTGCATCTTCATCTCATTCTTCAGCATTGATTACAAGCTGGTTCAGAAAGTCTGTCCAGACTATAACTTCCAGAATGAGAATCCTTACTTTGGCTGATGAGTGGACTGGGCCTTGGAGGGATGGGGATGTGGGGATGAAATAAGTTGTGATTTTTATCCAGCAGAGAGTGAGAACTTTGGATGACTGGGGAAGAAAAATATGAACTCCCTACCATGCTTGATAGTACAAAAACAGCTGGTTTGGTTTAGGAAATGGATGTTGTTCCATCAGACACTCCACTTCCAGTAGCCAGTGAATTTCCCAGGACATTAGGAAGAGGAAGAGTGGCCAGAGGGACAATATTGTTTTCACAACTCATTCTTCCTGCTTCTGATGCCATTTGTGAGCATCTCATGGGGATTCCCTGCAAGATGAAGAAATAGCTTGCTGTGGCTGTATCTCTTTTGTGCATACATAACCCCTGCTGCTTTGGTGGGGTTCTTACACTGACTACATGTTCACATCCCTCAGGATCATACCTCCCAGATGGAATGTGAAGGTTCAGGTAGCGGTGACAGATATCTCTCTTCCTCAGGCTACATCATACATCATCCAGCTGAGTTCTCCTTGGAATTTTCATGGGCCTAACAGGGTGGGGGAATAGAATATTAACCAAGTGCACTAATTCAAGTCTCATCGGATAACATAGAAGAGCAAACGTCAGCAGGGTTGAGGGATACTTGCCTAGGGCGGGAAATTCAGCTGCCCGAACTTTCCTGTTCCAATAAGGAGAGGTGAAATGTGGAGGAAGCGTCATATGAAATCTAGGAATATGTGGCAAGTGGAATTAAAGAGGGTAGCTGGGATGTGAGTAAGATCATGGCATGTGGCACATGCCTGAGCAAAGCAGGAGAAATAGGAAGTTGTAAGATAGTATGTTGACAGGACATTATTGATTATGTCTGTGTGTGTGTGTGTGTGTGTGTGTGTGTGTGTGTGTGTGTGTGAGAGAGAGAGAGAGAGAGAGAGAGAGAGAGAGAGAGAGAGAGAGAGAGTAGAACCATGACATCCAAGCCATGTGTAAGACAGTGATTGAAATTAATCAAAAATAAGTATGTGTGTGCAAAACCTAAAGCGTGTATGTATAGGAACTTGTATCCCATTAGGCACCTACTTGTCACCTTAGTGACATGTACCCACAAGATCATTTTGTATGAGTATGTAGGTAGAAACATACACTGTATATATGTCAGGTGTGCAGGTGCATGTGAGTTGAATTAGGTCTGCAGAGTTGCAGTGATTGATTTAGCAGATCACTTAACTAGATCTTTCATCACAGATTCAAAGTTGATTGGCAGGCCCAAGATTGAAAGGCACCCCATAAGGTAATCGGGACAAGTGTAGCAAGTCTTTTCTTGTACTGGATTGGTTTTCTCTCCAGTTTTCCTCCTAAATCAACTGACTGGATTTAATGTAACAGAATAACAGAGTTGGAAGGGACCTGGGAGGTCTTCTAGTCCAACCCCCTGCTCAGGCAGGAAACCCTATAACACTTCAGACAAATGGTTGTCCAATCTCTTCTTAAAAACTTGCAGTGTTGGAGCACCCACAACTTCTGGAGGCAAGTCGTTCCACTGTGGTACAATTGGGTTTTCCTTATGGCAGGCAGAGTCCAGTGCAGATAGGATCGGGAGTGCTTACCGTTAAGTGACAGCTGTCTTTTAAATGTAGATTCTCCACTACATATGAGATTGGAGCTTGTTCAGATTCAAAGGCATTTTGGCTCTGGTGTGCTGCTATAGTTAGAGATGCTCTGTATCGGGGAGGCAGTAAAGAGGCTTTTCAGAGCAACAAATAGTTATGTTTGCTTATCAAATTGCAACCATCCTCTTGTTTAATAGAAATCCAGGACATCCCTTCAGCAATTTTCAATAGGCACAAAGAATTTTTTTTTTTTGCAATTGGAGCAATGTTTCAGTCAGCAATTCCCAAGATGAAGATTGGGTACCGAATACATCATTGGTACCAGTGTTCCTGATACCCGTTTTCATTTGATCTTAAAGGATGGAAAAGCTATTTTCATACAACACACTCAACAGGATTGGGTGGTTATGTTATATAAAGCAGTTCATTGGGTTAAGTCAGAATATGATCTATTTTGTTTGGACATATCATATTCTGTAAACTTGCAGACTAACCTTCATTAATTTAGGTTTAGTTTATAATGTAAGCCTTACCAGAGAAAGATTGCTCTCTCCAACTCTGACAAAAAAGACCACCCCCACCCCCCCCAAAAAAACCCCATTAGTCCCCTTTTATTTCTTCCCTTGCTCAACACATGATCGAAAGGAGTTTTATTTTCCTTGGAAGAGTTATTCTAAAAGCAACTTATTATGTTTCTGCTCTGTCACTTTGTGGCTTTAAAAGAATATACGAGATACTTTTTTTGGATTACCTGGTAATTTGGGCAGCAGGATGACTAGGTTATATTCTGGCTCTTTGATGTTGAATTTTCATTATATTTCTTATTGCTCATCAGCTGCTCTTCTTGCAAAGATTACAAAAATCAGTTATGGAGGTGTGTAAATAGAGGAAGGATAAGTTTGTGTTTTGAGAACATTATCTTCTACTATACTAAAAAAAATACCGCTATTTTTAAAAAGAACAAATACGGAATATCTCATTTTTTCTGAATTGCCTTACTTTAGGAAAAGTAGGTAAGAAACCACATGCTTGAAATACTTCCATTCCTACATCAAACATTTCTTGCCTTTATAAATCTAGCACATCAAAGAGAAGAGACATACTTAAGCCTTTTGCTTACGTCTAATCTGAATGCAGAACTTGGATTGATTCATTTAATTTTGCTGAAGTAGAATAGTATCCAAACATTTAATTATTTCCCCAAATAAACGGAGTCCCAGGACTACATGATATCCCTAAATGTGTAGTTCAGCTACAGGAGTTAACACTAGAAATGGTTTGCCGTTCAAGTGTCCAGATCAAACCTAGGAACCCAGTCTGACTTCTTGGAGGATGGCTTGAGTTTTAACTTGCACCTTTAGTGAAGACGGTTTTGGCCTAGAAAAAATTACTTTCCCTTCACCTAAATATATTTACTTCCACAAGTGAAGAATATGTGATCCAATACTGGTTAGGCAAGTTCTATCGTGTCAGGTTCAGAAATGAGGGATTGTAAACTCATATTAATGACAGGTGTCGAATCTGAAGATACTATGACTTCCCATTTAGGGCTGATATCTCGGGAAGCTCTGTGGGTAATGTTTACACATAAAGAAAGGATGCAAAGAAAATGCATACATTAGAAATCATGAATCAAATGTTTATCCCAGCTTCTGCCTGACCAATGGTGAATCATCACACCCACATTGGTTTTAGTCTACAAACTAGACTTCTACTAACTACAACAAAGTTAAAACAAAACTGCAGGCAGCCAACACTCTGTGAGAGTTGTCTCTTGGCTATTATATTTGGTGTGTCATACACACTGCCACAAAATGCAGCTACCTTTATCTGAGAATTATGCAGGTGATTGTGTCCATTACTGACTGTGCAATAGCTTTTGACATTAAACAAGTGAGATTAGGCAATTTTATGGATGAATCTACCTAATTCCACCTAGGTTTTTCAGTCATTTTATATAAAGGACACAATTTCCTTTTTACTATGTTTGAATTCCAAATGAAAGCATGGTTCATTCACTGAATGTCTTCCAAGAATGTATGTGTATTGTTTGGATTTCAGACTTTATGGGAGCCATCGCAAATCATTCAAAATACTCCTGTTATTTTTATTTCTCACAGTTGTATGCCACCCGTCTCGCCAAAGGTGACTCTAGGCGGCTTACAGACATGAAATAAAATGTACTGTAAAACAGAGGTCCCCAACCTTTTGGGCACCAGGGACTGGTTCCATGGAGAAAGGTTTTTCTGTGGACTGAAGAGGATGTGGTTTTGTGTGCTGCCTACATCCCCTGGATGGGGCTTTGCTTGTTTGTGGACTGGTTGCTGGCATGCCACGGCCTGGTACTGGTCCACAGACCGGAGGTTGGGGACTTCTGTTATAAAACATTAAAACAATAAATCATAAATTTAAAATTAAGTGAAAATAACCCTGTTATGTTAGGCAATCCATGATATTGAGTACTAAGAAACTATGAATGAAGGCTCTCCGATGCAGATTGGAGCTAAGCAGTCACCTGGCTACACTGGAACATGTCATACCATCATGTAACCCCACCAGGGGAAGCGGGCAAGATTGGTGTCGGTTCTAAAGGGCCCCGATAAGGCTCTTGAGTCCAAAATATTCTCACGCTGAATTCTGGTGGTGGACCAAGGATATGGGCTCATCCTAGCAATGATCCATTCAAAAAAGAGACAAAAATTGGATCTAGGACTGCATGAATACCACTGTGCTATGGCACAGTGACTCCTAACACTGTTTTCACCTTGAAAGAACTATAAGCCCTTAGTTGGCAAGGTAGCCAAACTTGGAAGCAGGCCAGCCGTTACTAATATAGCTTACATCACTGGCCTACCAATAAATCAAATATACTTGCAAACACTTTGTTCCTTTTTTAATCCCACTTTCAGGAAGGAAACACAAGGCTGAGAAAAGAGCTCTACTGACGGTTGGGCAAATCAGAACTGTGGCAGTGCAATATTGTCTCTGCACTGGGACAGATACAGAAACAACCCTTTTCTTGGTTGGCCTGTTCCATTCTTGTCTTATTTCTACATCTGGGCTCTTGTCTGCTGCCGTTGACAGCATAAGAAGCATCATTACATAAGCTTTTGCTCTTGAGCTCCTGTTACATTGCCTTTAACATCCATTTCATGCATCAGATCATACTGAGCATCGTATGGTGCACTTGTGAGTCTAAATCCTCTTAGGTGATTATTCCAATTGCATCTGTCTAGTTGCTCCAACACTCGTTTGTGAGACTATTGTGTGTATTGAGGGGTATACACGAGCAAGGATGCATGTACACATCTACTTACGTATGAGCAAGTTTGGTTGGGGTAACTACTGGATAAGGTGCACCAGGGAATGTTCAGGAGGCATACATGCCTCAAACAAACTACCTGGTTGTGACAGACGTGGCACCCTCTTGGGGAAGTTGCAAGAGGCTTGTATATGGGTAAAGAATATGGGTCCTTTTGCTGGAAGGACAAGTCAAGAATTGGATATAGAAATGAGCCACAACCATTTCTGCCTGGAATTAGCAGGAATTCTGTGCCTACAAATGAGGTCAGATTATGAGGAAGCAAGAGTGAACTGTCATTGACTCTTTTATGGATTCTCTTCCCATTCCATCTTTTGGGACCGTCAATCATTTTCCACTGTCATTATAGAGTATCCGCAGTCTGCAAAGGAGCTGGAAGCTGCTGAACTGGGAAAGCTGGCAGGGGCTGAGTTTGGACTTTATCAAGGATGGTCGCACCCTCTGCAAAGTATCTCCCATTCCCTTGCCTTGATTGTGCCCTTTGCCTGGATGGAGACTTCCTCATATTTTTATATATTTAAGTTAAATAAAAGAGAATAAATGGAAGCCACGGTGTACTGTTTTTATGGGCATGAAATAGAGAAGCAAGCTTACATCTAAGCTGGAGATGGGAAGCTACCTCACATCAATTGAGACATGAGTCCATCAAGGTCAAGATGAGTTGACCTTGAAGCTACCTCAACATCAGTTGAGACAATCAGTCCATCAAGGACCCAGGACCTTCTGTGGACAAAGGCATATGCTTTGTCCCTGAATTCTTTGCCCATTAGTAAAGCTTACATTTCAGGAGTTAACCTGCTGTATTGTACTGCCTCAGGCAGGAGTGAGCTGAGTTTACTCTCAAGTGCTTTTTACTAGGACTTTAGTGATTTACCTGAAACACTTTCACATTTTGTGTGCATAAAGCAAGGGGGAAAATTTAAGATCTTTTAGTAGTTCAGATGTATGCAGTTAACTGATCAGAAGTGTGTGTATTCCCTTGTTATTAATGGGCTTCCTGCCTTAAAGCTAGTCCTTTTACTTGAAATCTTTAATTACTCATTTTTATTATTATGAAGTATAATAAATGTTAAGTCTTTACATCATTACAATAAGGCATTCAGATCAAATTAGCAAAGGAAAAAATGCAACTTTTTTTTAAAAAAAGTCTACAAATTAATTAACTATCGGGCTGATTTACTGGGATTACAAAGTGATTTATGCTTTGAACAACAGACTATGGTTCCCAAAGCTTCACATGAGTTTCAGCTTCTTTGCCATTCATATAATTTATCAAAAATGTCCCAAATTTCTTTAACTAGGTCCATATTTCCATTTGTATTTCAACAATTAATTGCATGTTAATTTTTTTTCAAGGAGAGATACAAACAAGATTTTATTATGCCAGATTTCTAATGCAACCCCCGATAATCTAGCTGTAGATAACGAGTATCTAATAGGTTTTGTGTTCCAGTGGTGACATTAAACCTTTTTCTTATTGTTATTGGGGAGACCCTTTCATAGATCACAAGCTGATGAGTTACCATCTTCAGGACATGAATGGAGACTTGATTTCAAACACTAATGATGGCACAGTGGTTAGAATGCAGTACAGTATTGCAGGCAAACTCTGTCCACAGCCAGGAGTTTGATCCTGACGGGGCTCAAGGTGGACTCAGCCTTCCATCTTTCTGAGGTTGGTAAAATGAGCCCCAAGATTGTTGGGGGGCAATATGCGCATAATGCTTCTATGTTGCAAACCACCCAGACAGTTCTGTAAAGTACTATGGGGCAGTATATAAGTCTCGTTGCTATTGGTATTGCTATTTTAACTACTGTCAAATATTCTTCATGGTTAAGCATATCAGAGGCTTTGGGTTTATCGCTCTCACTTCACACTATCTCGCTAGATTGTGTAGGAAAAATTGGAAATGCTAGTCCTCGAGTTACAACAGTTCATTTAGTTCATTCGTTGCAGTGTCCCAGGTGTGTGTGTGTGTCATGTGATCACCTTCTGACGAGCAAAGTTAATGGGGAAGCCAGATTCATTTAACGGCCGTGTGACTAACTTAACAACTGCAGTGGTTCACTCAACAACTGTGGCAAGGAAGGTTGTAAAATGGGGCAAAATTCCTGAAGGGAAAGTTTCATATAACTGAAACAAATCTGAAAGTATTAAAGGTATATGGAGGCATTCCCACGGTCTGTCTAAGAAATTCAAACTGGGCTTCTGCCAATTCTCATTTCTTCCTCGTATTCAGAAGAGCTTCCCCCCCCATTTCTGTCTCAAATAACCCAATGCTTCCTTCTCCCCCCTCACTTCCTGAGATAAGCAGTGGTGACTGTCCTGTCAGTGGCAGAAGGCAGAGAACGACAACATGTTCTACTCACACACCCGTACTTGAAATGACACACTTGAAAGGAGGTGAAAGCACAGAGAACCAGGACTTTATGAAAGCCCTCAGATGCTGCCTTCAAGGCATGGCACAAAGGGCCCTGCTTTTCAAGGGAAGGAGGCAGGACTTGCAGCTGGGAGATATGGGCAAAAGCTTCTAAGCAGCTCCCTTCAAAGGGCTGTCAGCACCTGGCTGCCGAATAAAAGGGCAAAGGCCTCGTGGCCCTCAAGATGAAAGCAAAGAGCTCCAGATTGGGACCTGCGAAGCTTTGAACAGATTGCTGCTGTGCTAGTGAACTTTGTTAGAGCCAAGGTTCTGCATATCTCTCAGCCCTAGAAAGAATTCAAGGGCAGTGTTCCAATATTTAAGGGGTTGTCACAAAGCTGCAAGCTTGTGTTATATTGCTCCTTGCCCTACATTAATAGACCTGCAGAGAGACATAGGTTTCCTATTCAACCACACAGCAATGGATAACACCACTTCAGCATACAACTTGGTATTTTGGGTGTTCTGGGAGAGACAAGAGGGGGAATTGACTCGGGAGATTTCTCAAATATATCTGTGGAGAAGGAATAAGTCCCACCCACCCAACCCACCCCCAATTTAAATTCGCAGCTCATGGATTATGTCCCAAAAGCCAGATATTTAAATCATAGGGTGAATCATATCAGAGCAAAGAGAATACAACAAAACCAATAAGCAAGGTTCCTGGCTATTGCTCTGAATTTTTTCCGTGGGATGAAACGTTTGCATTCATGGGATGTCATCAAATAGTAACTCAGATATTTGTGTCTCTTCCAAGAACCGCACCACTGTCCAGCTTTCCCACCCCACCCCTGTCAAACCAATTTTGTTAGTCCAATCTTCTGTTTACCCTCCAGGCAGCAGAACAAAGCAAGCCGCTGTTGTTAAAAAAAAATGTTTCTATCTGCAGTAGCTTCTCTTTATATTTAACCATTGCCAGAGAAAAATTTGCATAAATTCTAGTCACTGATATATTTATTGCAGGTCTGAGTAAAAGAGGATACAAATATATGTGCAGAATCTGCAACACTGCTTTGAGTCCATGATTTAAGATTCAAGATTTCTGTCCTCTTGATGGCTAGAAACCAGGAGACCGTGAGTTCTAGTCCTACCTTAGGCATGAAGCTAGCTGGGTGACCTTGGAGAAAACCCTTTCTCTCAGCCCGAGGGAGGAAAGCAATGGTAAAACAGTTTTGAAATCATGCCAAGAAAACTCCAGGGGTAGTCCAAGACTGACTCAAAGGCACCAAACCCAACACACACACACACACGCACACACACACACACACACACACACAGAGAGAGAGGGGGGGTGGGGGGAGTTGGTATAATGGGTAAGATGATGGTATAAAGCAGGGGTAGGCAACCTTGGCTCTTTTATGACTCGTGGACTTCAACTCCCAGAATTCCTGAGCCAGCATGGCTGGCTGAGGAATTCTGGGAGTTGAAGTCCATGAGTCATAAAAGCCAAGGTTGTCTACCCCTGGTATAAATGGTAAGATTATGGCCTAAGTCCTTCCTTAGGCATGGAAGCTGACTGGATGACTTTAGGCTAGGCTCTCTCCAGCCTAGACTGGGAAGTTAAAGAAATGTCTGCCTACTAATCTGCATTGAACAAGCCTGATAGATCATCATATATAACTTTCAATGAAAGGGCCTTTGTCCTGCAATGGACTGATTCGCTCTGATTAACAACAACATTATGGTTGATGTGGTAGTTGTTATTGTTATTTTCTTCATTTCGGGTCCAGGCTGGAAACCTCCAGATGTATTGGACTTCAATCCTCACAATTCCCATTTCTGTTGCCTGAAAAATCATTATGAGTGAATGTTTAGGAAAAGTTAGGCTAGTTTCTTTCACTCAACATATAGAGATATCACTATATAAACCTGGCCCAAAGAGTCATACAGCGTTCAATATATCTTTTGGATTACAGCTTGGTATTTCTGACCATATTTTTCTGTGTTTCTTATCAATATGTGTGGACCCAACTGGTTAGCCTTTCCAAGTTAGACTCTTCTTTTCATTTTGCTTTAAAATGCAGTTTAATTCATTAGAGTTTCCCCAATCTTACCATGTCCCACAGGCTTGTGAATTCCTTTGGAGGGAGGACTAAATATTATTTAGTCCATCTTCTAAAGCTCCACATTGTGTCTTTGTGATGGTCACAGTTATTCTTGTGGTTATCATTATCAGTGCAACTTTTCCTTCCTCTTTCCATGAAGGAGGGGAAAAAAATTACAATTTGAGAACATTTGTTGAATACACGGCAGAAGTTCACCCATTAGCTAGAGCTGGGAGGGACCCGAATGGAGGGTAGGTAAACGCACTCCCTCCTGGTGAATTGGCAATTAAAGAGTGATATTTTCTATCCAGAATGGGAATTATATTTTAAATATCCCCAACAGGAGCAGAGGGCCTAAAGCCGCCTTGCTCGGGCTTTGCTTTTGTTCTTGGTTACTACTTAGAATCTTTCAACTGAAGGAGTTTATACTTTCGTAAATAAAAATGAAATTGCACGGGGTCTACTTTTGTTCATTGACACTGAATTAACTGGTGTTTTAAATAGTAATCTTGAACAGTCTGCTAGATTAACCTTCTAGCTTGCTGAGACTGCACGAAGCCCCTCTCTCAGTTTAAGCTATCCAGCTACACTTCACACTGAGGAACAAACCTCTGCTCAGCACACCTTAAGGCATTAATTCCTCAAATCATTACATTTCCCCTCCCCTTCTTAGTGGAAAAGAAAATGGAAAGAAAAAAAAATTGTTAGTGGAAAAGTAGCTTCTGCAAAGACACCTCCATGAAAAGGCGCCCACAGGAAAAAGAGGTTGCGCCATAGAATTCAAACCCGGGGCAAAACTCCCAAAACCCAGGATGTATGCCATGAGCCCAAGGGAAATGGCAGAAATGGAAAGATTCATAAAGAAAAACTTAGAAAGAGGCTTCATCGAGCCTGCCAAACCCAAAGTGGCAGCCCCAGTCCTGTTCAGGGAGAAGAAAGATGGTTATTTCTGTTTGTGTGTAGATTACAGAAATCTGAACACAATTAGTGAATGTAATCTGTACCCTCTACCCCTAATAAAGGATATGCTATCCCACCTATCGAAAGGAAGGATTTTTACTAAACTAGATCTGAGGGAAGCATATTACGGTATTAGGATTAAGGAAGAAGATGAATGGAAGACTTCATTCAACTGCCCAATGGGGTGCTACCAATTCAAAGTATTGCCATTCGGACTGCAAGGGGCCCCCGCAGTCTTTATGCAATTAATTAATGATGTGCTAAGGGAGCACCTATATAAGGGGGTCCTGGTTTACCTGGAAGACATTCTTATCTTCACGGAGACCAAAGAGGAACATATCAAACTAGTCAGAGCAGTCCTGAAAAAGTTGCGAGCTGCCCACTTATATGCTAAATTATCGAAGTGTGAATTCCATCAGGAAAAAATCGACTACCTGGGATATCACATATCTCCAGAGGGCATCGAAATGGACCCTGAGAAGGTCAGGGCAGTATTAGAGTGGGCACCCCCCCCCCGCACACAGAAGCAATTGCAAAGTTTCCTGGGGTTTGCAAATTTCTACCGCCAATTCATCCCCACATTTGGCCAAATAGCCATGCCCCTCACAAACTTGTTGAAAACGAAAGGCCCCCCACCCCGTGAAATCCAGCCAGCCTCTAAAATGGACAATGGAATGTCAAGCAGCATTTGAGAGGCTAAAGAGACTCTTTTCTGCTGAACCTGTACTAAAACACCCAGATCCCGACAAACCTTTTGTAATACAGGCAGATGCAAGTGATGTAGCAGTCGGAGCTGTATTATTACAGGAAAATGATGAGGGGACGTTGCAACCTTGCACATATACATCCAGAAAACTCACGGAAACAGAACAACGGTGGCCAATACGGGAGAAGGAAGCATTCTCATTAAGGTGGTCGTTATTAACATGGCAACAATTTTTGGAAGGGAATAAAATACCTTTCCAGGTCTGGACAGACCACAAAAATTTAGAAGCACTAAAGACGCCCAGGAAACTCACTCCTAAGCAAGCCCGCTGGTCCCAACACTTTCACCGATTCAATTTCACTCTCAAACACTTGCCGGGGGGGGAACAACTTCCTGGCAGACACATTATCTCGCATGCCCCAGTATAACAGCACACAAGTAACTGACTTTAAACCACTTGTACCAGAACAACAACTGGCAGCACCAGTCACCACCAGGGCACAAGTAAAAATGAAGCCGGAAGTGAATAGCCAAACCGGAATAGAATTCCGAAAGTCCTTGGAAAGCGACAAATGGTTCCAGAAAAATAGGCATGTGTGCACAATTAAAGATGGGTTACCTTGGGTATACATACCTACCACCCAGAGGATCAATTTCATGCAACTGTGCCATGATACAAAATCAGCAGGACATTTCGGGTTTGTAAAAACATTACACTTAACTAAAAGGCAATTTTGGTGGCCATCTATGAAAAAAGACATAGAAAGCTATGTGAGCAGTTGTCAAATTTGCGCGATGGCTAAGAGGTTGCAAGGGAAATTGCCAGGACTATTACAACCGGTGGCGAATCCCTCAGCCCCATGGAAAGAAATAGCCATGGACTTTATCGTAGAACTACCAGAAAGCAACGGAAACACTGTTGTCTGGACTGTCACAGATCTGTTCTCTAAGCAAGTTCATTTCATACCTTGCCAAAAAATTCCAACTGCAACAGCATTAGCAAAACTTTTTGTACAGCATATTTACAGATTGCACGGGGCACCACTACGCATCATATCTGACAGAGGGGTGCAATTTACCTTGGCATTTTGGAAGGAATTCTTATCCCTGTTAGGAACTACCCAAGGATTGACATCTAGTCATCATCCTCAAGCTAACGGGCAATGTGAGAGATCTAACGCAGTACTTGAGCAATATTTAAGATGTTATGTACATTTTCAGCAGAACAATTGGACAGACCTGCTGCCTTTCGCAAAAGTGGCATATAATAATGCAGTCCACTCCAGCACATGTTACACTCCTTTTCAAGTAGCTACAGGCCAAAGCTTCAACCCCATACCTGAACTAACTCCAAAAGAACCGGTAATTCCAGAACTAAAGGAATGGATTGCTCAATTACAATACACCTGGCCTATTGTCAGAAGAGCGTTAACAGATGCTAGACTAGCATACCAAACACAGGCAGACAGGAAAAGAGCCGATCCCACACCGTTCAAAGTGGGAGAGATGGTATATCTGTCCACAAAATACCTTAAATCACTCCAACCCTGTAAAAAACTAGGACCAAAATATATTGGACCTTTTCCAATTAAAAGAATCATAAACCCAGTAACAGTTGAATTAGTACTACCTAAAAATCTTAGACAAATACACCCAATCTTTCACTGCAGCCTAATAAAGAGAGAACAACAATCTCCCCTACGAACAAAAATCCCACCACCACCACCTCCCATCATGGTGGAAGGGGAACAACATTTTGAGGTGAAAGAAATTTTGGATTCCAGAAAACATCATGGAACGACCCAATATTTAGTGGCTTGGAAACACCTCCCCTCCTCAGAAAATGAATGGGTCAGCAAACGCCACGTTAAAGCACCAAAGCTGCTTAAGAGATTTCATACAGAATATCCGAACAAACCAAGTTAACATTTATATATGTGTTTTTTTTCTTTTTCTTTTCTTTCCCTACAGATGGACATATCTTTCTTTTAAGGAGAGCGGACTGTCAGAATCCATTTATATCACATTCATAAATGTATGTTTAAAACATTATCCCCCCACCCCATGGATTCTGTCAAGCACAACTGGGCCCATACTATGCAATAGGTCTATAATAGGGTTATACTAGGCGTCTTCCAACTTGGCCCTTTTATGACTTGTGGACTTCAACTCCCAGAATTCTTCAGCCAGGCACACTGGCTGAGGAATTCTGGGAGTTGAAGTCCAGGAGTCATAAAAGAGCCAAGTTTGAAGACCCCTGGGTTATACCATAGCTGATCTGCAAAAATCCAGAGAATCACTAGATGGCAGCACAGAGCACAGAGGCAGACTTATTCATTACTTCCCTTTAGGGATTATTTTCATTTTTACAATCTGATATAGGTCTATTTAAACATTTTTCCACATCCAGAATTGGTGCCACCCTATATTCCTACAATATTGATTGGCTCTGCGTCTCTAATGTAAGCGAACCAATTAAAGTCCTTCTGCCTCCAGTCCAAATGCCATGAGAACAATCCTGCAGCATGAATGCTGGAACTGCAGGGTGAGCACAATTATGCTCCGTCAAAAGAACTTTCGCTTTTGTCCCAGCTCTTCCCTGATTGGCCATCCTCCCTCCCCTACTGAAATCAAGGGGAGCACCCATCCATCATCTCAACCAGAGGGTTGACCGCTTGCTTCCTTACTGCAACAATGATGGCAATGGAGCAGAGTAGCATTGCCTGGAAGGAATGGTCGTGCTTTCCCATTGATCAGTTATACTAGGGAAGATGCAGGTGGGATGAGGTGAAAATGCTTCTGGAGCAAAGGAGATGAAGTCAGTGGCCATCTCTCATGGTCAGCCATCGGAAGCTCTGACGGAAGGGATGACCTTGAAAGGCAGCTCCAGCTACTGGAGGGGAGTGCTTCCCTGCCCCCACCATCTGACAAGACTTTTCTCCCCTGCAGTTAGGGTGGGAGGAAGAATAACAGACCCGGCTCATTTAGCAATAACTCAGCAATGAACAACAGCCGTGTTGAAAAGCAGCAACACACACAAGGTCCCGCTTCTGGAAACACCTGTTTTGCTCCATGAATGTGAAGCAGGGCTAGATTTCCACCACTATCCTCAGAAGGTTAGAGGCCCATGAAATATGCCAGAGAAAATGATTAATAAATACATAAGACTTCAAGCCAGAATTGTTTTTGTTAGGCATAATAGAAGGAAACTAGGAGAAAGAATGTATAGACGTAATTTTACATGTATTAACTGCAGCAAGAATAGTATTTGCTCAATATTGGAAAAATGAAAATCTACCAACGGAGGAAGAAATAATTAAGAAAATTTTAGATTGTGCAGAAATGGACAGATTTAACATCGAAGGTAAAAGAGAAAGAAGATTCAGTATACTTTAGAACATGGGACAATTTTTATCAATGGCTACAAAAATGAGCTAGAGAGAAAGGAACGTAATATGTACTATGTAAAGGAACGTAATACGTACTAATACATATCAAATATGTATTAGTAAGAAGACGACGATCAGGTGAAGAGAAGATTTAAGAAATATATTATTAACTAACATGTTGATTATGAAAATATAGAAACTCATTATTATTGTTTTTTAAACACATGAATCCAGACAATATGCTGTTTGCTAAATACTAAAGACTGTTATGTTATAAAAATTATATATAGATAGATAGATATATAGATATATAGATAAATAGATATAGATATAGATATAGATATAAAAGAAATATGCCAGGCATGTCCTTTTAAGAGAGAGGGATAGAATGTGTGACTCTTCATATGCTCCCAAACAACTCTTTTGGCAATTGTAGATCAGCAAAATCTGGAGGGATCCATACATTTCCCTCCCTGTCAAAAATTCTTCTCTGATTCAAAACACAAGAATTACATGATTATAGTGCCTCTCTAGCTAATCACTGTTTTATCTGGAATATATATTATCATTTGGAATTGTTTCCTTTGTTGCAATTTGCACACATCTCAGAGTTGCTGTTTCCTGTCTTCCAACTTGTCTTATTCCTCAGATAAGAGAATTAGGTTTCCAAGTGGCTCTTAACTGCACAAGATGTTGGGAATGTCAGGTTGTATACATAAAGGTCCACAAAGGAGGTGTGTGTGTGGGTGTGTGTGTGTAGGAAATGCCATATGCCCCATGATGACACTTGCATAATGACATTGGGATGCATAGGACATCTCAAATGCATGTGACATTATTGGGGTTTATTACAGACATCTGTGACTCATAGCACAAAATGTGAAATTAACTTGCATGTGCCAATATTTTGAGCTGGGAGACAAAAACCCTAGGAACACAAAAGTGGATTGTTATTTATTTTTCTGAAAATGTGTTGACAAAGCTCCCAAGTACTGGGTAGAGTCTGTCTTTAATTGAGGACAGCTTGCCCATTATAGCATGAAACTGTATGCTGACTCTTATTCTGTAAGCAAGCCCTAAGCATCTTTCCCAAATTTCCCTAAAAAAAAGGCTACTATTGCTATTGCTACTTCAGCCTCCACAGTTTTCCACCCGAAATAACCTGAATCTTCTGTCAAATCAGTGAATCAGCATTAAATCAAATTATGAGTTTCCAAGTCCTATTACTAATGGGAAGCATAACTGTGCAGCAAATTAACTATACATGGAATGCATTGGGAGACCCTGCTGGAAACATATCCTGATATGCCCATCTGCCTGGAACAAACAAACCACTCACATTCAAATCCTCACTAGTAATAAATAGAATTGACTACCCCCACCCCTGTGGACTTTCCTTTCCTTTCCTTTCCTTTCCTTTCCTTTCCTTTCCTTTCCTTTCCTTTCCTTTCCTTTCCTTTCCTTTCCTTTCCTTTCCTTTCCTTTCCTTTCCTTTCCTTCTTTCCTCTCTGCTCCTCATCTGCTCCTATATAGTGTGATTCTTGCCAGATGACAGGTCACGTGCAATTTATCTCCCTGCTTCCCACTGTGAAATCTTTATTTCCTGAGCCCAGATGTTTGGTTTTTCTTCTGTTATTTTAATTAGATTCTGTTCAGCTACTGCTTTCACAAAGTCTCGTTATTGCTTCAAGAACACAGTAAAAAAGAGTGCCAGACATTAGCAGGAGAAAAGGAAGGGGGTCCCAGCGAATAGAAAAGGGATATTGGGGAAAAAAAAGAAGGCAATTACAGTTTTTAGTGATTGATAATTGCCAAATGGGGAAAAAGATAAAAACGAACCTTGTGGCCACAACCATGTGTCGCCAAACAGGAGATGCAGGAACTTATTGTTTCGCTAAGGGCTCCCAATGGCATTGACATAGACCTGCCTCAACATGATGCCCCCCAGATGTGCTGAGATTATGGCTTCTCATATTCCTCCTGGCAATTTCCTAGATAAGGTGACTGATCTATGGAAAAGGGCAAGGGAAAGAGAACTGTGGTTTACTGGATGAGGCAAATTTTGCCACTAGATAGAATGGAGCAGTTTCACTGTTATGAAGAAACAGCTTCATTCCTCTTTCTTGAAAGATTGAGTTGTGTATAACAATCCTAATGCCAGTCATGGATGCAACCTCTATTATGTTTCCTGCCCAGCATTCTGAGTTGTACTAAGTAACTACACCTAACAAACTTTTAAATGTCCCTGATGTTTCTGAACAAGCATCGTTCTGGGGCACTTTGGAAATGTGAAGCTTGGCTAAGCCCAACTATTAAATTAGATAATTGCACCAGAATATCCCTTTTCTAGCATCCAGTGCTCATGACTTCCTCAAGCCTTTACTCAAGAGAAAAGTGAATTCTGTTTTTGCTAGAATTATCCTAAATGGTCTAGAGCAGACATGTCAAACACAAGGCCCGGGGGCCGGATCCGGCCCGCGAAGTGGTTTCATGTGGCCCACGAAGCCATCCTGGAAACAGTGAGGGAACGGCCCCCACTGCCTTGGTCCTGGCCCAGAGACCCTCCTTCTGCCAGAGACCCTCAGATCTGTCCCACTCCTGCCCGGGCCCCCATAGGCACCCTCGATGCGAACGATGTAGAGCTGGCCACGCCCACCCAGTAGGCCATACGCACTCTAGCCACGCCCACCCAGGAGGCCACGCCCACCCTGGCCATACCCACCCGGCCCCCTGAGGGCAACCACAATGCTGATGCGGCCCTCAATGAAATTGAGTTTGACACCCCTGGTCTAGAGCAAGGGTCTTCAAACTTGGCCCTTTTATGACTTGTGGACTTCAACTCCCAGAATTCCTCAGCCAGGCATGCCTGGCTGAGGAATTCTGGGAGTTGAAGTCCACAAGTCATAAAAGGGCCATGTTTGAAGACCCCTGCTCTAGAGTACTTTTGCACAGAAGCAGAGTATCAAGAATGGGCAGTGCTGCCAGATCTAACTGCTCCAAGGAAGTCCGAAACACAAAACCTGGACAGATACCAATAGCTGCAATCTATCGGTCTCAAAGACCGGACTGCAGCAATCTTCCTGATGGCTCAAGGAAATAAATGGAAGCTTTCCTTTTCACCATGGCCCAGGTTTCAACTTCCTGAACTGTTGTTAGACCTGATTCGCTCTGGGCCCTGGATTGAAATGCAGCCCATTTCAGGATAGGGCAAGCATAATTAGTTATTGATAATCTCCATTAAGTGTAAACATGTCCATTGGAAAGCAGAGGAGATGAGTACAAAGGAGAAAGCAATAACCCAAGTTGGGCTTAAGCCAGCGGGCTGTTGGAACTAAAGCCACAATTCTTGCAAGGGGTGATCTTTAGTGGCTGGGATATGTTTGTACAGTAACTACATCATAAAGCACCTTTCATCCTGAACAAGAGGCCCTGGGGCACGTTAGCATGAATCAAGCAGTCTCAAGAACATAACAGCTGCCAGAGAGCGTAAGGCCAGGTATTTGGTCTTTGCAAAGTGAAATAAGGGGAGGGCGGGGGGGGGGAAAGATGACCAACTGCACTGGTTTCACCCCCAAATCCAGATGCATTTGAAAAGGTAACAGACACACCTGCAAGGACTTCAGGCCAGGGTGAAAGTACCAAGCTTTGAGGCCCAGAGAGGTCCAACCTCAGACTGCAGGATCACGTTCATCCTCCAAAATTCCTGTGGATGGCTCCCCTAATTATTTGTGACTAAACTATAGCTTTTCATATGACAGAAAGAGACAATGATTAGACACATGGGCAGAAGTAACCAGTAACAAAACAAGCAACAAAAGTGAAGTAACAAAATGAAATTCAATGGTGAAAAAAGTAAGGTTCTACATTTAGACAAGAAAAACCAAATGCATAGGTATAGTAAAGGTGGTACCTTGATCAATAGTAACAACTGTGAGAGGGATCTCAGAGTCCTAGTCAAGTGGACAATCACTTAAATATGAGCCAGCAGTGTGCTGTAGCTGCCCCAAAAAGCCAACACAGTGCTAGGCTGCATTAACAGAGGGATAGAATCAAGATCACGTGAAGTGTTAATACCACTGTATAATGCCTTGGTAAGGCCACACTTGGAATACTGCATCCAGTTTTGGTCACCATGATGTAAAAAAGATGTTGAGACTCTGGAAAGAGGACAGAGAAGAGCAACAAAGATGATTAGGGGACTTGAGGCTAAAACTTATAGGAAACGGTTGCTGGAATTGGGTATGCCTATTTTAAAGAAAAGAAGGACTAGTGGTGACATGATAGCAGTGTTCCAATATCTCAGGGGCTGCCACAAAGAAAAAGGAGTCAAGCTATTCTCCAAAGCACCTGAAGGCAGGACAAGAAGCAATGCATGGTAACTAATCAAGGAGAGAAGCAACCTAGAACTAAGGAGAAATTTCCTGACAGTTAGAACAATTAATCAGTGGAACAACCTGCCTCCAGAATCTGTGAATGCTCCAATACTGGAAGTTTTTAAGAAGAGACTGGACAGCCATTTGTCTGAAATGGTATAGGGCTTCCTGCCTGAGCAGGTTGTTGGACTAGATGACCTCCAAGGTCCCTTCCAACTTTATTATTATTGTTATTTATTATTATTATTGTTGTAGTTGTTATTAGGTTATGTATATTTCAGTTTTATTCAATTTTAACAGAAATGAAATTAAATCAGTTTTAACTATCATTCTGGCCCCAGCCAACTACTTTGAAGAGTTTAGTCTCCAGCTTCTTCAAAAGGCCATATGAATAACCATATGAATGACCTATATGATTCTTCACCGATGATGGTGATAACGCAGTCAGAGGCTAGAGTCAATTCCTATTGGCTGCTGTGGATACCCCCAGGGCTTTTTTTGTCATAGAACGTCCAGAATGGAGTTCCGGCACCTTTTTTGGATGGAACCTTGTAGGGTAGGCAAGGCAGGCTGTATGACGTGTGTGAGTTCTGGCACCTTTTTTAAAAAAAACAAAAAAAGCACTGGCTACCCCTATCCCATCCAGTTCACAAACTGGCTATTCACTGGGTTGGGCTTGGGGAATAATTTCCTTGCTAGCCCCTCAGCAATCTGAAAGGTAGCGAAAACTTCTATTCCAGGGATCTACCCACATTCATTGAAACCAGCACCATCGCATGTTGGGGATTGATGCCTACTTCCTTGCTAGCCCATAATACAGGGTGGGAAGTAAAACACTGCCAGGGGAATCCATTAACTTTATAGACAGTCACTAATCCTGTCAATGAGGCAAAATAGAATTTGGCTATCAGGTAACACACAAGGATACTTTTCTACCCACTCAAGGACTGCAGGAATACAGCCATGAAGAAGAGCCCAGTAGAAGACTTTCAGTTAGCCTAAGGTTAGAGTGGCAAATATTTATTGATCACAAATGGTGAAAATGTCCTAGGGTTGCGAAGCAAACAACACCCCCCATCCCCTTTTTCTTCTTTTTCTGTACCTTTAAGAGCATCTTCATCTACCAAAATCTACAGGTGAAGCTTTCCGCGGCACAAGAAGACAATATTATCACTGCCTAAGATCTGCAGGACATGCTGCTCTTAAAGACAACAACCGCCTGAGAGCTTTCAGTATGTCTTCATTTTTAGTGCCTGATTGCGCCCATTCCCTTCTTTTATGACGAAGTTCCTATAGGGCCTTCCCAGTAGCAAGCAGTGCCACATGTGGCATTTAATTACCTCTCTGCTGAATGTTGCTCTGCTGTTGCCACAGGATTAAGCACACAACATAGTCATCACTTAACAGCAATAATTAATGCATAATGCAAGTGCATTGCAGGACAGTAAGAAACCTCATGCTCCTGTATGCTGCTCGCCTATTGGTTTTAGCTCTGTAGAAACAGATAAATCAAAGCTTGGGAGGCATGCTAGACCAGGAGGGGAATAAATGTACACCTAAGATGCCCTGTCATTTCATTCCGTGGTTTTAGTTGATTAAAATCATCTGATTTTAGGTAGCCTGCAACCCGTTCATCAGTTAATGACCAAAACACAGTTGAATCTTGCTGCTAACCCTGGAGTAAACGTTCTTAATTTTAACTGCCAGCAAGTAAATTTGCTTTATTCAGTCTGCTTTTATCTGCAAACGGTGCTTTGTTACATGAATGTTTGCAGCTGTAATGATAAGTCTATCCTATCCATCATCATGATGGTTCTATACTAGAGATGCCAGCACAAAATGAAGAGCTCATAAGGTTTCCAATCCCACCTACCCTTCTCCCCCTCCACCCCAGAATTTGCTTTAAAACAGTGATATGGGAAACTCAGGGCTGGCTAAAATTATATTCTTAACCCTTATTTGTTCTCAGCAAAGTACTTGTGGAAGTTCCTTATAGCCACTTCAAACCATCTTTGGCTATGCTGCCCCCATGGCAGGGATCACACACTGATCAAGCTATAGCACAGAGATCTTCACACTTGGCCCTTTTATGACTTGTGGACTTCAACTCCCAGGAATGGCTGAGGAATTCTGGGAGTTGAAGTCCAAAAGTCATAAAAGGGCCAAGTGTGAAGACCCCTGTGCTATAGCGGTTTTGCCCTGTTTCTTGAGCACTGGAGTCACACGACACAAAAGGGAAAACAACAACATATCATGGCTTATAGTGCTGGGTAAACTAGGGCACCGAAGGAAGAGCCATAATTATTATTAAGACTATGAATACTTCAAAAATGATTTGGAAGAAATGCTTCAGACCTCTGTAATTTTTCAAGGCAACCATCTTTTCTGTTTCCCCACAATGCTTCTGGGCTGCCTGGAAATCTTATAGGAATAGTGAGGGGAAATGAAGATGATATCTGAGACAAAAAAAAACCATCTAGAGTTGAAGGCATCCTTATATGAAGTCATGAAACACCACCAACTCCTAGAGATCTTCCAATACACAAAATCTTAGACTCTCTACCTCTCACTGGGCTTAAATCTAGGAAATCAATTTGGAAGAACATACCACAGTCTTACAATCTAAATGAAGAATGGTGACTGTTTTAATCAGGGCTTTTTTTCTCATAGAACGCTCAGAACGGAGTTCCGGCACCTTTTTTGGATGGAACCTTGTAGGGTAGGCAAGGCGGGTTGTATGACACGTGTGAGTTCCAGCACCTTTTTCTTTTACAAAAAAAGCACTGGTTGCCCCCCAAAATATGGAGCCATTCAAGTAGATTCAAGACAAGCCATGCCATAACTAAGACAAAGCTCTTTAAGTGGGGAATGGCCAAGAGCCTATGGTGCACTGGAACAAACTATAACACACATAGTTCAAGAATGTCTCCTTAGGAAAGGCACATGAGATGATCTCACTGCAGCCACACCAGAAGCAGTTAGATGGTTTGCTCCTTAGATATTGAATTACAACATCTATCTCATTGCAATTCTATGGTGATTTTATTATGGTTTTATCTTAATTTAATATATTATGTCCTATATTGTATTGTGTATGTGTGTGTCTATAACTGCTGACGCTTTATTTAAACTAAATTTGTATATCAGTGATTGCATGGCCTCTGTACATGCCATTGTTGTTGTTAGCTGCGAAGTCGTGTCCGACCCATCGCGACCCTATGGACAACATTCCTCCAGGCCTTCCTGTCTTCTACCATCTTCTGGAGTCCATTTAAGCTCACGCCTACTGCTTCAGTGACTCCATCCAGCCACCTCATTCTCTGTCGTCCCCTTCTTCTATTGCCCTCGATCTTTCCCAGCATTAGGCTCTTCTCCAGTGAGTCCTTCCTTCTCATTAGGTGGCCAAAGTATTTGAGTTTTAGCTTCAGGATCTGGCCTTCTAAAGAGCAGTCAGGATTGATCTCCTCTAGGACTGACCGGTTTGATCGCCTTGCAGTCCAAGGGACTCGCAGGAGTCTTCTCCAGCACCATAGTTCAAAGGCCTCAATTCTTTGGCGCTCAGCCTTTCTTATGGTCCAACTTTCACTGCCATACATTGCAACTGGGAAGACCATAGCCTTGACTATACGCACTTTTGTTGACAGGGTGATGTCTCTGCTTTTTAGTGTGCTGTCTAGATTTGCCATGGCTTTCCTCCCCAGGAGCAAGCGTCTTTTAATTTCTTGGCTACAGTCCCCATCTGCAGTGATCTTGGAGCCCAGGAAAACAAAATCTGTCACTACCTCCATTTCTTCCCCATCTATTTGCCAAGAATTGAGAGGGCCAGATGCCATGATCTTGGTTTTCTTAATGTTAAGTTTCAACCCAAGTTTTGCACTCTCCTTCTTCACCCGCAACAAGAGGCTCTTTAGTTCTTCTTCACTTTCTGCCATTAGAGTGGTATCATCTGCGTATCTTAGGTTGTTGATATTTCTTCCGGCAATCTTAATTCCAACTTTTGATTCATCTAGCCCTGCCTTTCTCATGATGTACTCTGCATATAAGTTAAATAGGCAGGGCGACAGTATACAGCCTTGCCGGACTCCTTTCCCAATTTTGAACCAATCAGTGGTTCCGTGTCCAGTTCTCACTGTTGCTTCTTGACCCGCATATAGGTTTCTCAAGAGACAAATAAGATGGTCTGGTACTCCCATCTCTTTAAGAACTTGCCACAGTTTGTTATGATCCACACAATCAAAGGCTTTAGCATAGTCAATGAAGCAGAAGTAGATGTTTTTCTGGAACTCCCTAGCTTTCTCCATTATCCAGCGTATGTTGGCAATTTGATCTCTAGTTCCTCTGCCTCTTCGAAATCCTGCCTGTACTTCTGGTAGTTCTCGATCCACATACTGCTGAAGTCTAGCTTGTAGGATTTTAAGCATGACTTTACTAGCATGAGAAATGAGTGCAATGGTGCGATAGTTTGAACATTCTTTGGCACTGCCTTTCTTTGGAATTGGAATGTAAACTGATCTTTTCCAATCCTGTGGCCACTGTTGAGTTTTCCAAATTTGCTGGCAAATTGAGTGTAGCACTTTTACTGCACTGTCTTTTAAGATTTTGAATAGCTCAGCTGGAATACTGTCACCTCCACTAGCTTTGTTGTTGCTCAGCTTTTCTAAGGCCCACTTCACCTCACATTCTAGGATGTCTGGCTCGAGGTCAGTGACCACCTCATTGTGATTATCTGGGACGTTAAGCTCATTCTTGTATAGTTCTTCTGTGTAATTTTGCCACCTCTTCTTAATCTCTTCTGCCTCTGTTAGGTCCCTGCCATTTTGGTCCTTTATCATGCCCATTTTTGCATTAAACATTCCCTTCATCTCTCCAATTTTCTTGAAAAGATCTCTGGTCCTCCCTATTCTATTGTTTTCTTCTATTTCTTTGCACTGTTCATTTAAGAAGGCATTCTTATCTCTTCTAGCTATTCTCTGGAATTCTGCATTCAATTGGGCATATCTATGTTTTTCTCCCTTGCCTTTCGCTTCCCTCCTTTCCTCAGCTATTTGCAAAGCTTCCTCAGACAGCCATTTTGCTTTCTTGCATTTCTTTTTCTTTGGGATGGTTTTGGTTGCTACCTGTTGTACAATGTCGCGAACCTCTGTCCATAGTTCTTCAGGCACTCTGTCTATCAGATCTAATTCCTTAAATCTATTTGTCACCTCTACTGTATATTCAACAGGGATATGATTTAATTCATACCTGAGTGGCCTAGTGCTTTTCCCTACTTTCTTCAGTTTAAGCCTAAACTTTGCAAGGAGAAGCTCATGGTCTGAGCCACAGTCAGCTCCTGGTCTTGTTTTTACCGACTGTATAGAGCTTCTCCATCTTTGGCTGCAGAGCATATAGTCAATCTGATTTCTGTGTTGACCGTCTGGTGATGTCCATGTGTAGAGCCGTCTCTTGGGTTGTTGGAAAAGAGTGTTTGCTATGACCATCGTATTCTCTTGACAAAATTCTATCAGCCTGTGCCCTGCTTCATTTTGTACTCCAAGGCCAAACTTGCCTGTTATTCCAGTTATCTTTTGGCTTCCTACTTTAGCATTCCAATCCCCCATGATGATAAGGACATCATTTTTTGGTGTTACTTCTATAAGGTGCTGTAGGGCTTCATAGAACCGGTCAATTTCATCCTCTTCAGCACTGGTGGTTGGGGCATAGACTTGGATTACTGTGATATTGAATGGTTTGCCTTGGATTCGAACTGAGATCATTCTGTCATTTTGAGGATTGTATCCCAGTATTGATTTTCCTACTCTTTTATTGACTATGAAGGCTACTCCATTTCTTCTGAGGGATTCTTGCCCGCAGTAGTATACCTGATGGTCATCTGAATTAAATTCACCCATTCCTGTCCATTTTAGTTCGCTGATACCTAAGATGTCGATGTTCAGTCTTGTCATCTCTTGTTTGACCACGTCCAGCTTTCCTTGATTCATGGATCTTACATTCCAGGTTCCTATGGAGAAAAAATCTTTACAGCATCGGACTTTCCTTTCACCACCAGACATATCCACAGCTGAGCGTCCTTTCGGCTTTGGCCCAGTCGCTTCATTCTTTCTGGCGCTACTAGTACTAGCCCTCTGCTCTTCCCCAGTAGCATATTGGACGCCTTCCGACCTGAGGGGCTCATCTTCCAGCGTCATATCGTTTTGCCTTTTGGTACTGTCCATAGGGTTTTCATGGCAAAGATACTGGAGTGGGTTGCCATTTCCTTCTCCAGTGGATCACGTTTTGTCAGAACTCTCAGCTATGACCTGTCCGTCTTGGGTGGCCCTGCACGGCATAGCTCATAGCTTCATTGAATTACGCAAGCCCCTTCGCCACGACAAGGCAGTAATCCATGAAGGGGTACATGCCATATGCTACATAAATAAATGCAACAGAATCAGCCAGATATGCAAATGTTAGTTTCCACAATCCCTTTTACTCCATCTATCAGTTACATTTTATATTTATCACTTGTTTTTTCCTCCCCTACCTTTACTCCTTGTTTACCTATCAATCCGGGGGTTTATAATTAATTTTGGAAACCATGAGAGTTGCTTAGAGTTCTGGAATAAATTCAAAGGAAGAAGAAATCAAATCAAAATACAGAATCAAGCATGTGACCTACCTCTCTGTCAAAAACTGCAGACAGCGATAGATTTACAGGGAACATGACATCAAATCCATCTGATCATAAAATTTCCCCTCCTTGGATTTTCTGCAAAATCAAAACAAACAATTCAAGGGAATAGGTCTGAGTCAATGAAATCCCACCCCTCTAAGGGAAGCAAGCAATCATTACGACTCACAAAATCAGAGTAGCAACTTTATGGGTAGCATCTATCCCCAACAGGAGTCACCCTGTATGACTTGCGGGGGAACCATATATTTATTTGTTTAATAAAAAATAAAATCACCACGTGATAAGAAATCACCAGGATAAGGGAAGGGAAAAATACATCACTTGTTTCCAGAGTTGTCGCTTGGGTTTGGCTTGGCTCAGCGGAGCACAATATTAAAACTGAGGAATGAGCCAGTTCAGCAACTAATCAGCATGTTTTATTGGGCAGCGGAGTGATTTCAAATATGCCACAAACTAGCGTGTGACAGAGATATTGCAGTGCTCCGGATTATTTTGATAACTTTGACTTTGCAAAATTACTTAGGTATTGCTCAGTGGGGGACTTAAAACTTTTTCAGGACCATAGACAAAACACAAAAAGACTGAGCAAAGGACACAATTGGGCGAGACGGCAGGAGTGTGTGTGTGTGTGTGTGTGGGAAGCTGCTTCACTTTAGGAGGAGAGTTACAGCAAGGGTCAAAAATCTGTTTTTGAATTTGTATTCTGGTTAAGAACTGCTCAGTTTGGTAGTTAAGTCGTGCAAAAATAGGGTAAGACAAAGCATCGAGGTGGTCAAGAGATTTTGGATAGAGAAAGTCAGTGTGAGTTGTGAAAGGCTCCAAAAACAAAGTCTTCCAGACAAAAAGAACATAGGTTCCTGAATCAAGCAAAGGCCAAGTGTTACAGTCTAAAGCAGGGGTCCCCAACCCCTGGTCCATGGACCGGCACTGGGCCGCAGCATGCCAGTAACCGGGCCGCACAAACAAGCAAAACCCTATCTGTGGGATGCAGACAGCACACAAAACGACGCCCCCTCTGGTTCGTGGAAAAACCTCTCTCCACGGAACCGGTCCTTGGTGCCCAAAAGGTTGGGGACCTCTGGTCTAAGGGTGCAATCTTACTGTCACTTATCTAGATTGTGCTAAGAATCAAGATAAAATCCAAATTGGATACAATAGTTCTGCAATAAAAAAGAGGAGTTTGAATGAGGGTGAATTTAACACTTAGCGGCAGATATCCAAAACAATAATACCTTTTTAAAAAAATTCATGCTAGGGATTATTAAAGCTTGAAAATAAAACTGCTGGCATCAGAATACCACCACATAAATCTGTTGCCACTACCCCTTGAACATGTTTGTTACATTTTCTGCATCTCCTTCAATCTCTAATGGATTCTTCTAAAGATTTCCCTGCAAGTCTGTTTGCTCTTCCTTTAAAAGAATTCATTAGAGATTGAAGGAGGCGCAAACAAATAATCAACATGGTCAAAGGATCAAAGAAGTTCTGGAGAAGGAAGCGGGAAAGCTCTGGGGTCTTTTTAATTTAAAGGAAAAAAATGACCAGAATGCACAGGGGGTGGAACAAAAGGTTTGCTCCTGGGAATATTGGAATTCCAGCTCATCCAGTAAAAGTAATCTGCTATAGATTCAGAGCAACAAAGGAAGGACTTCTTCAAACAACATTTATGGACTTCAGTGCTAAAAAAGTGTGATGATAGGAATTTCTAACATAGATGGTTTTAAAATGGGATTGCAGAAGTTCACATAGACTCAGATGGCACCAAATTACATGATACCACTTTGTCATAATCCATTTTGCTTGATTTTGCTTACCTTGTTTTATAAACCCAATCACTGTAGCTTGCAATCATACTTTATGGTTTAGTATACTGTATGAGAACTGGACACGGAACCACTGATTGGTTCAAAATTGGGAAAGGAGTCCGGCAAGGCTGTATACTGTCGCCCTGCCTATTTAACTTATATGCAGAGCACATCATGAGAAAGGCAGGGCTAGATGAATCAAAAGTTGGAATTAAGATTGCCGGAAGAAATATCAACAACCTAAGATACGCAGATGATACCACTCTAATGGCAGAAAGTGAAGAAGAACTAAAGAGCCTCTTGTTGCGGGTGAAGAAGGAGAGTGCAAAACTTGGGTTGAAACTTAACATTAAGAAAACCAAGATCATGGCATCTGGCCCTCTCAATTCCTGGCAAATAGATGGGGAAGAAATGGAAGTAGTGACAGATTTTATTTTCCTGGGCTGAGCGCCAAAGAATTGAGGCCTTTGAACTATGGTGCTGGAGAAGACTCCTGCGAGTCCCTTGGACTGCAAGGCGATCAAACCGGTCAGTCCTAGAGGAGATCAATCCTGACTGCTCTTTAGAAGGCCAGATCCTGAAGCTAAAACTCAAATACTTTGGCCACCTAATGAGAAGGAAGGACTCACTGGAGAAGAGCCTAATGCTGGGAAAGATAGAGGGCAATAGAAGAAGGGGACGACAGAGAATGAGGTGGCTGGATGGAGTCACTGAAGCAGTAGGCATGAGCTTAAATGGACTCCAGAAGATGGTAGAGGACAGGAAGGCCTGGAGGAATGTTGTCCATAGGGTTGCGATGGGTCGGACACGACTTCGCAGCTAACAACAACAACAATGAATCCAGATATTCATGGCTTATCAGCAGACAGCCAGAACATGCAAAGACGAAGTCAGGAAAGCAAAGGCTCAGAATGAACAAAGACTTCCAACAGAAATCAAGGATAATAAAAAAAGTTTCTTCCAACGTATTAGCAACAAGAAAAAAGCTAAGGAAACTGTAGGTCCCACTAAAGAGAGAGAATGGCAAGGAAATAACAGGCAATAGGGAGAAAGCAGAGCTGCTCAACTCATTCTTTGCATCAGTCTTCACACACAAAGAAACTACAGCCCAACATACCAAAAAAAAAACAAACCACTGCAAAAGATAAACTAGAAACAAAAATTAAAATAAGCAGGAAAATGGTAAAAGAACACCTATCCGACCTTGACGAATATAAATCATTGGGACCCGAAAGACCACATTCCAGAGTTCTGAAGGAGCTGGCAGATGTTATCTCAGAACCATTGCACCATATCTTTCAAAAATCCTGGAGCACCGGGGAAATATCTGAGGATTGGAAAAGGGCTGATGTGGTTCCCATCTTCAAGAAAGGGGGGAAAAACGGACCCGGGAAACTACAGACCAATCAGTTTAACATCAATATCTGGGAAGATTGTAGAATCAAAAAACTGATCTGCGAACAACTAGAAGCCAACAAAGTTATAACTAGTAGCCAGCACAGGTTTGTTAAAAACAGATCATGCCAAGCCAATCTTATTTCATTCCTTGATAAAGTGACTAAACTAGTAGACCAGCGAAATGCTGTGGATGTAGTATATTTAGATTTCAGTAAGGCATTTGATAAAGTAGACCACAACCTACTCCTTGGTAAGCTAAAAAAAAGGTGGAATAGACAACATCACCACCAGATGCATCTGTAGATGGCTGGAAAACCATACTCAACGAGTCATCCTCAATGGCACTACATCCACATGGAGAGAAGTAAGCAGTGGGGTACCACAAGGTTCCATCTTAGGCCCAGTACTCTTCAATATCTTCATCAATGACTTAATGAGGGGATTGAAGGGGAATTCATCAAATTTGCAGATGACACCAAACTGGCAGGAATTCTGGGAGTTGAAGTCCACAAGTCATAAAAGGGCCAAGTTTGAAGACCTCTGATCTAGCTAGCTATCTGGACACACAGGCAGACATACATTTTGCAGTAAACGTCCTCTCTCAGCAAAGCCATACTGGAATATCTTGGAAGTTAATGAGATTTGATTGCCCATTCTTGATATACAGTAGCAGGAATTTCTCCTTTTTGGTTTGTTGCTATCCTTATTTTTATTTATTTTTCATCTTTTTGAATTGCCCAATTCCCACTAGAACTTTTGCTTCAACTTCATCAGGAAATAGACAGTGTTGAATCCTATGTTGTACGGCTCTCTCCTCACTCTTTTCTCTTGGTTGCTTGGTATTCCTGGCCAAGTGAGAATATTCTGAATTCATTCTTCCTACAGCAGAATTTATTTTCCCCATTCAGGTAGAATGACACCACCTGGTTTAATAAGGGAGTTTTCCTCCCCACCGAGCATAACAGGATTCCCTTTATATATTCCTCTCTTTTATGGGGCTAGGATGAGCACTATCCTAACTTGCAACCCTTTTGTTCTCATGTGCATTGTGGCACAATATCCTTAAATAGGAAAAACTTACTAATAAATTCTGTTTTAAAATTGGAATGAATAATATGGAAGTGAAGCAGTAGCCTATTCATCTAGTGATTCCCCCCCCCCATTTAATTGCTTTACATATGGACACACACAGAAACAGAAGTGATGAAATTTAAGGAAATCTTTATGATGTGATTCTGTAGGTCAGCTGTTGCCCACCTTACAGGTAGGGCTGCCAGATGTAGGTGGCAAAAATCCAGAGGACCACTAGATGGTAGCAGGGGAATACAACCCCTATTTTTTTGCAACCCACATCGGATTATCGACATTTGGCAGGAAAGCCCTTTTCACATTTATGTAATCAGTATAATGGCTCGCAATTGATCTTCAATATTCCACATAGAAACCCCCAAAACATGTAAATAGAGTTTAGCAAGTGAGAGGTCCAACAGTTTAGTCTTTCCCTTCATCAGACAATCCTCATTGGTTAGACAGTTTTAGTTCTTTCATTCTTTAAAGAAAGAAATGGTTTTCCAAGCCTGTCTCATAGCTCCATGTTGGTAATGGAGATATGATTGTTGTCTCCTCTTTTCCATCTCTCTTTAACAGCAAGCTATTGTATTCATTTTTTTAAAAATGAAGGCTGCACTATCTTTTGTTGATAATGGCCATTTTTAGTATGCTATCTACAAATGTATGTAAGCTATCTAAACACCACTACTGTGCCACTTTCCACTTCTTCTAACCTGGATTTTTAACCCTCTCACTCATAGAGAAATTCTTGGAAATTCAAAAAAGCATGTGCTTTTTTGTAAGCCAGCATCTATTACAGATGTTGTTGTAATGCAGATTCTAATTCTCTGGATCCCTGATCGCTCATGACTTTGGTGGAGATGCAACAGTGGAACTTTGCCTGTTGAATTTTGACTTATTTTGCAGCTGTAGAAAGTATAGGAGAACACTGTGTAGGAGCTTGTGCGGTGGAATGAGAATAAATTAATGAATTAAACAGGCAATCATAACAATGTTGCGGAAAAACAATCACCTTTCTGATCTTCTGTCTGGGTAAACGGGCGATGTTTTGACCCAAATTCAATCCCGAAAGATGCAACAACCCCTATTATGGGTCTTAATGTTACATTAAGAACATATCCTTCGATGTTACGTCACGGACACTTGCTTTCGCTTTCACCGAGGCAGATTTAAAGAAAGTTCGTTCCTCGCACAACGGCGATCGCCGTAGATGCCTGTCCTGAAGCCACCGCTCGCCAGGCGTCAGATAAGTGCAAGCAGGAGCATCGAGAGCAAAAGAAAAACTACATCTCCCATAGTGCCTTTTGCACCCGGTAGTAGCTGGCAGTGGCGAGGGAAGAGGCACGCGTTTCCCTTTTTTTTTTCCTTTTCCCCAAGCTCAGCAATTTTCTTTGGTCTTTGGACACACTTAACGTGAACAAACAGCTCGTGCAACACTTTGCACTTTCTTCGTCTTAGGCTGCTATGCTGTCTTTTCCTTTTAGACACTTTGCCAAGGTAAGATAGGGTGCGAATGACAGATGGGGGGGTGGGAGTAGGGGAAGAGAGCAAGTTGCTTTGCCCACTCGAAGTGGGAGCAGAGGTGCGGAGAAGAGGGGTGGTTACTTCATTGGTAACTTCTGAGGAGCGCTTTGGAGCCGGCGGTCTTTGATGTGTGGAGCCTCTTGGGATGGGGAGCGGATGACTTGAATTGCAGAGTAGCGGGGATCTGACCTTAATGATCATTTCCCCTCCCCCAACCCGCATGGAGGGTGGGTGGGTAAAAGATTCCCACATTCTGTTCAATTCTTCTGCTTCTTCTCTGAACAGCAAAAAGTTTCACTGCTCCAGGAAAGAGCCATCTCCTCCCTCCCCCCCCCTCCATTTTATATCTTTTGTTTTGAATGGGACTGTTAAGTGTGCAAGTTTAGAAATCGGAGTTTCTTTGGTAAGGAGTTTATATGCCCGCCTGGGGCTTATAGCAGGGATCTGATAGCGGCACAGATCGTTGCCATTCTGCTACTCAATTATTATTTAATTCTGGCTAATAGCTCTTGGAAGCGGCACAGAGCAAGGCGAAGAGTTATCTTGACGTTCAAGGCTGAGACACTATTATCAGCGGAAACCTCTCCAAGCAGTCATGCTTTGCTGATTTTTATGGGCTAATTTTTGTAGCATCTCCCTTTTCTTTCACATACTGTCCTATCTGACATTGCAGCTTTGAGGAGAGGAATTACAGAAGACTTCAGAATTGGTTAGGGCCTCCAGCGGCAGGAAGAAAAGAACAGGGAGAGATCAGAGACAAAACTTAACTTTTTGCAGCTACTCGGTGACCTGACTAAAGGTCCCTTGGCAGTAGCTCTTGTTGTACCCTGGAACTGTCAATAAAATGACCAGCTCCTTTGAAAATTGCTCTTTGATTTGCAGACTGTATATCTCGATTAGATGATGTCATTATAACTCTCCTGTGTAAAAACAAAAAAAAAAGATGAAAGTTTAAAGATGGTGTGGCAAATATTTGCAACCTGTCAAATATTCCTTTCCTTTTAAAAAGGAATTTTATTTTATTTTTCCTGGCAAACAGTGTTGGAGCATTCCACCCTTAAAGCCAAACTTGATGCATTCTTAAGTTTTGCTCCTTTGCTGATGCAACCTATATGAGGCTGTTGCATCATCTGCAGAGGAGATGATGGTTGGATGATAATCCCTTTAATAAAGGAAATGAAAGGCAATTGTTTTTTCCCCTCAAGGTGCCTGTCATTTGTGGTGACTGCCTTACTTTGAAATGAATTTAGTGGTGGGAATGAGGGAACTGGTTCAGGTTTGTTTGCACACATGTAGCCAGAAGTTCTTCTCCAGCTGGATTTACTAGCTCAGCAGCACAAACAGAAGATTCTGCTGTTTTACTCAAAAGAGGCCTACTTGCCCATCTGCTGCACAGAACCATCTCTGTTTTACCAGACCTTGAAATTGACTGTCCCGCTCATCCCTCTAGCTTTGTCTTTTGAGTTCTCACTCCACTGCTCATTCACTGAGTCAAATGGCTAGAAATATAATTCCTTGCCTGAGTTCCATTTGGGTAACATGCTGTAAGGAATGTAAATGCCATTCTGCAAATTCATTGAGACAACTTAGAAGTTGACTGGCTTCGGCAATTTTGGGTTGCGTTCTTTCCAGTATATGGGACCGTGTTCCTTAACGTTAGCAAAAGTAATATTTTGCCTGCATGACCCCCTTCCCCCCCAATCTTCAGAAACTACCACTGTGCTCAATAGCTCAATAGATAGAAACTTGTGATTTAAGGTTCTTGCTGCCCATCTGATTTGTGTGCTAATAGTCTCGTTCTGACATGAACATAATTGCTACTGGTCACTGCTGCAAGAGCCAGCATGGCAGAGTGATAGAGTCTGGCTGAAGATCTATGCTGGGTCACTGTAACTTACTGGGTAACCTAGTCCTTACACCATCCTCCTCCTACCTTACAGCCTCCAAATGCAATGCACTATTTCGGAGTTGTGGTATTAATATATCTGGAGAATTTCAAGCTTCATAGGCAATAATTTCCAAACTTGAATGGCCCCAGATGCTTTTTAAATATAATTCCCACCATTCTTTGCCATTGCTTATGCTGATAGTAGAGCAGTAAGATCTGGGGACCCAAGGGTGGAGATTACTGCTGTTCTGTACCAGTCTGCTACTGGCCCTGCAGAAAAGGCAGGGACAACCCCTTTACAAACGGCAAGAGGCTGGAATTAAGCCTGCCAAATTTATTAACATAAAACAGAGCAAAACAAGACACCAACCATGAAACAGGAGCTATGAAACAGGAACTATTCAAGCGGTTGCCTTCAGCAAACCAGCCCTCCCACGCATTCCCCTTTTATACAGTTCAGGGCGTGGCTTCTCTCTGCCTCCTTCCGAGGTGCCCCATTGCCTTCCTTTGTTTACTCCTGATTGACTGCCTCCTGCGTCGGGCGTCCTTAAACAGGGCCAGCTGTGGGTCATCTTCATCCACGCTGTCAGGCTCACACAGCTGGGTCTGCGTCGTGACCAGGTGGGAGGGGCCTGGCTGAGGGCTCTCATCAGCAAGATCTTCAACCCCCTCAGCAAGCTCTTCAACACCCCCCTCCTCCTCTGAGTCGTCCAACCCAACTGCTGAACCCACAGGCTGACCCTGAATCACAACAACTGCCAAGTCCTAGTTTGGCAGTATCTTTCATGTGATCTTAATTACATGAAGGAAGAATTGGACTGTACCCTAAGCCTTGCAAAGGATATCTTTGAGGGATCTGGCTCTTCCCTCACTGGTCTTGAAAAAGGGAAGCTGTTTTAAACATATGGGAGTGGAGATTTTCTATATGCGAGCAGCCTTTCCCCCAATAGAAGGACAAGCATTGCCTTTTAAGATTGCTATCAATCACCTGGGGATGCTTCACTGAACTTAAAACTAGCCCTGCTGATCAGATCTAGGGCCATTTTAGTCCAGCGTTTTGTTCTCGCAGAGGCCAGTCAGATGTTTTTGGGCCTCACAGGCCAGATATTCCTCTTTTCTGTCATAATTCCCTTGCAACACTGTTTGAAGGCACTGCATCTTATGTACTATTACGAGTGATGATTTGGGAACCAGAACTCTCTGTTCCCAGAATGCTTTTCTTCTGGCTATGAAGGTTTTTATTTTAAATAACTATTTTACTGCTTTGGAAGACTTGTCTCTTTGCTCAGTTGTTCTCTTTCTACAATTGTTCTGTTTCTTCTGTCAGATAATAGGCCCGGGGTCCCATTCTGGAATAATCTAAGAAGAATGGGACCAGTAGGAAGGATTTTTCTATGGTAGCCCTTCCACTGAAGAATCTGTTGTCCTTGGAGACGTATTTGCCCCCCTCAACCCTGCTTTATAGGAAATCTCCAAACCCTTCCTTTTAAAATAAGACTTTGCTTGTCTTGGTACCTGGCAAGGGGAGAGATCAATCTTCTTATTTAAACCAGTCATTTCCCCCTAGACTTTCCCCAATGTCATGCTTTCTTTCCTTATTCAGATTGTTGACCACAGTAGCTTCCAGGTTTGGGCTCTCAAATGAAATTTAACTATAATCATTGGGTCCTAAGGGATGGGATTGATTGGCATTCTTATCCCACCGCATCTGGAGTTACAAAGCTTTCAGTCCCAGGTGGCCATTTTGAATATGTATTAATGGGGTTTCCAGTAAAGGATTTTGCCTCCTGTAGATAATATACAGTACATGTATATGATTTTTGAAGAATTGGTTGTTTTCTGACTGGAATGGCTTATGCTGGCTCTCTTGTGATTCTGCTCTTTTACCTTCTCAGCCCCTACAAAGATGCTGCCAGGCAAGGGGGAGTCTGCGGGCCCAACACAGCAAGGCAGCTGTAGCTTCTTCCAAGGAGGCATCGGGCTGGACCGGACAGGAGAGCTTGGCAGAAAGTGACCCTGAGATGTGGGAGTTGGTGCAGCAAGAAAAGGATCGCCAGTGCCGGGGACTAGAACTCATTGCCTCAGAGGTGAGTGAGAGAAGCAGCTTCTTCCTCAACCCTATTGCAACGCGCTCTACATGGGGCTGCCCCTGAACTGCATCCAGAAGCTCCAGTTGGTACAAAATGCAGCAGCCCGCGTGGCTTTGTGCAGACCTTGGTGTGCACCTCTCCTGCAGGAGCTGCATTGGTTACTGATTTGCTTCCGGGTGCAATTCAAGGTGCTGGTTGTTGCCTTTAAAGCCCTTTATGGCTTGGGACCAGGTTGCCTGGTCTCTTGCCGGTCACATCTACCTGACCCACTAGAATGGGGAGGCAAAGAATGTTTTGGGTCCCATCCCCTAAGAAGATGCAGAAGAAGGGCCTTCTCCATGGTGGCTCCCTCTCTCTGGAACATCATTCCCTTGGAGATTAGACTGGCCTCCACTCTAACACTCTTTTGGAAGGCACTGAAGGCCCAGTTCTGCCAGTGGGCCTGGGGAACCCAGAGCGGGATAGAGCCCGGCAAATGGCTAGTTTAATGTGTGTTGTTGCTGGGGGGGTGGGTTGGGTTATTATATTATTTTATTTTTCCTCTTGTTATTTTATTTTATTTTCTTACAGGGTGTTTTTCTGTTTAGGTAGGCCGCTTGTGCGAGTAGGTGGCAATAAAATTTTTCTAAAATAAATAAATAAATAGATGCATTTTAATTTGGATCTTTCCAATGAGGAAATATTGTCATCTTCCTTGATTCTTAAAAAACATATACGGGTAATCCTCGACTTACAACAGTTCATTTAGTGACCGTTCGAAGTTACAGCAGCACTGGAAAAGTGAGTTATGACCATTTTTCACACTTATGACCATTGCAGCATCCCCATGGTCACGTGATTTACATTTGGATGCTTGACAGCTGACTCACATTTATGAGGGTTGCAGTGTGCCGGAGTCACGTGATCCCCTTTTACGACCTTCTGACAAACTCAGTGGGGAAACCAGATTCGCTTAACAGCTGTCGCGAGAAAAGTCATAGAATGGGGCAAAACTCACTTAACAAATTCCTCACTTAGCAGCATAAATGTTGGGCTCAGTTGTGGCCGTAAGATGAGGACTACCTGTATTCAGCAGAGGCTTAGGTACTTTACTTCATAACGAGAAATGTACCCAGATCTTTAAGAGTACAAATTAAGAAGTTTTGGTTCTATTTTTCTTATGTCCATCATACTTCCTAGTACAGTAGCGAGTCAGACGTTTCTTGAAAATCCACACTCTTCAAAGGTGATAGAGTCCCATCCTTTCATGGAAGTAATTCTCCCTCTGCAATGGATATGTTATCCCTAAGCATGGCAAATGCCCATTGGTAAACTGGTCTGATGTCCGTTCATTTGTCTCATTCCAATATTTTCTTTTTAAGTGCAGATTGAAAGTCTCTAGGTTCAACTCTTTGCAGCTACCTAGGGAACCTTGTTGGGACTGTTGTTCCACTGAATTAGGTTCTCTATTTGCAAACTCCCCTTCATGGATTACTGCCTTGTCGTGGCGAAGGGGCTTGTGTAATTCAATGAAGCTATGAGCTATGTTGTGCAGGGCCACCCAAGACGGACAGGTCATAGCAGAGAGTTCTGACAAACCGTGATCCACTGAAGAAGGAAATGGCAACCCACTCCAGTATCTTTGCCATGAAAACCCTATGGACAGTACCAAAAGGCAAAACGATATGATGCTGGATGATGAGCCCCTCAGGTCAGAAGGCGTCCAATATGCTACTGGGGAAGAGCAGAGGGCTAGTACTAGTAGCACCAGAAAGAATGAAGCGACTGGGCCAAAGCCAAAAGGACGGTTCTATGAAGCCCTACAGCATCTTATAGAACTAACACCCCAAAATGATGTCCTTATCATCATGGGGGATTGGAATGCTAAAGTAGGAAGCCAAAAGATAACCGGAATAACAGGCAAGTTTGGCCTTGGAGTACAAAATGACGCAGGGCACAGGCTGATAGAATTTTGTCAAGAGAATTGATGGTCATAGCAAACACTCTTTTCCAACAACCCAAGAGATGGCTCTACACATGGACATCACCAGACGGTCAACACAGAAATCAGATTGACTATAGATGGAGAAGCTCTATACCAGGGGTGTCAAACTCAATTTCACTGAGGGCCGCATCAGCATTGCGGTTGCCCTCCGGGGGCCGGGTGGGTATGGCCTGGGTTGGCGTGGCCTACTGGGTGGGCGTGGCTAGAGTGCGTATGGCCTACTGGGTGGGCATGGTCAGCTCTACATCGTTCGCATCAAGGGTGCCTATGGGGGCCTGGGCAGGAGTGGGACAGATGTGAGGGTCTCTGGCAGAAGGAGGGTCTGTGGGCCAGGGCCAAGGCAGTGGGGGCCATTCCCTCACTGTTTCCAGGATGGCTTTGTGGGCCACATGAAACCACTTCGCGGGCCGGATCCGGCCCCCGGGCCTTGTGTTTGACATGTCTGCTCTATACAGTCAGTAAAAACAAGATCAGGAGCTGATTGTGGCTCAGACCATGAGCTTCTCATTGCAAAGTTTAGGCTTAAACTGAAGAAAGTAGGGAAAAGCACTAGGCCACTCAGGTATGAATTAAATCATATCCCTGTTGAATATACAGTAGAGGTGACAAATAGATTTAAGGAATTAGATCTGATAGTCAGAGTGCCTGAAGAACTATGGACAGAGGTTCGCAACATTGTACAAGAGGTAGCAACCAAAACCATCCCAAAGAAAAAGTAATGCAAGAAAGCAAAATGGCTGTCTGAGGAAGCTTTGCAAATAGCTGAGGAAAGGAGGGAAGCGAAAGGCAAGGGAGAAAAAGAAAGATACACCCAATTGAATGCAGAATTCCAGAGAATATCTAGAAGAGATAAGAATGCCTTCTTAAATGAACAATGCAAAGAAATAGAAGAAAACAATAGAATAGGGAGGACCATAGATCTTTTCAAGAAAATTGGAGACATGAAGGGAACGTTTCATGCAAAAATGGGCATGATAAAGCACCAGAATGGCAGGGACCTAACAGAGGCAGAAGAGATTAAGAAGAGGTGGCAAAATTACACAGAAGAACTATACAAGAATGAGCTTAACATCCCTGATAATCACAATGAGGTGGTCACTGACCTTGAGCCAGACATCCTAGAATGTGAAGTAAAGTGGGCCTTAGAAAAGCTGAGCAACGACAAAGCTAGTGGAGGTGACAGTATTCCAGCTGAGCTATTCAAAATCTTAAAAGACGATGCAGTAAAAGTGCTACACTCAATTTGCCAGCAAATTTGGAAAACTCAACAGTGGCCACAGGATTGGAAAAGATCAGTTTACATTCCAATTCCAAAGGAAGGCAGTGCCAAAGAATGTTCAAACTATCGCACCATTGCACTCATTTCTCATGCTAGTAAAGTTATGCTTAAAATCCTACAAGCTAGACTCCAGCAGTATATGGATTGAGAACTACCAGAAGTACAGGGAGGATTTCGAAGAGGCAGAGGAACTAGAGATCAAATTGCCAACATACGCTGGATCATGGAGAAAGCTAGAGAGTTCCAGAAAAACATCTACTTCTGCTTCATTGACTATGCTAAAGCCTTTGACTGTGTGGATCATAACAAACTGTGGCAAGTTCTTAAAGAGATGGGCATACCAGACCATCTTATTTGTCTCTTGAGAAACCTATATGTGGGCCAAGAAGCAACAGTGAGAAACGGACACGGAAGCACTAATTGGTTCAAAATTGGGAAAGGAGTCCGGCAAGGCTGTATACTGTCGCCCTGCTTATTTAACTTATATGCAGAGCACATCATGAGAAAGGCAGGGCTAGATGAATCAAAAGTTGGAATTAAGATTGCCAGAAGAAATATGAACAACCTAAGATATGCAGATGATACCACTCTAATGGCAGAAAGTGAAGAAGAACTAAAGAGCCTCTTGTTGCGGGTGAAGAAAGAGAGTGCAAAACTTGGGTTGAAACTTAACATCAAGAAAACCAAGATCATGGCATCTGGCCCTCTCAATTCCTGGCAAATAGATGGGGAAGAAATGGAGGTAGTGACAGATTTTATTTTCCTGGGCTCCAAGATCACCGCAGATGGGGACTGTAGTCAAGAAATTAAAAGACGCTTGCTCCTGGGGAGGAAAGCCATGGCAAATCTAGAGAGGACACTAAAAAGCAGAGACATCACCCTGTCAACAAAAGTGCGTATAGTCAAGGCTATGGTCTTCCCAGTTGCAATGTATGGCAGTGAAAGTTGGACCATAAAAAAGGCTGAGCACCAAAGAATCGAGGCCTTTGAACTGTGGTGCTGGAGAAGACTCCTGCGAGTCCCTTGGACTGCAAGGCGATCAAACCAGTCAGTCCTAGAGGAGATCAACCCTGACTGCTCTTTAGACGGCCAGATCCTGAAGCTAAAACTCAAATACTTTGGCCACCTCCAATGATAAGGAAGGACTCACTGGAGAAGAGCCTAATGCTGGGAAAGATTGAGGGCAAGAGAAGAAGGGGACGACAGAGAATGAGGTGGCTGGATGGAGTCCCTGAAGCGGTAGGCGTGAGCTTAAATGGACTCCAGAAGATGGTAGAGGACAGGAAGGCCTGGAGGAACGTTGTCCATGGGGTCGCTATGGGTCGGACACAACTTTGCAGCTAACAACAACAACATTTGCAAACTATCTTATGAAATTGTGGTAGGAAGTATACAAGTCTGGAGTGCCTTTCCTGTTGTCTTGCGATATTAATGGATGAAGAAAGGATTATAATTGCCTTTAACCAGAAACCAACAACCTATATTTTCATACTGCCTAGCCAGAGTTTAAAAAAAACAAACCATTTTTTCTTTCTTTCTGGATTTGGAGTTAGGAAAAAACAGCAGCTCCTTCTCGCCTTCTGCTGGATATTCACCCCCACCTACTTATTGCTTTGCTTCCAAAGCGGCCATTACAGCATTGGCTGCACTTGGATGGTTGAAAGAAGGAACAGCTTGATCTTCCTATTGTCTTTATCTGAATTAATTTGTCACTCCATAAAATATGGCATTTTTCTTTTGTTTAGCATAAGAGAACCAGAAATGTCATTGAGGTTCACTTTTTTTTTTTTGCATTTTTCATTTTCTTTTTTCACTTTCTTCAATTTCAGAATTTCTGTAGCCGGGCTGCTTTGGAGGCCCTGGGATCCTGTCTCAACAACAAGTATTCAGAAGGATATCCAGGCAAGAGGTAATGTACTTTATTATGGGACCATGTAGGGAAAAAGATAGTAATAGATTGATAATAGACATGAGAATGGATTAAAAGAGACAGAAGTTTGCCTTAGAATAGGAAAATACAAGTAGACTTTAACTTACAATGGTTTGTTTAGTTTGTTTAGTTAACTTACAGTGGTTTGTTCGAAGTTACATCAGCACTGAAAAAAGTGACTGATGATTATTTTTCACACTTAAAACCACTGCAGCATCCCCATGGTCATAGGATCAGAACTCAGACCCTTGGCAACTGACTCATATTTATGACAGTTGTAGTCTTCTGGGGTTACGTGATCGGCTTTTGCAACCTTCTGACAAGCAAAGTCAATGGGGAAGCCAGATTCACTTAACCATGTTACCACCTTAGCAACTGCGGTGATTCACTTAACAACTATGATGAGAAAGGTCGTAAAATGGAACAAAACTCATTTAACAAAAACAGAGACAAATAGGCTGAAAAATAGTTTTTATCCCAGAGCTGTAACCGTATTAAATACCACTGTATAGTGCAATGTTGAAGTGCAATATTAGGGGCAGAGCAATGGTGAATAGAATGTAAAGGATATGTGTATATGATGTATATTTTTACTTGTGGTTCTTACTTGTGTATAGTGTGCACTGTGGACAGCACTTAATTTCGTTGTGAGATGCACAGTGACAATAAAGATTATTCTATTCTATTCTGTTCTGTTCTGTTCTATTCTATTGCCATTATTCTATTCTATTCTATTCTATTCTATTCTATTCTATTCTATTCTATTCTATTCTATTCTATTCTATTCTATTCTATTCTATTCTATTCTATTCTATTCTATTCTATTCTATTCTATTCTATTCTATTCTATTCCTCTACGCTTATTCTATTCTATTCTATTCTATTCTATTCTATTCTATTCTATTCTATTCTATTCTATTCTATTCTATTCTATTCTATTCTATTCTATTCTATTCTATTCTATTCTATCCCTATCCCTATCCCTATCCCTATCCCTATCCCTTTCCCTATCCCTATCCCTATCCCTATCCCTATCCCTATCCCTATCCCTATCCCTATCCCTATCCCCTATCCTCTATCCTCTATCCTCTATCCTCTATTCTCTATTCTCTATTCTCTATTCTCTATTTACAGGTACAGATATATGTAGTCACTTATTCATTCCTCTGTCAGGAGAAGGAAGCCCTATTTTCTGTTCTCTTGGATTATCTGGGAGTGAAGGCTAAGGGAACAGGTAGATCCTACTGAATCCTTCCCACATGCCTGACATTTGCCAGCCAGATGAAATGACTTGCTGTCAGAAGATGCCTGGTAAGGTCCATTTCGGGCCAAATGCAGTTATATGTTGGCTCTGAAACTGACCTCTGATCCTGATGGTGAAGATAAGAAACAGGTTATAGCTATATTTTGGAAACAAGGGGGAAAGTGTTGTATAAACAGTTATTATGGACGAGGTGCAGAGACTTAACATGAAGAGAAGGGGTGTCCAGAACGTTTCATTAAGGAATGGTTGCCAAAGTAATATTCTTTGTACAGTGTGATGGCATGGAGGAGATAGATAAAATTTTCTTCCAGTTTTTCTCTGTTTCAGAGATTATGGTGGCATTGTGGGTTTTTCTATTACTAAGATTTCCTTTGTGGCTATTGATATCTTGATGCAGGTATTATGGTGGTTCTGAGGTGGTGGACCGCATTGAGCTGCTCTGTGAACGCCGCGCTCTCGAAGCTTTTGACCTGGATCCTGAGCGCTGGGGGGTGAATGTCCAGCCTTATTCTGGATCCCCGGCCAATTTTGCTGCCTATACAGCCTTGCTGCAGCCGCATGAACGTCTCATGGGCCTGGATTTACCCGATGGGGGCCAGTACGTGTGTGGATTGGGGAGTGATAATTGGGGAGAAAAGCCTCTGAGGTGTTCCAGTCTAGTAGCATATCAGAAGAGGTGGAAAGGGAGGATTGGGCTGCCACAGCTGGGATAGCTGAGGGGAAAGAGAGGAGGATGGTGCAAAGAATAACTGGGAGGATGAGGATCTGAAGGCCTTATTGATCCACGAGACGAAGGAGCTTGAAGAAGCTGGAAGAGACAGGCAGAAGACCTAGAATGACTCAAAAGTGGCATTTTTGGAGTACCCTTTTTTGACCAGAAATATACAAAACTCATAGAATAAGGCTTACCTCCTCACTGTCTGTCTCTGATTTAGTCATGACCGTGTTTTCTTCAGTTTTGAGCTGTAGACGTTTCTGATCTCTTCTCCGGCCATGGCTGATGTTGAAGAGCATCTGCTCTTCTCTTTCTGGGGACTGCTGTCTCTCGTCCCGCCCCCAATAAACGACACCTCTCTCCATGCTGCTTAATCTCATGATAGCCTTGTGGGGAAAGTGCCTGGTTAATTTGTTCTCTTAGCTTCTTGCCTTGAGTTGAGCTATGATTGAGGCTGAAGCTTTGTCTTGACAGAACGTCTTCCTTTTTCTTGGCAGCCTGACTCACGGGTACATGTCTGATGTCAAGCGTATCTCGGCCACGTCCATCTTCTTTGAGTCCATGCCTTACAAACTCAGTGTGAGTAAATAGGAGTTCAAAATATTTGCAGGGCCCTGATTTTCTTTTCTGTTTCTGACAGCAGGGTGAAAATGCAGGTCTAGAATGCTGTGCTTAAAGAGCTTCTGACCAAAACCTAATGGAGCCTGTGATTTTGGATGCATGCAGAAGATGGGGATGAAGATCAAACTGAATTTTGTAAAAATCTAGATTTGTATGTTAATCTCAATGACCAACCTTGGTCATTGAGAGCCTTGGTGGAGCAGTGGGCTAATGCCTCCTTAAGTAACACCAGCTGCCTGCAATTAGTGCAGGTTCGAGTCCCACCAGGCTCAAGGTTGACTCAGCCTTCCATCCTTCCGAGGTAGGTAAAATGAGGACCCAGATTGTTGGGGGCAATAAGCTGACTTTGTAATAATGCCGCTTGGGGGGGGGCGAAAGCCCTAATAAGCAGGCATATACATAGAATGAAGGCTATTGCTAAGCACATTGATTTGTGCTTTAAATTGTAAGCCGCCCTGAGTCTTCAGAGAAGATTAAAAAAAAACAAAAAACCAAACCACACAGTTTAGCTTCTGCACTGCCAAGGTAGCCTTGTAAGTGTGTGAGCAGTATATTTTCTGAAATCAGAGTTACAGCTGAATACGTTTTCTAGTAGCTGAGGGGATGGTGGGAAGTTTCATTTACACATGGACTGGACTCCCCTGCAGCTGACAGAAATTAGAATAAATTGCCATATTGGTAAACTGTAGATTAAGTTGTGAAAAAAGGAAATATTGGAGAGATATGCTTAAGTTACAGAAATAGGATTCATGAGCACCAACTTTATTCATTCATTTGTGCCCCCAATTCAGTATTGTATCATCCCTTCACTCTTAATAGCTTTGATATCTCTCTTCTGGATATGCTGTGCCTGAAGATCATTCTTCTGAGTAAATTAGATCTTTTACACTTGAGAGTGAAGGTTCGTTCTCCGAGCTTGTGAGTTAGTTTCCAAATGCTTCGTTACCAGGCTAGGTAACATCTTCAGTGGAGTTTGGGGTGTCGGTGTCCGTGTTCTTCTACTTATGTATTTTTTGTACTTGATGGCTTCGTCCAACCTTCACGAGTGACTCTCAACTTCTGTTTTTGCAAAAATGTGGAACAATCGTCCCAACCTAGAGCCCTGTGTTGAATTATATTTTATTTAAATTTTTAAGTTTATGTTTTAAAGTTTAGATTCTGGATGAAGCAATCACTGTTATGCTTGGGTGGTTAAATCTAACCTCGATGTCTGCTGTCAGCTGTTATTTTGTTTTTAATTAAAATATGGGATCACTTTCTCAACTGGTGCCCTTTGGTACATCTGTGTGTGTGTGTGTTAAATGTGAAATGTATGATCTTGCAACTTTCAAGGTGGTTTACAGGATTTTTGACCGTGCTGGTTGGAATTTTCCAGACATTGGGACTTGCGGTTCTATGTGTCTGGATGATGTCTGGTTGAGGAAGGCGAATTCAAAGGATCTTATCTGTCATTCCCACTCCCAGTTGCTTGTTTTCTACCATCGAGGTATAGAAAGAGGCTTGAGGTTGAGGATCCTCATTGTCAGCACTGAAGGAGGAAGGAGAACATCAGAATATATTTAGGCATCTAGTATGGTTTGAAAGGGATTTCTGTTGGTTTTAGTTCTAGCCAGATTCTCTGTGGATGCCCTTGTTTGGATTCTCTTGCAGGTTTTTTTTTAACCTTCTTAGAAAGTCAGGAAACTGATGGTTGGCAGTGTTAACCTAACTACAGTGGCTGGGAAGTGATGTCTAAAAAATATCTATTTCAATATCTTGGCTGGGTTTAATGCAAGCCTCTAGAGATGATGCGTTTCTTGTAGGTTGATCTACACAAGTATTTGTACTAATTTTGCCAGTGTTTGGAAGAGGACAGTACAGGTAGTCCTCAACTTACAACAGTTCATTCAGTGACTGTTCAAAGTTACAACAGCAGTGAAAAAAGAGACTTATGACCGTTTTTCACACTTACAACCGTTGCAGCATTCCCTACGGTCATGTGATGCTTGGTAACTGGTGCATATTTATGACGGCTGCAGTGTTCTAGGGCAGGGTTAGGCAACCTTGGCTCTTTTATGACGCGTGGACTTCAACTCCCAGAATTCCTGAGCCAGTGTGGCTCAGGAATTCTGGGAGTTGAAGTCCATGAGTCATAAAAGAACCAAGGTTGCCTACCCCTGGTCTAGTTTAATGAAGAGAAGGACGAGGGGGGACATGATAGTCGTGTTCCAATATCTCAGGGGATGCCACAAAGAAGAGGCAGTCAAGCTATTCTCCAAAGCGCCTGAAGGCAGGACAAGAAGCAATGGATGGAAACTGACCAAAGAGAGAAGCAACCTAGAACTAAGGAGAAATTTCCCGACAGGCACCTGAGAGACTTGAGTCTCACAAAGCATTATCTTAATTCCACCTCAACTGGCCTTCCTTTTCTGAGACAGTACACTTTTCCCCTTCTTCCCCTTGAACACAAGGAGATTCTCGGCCCTATCTTGCCCTTCCTCAGGAGAACCACCGATAGCCAAGCAAGCCGGCGTCCCAAGCATAGCTGGCTCAGGAATTCTGGGAGTTGAGGTCCACGAGTCATAAAAGAGCCAGGGTTGCCTACCCCTGCCCTAGGGTCACATGATCTGCTTTTGACAAGCAAAGTCAATGGGGGAAGCCAGATTCACTTAACCACCGTGTTACTATCTTAACAACTGCAGCAATTCACTTAACCGTGGCAAGAAAGGTCACAAAATGGGGCAGTTCTCACTTAAGAAATGTCTCATTTAACAACAGAAACTTAGGGTTCAGTTCTGATCGTAAGTCAAGGACTGCCTGTAACGCTGAGCGGAATCGCAGTGAATGAAGAGGTGAGGCCCCATATATTGGCTTACTCTACTATTCTGTAAGGGACGCGGTGGCTCAGTGGGTTAAGATGCTGAGCTTGTCGATCAGAAGGTCGGCAGTTTGGCGGGTCGAATCCCAAGTGCCGCGTAACAGAGTGAGCGCCTGTTACTCATCCCAGCTTCTGCCAACCTAGCAGTTCGAAAGCACGTAAAAATGCAAGTAGAAAAATAGGGACCACTACGGTGGGAAGGTAACAGCGTTCCGTGCGCCTTTGGCGTCTAGTCATGCCGGCCACATGACCACAGAAGACGTCCTCGGACAAACGCTGGCTCTTCGGCTTTGAAACGGAGATGAGCACCGGCCCCTAGAGTTGGAAACGACTAGCGCACATGTGCGGGGGAACCTTTACCTTTACCTTACTATTCTGTAGCATCTTGTGTCCATTGAAAAGCTGTTTTTTGGGGGGGTGGGGGAGAGAGAGAGAATCAAAAGATATTCTACAATAGAGTGTGGGGGTTTGGGTGGTTGGGTAATTCTTGGAGAATTGGCAAAAATCATCATCTCACCCTTTTGAATCCAGTGGTGGCCTTTATCCCTGTTCTCTCAACAAATGAAGACTGTTTCAGTTTCAAAGGGAGCAAGTCTGCATTCAGATCAGGATCTGAACAACAACAAAAAGCTTCTGGATTTTGCCTGATTCTCAGATGGACAGGCTGAAGGTATCCCATGGGTTACCTCCCTCTGGCTCTGGCAGATTGCTTCTTGAAAGGGTAACAGGTTGGCTGTGGGGACAAGAAAACTGTGACAAGAAAAGCCTTAAAATGGGGCAAAACTACTTAACCAATGTTTCACTTAGTAACATAACATTTTGGGCTCAGTTGTGGTCGTAGATTGTGGACTACCTGTATTGATTTTTTTCTCTGTCCACTGTCCAGCCGAAAACAGGACTCATTGATTACGACCAGCTTGAGTTAACAGCCCGGCTGTTCCACCCACGTATCATCATCGCTGGCACCAGTGCTTATGCCCGTCTGATTGACTATGCCCGCATCAAGAAGGTATGTCTTAGTGGATTGGGAGGACAAAAGTTTAAACTGGACAAAAATAAAGTGGTGTGAGCTTACCTGTCCTCATCTGTCCCATTTTGTCAGGTGTGTGAAGAGGTGAAGGCCTACCTGCTTGCTGACATGGCCCACATCAGTGGTCTGGTGGCAGCCAAAGTCATCCCATCACCCTTTGACTATGCTGATGTGGTGACTAGCACCACTCACAAGACTCTGCGTGGTGCAAGGTAAGTGTGATATAGGTGGGCATGTGCCATTTTATCCAGGCAGCAAATATATGCCTCTCAACCAGGGACCAAGGATTTTGGGAGCTGGACGCGGTGGCTCAGTGGGTTAGGACACTGAGCTTGTCGATCAGAAGGTCGGCAGTTTGGCGGGTCGAATCCCGAGTGCCGTGTAACAGAGTGAGCGCCTGTTACTCGTCCCAGCTTCTGCCAACCTAGCAGTTCGAAAGCACGTAAAAATGCAAGTAGAAAAATAGGGACCACTACGGTGGGAAGGTAACAGCGTTCCGTGTGCCTTCGGTGTCTAGTCATGCCGGCCACATGACCACGGAGACGTCCTCGGACAAGCGCTGGCTCTTCGGCTTTGAAACGGAGATGAGCACCGGCCCCTAGAGTCGGAAACGACTAGCACGCATGTGCGGGGGAACCTTTACCTTTACCTTTTTACAGTAATCTAATAATATCTTAAGAGCCATGGTATCCCCCTTTTGTGCAGTTGTGCCAAGGACTATGACTTCAAGGTATTTGCATTCAAAAATCCCATGTTTATAACCTGGCATTTATAGATAATATTGGGCTAGATTCCTGTTTGAATCTGTGGCGAGTAGTTGACATCAATATATATGTTGTGGTTAGTTGCGAAGTTGTGTCCGACCCATCGCAACCCCATGGACAAATCACTATATACAGTGTTGACTAATAGAATAGAATATTTGTAGTGCAGGGTCAAACTTTGGGGTCTTGGTATTCTCTGAGCTTGGTTGTTTCCTTGCAGACGTTTCATTACCCAGCTAGGTAACATTATCAGTGCTATTGCAGAGACCACCAAGGAGCCCATACAGTGTTGAGACAGATATAATGAAGGGTCTGATGCAATGCACAAACCATTTTTCTTCACTTGACCTACTTGTATCTTCTAGGTTTATAGGTTCTGTGGTTTCTCTGCCATTTTCAGTACAGAAAGTGTGAGTTACTAGGGAAACATAGGAAGCATTGTGTTGCCTGTGCATAGTCTGTTGAGCAAGCAGATTGAGCTTTACCAGATTCAAGCCATTGTTGTTGTTGTTAGTTGCGAAGTCGTGTCCGACCCATCGCGACCCTATGGACAATGTTCCTCCAGGCCTTCCTGTCCTCTACCATCTTCTGGAGTCCATCTAGGCTCACGCCTACTGCTTCAGTGACTCCATCCAGCCACCTCATTCTCTGTCGTCCCCTTCTTCTATTGCCTTCTATTGCCATTAGCATTTTCCTGTAAACTTATGTCAGAGATAATTCAGAGAGATTATCTTTGGAGTTCAGTATGAAGTCAGAAAAGGATGGTGCATTGCTGACTAGCGATAAGTGAAATTGCTAGTCAAAGAAAGTACAATCTTGAATGTTGCCTGACTTTTTGCCTGCGATTCAAGGTGCTGGTAATAACCTTTAAAGCCCTACATGGCTTAGGCCCGGGGCACTTGTGAGACCACCTGCTGCCATTATCAACCTCCCATCGCCCGGTTCGCTCCCACAGAGTTGGCCTCTTCAAGGTGCCGTCGGCCAGGCAATGCCGTCTGGCGACCCCCAGGGGGAGAGCCTTCTCTGTGGGCGTGCCGACCCTCTGGAATGAACTGCCTCCGGAGCTGCGGACAGCCCCTGACCTTTGGTCTTTCTGCTGTGACCTGAAGACTTGGTTATTCCAACAAGCGGGTCTGGACTGACTATGTTTTTTAAATTTGGCTTTTATTGAGTTAAATTGTCATGTATCTATTACATTTATTGTTTAATTCTTTTTTAAATTTTGTATTCCATGTTTCTTAAATTTTTTGTTGTGAGCCGCCCTGAGTCCTTAGGGAGAAGGGCGGCATATAAATTCAATAAATCTAATCTAATCTAATCTATATATCAAATTTTGGAATGGTAACAATACAGAATTTTTAGTTTATTTATGTCAAGATAATGATTTAATAGCTAAACAGCTTATGTAACAATGTAATGTAACATAAGGTGGATGATACAATGATAGGAATGACTCAGCAGGGTCTGTGTCTCTTTAAGAGCAAGCAGGGTCTGTATCCCTTTAAGAGCATGAATATAAAAGAGAAGGCTTTTGCTGGAGTGTCTCTTCTGTTTCCTGCTGTAACTGCTGCGTGTTGGAGATTGCTGTATTAACATGTGTATGTATATTGTTCCTGGTATATGATATTGTAGATAGTGTAAGATAAAACGCCATTTAATATAGAACACTGTTTACTGTGTTTACTCCTGGGTTATCTCAGTGCAATAAGACTGTGTGTGCTCTGACTATTTATTTATTAAATTTGTTTGCTGCCCATCTCACCCCAAGGTGATTCAGAGCCAACAGCTCTTGGGGGTTTCTGTTTTACCTTCTTTGATGACTTCTGAGATTTCAGTAGTTACGAAAACAAGAAACTTGCTTTTTTTGTTTATCAATGGAATCAAAAAGGAGGTGAATTTGCTCTCACTATAATTGCTGCTGCTGTTTTTGCTTCTGTAGAATTACTGCAAACACGTGGTCTTGATGGAGGACATGATACGGATGCAGGATTTTTTTTTCTGACTTCAAAGCGGGAATATGTTCAGCCTTGCACCTTTTGGAGCAATATCTGAGAATTTTTGCAATAAGCATCTAGCCAAGAGACTATTGTTTTGACGCTCGCATCTTTGTTTTGCACACAGATCAGGGCTGATTTTCTATCGCAAGGGTGTCCGTTCCGTGGACAAGAAGAGTGGCCAGGAGACCCTTTACAACCTGGAGGACAAAATCAACTTTGCAGTCTTCCCCTCTTTGCAAGGCGGCCCCCACAACCATGCCATTGCTGCAGTGGCAGTGGCACTGAAACAGGTAGGGAAGAAGGGCCCTGTTCTCTTTAGGGGGTGTGGGGTGGTCTTGAGTGGATTTTAGCACACTTACTGGTACTGGCATAAGAGATTGATTTTTGAACCAGTTTAAGATTGGTAGTCAAGCCTTCAGTTTATGGATTCCTCTCAAGTGGGCACGTAGCATCCTCTTATCTCTCTCCAGTTCTAAGTCGGAAATTTAATTGGCCTTTCACCTTGGCCGACGTGGATGTTCCAACCTCTGCACATCCCTTTCCAACCGGGCTTATGTCTCTGTGGAGATGGCTCTGTAGAATCTCTAAGCCATTTCCCCCTTTGTTGTTCTCTCTATAGGGAATCAAGGAAGATATATACTCATTCCATTTAAAAAAAACTACCCTGATAAACAGCACAATGTCTATCCGTCACTGCCGTTATCTGAGCAAGACCCTGACACATCTTTCCAGGTTGCCCCATTTTGTGCTGTCGTTGCATCCATCCTACCTGTGGTTGAAATTCAGCACAAATGTTGTGATTGGTGCTGCTATTTATGCTACGATGATTGTTACCACAGTGTGTTTTATGTACTTCGATTGCAATATTTTAAAAAAAGTTTTATTCATAATTACAGGTTGATGTATTTATGTTGGGCTTTCTGGCCCATGAACAGTAATAAAGATTTTGATTTGATTTGACATGGAATGGGCAAAACTTAGTCTTCTAAAGTCTTGGCCGTCTAGCAGCCTTTAGAAAAGGGAAGCTCCCAACAGGCAGCTAAGAAGAATTTTGCTAAGAGCAACTAACCTGCCTTGGTCCTTTGTGTTTATAGCCTGCTTTGCTGAGGTGCCAGAACAACGTCTCTTGTTCAACCATTGCAAAATATGGCCAACTAGGTCGCTGCTGTCCTGTGGATAGTTTTCAAGTTCTCTATCCTACTTGTATCCCTCAATCTACTTGTAAATCCAGAACGAAGGGTTATTCTTCCAAGCTTTCAGGCTTGTGCTGGAGCTCATCCTCAGGAAACCTTTCTCTCTCCAGAATGTGTCATTCTGAGGATGAGCTCAAGCACAAACCCGAAAGCTTGGAAGAATAAACCTTTAGTCCTGGTGACCAACTTAGATTGGATTTACTTTGGGGCAAACAAACATGAATTCATCACGGTGGAGAGTCAATTACAACTGCGTTTATTGCATTTTGTCTTCCTTATTTGATTCAGCATGGTGGCTGTAATACTTCTTGGGAGAAACTAAGACTTGCATTCCCCAACTTGGTGCTCTCCACAAGTTCATTGGATTTCAGTTCCATGCTGGGTGGGAATTCCAGGAGCTAGGGAATCCTGGACTGAATCTGAGTAATCCAGAGGATGGGAGGTTTTGGATTTACATAGCAGCACGCTACACCTGTGCAACATTTTGGATTTAAAAGAAAAAAAAATTGCTTCAGAACGCAGAATGCAGAGACATTTAGGTAGCATCTGTTGGCAACTCCTTAAAGCATCTTCACCTTTCCCCAGGATTATGCAGCTGCTCTTTGCAGCTGCAGAACAATTCTGGGAAAAGATGCATTTGATTCAAGGAGTTGCTGACAGATGCTACATGTGTGCCTACATGCACTGAGAAATTGTGAAATTGCCTACATGCACTGTGATCTTGTGTTACACATACAATATCCTAGTAATTTAACATTTACCAGTAATACATTTGTTGGTTGTGTTTTTTTAAAGAACAACAACAACAACAACAACAGTGTAATGCAGTTTAAGAGATTCTCTGGAATGCAGCCTTAGTTATTTGGATATATTAGTTTGGCTGGGTAGATAAATAGATTCTATTAATACATCACACTAAGCCATGCTTGTTTTCAGCATGCTCAATTGAACAAGCTGTAAAGAAGGCAGAATTATTCTTGCAGACATCTTGGCTTCTTTGTCTAACTTTTTAAGCTGCTCTTGTCTTATAACTCTGAATTGGTTAGGGAGGTGAGTGAGGGACAGTATCGCCAGATACACTTTAAAACCATGTGCCCCTATTTTCATATAATAGTATAGTTTTAATAGCAATAGACACAGACATACTACATATACCGCTTCATAGTGCTTTATAGCACTCTCTGAGCATATTGCCCCTAACAATCTGGGTCCTCGTTTTACTGACCTTGGAAGGATGGAAGGCTGAGTCAACCTTGAGCCTGTCAGGATTGAACTCCAGACTATGGGCAAAGTTAGCCTACAATACTGCATTCTAACCACTGTGCTACCATCCCCCCTCCTTTAATTGGTAAGCCACGAACAAATCATGGTTTCTAACAAAGAGTTGTTGCCCTAAAATAAATTGTGATTGATTCTGAGTAAGCTTAGCATAATGTGGGAACTCACCTATAAAGTTGTTCTTTAAGCCTTCATGATGTCCTATAATGTCATAAGTTACACTGTAGAAGAAGTAACGCTGATTCTTCCCAACCTTGCATTTCCTTCTCTTTAGGCCAGCTCACCCATGTTCCGAGAGTATTGTCAGCAAGTCCTGAAGAACTCCAAGGCCATGGCAGAGGCATTGCTACAACGAGGATACAATCTTGTTTCAGGTATAGTGAAGACCTGCCGTTTCCGCTCAGCAAGAGCACACATGGGAGCAGCAGATTTTGTCTGGGCTGAGGTGTTGACCACACTATGTGAAAATAATGTGTTTTAATGTTCTCCCCTGTTAGTAGCCACCATATAGAATGATTCTTAGGTAAGAGAGGATAATTCTAGGCTAGTTTTCCATATGATGGGTGGGTGGATGGATTTTTTTCATGTGGGATAGAAATCTCCACCAGCAGTCTGAATTGGTAAAACCCAGCTAAGTTGCACCATGTCCTCCTTCTTTTGATGAATGAAGAGACTGGTTGTTCAGGCAATATTCATGAAGAAGGGGCTGTACAGGTAGTCCTTGACTTACAACAGTTTGTTTAGTGGCCGTTCAAGGATACAACGGCACAGGAAAAAAAAGTGAATTATGACACTTTTTTCACACTTAACGATCGTTGCAGCATCTCCTTGGGTCACATGAACAAAACTCAGACATTTGACAACCGGTTCGTATTTATGACCGTGGCAACGTCCCAGGGTCACGTGATCTGCTTTTGTGACCTTCTGACAGGCAAAGTCAATGGGGAAGCCAGATTGACTTGAACAACTGTGCTATTAACTTCACAAACGGAATAATTCACTTAACAGCTGCAGCAAGAAAGGTTGTAAAATGGGACTCATTGAACAAATATCTTGCTTAGCAACATAAGTTGTGGGCTCAATTGTGGTCGTAAGTCGAGAACTACCTGTATATAGTGCAGATAGGAAGGTCTTTAGTTATTGGCAGATGCGTGCTTGGTAATGTAGTCAGTCAATGAAAGAATGTGAACAATATTGTGATAGGAGGCAAGGCATATTCAGTCAAGGACTAAACAATATTTTCAAGCAAGATAGAATCCCTATTATGTTGAGATAAACATAACATGAGATTTGTGTCAGGGGAGGTGTTTGCTTAATATTGCTGTATATGTAGTTTTCAGAGCTATGTGCCTGGTAATGGGGTAATTCTTAGTGGGTACAATGGAGGTCACTATTGTCCCCAGGTGAATCAGGGATTTAGTAAAAATATTGCCCATTATAGTAAAAAAAAATATGCTTTTCTAAGAGTTTTCTGTGTCATCTTTTCCTAGTAAAAATTGCCTTCTCTTATGTTATAACAATTTCAGGAAAATCAGATTAGAGATATATATATTTTTAGCAGTTTCGGCTATTGCTTATAAAAAGGAATAAACGTTAAGTTCAAGATGGATGTGAAAATGAACTTTTCAAAGAAGTCATGTAAACCAACCTGTACAGGGGGGCAGGGCAGCTTTTATTATCTGCATCTCTGCTCTGGGAGCTGAAGGGAAGGTGAATTCTCTACCCTTTTCTGAGACCTTCAAGGAGGACATAGTTAACCTATGGAAATCACCGACATAAGATTGGTTGGCTTGGAGTATGCAGTCAGTAACCTGAAAGACTTTGTTTACTTCATGAAGGAGATATGCACCGTATCTGAGCTGTGATCAAGAGGTGATTTAGACAGAAAGAGCTGGACAAGAAGCACTTTTGCCTTGAAAATCAGCAGGGCAAATTTTATTTGCATGTTAACTGTCATCAAAAAAAATTCTGAATGGACTTCTAATTCTAGAGGTATAGAGCAGTCTGCACTTGCTGATAGGAAATATGGGAGTTGTTCATTACATCTGGAGGATACCCTACCAGGCTGGGCAAAGGCATTATGGAGGATTACTGGCGATTAGACAGATTGCCTAGAGAAAACTTAACTCTTCTCATTCTTTTGGACTAGGTGGCACAGATAATCATCTAGTACTAGTGGATCTGCGGCCAAAAGGCATTGACGGAGCCCGGGCTGAAAGAGTATTGGAACTAGTGTCCATCACTGCTAACAAGAACACCTGTCCTGGGGACAAAAGTGCTTTGACACCTGGAGGTTTACGACTTGGTAAGAGCAAGAAGTTAAAAAAAAGTTGTGGTTGTTCCTCTTTCCGTCATATATTCAAGATGGACGGTATTTAATATTTGTTTGTTATGTATACGTAGGGGTGTGGGTCTATACCAGTGTTTTTCAACCTGGAGCCTTTTAAGAGGGGTGGACTTCAACTCCCAGAATTCCCCAGCCAGCATCGCTGGCTGGGGAATTCTGGGAGTTGAAGTCCACCCCTCTTAAAGGGCTCCAGGTTGAAAAACACTGGTCTATACATATGTGTATATAGTATGGTTAGGTGTGTGTCATCTATGTGTTTCACTTTGAGAGTGGGCAACTAAATTTCATTTTTGATGTGTGCCGTTGTGCCCACAGTAAAAAAAATGACAGTAAAGGTTATCTTAGCTTTTTTCATAGCTTTGGATAATCTCTTGAAATGATGATTCTGCACCATAGCAACCCTAATTTCAGATGCATTGAAAATATTGCTTTTCCCAATAATGGCCAACTAATTTAGAAATTCAGGAATGGGTGCATGTTTCATTAATACAGAATGCACTACATCCAAGGTTACACAAACATTGTTCAGCAAATACGGTGACATTTTTGGGCATCCTCAATCTATAGCATTTTAAGCTATTTTGGGAAGACCCATGGGGGCTGGGAAGAAGAATCCATTCAACGCCTACTATTCCTTTAGCTGCTGAACTTATTTAGATATAATCCTTGCAAACACTGAGGTTGCAAGATTCAGAATATTGAGAGTTTTATGTTTTTAAAGTCCTGTAGAGATAGCTTCAAAAATGTCACAGAAGCCTTATTAGCCAAATAAATTTAAGCAGAGTGGGTGAGTATATAATAATAGCCATAGAAGGCAGATTTCTATTTGTTACAGGCTAAAACTACTTTCTCCCTCAGATATACACATAAGGCATGGGCTGTGGAATATTCAGATTTGTTCTACAGATCATTGAAGCCTTCTCATTCTGCACACCTGGCCCTGTTGCTCATTCCTTCAAGACTTCCCTCAGAGCTTCAAAGGCTAAGAATTGATGAGAGCTTCTACAATTATAGGTTGTGATTCTGCAGCAACGTCTCCCAGATGTGGCAAATTTGCACACCATTCTTCATGTTGAATCATCTGTTGCTGACCATTTCTTATACACATTTTACATTAATCTCCATCCCTTACCTTGCTGTGGAAGAACTTGTATATACACAAGGGAATTCGTAAACTGAATTTACACTCCCATATACGTGGGAACTTTTCTTGTCTTCCTTATGCACCACACAGCCTTACCCACCCAGGGTTTCACAGTATAGTATTTATTTGTATGTTTGGTCTTTAGATGGTAAAAGCAACACCTCTGGAGTTCATTTCGACTTTTTCCACAGGAGCACCTGCGCTTACTTCCCGGCGGTTCCAGGAAGCTGATTTCCAAAAGGTTGTTGAGTTTATTGATGAAGGAATCCAGATTGGACTGGATGTCAAGCAGAAGACCTGTAAGTCAATGTGTTATACAAAGCCAGCATCTGCTGGTACTTATTGGCCAAGTTCTTTTCTAGTCAGCGAGCTGAAGTAGAAATTGCATTGGTTGAAAAAAGGGAGACATGGTGGAACTACTTGGTTATGTTTGGTGCATTCATTACATCCTTTGCTATATTTTAATTGTGATTCAGCTGAGACTCACATGGTAACAAGCATCCTGTAAATGCTGCCTACCATCTTGTTAGTGATCTGGCTATGTAATGTCAACATACATTCAGCATATGTTCAACATACATTCAAATTTTCCCACCAAAAAATGAAAATGGATTAATGTGCTAACACCAACTAGTCTAGTTATTTTTGTTTTTGTTTTAGTTTTCTCTCTGTCCTGGAATAGAGGGAAAGCAAATATATAATACCAAAGGGGAAATGGAAACCCAGTAGCCAAAAGGCAACCTTCCTCAATATAATGTCCTCCAGATGCAGCGGATGAATTCCCATGTTCACCAGTCAGGGCAGGGGAAAACTGCCTTAGGGATTATAATTATAATAGAGAAGTAGGAAGTATTTGGGAGAATTGCTGGATCAGAGGGTTTTCTCCTGTGACTCATATTTTTCCATGTGTTGACAACCTCCAGTTTATTGAGCTGCTTTCTTTTTTCCCCCCACAGCCAAACTGCAAGACTTCAAATCCTTTTTGCTTTCTGATCCAGAGACAAAGCAGAGGTTGTCAGATCTTCGGCAGCGCGTTGAAACCTTTGCCCGTGCCTTCCCCATGCCTGGCTTTGACAAACGTTGAGATATGGTTCCACCAAAAACTGGCCAGCCGTTACACCTAGATGGCTAACAAGCTAGACATGAAGAGCCCCTGAAGCCTTGTCTCTCAAGAGATTTGTCTAGTGGAGCCCCTTTTCAGAGAGGTGATCTCCTTGGCCATTTTCCCCCCTCTGTTCCTAACCCCCATTTTATAATGACTAAAAAAAACACTTACTTGTGTAAAAACAGGACTTGGCTCTGATTGACAGTACATGTATCACATTATGCGGGATGACTTTTAAGAATTAAAGTGATTCACCTCTTTCTATGAATGAAGACACTTGAACCTTTCTTTCTTTCTTTCTTTCTTTCTTTCTTTCTTTCTTTCTTTCTTTCTTTCTTTCTTTCTTTCTTTCTTTCTTTCTTTCTTTCTTTCTTTCTTTCTTTCTTATTTTTATTACATTTATATCCCGCCCTTCTCCAAAGACTCAGGGCGGCTTACAAGCTTAGCAGTACTTAGCAGAACTGCTGCTTTAATCATTTCTGCCTGCAGATGCCTTCTATATGTACGTATATAATGCAAATGTTTCTCTGCATGTATGTTGTTGTTAGTTGCGAAGTCGTGTCTGACCCATCGCGACCCCATGGACAATGTTCCTCCAGGCCTTCCTGTCCTCTACCATCTTCTGGAGTCCATTTAAGCTCACGCCTACTGCTTCAGTGACTCCATCCAGCCACCTCATTCTCTGTCGTCCCCTTCTTCTCTTGCCCTCAATCTTTCCCAGCATTAGGCTCTTCTCCAGTGAGTCCTTCCTTCTCATTAGGTGGCCAAAGTATTTGAGTTTCAACTTCAAGATCTGGCCTTCCAAACAGCAGTCAGGGCTGATCTCCTCTAGGATATGCACAGTCAAAGATGTGAAGGTGAATGTAACCCTTGTTCATCATAGTAATGTTTTGACATACCACAGAAGTAGACAACATCATGCCTTGAAACAATAGATCACCTCATACACATTGCATCATATCAAAGGCTTTTCTAATTAAATAGATCCTGCTGACTCTCCACAAGGAAGATGAAGGTAAAGGGCAAACACCCTCTCCATTGTTGTCCTCCGGCCACTGGCATCAAAAATATGTGACTTCTGATGTTGGTGGCAGCGTGGAGCCATTGTGACTAGTAACCACTAAACACAACATAAACTCTGCGGAAACGCTTTTGCGCTTCTCTCACTTCGTGAATGCAGGTGGCCATCTATGGTAACCTATTTCCATTTTTTTGAATAGGTGTATCATGGTTTAATAGTGAAGGTTTATCACACAACAAGGTGGTAGTCTGCACTATCTATTTAAATGGGGACAGTCATCTTGCTGCCATTCCCTTCATTCCTGAAAGTTTGACCTGTGCTATTCACAGAAGCTCTTCTCCAGTGTAAACCTTCAGCAAATGAAACCACAATTGCGTGGATCATGGGTCTGTGGGAAGCAGGGAGATAGGCTTTGGAGCCTTCCTCCCCTAGATGTCATCAGGTCAGTGCATCTATACTTGAACCTCTTCCTCCTCCTCACTTAGTCATGGTAGATTGCTAAGCAGCATCGGAAACCAGCAGTGCAATGGAGAGGCCCTTCTCCCAAGGGTCATGTGGAATGGAGAAGCCAGCCTGAGCCACATGTTGAGAAGCAGGGTAATGCCCTGAAGGAGTTCCTTAGAAAAGAGACTGGACAGCCCTTTGTCTGAAATGGTATAGGGTTTCCTGCCTGACCAGGGGGTTGGACTAGATGACATCCAAGGTCCCTTCCAACTTCATCATCATCATCATCATTAAAAAGGCAACTATCTACCATGACAAAGTCTTGTGGAGCTTTGCAAGTGGACTAATCCACCCAGCTCCTTCACAACCAGGCAAAAAGAATGATTAAAAATATGAGATCCATAACCTAAACCTTAACAAATGTGCAGCTGTGGGGTAGGCCTTTGCTCATTGAGGCAGTGCTGAGCATCAGCTTGTAAGTGGCTGTGTGGACACTCTTGCCAAGTTGTTACCTAATCAACCAGCCGTCATAAATCTGGTGTCTTCCCCTGAAGTGTTTGTTGCATTTCTCAAGATTTGCTACTCAACGAGGAGCTGGATAGCATCAGCCTGGCAAGCCTGTGGTACAGTAAAGCTCCATTGGCGTAGACATATTGTAGAAAGAACACTACTAAATAATACTCAAAAAAGGAGAACTGTAAGAGTTCCTCAAATGCCAATGCATGTCATTTTTAAATGAGGCATATGTGACTCTAATCTGAATGTTCACCACAGAAGAAGATACATGCATGGAAGAATCCACCTAATACCCCTAGTGGAAGCCTGGGAAAAGGCAGCCACTGAGGCACTCGACCAAGTTGTACCCATGCGGCCCCTGACCCGGTGCAGATCCCAGTGGGCTCCGTGGTTCTCCGCAGAGCTCCGGGAGATGAAGCGTCGGAGACGGGGCCTAGAGAGCTGTTGGAAGTCTAGCCGGTCTGAATCCGACCGATTGCGACTAAGGTCCTTTACAAGGTCTTACCTCGCGGCGATGAGGACGGCGAGGTCAAACTACTTTGCTGCCCTCATCGCGTCCGCAGATAATCGCCCGGCCGCCCTGTTTAGGGTGACTCGCTCCCTCCTGAATCAGGAGGTGAGGGAGAAGCCCTTGCAGGGTCGTGCCGAGGAGTTTAGTCAGCATCTGTCGGACAAAATCGCTCGGATCCGGACCGGTCTGGCCTCCGACTGGGCAGAGTCTGACGGTGAGAACACGGGTGATCTTGTCGATGTCATCTGGGAGGAGTTCGACCCTGTGACTCCGGAAGAGGTGGACAGGATTATGAGGAGGCTGAGCTCCACCACCTGTTTATTGGACCCGTGCCCCTCCTGGCTGGTTTATTCAGCTCGGGAGGGGACACGAGGCTGGCTCCAGGCAGTGATAACTGCTTCTCTGAATGAGGGTAGTTTTCCCGCCGCCTTGAAGGAGGCGGTGGTGAGACCCCTCCTCAAGAAGCCTGCCCTGGACCCAGCTGTTTTAAACAACTTTCGACCAGTCTCCAACCTTCGCTTTCTTGCGAAGGTTGTTGAGAGTGTGGTGGCGCAGCAGCTCCCTCTGTTTCTGGAGGAAGCTGATTATCTAGACCCGTACCAATCGGGCTTCAGGCCCGGGTACAGCACAGAGACGGCATTGGTTGCACTGGTGAATGATCTCTGGCGGGCTCGGGACAGGGGTTGTTCCTCTGTCCTAGTCCTATTAGACCTCTCAGCGGCTTTTGTTACCATCGACCATGGTATCTTACTGCGGCGTCTTCGGGGGTTGGGAGTGGGAGGCACCGTTTTACGGTGGTTCTCCTCCTACCTCCTGGGATGTTCGCAGTCGGTGTTGGCAGGAGGGCAGAGGTCGGCCTCGAGGCCTCTTGTTTGTGGAGTCCCTCAGGGGTCGGTCCTCTCGCCTCTCCTGTTCAACATCTATATGAAGCCGCTGGGTGAGATCATTTGTGGTTTTGGGGTTGGGTATCATCAATATGCTGATGATACCCAGCTTTTTATCTCCACCCCAAACCACCCCAGTGATGCCCTCTCCGTGATGTCCCGTTGCCTGGAGGCGGTCCGGGTCTGGATGGGGAGGAACAGGCTTCGACTCAACCCTGACAAGACTGAGTGGCTGTGTGTGCCGGCGTCTCGGGAAATTCAGAATATTCCATCGCTAATTATGGGGAGTGAGATATTACCCCCCGTAGATAGGACTCGTAACTTGGGTGTCCTCCTAGATTCACAGCTCTCCTTGGATGATCATATAGGAGCTGTGACTAGGGGGGGCCTTCGCTCAGGTTCGCCTGGTGCGTCAGTTGCGGCCCTATCTAGACCGGGATGCCTTGCACACAGTCACTCAAGCACTCGTGACCTCCCGTTTGGACTACTGCAATGCTCTCTACATGGGGCTGCCCTTGAGGACTACTCGGAGGCTCCAGCTGGTGCAGAATGCAGCCGCGCGAGTGGTGGTGGGGGCTTCCCGATACTCCCATGTAACACCTCTACTCCGTGAGCTGCATTGGCTTCCGGTTGTCCTCCGGGTAAGATTCAAGGTGCTGGTTACGACCTATAAAGGCCTAAATGGCATGGGTCCGGGTTACGTACGGGAGCACCTGCTGCCGGCATCAACTTCCCTTCGTCCAGTGCGCTCCCACAGAGAGGGCCTCCTTAGGGTGCCGTCGGTCAAAGAGTGTCGACTGGTGGCCCCCAGGGGGAGGGCGTTCTCTGTGGGCGCGCCAGACCTTTGGAACCGTTTACTGGTGGAGCTCCGGACGGCTCCCGACCTTTGCTCCTTCCGACGTGACCTAAAAACATATTTATTTGAACAAGCCGGCCTGGTCTGATGGGTTTAGGGGTATTTTAACATTTTGTATTAATCTATTTAATTGGGCTACTGTATTTAATATTTCTTTTAATTTTTATATATTGTATTTTATTGTACTGCCCTGTACACCGCCCTGAGTCCTTCGGGAGAAGGGCGGTATAAAAATTAAATTATTATTATTATTATTATTAATACATATTTTCACTGTGGCCTTTGGCCATATGAATTTTAATTGTACGTGAAGGAGCAAGCTGAGGTTGAGGCTGATGTGATAAACTTGGGAAGAAGGCAGTGGCTGCAGCAGAATTCCGTGAGAAAGTCTTATTTTGTCCTTGAGGATCCAGCAATAGAATGAAAGGGTCGGGGGTGATGCTACTGTTACTACCCCAAGGGGACCATTGCAGATACAATGTGCTTCGAGGCACAGCTTCCAGGGGAACGTTTCTCGGTCTTCTTCCCTACCCCCACCTCAGGACACAAACATTTGTATATTCTATATATAATATTTGGAATAACACATAAGACGGGTGCTTTTGAACCTCATGGCTGGGATAATGTGCTGTCCTATCTTTTTAACTTCCAGATTAATAGTTTTGTAGGGTAAATAATCTCTCTAATATTATCTATTTCCCCCTTGTTTGGGGAGCATACTGTTTTCCTCTTACTAATAAATCAGACAACTTCATTCAAATCTAGCTTTATGGGGGAAGTTCTTAAATCACTGGAAAACTGCACATTACAGGAAATTCTATTCCCTCCTCCTCCTCCTCCCTGCATACCCAGCCAGCTTATCCTGAAGATTAATTATTATTGCTGATGACAACTGGTGCCTTAGTTAAATTGCTCTGGTCTCCACTTCCAGATGTTCTGTTTCTTCTACCACAGCTGGCTTTGATTGTGTAATTTTGATACTAAGCTTATTTTTTGTGCAACGCTTGTAATCACATGATGCTGCTTGCATCCGAAGATTTGTCTTGCCTGAATGACCATGCTGGCAGTTATAATCCAACACTTCTGGAGGGCACCAAGTTGGGGAAGACTGTCATAAGTCAATGGCCCCTATGAGGCTCTATCTTCTAGCAGATTATCCCTGTAATGCTAATGCAATGATTATGATCATGGCCTTCCAAAGAGTTTTTATTTTCTCATTCTATAAGGTCATCACACGGAATATTTTCAGGCATTTGTCCATAATTAACTGAACCATGAGTTAGTCAATCCAATTGTGGGTGGATTTGCATGAACTATGAAGCCAACAAATCAGAGAGGTTTTTTCATAAGATATGGTTAGCTAGTTTGCAGTTCGGTGTCCTGAAAATCATTTCTTTGTTACTTTAGAATCCTTTCACTGTTCCCCCACCCCACTGGGGAAAAAAGGAGTAGCAGTAGCAATAGCACTTAGATTTACATACAGCTTCATAGTGCTTTACAGCCATCTCTAAGCGGTTTACAGAGACAGCCTATTGCCCCCAACAATCTGGGTCCTCATTTTACTGACCTCGGAAGGATGGAAAGCTGAGTCAACCTTGAGCCAGTCAGGATCGAACTGCTGGCAGTGGAATTCAGTTAGCCTGCAATACTGCATTTTAATCATTGTGCCACCATGGCTCATTTTATAATATTACTGGAGCATTCCTCACCTGTTACCTTAGAGTGGAGCTTTTGCTTCCAGAGGTGAAATGTATTCCTCCTTATATACAAATAAAAGTCAGTGGACATATAATCTGCTTTAATCATTATCACCTGATGTATGCTACAGTATGTCTTGAATATTTGCATCTGGATTCTGAGGCTGGCTTCATTTGTGAATATACACATACCTTGAATGCAATGTGGCTGTCTGCCCTCTCTTGCAGAAAAGTAGGCAGCCCATTTTATAATGCAGATGCAGGTCACTTCAAATTCACAAGATCAGAATCTTCTTCAGACCCCTGTGATATGACAGCTGTCACTGGTTGAGTGTAAATTAGAACAGAATAGAGCTGGAAGGGACCTTGGAGGTCTTCTAGTCCAGCCCATTGCTCAAGCAGGAGAATCTATACCATCTCAGACAGGTGATTGTCCAGTCTCTTCTTGAAAATTTCCAGTGATGAGCACCCACGATTTCTGGGGGTAAGCTTTCCACTGGCTGATTGTCCTCACTGTCAAGAGGTTTCTCCTTAATTCAAGGTTGCTTCTGTCTTTGATCAGTTTCCAACCATTGTTTCTTGTCCTTCCCTCTGGTGCTCTGGTGAACAACCTAACCCCCTCTGCCTTGTGGCAGCCCCTCAGATATTGGAATACTGCTATCATGTCTCCCCTATTTCTTCTTTTCTTTAGACTAGCCAAACCCAAGTCCCGCAGCTGTTCTTTGTATGTTTTGGTCTCCAGGCCTTTGATCACCTTAGTTGCTCTTCTCTGAAATTTTTCCAAACTCTCAAGATCTTTTTTGTGATATGGTGACCAAAATTGGCTGCAGTATTTGAGGTGTGGCCTTACTAGGGCTTTATAAAGTGATACTAATACTGAAACATTTATTTCCCTGTATTCCAACTCGGATTAAACTACAACAACCTTTCCTTTCCAAGGGCCATAGCATCTTGGGATACAGGTAGTCCTTGACTTACAACTGTTCATTTAGTGACCGTTCAAAGTGATGTATGACCGTTTTTCACACTTAACGACCATTGCAGCATCCCCAGGGTCACGTGATCAAAATTTGGATGCTTAGCAACTGATTCATAGTTATGATGGTTGCAGTGTCCCGGGGTCATGTGATTCCCTTTTGTGACCTTCTGACAAGCAAAGTCAAATGGGGAAGCCAGATTCACATAATCGTGTCACGTAACAACTGTGGCAAGAAAGGTCATAAAACAGGACAAAATTCACTTAACAAGTGTCTCATTAGCAACAGAAATTTGCTTGGGCTCAATTGTGGTTGTAAGTTGAGGGCTACCTGTATTTAGCTAGTAAAGATTGAGCTTCTAGCCAAAAGGCTGAAGGTACATATGAAAATCTTGCTTTCTCAGCTACTCAGTTTCAAAATTGCTTAAAGAAATGGGAGAGTGCAACTGATATATATGTAACATCGACCTGACCTCCATCATACTATCCCTGCCCCAATCCTCAATGACATTAGGGCAGAGTTCCCCCCTCCCCTTCAGAAATTCATTATCTGTGTAATGGTCAATTTGGCACCGCAAGAGCTCATCATGACAGGCTCCATCCATATTCAAGCCCCCAGGAAATTGAAAAGGCATGTACACTCTGAAGCACAAAAGCAAGAAGTAATATCGATCCCTTATTCAACACAGCTACCCAAAACAAACAACCGCTGATTCCATCTCTTTGAACTCCACACAGCGCTTACTTCTGATTTCCGAGGTTTAACCTGTAAATCCCACTGAGCTTTAAACAAAAGAGCTTCAGCCAGCTGAAATGCAACCTTTAGTTTTTAATTAGAAATGCAAACAATCTTGCAAAGTGGTGTTAACATTTAAACGAATAGCATGGTGTAAAAACCCCTTTTAAAGAAAAAGGGTATTCAGTTTCAGATTTATCATTTTTCTCATTCTTTGACTTCTTCTGTGTTAACCTGTCAGACACAGAAGTACAACTTGAAAGCCTTGTTATCACCTCTTTCACCTGTCAGAACAAGGCTGTCATGGAGCTCTGGCACACTGACAGATGACACAATCACTACCTCTCTGAAAAATATCCCAGAGCTGCAGAACATAAGATTCCCATTCTGTTCCATCACGGCTTACCATCCATATCAGTATGATCCATTTCCACTAAAGGAATAAAGTAAACAAAAATATGTTTCATATTGCTTACATCTCGATGGAAAAGATCCATTTTTGCCAACTCAGAAGAAGTTAAACTTTGTTGCGGGGGGGGGGGGGATTGCATAGCTAAGTGAACACAATGCATTGTAAAGAACTACGTGGGTTATGCAACTTAGGTACTTTCTAAAAATATTAATTATCAAGCCAGGATTAATGGTCAGGATATCATGGCAATGGACATATTACATAAAATGTAGCAGCAGTCACTGAACTAACTCACTGACCCAACTAAAGTACTGCAAATTCTATCCTAACAGCTAATAGGGATTGCAAAGCTTGCTTTTAAAGCTGCTCGCCATGGTGGCATTTTTGTTTTTGTTGTTGCAGCTATTGATCCAGGAAAGGTAGCTCTTAACTATGCTTATCTTAATTGGCAACATAGAATGGGTTAGGAAGTCTAGCAAATATCCTGGTTGGCAATAGTGGCGAATATCTGTACCTCAGGTGTAGGAATGAGGGTGAAGTTTCGTTCTCCGAGCTTGCGGGTTGGTTTCCGAATGTCAGTGACACAGACATCCCCTAAACGCCGCTGAAGATGTTACCTAGCCTGGTAATGAAACGTTCAGAAACCAACCCACAAGCTCAGAGAATGAATCTTCACCCTCAAATATCCTGATTCTTGAGGAAAACTGGCTGCATGAAACATGAATAGGGTAGAAGAGTTTCAGATTTAGAAGATGTAGATCACTGTCCACATGGTGATGATGAACTGCATTTCATAAGGCTACTAGGCTGCAACCTGGACAACCTTGCATTAATATCGCATTAATGATTTGATAACAGTAAAGAGGAATTCAGGTCTCCTTTTGTCTTTCCTCTTGACTCAGAAGTCTGGAGCAATAGATAGGTTTAGCAATGGAGTGACTGAAGACCTCTATTATCTAAGTATATCCTTTTCGTAATGGAAACCAAAGCAACCAAAACAAAACAAACTGCAACAAAAAGTTGCAAGGTTGTTCAGGGCTCTGGCAATCCAGCCAGGCATAAACTCTAAACACTGCACCTCATTCCACCTCCTCTTGTACATTTTTTTTAATATTATCCCAGCAATATTCTGCAGCCATTGTATATGTTTCACTCCCACTGAACAGCTTTCAGGGATCTTCTTCAAATAAGATTATTTCAATATTCTTTTGCAGATTTCTCCAAACTTGCCAAAATCTTTCTGCTGTACGAGGACGAGCAGCAGTGCCTAAAGGTTAGCACCATTCCAATTTCCTCCATTCTGTAAGTAGCACAAAAGATGACTGGGTAAATTTGCTCTGTTCCTACAATTGACCTTTACTCTGCTTCATTAACAAAGGAACAAGCGGTACTTTCCTTGGCAATTTAATGCAGAACAAGATTTTAAAAAAGAGAGAAGACAGTGATTAGTGGCTGCAAGCATTTTCTCTCCTACCCCTGTTTCCAGTCTCACTCAGTTGCTCTCCCTAATGGCCTTGGGCTGGAAGGAGACAAATTTTGACAGATGGCCAGAACCATCGGTTAAGCTATCCATTAGAACCTGTTCCTTGGAATGAGGTGTGTGTGTGTGAGTGAGTGAGTGTGTGTTTCTGCTTCACTTGCTCTCACCAGCCTGCCTCTCCCTCATCATTCCCTTTCTCTTGCTCTGCTTCTCATACTTTTATTTGTTTTGGGGGAAAACCCATCCTGCTTTGCTGGCTGCCTAAGCATTACTGCTGCCTGAACCCGAATGGTCACAGAGGGAAGTTGGCAGCAACACAAGGGGAAGGATGGGCTTGCAGTGGCTAAAAGTAGTCAATGTGAGTTGGGCACCACTCAGCAGGTCTAGGACAATTCCCTGTGGCTGACTCGCCCTGATCAACTTGCCCAGGAGAACTCACTGCGGCCAATTCACCACCGGACAACTTGCTGTGGGACAATTCCGCATGGGATAACTCAAGAGAGGGACAAGGGAATTGCCACAGGCCTTGTCATGTTTTAGGTTTGAACCTTCTCAAGTTAGAAGTCCTCAAGACTGGAATAAGCTGCAATTCTATTTGTCCCTCTCTTGAGTTATTCCACATTGAATTGTCCTGCAATGAGTTGTTCCATGGCGAGTTGGGACCGGTAACTCAGTTGCTAAGCAACATGGTCACTAGGTGGAAACCCATGTGACCATGATTGGAGTTACAGTACATTCAGAAAGTATTGAGATCTCTTTCAGTTTTGTCAATTTTCTTATGCTGCAACCTGGTTCTACGGTTGTTGAAATTCATTTTCTTCTCTCAGTCTACACTCAGTACCCCATAATGACAAAGTGAAAACAGTATTTTAAAAATTTAGGTTGAATTCAACAACTGTAGAATCAGGCCGCAGACAAAAATGAAGGGGGTCTAAACACTTTCTGAACACACTGTATACTCTTATTTCCCCTTTGGTTATTAAGTGAAGACATAGGGTTACTAAGTAAATAATTATGTGAGCATGACGTATAATTTTACTTCCTCCTTCCATATTGTACAGTATTAACTCTGCTTGACTCCAGCAAAAATACATGCCAGTTATGAAGTAAGCAAATGGCAATCATGTGACTGCAGGATGCTGCGATGATTGTAAATGTGAGGATTGGTCACACAGTTATTTTTTCCACGGCATCATAACTTTGAACGGTTGCTGCATGAGGCAGTCAGTAAACGAGAACTAATTGTACTGAAATGAATTGTATCACACCTGGGTGTGGAAAAGTACAAGGCACCAGTTTAACGTGGTATCAGATAACTGACCTTGATTACGAACTGAAGATGAGAGGAAGCCTACATCGTGTAGAAGTGTCCTTCAGGAACGAGGCATTTGCTGGGCGTTGTTAAGGGCATCTAAGTGTAATTGCTTTCCCTGTGGCTCAGTGTGGTGACTTAATGATTAAGTATATTGTGCACATCTACGCAATTGGGTTAATTCAGTAACATGATTCAGTTAAGCATGAATTTACATTTGGTAGGAAGGTGGCTGTTTGCTAGAGCAGATGGAGAAGAAATAGTTCTTTGAAATAATAGCAAATACTTGTAGCTCGGGTTTTAGATTTTGGCTGTGGTTTTTCCCCCCAAGCTTGTCTTAATATAATTTCAGAACATTTCATTACTAAAAGCAATAGCACTTAGATTTATATAACACTACATAGTGCCTTACAGCCCTCTCTAAGCGGTTTACAGAGACAGCATATTGCCCCCAAAAATCTGGGTCCTCATTTTACTGACCTCGGACGGATGGAAGGCTGAGTCAACCTTGAGCTGGTCAGGATCAAAGGAACCAAACTCCTGGCAATGTGAGCAGAGTTAACCTGCGCCACCAAGGCTGCTTTTTATTACCTTTCCCTTCTAGGTGGTAAAGATGTACCTATAGATACATGTGTCTAAAAAGCAGTTCTTTTGCCATTATAGACTGATGTACTCAGCAGCAAATCAGGATCTTCCTGTCCTAGACATATAGAAACTTGTTCAACCTCTGGCCCTGAACCCATCACCTTTGACCTCTCAGAAGTGCAGAGGTCGCATTATAGGGAAGAAGAGAGGGCCAGCAGGGAAGGCCTCTACAAAAGAGGCTGGGCTGCATTTATGACCCACAAATGCTATGTCGCCTTTAGGAAGGAAGAGGAAAACTAATGAGAGAAACAGAGGCGAGGGCTGCCCTCAGGAGTTTGATCCCAGCCCCGCTTCAATTTTCCTCTTTGCCTTTGCCCAATCTTAGTCGAAACAGGAGACGGCATAGAGATGTAATTGTATCGTTCTCCTGGTAAATTTTGTGTCCTCATTTTTTCTGGAGTCCAATCAAAGGCTGAAGGGGAAAAAAAAATCAAGCACAGCTTGGCCAGCCCCATATGTGTGGATGGTTCGGTATGCAGCTTCTTTCTTTCTCTACTTGGCCTGAGGCTTAGATGCTTTTCAGAGCCTTTTTGACGCTGCCATCGCTTAAACCAGCAACAAACTCTATTAGCTGCTACTGCAAATTGGATTTGTTCAACGCGATTGGATTTTGCTTTCGGCGTGTGTGGCTTAGGTGGGGGTGGGGGGGAATGGAGTGGGAGGGCAATCACAAATAATAGTGAATGTTGCATTTCTCTCCCAGGTCCAAACAGAACTGTCATCTGTTCTTACAGGGTGGCAGGAAACTAGAGATTTAAGGGAGCAGCAGGAGACAACACATGCCACTTTTTCACGGCAGACTTGTTAGATGGCGGGTCATCCCCCCCCTCTCCTTCTTGCTTTTGGAGCTAAAAGACAACAGCTATAGGAAATGTGACCAATCTCGGGAAGAAGGGCCATCAGTTGTAATAACTGTAAAATGGGAGTACAACACAAGCTGCAGTCCTAACTTATACTCTAGTGTTACAGTTGTGTAGCTGATTATTTACACTATATTTACATTTACGATTGAATCCCAGTTCTGCAAGATTGTCGTGTTTTTTCTATGGCAGTTTTCTTTTTTAAAAAATTGCTAATTCAGCCATAGCAATTTCTTTATTCACTGCTCCTTCTTGTGTATGGGTGCACTTTTGAGTCATTGTTGACTCCTGCAGCTTTCTTGGCAGGATTTTGAAAGTGGATTGTCTACATAGAATAGAATAGAATAGAATAGAATAGAATAGAATAGAATAGAATAGAATAGAATAGAATAGAATAGAATAGAATAGAATAGAAGTAGAGTAGAGTAGAGTAGAGTAGAGTAGAGTAGAGTAGTGGAATGGAATGGAGTAGAGTACAGTAGAATAGAGGAATAGAATAGAATAGAATAGAATAGAATAGAATAGAATAGAATAGAATAGAATAGAATAGAATAGAATAGAATAGAATAGAATAGAATAGAATAGAATAGAATAGAATAGAATAGAATAGAATAAAAGTAGAGTAGTGGAATTGAATAGAATGGAATGGAGTAGAGTAGAGTAGAGTAGAGTAGAGTAGAGTAGAGTAGAGTAGAGTAGAGTAGAGGAATAGAATAGAATAGAATAGAATAGAATAGAATAGAATAGAATAGAATAGAATAGAATAGAATAGAATAGAATAGAATAGAATAGAATAGAATAAGGTCAGTATTGGAAGAAGGAGGAACTGCCGACTATAGAAGAATGGACTTTAAAGGTTTCAGACCTGGCAGAGATGGCAAAGATATCGGCTTATTTGAAAGATCACTCGCAAGAACATTACATTATGGAGTGGAGAAAATGGATTGAGTATATCCAGAACAAATACGGGACTAAAAAGTTTCATGTAGCATTTGAATAAGTCTTCCTTTCTTTTCTTTTTTCTTTTTTTTATATTTAATAGTAAGAGTGTTTGTAGTTATCCTATATGAGCTAGAGAGTGATAGATTTTAGAGTTTGTGGTTGTTAGCATTTGGATGTTTATGATTGTTTTTTTCTTGTTTTTATACCCTGTACTTAGCTCTGGGAAGTCGGGGGGGGGGGAAGGGGGTAGGGGTAGGGAGGGATGGGTATGGTAGGGGGAGGGGGGATTGTTAAAGACAAAATGTATGTTAAAACTTTTCAATAGAATAGAATAGAATAGAATAGAATAGAATAGAATAGAATAGAATAGAATAGAATAGAATAGAATAGAATAGAATAGAATAGAATAGAATAGAATAGAATAGAATAGAATAGCTGGAAGGGCCCTTGGAGTTCTTCTAGTTCAACCCCCTGCTCAGGCAGGAAACCCATTTCAGACAAATGGTTGTCCAATCTCTTCTTAAAAACTTCCAGTGAGAAGTGAATTGTCCAAGGTCTGCCAGCTGGTTTTATATCAAAAGTGGGACTAGAATTCGCTGTCTCCCAGTCTCTAGCATACCGCCTAGTGCTATCAATACTGCTGCTGTTCCCCCAAATTGCAGGCTACACCTGCAAGCCCCAGTGTAGATGCTGGTGCTTTAACTAAAGATTAAAGTTGAAATTTTGGAGTCTCTGAAAGATTGGCTTTGGGGTCACTGAGTTCTGCTTATGATCCTAGATCATGAAGTGGAGGAAGCTAAAGAATCCAGAGAGCTTAGAACCTTAAGTAAAATAATGTAGAGAGTTAGGGATGGAGTTCCTTGGTGCTAATTATTTATTTTTATTTCTATTTTAAAAGAGCTGCAACAAGGAGGAAATCCTGTTGGGACTGAAGCAGCAGCTCTAGAGGTAAGTTCCTGACAATGTTTTCACACTGTATTATTTTCTAATCCAAGTTACCCTTTCTCATAACTCTGGTTGGTTTTTGCACATGGGGGGGAGGCTTTGGGCCTATGTTTCTGACACCCAGTAGGCAAAGAACAGCTTTAGAAAGAATTATTCTGATAATTCGTTCAGAGCTGATAATTTCCATCAGAAAACTGTGGGGCGAAGAGAGTGTACAGTTTCCCTCCCCAAATGGGAATGAAAACGGGGAATCTCTCTCCACTGCTATTTTAAGAGAGACAGAAACAGGGAACAATCTAATGGCAGGTACCCTTTTGTCTCGTCCTGTAGCAACAGAACACACCTGCTGAACGGCAGAGGGGGAAGTGACTCTGTTCCCTACTGCTGCAGGACCCAGAGAAAAGGAAGAGGAGGGGCAGGAAGTGAGTGGGGGAGAGGGCGGGGCCTTGGGGCTCAATTCTGAGTAGCTTTTGGGATCTGCACTGTACAGATAGTTCTAGAGTTATGAGCACGAGTGGGAGCAAAATTTCTGTTGTTAAACAAGATGCGTCGTGCCCGATTTACATCCTTTTTGACACTATTGTTAAGCAAATTAGGTGAACCACGTGATCCTTAAGCGAATCCAGCTTCCACCATTGACTTCGTGCTTGATGAAAGCTGACTGGGAAGGTGACAAATGTTGTAAATACGTGCTCGTTACCAAGTACCTGGATTTCATAAATGTGACTGTGGGGATGCTGCAGTGGTTGTAAGAGTGAGGATCGGTTGTAGGTCTCTTTTTTCCCAGTGCCATTATAACTTCGAATGTCATAAGATAAGGCTACTACTTGTAGCCTTTTTGTTGGTCTGTCTCTGGTCTGTATTTATGTTTTGTGATTGGAGCCAAAGAAGCCACATAGGGAAGACACAATTTTGGCACTCCACAAGCAATTCCATCAACAGACACCCTCAGAATCCAAATCAGTCTGCATAGCTAAACAGAGACAGCACCAACCCATACAAGCCCTCTCTCCTCCCCTCCAGCAGTTCACCTTCCAATGGTCCTGACCTGAGGTAACCTCCCCATCACAAGACCCATCACAAGCCTCTCACTGATGACTCACACCTGACCCATCACAAGACCCTCACCTGACACACCCACACCTGAAGCCCTTATAAACAGAAGAATACTGACATCCCCTAAACTCCACTGAAGATGTTACCTAGCCTGGTAACGAAACGTTCAGAAACCAACCCATGAGCTCGGAGAACAAACCTTCGCCTTCATCTTGCACCCGAGCTACAGATATTAGCCACTATTGCAAGACACAATTTTCCCAAAGGTGAAGACAGCTTGCAAGAGAATCATGCAATTATTATGACTCCCAGTGTCTCTGGGTGGTTATGGTCTGCATATCCACACCTCACTTTGCTTCTGAGAAAATGGTCTTACAGGTTTTCTTATATTCTCCCCAGAGAGCCTGTGAGGCAAGAAGAGCGTGAGACAAAAGAGAGCTAGCTGGTGTTATGTCAGTTAACAGATTCAACTCTTTTTGAAACAGTTTAGTAGTGTGCAAAAAATGTAGAAGTGCACAAGTAATGTGGATACCTATTCAGTACTACTCATGACAGAGGATACAAAAGGTACCTAAAGGCCAGTGCTCTGACAGATGACCACAATGGAGACGAAACCTTTGCAGCCAAATTGCCAAGCTCGGAGATCAAACCAACAGCCCAACTACCAACCCGAGCTACTAATATTCAAACGCACCTCATACAAACTTATGTTGAACTACTCCTAATGAGGCCCAGATAGGTTCTGTGATAATGTGATACATTTGCAGACTAAACTGGATCACCTGAGACTCCTTTCAGAATTGGTGATGGGCAGTGTCCTCTCCAAGAATTCAACTGACATTATTAGTTCCAATCTCTAGGTCAATCATGGCGAACCTATGACACACATGTCAAGAGTGACACACCATGTTTTGGGTGACATGCCAACATTCACCAACCTTCACATGGCTATACTGTATTCTTGAAAGCACACCCTATTCTTGCACATGTTTTGGAGGCCTCTGGACCCTCCAGAAGTCACTTGAAAGGACTGTGGATTTCTGCAGCCTCCAGAACCTCTGAAAATCATACAAAAATGAGGCGTGCTTTTGTGTGTTTTTTTGGAGGGTGCAGAGGCCATGGAAAAGCCTTCTCCTAAGCCACTTCGAGAATGAAGGCCTGATGCAACTCAGAACTGCCGCCGAGGTCTGTCAATAGAAAGAGAACACAACCTGAGGGTAAGTAGTATACAGCAGATCCTGGGAATCACACACATGATTCGACAGTATGCTTTTTTAAACAAATGAATATGTAAAGAATCGCTTTTCTTTTATCTGGTGGTGTGGGGGAGTAGTGAGTCAAATTAGGCATTTTTCAAATTTTGGACATACCATACCCAAAAGGTTCGCCATCACTGATCTAGGTGCTGGGATTGTCCTGTCTCTGTGGGAATGGTAAAACTGAGCGTGGGAGGCAGGAAATACCACACGTCAAGTTCAAGGATTTTTGTAGGAAGGGAAGGAAAAATACTGAACCAAGAAGTTTGCACAAATGGGACCAAAAAGAATGTGCTTTGTGTCACATTGTCTCTCCCTCTCCCCCCCCTGCCCTCCTGTTTTTTTTTTATAAACAAGTTGTTGTCAGCTCAATATTTAGGGGCATTTCCCAGAGGTAGAACGGGTCACTGTGCACTTTTGATGCTGGTGGATGAGCTGCAGATGTTGATTGGTGATCTTTGCGGTTGACACCAGCAAACTGCAGAGGCAGGGAAGAACAGCTGCAAAGTTATCTTGGCTTAGGCAGAAGCTTAATCGAGAACGCTTGGAAGGCTGACATGTTCTGCTTGACAAGAGGGCAGAAGATGCGGCTGTGCCAGTGACAAGTCCAGCAACTTTCCTTCAACATGGCAGGAATAGGGAACTGACTCAATGTGACACTTTCAGCAGTCTGGACGATCCTTCTTCAGATCTTTGGAGTCCATAGTCATGGCAAATAACTAAGGAAGAAGGTATTATTCATGAACAACAAATCCTTTTCTGCACCTTGATCAGGTTACTATGGTGTGAGGGAACGAACATTTTTCCTTAAAATGCACTCCCTAAATCAGTGTGTCTCAACATCAGCAACTTGAAGTTGAAGTTCACACATCTTCAATCTGCCGGGGTTGAAAAACACTACCTTAAATCCTCACACACTTAACTCCCAACCCTTCCTTTCCATGTCTGCCAAGGTTTTTCCAGGATTAATTATCGGACTATTAATTTTATGCTGGGGTGCTCATTGTAGCCCTGCACCTACCTACCTTGTACTGGTCATTGGGCCCCCGATTATTCCATAATTCTTGGTTTGTCTTCTCCCAGCTGGAAAAAAAAACACCAAAAAACCAAAATGAAGTTATACTTAATGAGTGCGTCATCTGGAATTTGCAACTGAGCTGCTCCTGGCTCTGCTGCTTGTAAAGCTTTTATCCCCAGCCTGTTTTGGGAATTCTCTTGCAATGAAGATATCTTGATCAGAAAGACCATTAAGGGGACCTGGACTCACCAACCCACCCATGTGTTATAGTTTGAATTCATGTTGGCACTTTAAGCATTAATAAAAAGGGGCCCTAGTGTGGGCAAAATGGGTGTCATATAGCTACAAGTGGTGGACTGGGACCAAGGAGACAATTATAGTCCTCACTTAGTCACCATTTCTTACTGCAATCTACATCATAGGATTGTGACAATAAAACATCACTCTTTGTTCTGTGAGCTACCCTGAAGTGTACGTGGGGGGTATAAATGTATGAATACATTTTTTAAAAGGGCGATTACTGTGAGCACTTGTAGTTCAAATCTTCCACTTTTAAGGGGAACGAATGGTTTAGATAAAACCCACAAATATTATTCTGGCACTTTAAAAATAGCAAATTTGAAATAGTCTGATTTTTACGGACAATGGTCTGCTTTATTAGTTCCATGGATTATTATCCTGAGACAAGAGATATACTATACTGCCCATTCTTTCAGAGACTGGGACATAAACTGGATTTTAGGGGGAAATAATGTTGTTTTTATTGTAAGGTTTTAAAAGCTTCCTGCTATTTTAATTCTGTTGGGTTGGGTTTTTTTAAAGGTTTTGAACTAATTGTTTTATAAAAACAGTTTATATAAGCCATTTCAGAATGATAGGAAATGGGGAATAACAAAATAAGTACATTTTTAAGACCTTGTACAATAATTAAGCCAAAACAATTGTGAAAGTTACATCCGCTGGTGGCACTGTTCATTTTTATGCAATGCTGGGTTATCTGGATGTTCTTGCAAGATTACTCCCTTTGTTTCCAAAACTATTAGTGGGCAAATATAAGAGGTAAGGTGACAGCCATCAATGGAAAGGTAAAGTAGCCTTTTCTCTTTGACCCATGCTGGATGAGCATTATGGGAGTTGAATCCAATAAATTTGGAAGTTGGGTTAAAGTTTGATCGGTTCCAAGAATAAACCTTAGGCCCACCTGATTTTGTATGCTGTAATTATTTTTCCTTCCAGAATAGCCCTGAGAAACAGGATATAAATAAGTTAAACTGATAAACATTCATTTTATCTCTCAACCTGCACGAAGTTCACTTAACTATGTTTTATTCTAGCCACTCAATTTCAAATCATGGATTCTGAATCTAGCTGGCTGGCTTGAATAAAATGCAATTAAGATTAACTAGTGCCTCTAGGCAAGTTGATAAACGATGGTTAATTGAAAACAGACAGGGGAAGTTAGAGTCTCTCTGAATTGGTTTGTGGTAAAAAAAATGACCTTATTTCTGCTGCAGAATATGATGGTGTGTGTATCTGTGTGTGAATGGAGAATCGGCACTGGATAATACTGTATATGTATTTGCAGCCTTCTTCTCCAGCCAGCCTGCCACGTTGAGCCCACAATAATAAAAACTACATCTGTGTAATTTTCTTGGCAAGAATATATGAAATTGGTTTACTGTTGTCTCCTTACAGGATGCTTTTAGGACTTTCCAGTCTAGGTTACAGTCCTGGGATTGTCTGGTCATCTTCCATCGAGGGCTCACCAGGTCCAAGTCTGCTTAGCTGTTTGAGATCAGCCAAGATGGGCTAGCAGTAATTAATTCAGCTATTTTGAGATAAAAGGGCATGAATTTATCTGCAACCTCATTTGGCCAGAGGAGCCTCATGAAAAAGTCCTCAATGCCAGATTACAAAATGGCTGCTGTCAAGGCGGGTTGCCATTTATAAATGCTGCTTGTTGCAGCCCAAGTTTTCCTGGGCTTGCCTGCTACTCTTCTTGGTATAAGACCACATTTAATTTAGGGTCCTGAGTAGATTTTGAGTCAGTTACATCATTTCCAAGACCAAAAGTGCAGAACCTCAAGTGTATCTGTTTCCTGGAAGATCTTCCTTCCAGGCCAATCATGTTTCCAAATAGTCAGGAATGAGGTAAAGGTGCTTTGTACCCATTTAGAAGTCTGATTTTTTTCTTGTGATGGGAAAGCCTGGACTGGCAAGCCTCACGATTGTGTGCACCCACCTCAGCATATGGTTTTTTAAATTTGGCTGCATGTGTCAGGCCATCTCCCAAGTATCACTGTAGATGGCCTAAGAACATCCCTGGGTTGGGCCCAAGCCCTGTTACCCTCCCCTATCTAACCTTCCTTCCTTTGGAACCCCCCCCCCACCCCTTTCTTGATAAGCACAGAAACCTGAAGCACTTGCACTGGCTTCCTTCATGCCTTTCAGTGAATGACAAACGGATACACTGGGGACTTTGGTAGGGAGGCTTATAGTCACATTCTTCATTCCAGTTTGAAAGCACGGTGCATAATAAGTCACTGTATAGATTATTGTAGTGCTCATCTGTGAGAGCCAAAAACCAGGAGCAGCATGGTAGCACCTTTTCAGAATAACAGATGTGATTAAAATGCATGAAGCTGGTACATTTTAATAAAGTTTGTTTGTCCTACCACACTCCTGCATAGGTTATAGCTATGCAATAAGGTTGCCACATACTGGAGTGGATTGCACATGAAATTGTGGGAATATGTTATTCTTCATGAAATTTGTTTCTGAGCTGGGATCGAGGAAATGGGCAATTGCATGAATTAAGTTTCTTTTTTTTCACCCAAGAGTGACAAGAAGGAAGCTGTTAGATGGGCAGCTGCAAAGATCCTCTCCATCCAGCACAGATTATATATATTACAATCTCCCCCCACCCCTTATTCATTCACTCATTTGCTCCCCTCTTCACATCATCCCATATAAGGAACTCCCTTCCTTGCCAGGGCTTCTAATGTTTCTAAGAATAATTATCTAAGGCAGACATGTCAAACACAAGGCCCGGGGGCCAGATCCGGCCCATGAAGTGGTTTCATGCGGCCCGCGAAGCCATCCTGGAAACAGTGAGGGAACGGCCCCCACTGCCTTGGTCCTGGCCCAGAGACCCTCCTTCTGCCAGAGACCCCCAGATCTGTCCCACTCCTGCCCAGGCCCCCATAGGCACCCTTGATGTAGAGCTGGCCATGCCCACCCAGTAGGCCATACGCACTCTAGCCACGCCCACCCAGTAGGCCACACCCACCCTGGCCATACCCACCCGGCCCCCTGAGGGCAACCGCAATGCTGATGCGGCCCTCAATGAAATTGAGTTTGACACCCCTGATCTAAGGAGAATCCTTGAATGTACACAGGTAGTCCTCAGTTTACGACCACAACTGAGCCCAAAATTACTTTTGTTAAGTGAGTGTCGCCCCATTTTATGACATTTCTTGTCAAAATGGTTAAGTGAATCACCGCAGTTGATAAGTTAGTAACCTGGTTGTGGAGTGAGTCCCCATTGATTTTGCTTGTCAGAAGGTCGGAAAAGGGGATCACATGACTTTGGGACACTGCAGCCGTCATGAATATGAACCAGTTGCCAAGCGTTTGAATTTTGATGACGTGATCATGGGGATGGTGCAAAGGTTGTAAGGGTGAAAAACAGTCCTAAGTCACTTTTTCCAGTGCCGTTGTAACTTTGAATGGTCACTAAACGAACCGTTGTAAGTCGAGGACTACCTGTACCTTTTCTCATTTCTCTGAGTAAATTTTTTACAAGGTTTGTGAACAATGAAGCGCAAGTCAGCCTACAAATATTAAAGCAAAAGGAAAGGTAGTTTCTGAGCCTTGGTAAAAGTATAAATGCTCAGATGGACAGTGATTAATATTTGTATGTTACTTATATGTAAGGGTGTAGGTCTCTACATATGTTGTATATAGTATGTTTAAATGTGTGTTATGTATGTGTACACTTTGAGAGCAAGCAACTAAATTTCATTTTTAATGTGTGCTGTTGTGCCCACAGTAAAAAATGACAATAAAGGTTATCTACAGTATCTATCTATATATAGTATTCTAATACTATATATTAAAAATATTGTAATGGAAGAAGAAAACAAGAGCAAAGCTAGCCTAGAATCCAGTTTACACTAGTGGACATTTAACCTCTTCCCACAATTTGTTTTCCTGTTAACCAAGACACACAGAGGGCAACTGAAAGGCACCTCAGAGTTTCTGCTCCATGGACCTATCTTGCTGTTTTTTGGGGAGAATGGGTGAAGCAGTCCTGCCTCCCCTTCCCCCTAGCAATCTCAGACATGTCAGGGTTGTGTTGCTGCTTTGCTGCTGACACTGGCTCCGTAGTAAGTAATGCAATGAGCTAACAAGATTATGGTTGTAAGGCAGAATCTGCCAACCCTTGTTACAATCTTTTTCCTTCAACTATACTAACTGTATAAGCAATGTAGAGAGAGATTTTATTTTTTATTTCTTTTTGCCCAAAATTGCCTTTTGAGGTATAATAAATATTAGAAGTGAACAAGAACACAATTGGAAAATCATTGTCCCAAGTCACGGAAAAAAACGGGTCATTTCTGCAGAGAAGTATTTGCAAGATGGTTCAAAAAGCCCTGGCAATTAGCTCATTGCAGTCCTACCAAATGTTTAACATCATTTAAACTGAGTTTATTGCATAGTAAGCATAAAATTTACCAAATCATTCTTTTTAAAAAAATAAAATAAAAAAATCATCTTGAATGCTCTTTATTGAACTCTTATTTTTCAAAGCTATATTTTAGTGAATCCTGAGCTAGTAAGAACCTCCATGCTGCTTCATTTGATATAAACGTTTAAGCCTAACAGCATTCTTAACTGCAAATGTTATTTTTAAGTAATAGCCCATATTTAAGTTTTGCAAACAAGATTATGAAATAAATATTTAAAAAGGAAAATGTGGTTAAAGAATGTTTCTTCTAGATTTAAATTCTTAATACTTGCCCTACAATACTATGGGTACACTCCTTGATATTTCTAAAATTCTCTTAAAGCTGAGATCATGAAAGTATTCTGCTTGTTAGATGGAATATTTCATTCAAATCTAAACTTGTTAAACTTGATGGAATATTTCATTCAAATCTAAACTTGTTAAAATTTCAATGTAATTGATGATCTTTTTTGTGAGGAAAAGGATTGGGATATTGAACTTAATTTTATGTTTTGGATTGTGATAGGTTATAGTGTAAGGATGCTAGTCCCACATCAGTGATTATATAGGCAAGAAACTATTTGGGCATGTGCTTTCCATATAGTAGCCTTGAAAATTGCTTTTTGAAAGAAACCTTTCTCCCTAAGCCTTTATAGATCTTCTGTAAACTGTATTATTTGACAGTACAGGTAGTCCTTGTTTAGCTACTGCCTTTGACAGTGACCTTTTCCAGTTACAACAGTAATGAAAAAGTAACTTTGCAATCAATTGTGTTCATTTACTACAGACATGTCAAACACATGGTTTCATGTGGCCTGCGAAGCCATCCTGGAAACAGTGAGGGAACGGCCCCCACTGCCTTGGCCCTGGCACAGAGACCCTCCTTCTGCCAGAGACCCTCAGATCTGTCCCACTCCTGCCCAGGCCCCCATAGGCACCCTTGATGCGAACGATGTAGAGCTGGCCATGCCCACCCAGTAGGCCATATGCACTCTAGCCACGCCCACCCAGGCCATACCCACCTGGCCCCCGGAGGGCAACCGTAATGCTGATGCGGCCCTCAGTGAAATTGAGTTTGACACCCCTGATTTACTACCTTTGCAGGTCTGCAAAGCAAAGGGAAGCTGAAGGAAGATCGTAAGCACAGTTACGGTTTCACTTAGCAGTGACTTTACTTAATGACTTAGTTGCTTTCCCAATTATGGTCGCTAAACAAGGACTATCTGTACTGTATTGAATCAGGTGAGGCAATGGATTGTCTCGACTGAAGGCAGCTTTTACACGATAGATCTCTGCAGGGTAAGCTCAGCATCTTAACTACTTCACCACTGTCAGCTTTATGGATTGACTCTGTCCTAGGATGTAATCATAGACAACCGGGTTTTGTGATAAGATTCCGAAAAGGTAAGTTTTAGAAACCCCCAAAGAAGCAGCCAATTGAGAGACAGCAGGAGTGGGAGAGATTGTAGAGAAACAATTTGGTATTTGGTAAAATGATGGCAGAAATTCTGGTGAAACTAGATTGGTTGAGCCCGTTGAGAATACTCTATTAAAGAATGAATAATTGAGGCAGGGAGAGTTGAGTGGAGCCCTGAAGGAGATTTCTACTATACTCATGTAAAATTGCCTACCACACTGGAAAAGCTAATGAAAAGTAAGAAACAGATTTATTTCTTGCCTGATACTGAAAGATGTAGCTTAGTTTCTGTTGGTAGTATAAGGTCACTCTTCTTTCTAATAAATTTCTACTCCTCTCATTTCTACTCCTCTCACCTTGTAGGGAATCTGTGAGTAATCTACCCAAGTGAATACCTTCCTAGGTGCAGTAATAGTATATTAAGAATTTACAGAGATCAGACAGGATCCCAATATGCCACTCATGAAACTGACCCTAAACATATGCATTAGGAAAAATATTTGAAAGCATAGGAGAAGGGAGAATCTCATCTGTATATTTACTATTTTTTTTTTAAAAAAGTATTGTATTATTGGCCTCAGTATATTACGTCAATTATTAAATGGGTTAGTAAGGTGTTCCATTGACACAGGGATAGGGGGAAACATTGCTTAAGAGATCTAAACAACAAATGTTTTCTTTGATCCTTTAAAATTTAAACGTTTTTGCTCTTATGAACTTGGCTGTACATGAAAGATAAATAAAATTCAACTTTCCAAACCTCTCTTTTCATCCTGCAGAGATCACTAAATGTCCATTATTAATAAGTGACACCTCTCATTTGTAAGATTTATATCCCACTTTTTATTTTATGAGCTCAAGGCACTTCCCGCCTTCCATTTCTGCCCACAACAACAACAACATTGTGAGCTAAGTCAGGCTGGGAGAAAAGGTCTAGTTCAAAGGTGTCCAGTATCATGGTATGATCAGAGTCTGAGAAGGATTCCCATTCTGGACATCTGGGCATTCCTGTTTCATTAGTCAAAAGAATGGTCTTGCTGCCAATTTGTGAGCAGGCTGTGGTTAAGAAGCTGGAACCCCCCCCCCAGCTTAGCAGGATAAGAAAGAAAGTGGTTTTTCCTCTAGTGCTTGAAATTGCTGTAACCTTTCAGCAAATCTGATCAGGAACCCCTTGAAAACATCTTGCTGTCAAGAGGCAGACACCAAATAAGCTGCTGTGACTAAGAATGGATTTGAACCTAGGTCTCTCAGTGACAGTCCAACCCCTCAACCACTACGCCATGCTGCCTCTCGATACATTTCCATTCTGGTAAATGCCAGATTATATAATTACTACCTCTTTGTGCTTTTAAATTCTTTATTCATGTTCATCAATTTTACCTGAACGTGTTTTTAATTGCCCTACACCTCTGATTCATGTTGTGAAATCAGCTGTATATTGTTCAGCCATCTCCTTCCTTTTCACAAAAGTTGATGAACTTTACAGTAATGAGCACCCAACATACAGTTATGGGTTTATTTTTGCTTTCTTTTAGCTTTTTTAAAAAAAATTTCGGAGACAGAAAATATAAAATGGGACATTTTTGTAACACGGAGACATAATTTACTAGGAGTTTCTGCTCTTGATTTCTGCTGGCTGGCTTCTCCTGAATCTGGCTGGCAGATTTGTCTTTTCCTCATAGTGCCATCCTTGAGGGTAGCTAAATGTGTTTCCTTGAAACAATTGTATTCTGCCTTAAATTCTCTCACTTCAACCACGAGACCATCTCAGGTTGTGTATGGGCAAGAGGGGCTGCCCCAAGTTTATTTTGAACTAAAGTGAAGATAGAGTCTATGCACACCCGTGGAATTAATACAGCGGTTAGTAGGAATCCTGATTAAGCAGGACTCATAGTGGTAGAGTTAGTTTGGTGGGGTGATTAAGGCACTAGGTTAGAAAACAGGAAACTGTGAGTTCTAGTCCTGCTTTAGGCATGAAGCAAGCTGGGTGACCTTGGGCTAGTCATTCTGTTTCAGCCCTGGAAGAAAGGCAAGGGCAAAGCACTTCCAAAATCCTACCAAGAAAACTGCAGGGACTAGTCCAGGCAGTTGCAAGGTGTCATAAATTGACAATCATAATCATGATCATAATAATGGGACCATAAAATAGAGAAAGTCATAGAAAATGAAGAAGTTAAATTGCTCTGGGACTTTATAATTCAAACAGATAGGCACCTGCCACATAACACCCCGGACTTAACAATTGTCGATAAGAAAGACAAAAAAAATCTGGATAGTGGATGTGATAGTACCTGGAGACAGCAGAAGAGAAGAGAAAGAACTGGAGAAGATAACAAAATACAAAGACCTACAAACAGAAATAGAATGACTGTGGCAAAGGCAAGCAAGGGTAGTACCAATAGTAAGAGGTGCCTTGGGTGCAATCCCAAAACAACTGGAGCACCACTTGCACACCATTGGCATTGACAAATTCACCATCACTCAATTGCAAAAGACGTCTTTACTCGGAACAGCTCCCATCCTGAGATGATATCTATCATACCATCAAACACTCAGATCTGCCTATCCCAGGTCCTTGGCAACAACAACAACAACAACAACCCCCAGTGAGGCACTGCCTTGACGTGGTTGTGAGGCTTGTGTACTCTGAGGAAGATGAGAGCTATGCCAGAGGTTCAGCCATACTGGACAGGTCTCATCAGAGGAGTCAGACAAAGAGTGTCTCTCCCATAAAAAATATGGTAAGACGTAAATTTCAGAATGCCATACCAGCTCGGATGTTGCCCGGGTTAACAAGGTCAGCACTAGATATTGGAGGTTTTTTTGTTTTGTTTTTTTAAATTTATATGCCGCCCTTCTCCCTAAGGACTCAGGGCAGCTCACAACAATAAAAGTTAAAAACATAAAATACAAAATTAAAAAAAGAATTAAACAATGAAGTAAATACATAACAATAGACCCAATAAAACCAAATTTAAAACTACAGTCAGTCCAGGCCCAATTGTTGGAACATCCATGTCTTCAGGTCACGGCGGAAGGACCAAAGGTCAGGGGCCATCCGCAGCTCCGGGGGCAGTTCGTTCCAGAGGGTCGGTGCGCCCACAGAGAAGGCTCTCCCCCTGGGGGTCACCAGCCAACATTGCTTAGCTGATGGCACCCTGAGGAGGCCGACTCTGTGGGAGTGAACCGGGCGACGGGGGGGTTGATAATGGCAGCAGGTGGTCTCGCAAGTTCCTGGATATCTGGTGAAAAATGGGTTACAGGATTCAAGACTGTTGGCTGAGCAACCAGGGGCAGCAGCTGCAGAACTACTGGAAGAAAAGGTGTTTACCCATCACAAATACACAGTGATTGAAAACAAAGAAATAATGATCTGTTATTACAAATCAAGTCCAACAAGAAGAGGATATCTAAAACGAATGCACCAATTCTGGAAAGAACAACATCCAGAATCAGAAAGAACAGAGACTAGCAGATCAACACCAATTTATAATACGAAATAAAGTATTCACAGAAACAGAATTGGACAAACTGCAAAGGTTTACCCAGGGCAAAGAAATCAAAGCCTTGCCAGAGTAATTCAGAATGTAGAGGCAAGCCAGGGGTAGTTGGCATTGAAGGAATCCAGCAGAGATATACAACTGTTCTCATTTGGAAACCAGGCACCTCTTCCTCAGGAAGAACAAAGTCCTCTAACTAAAGAAATAAAAGAATTGAAACAAAGAATAACTGAGCATCTAGAACAGCACAAAAACAACAGAATAAGGCTGCCTTCATTGAAGCTTGTTCCAAAGAAACAACTAGCGCAAACATTAAAAGATGCAAATACTGCAATATCAAGTATAAGCACTAATTCACTGCAAGAAACAAACCAACTAATGTACAGCACAGCTGCAGTTATAACTGAATACCTGGGATGCAAAATCAACAAAGAAGAAAAACAAACAAACAGTGCACCACAAAAATGGAAGGTTAGACTAGAAAATAAGATCAGCAAGTTAAGATCACATGCAAGCAAGCTAGAACAGATGAAAGAAAAGAAGCTGAAGAACAAGAAGACCAAAGAATACCTAATCAAGAAATACCAGTTAGAAACAAGGAAGATCAAGGAAGCACTGGAAATAATAAAGCAGCAAATAATAGCTATAGCCAGGAAAATCAGTAGATACGAAGCTCGAATTGCAAATTATAGGCAGAACCTCCAATTTCAATCCAATCAGAAACATTTCTACCAATCCATCAATGGAGAAACAGCAATGAATAAGTCAGTACCTGACAAGGAAGAAACAGTGCAGTTCTGGAAGCAGATATGGGATAACCCAAAGAAACACAACAAGGATGCGGCTTGTTTAAAAGAGGTGGATGCAAATAAAACAGAAGTTGAAATGAAAGAACTAGTAATAACAACAAAAATGGTAGAAAAAAGAGCAAGAAGATCAAAAATTGGTCAGCACCAGGTGAAGATGAACTGCATGGGTTTTGGTTGAAACATCTAATTGTTATATACCCACTCATTGCCAAGCAGTTCAACAATACACTACAAGGAGGAGAAATTTAAAAGTGGCTAACAACTGGGAAAACCTACCTAATAATGAAAAATCCAGGAAAAGGGGCAACACCAGGCAACTACGGGCCAATTACCTGCTTACCAACAACTTTCAAATTGCTAACTGGTGTAGTAGCTGATGCAATACAACATCATCTAGTTGAAAACAATCTCTTTCCACCCGAGCAGAAAGGAAACCGTCCCAATAGCAGAGGAACAAAAGATCAACTCCTAATAGACAAAATGATCTTGGAAAACTGCAAGAAAAGGAAGACCAACCTGAATGTGGCATGGATTGACTACAAAAAGGCATTTGACTCTCTGCCACATGACTGGATAATCAAGTGCCTAGAAATAACAGGAGTCAGTAGAAACATCAGAAAATTTGTGCAAAGATCGATGGCACAATGGAAGACACAGTAACAGGTCAATGGTGAAAGACTGGGAGAGGTTAATATCAAAAGAGGAATATTTCAAGGAGATTCATTATCACCACTACTATTTGTTATTGCACTGTTTCCTCTGTCAACAATACTGAATAACTCAGGACATGGCTATCAAACATCAAAAACATCTGCCAGACTATCCCACCTCCTTTACATGGATGATCTGAAGCTGTATGGAAAAACATCATCCAAAATAGAATTGCTGCTGAACACTGTGCGTATATATAGCCAAGATATTGCAGTGGAGTTTGGCTTGGACAAATGTGCCACACTTATTCTCAAACAAGGAAAAATAGGGAAAACTGAAGGAATAAAGGAATAAAAAAAATAACGAAAATTCCACGAAAATAACATTAAGAGTCTGGATGAGGAAGATTACTACAAATACTTGGGTATCCTTCAAGCTGACAACAACAAGCACACTGAAGTCAAGAAAAAGATTAGAGGTGAATACATCAAGAGAGTGAAGAAAATCTTAAAGTCCAAACTCAATGGAGGAAATATCGTGAAGGCAATCGACACCTGGGCAATTCCAGTCATTAGATACACAGCTGGAATAGTGGACTGAACTCAAGCAGAACTAAAAGCAAAGGATAGGAAAACCAGAAAAATAATGACAATGAATTCATCACACAGTGACATTGACAGATTCTATCTACCAAGGCAAATAGGTGGACGTGGAATACTGCAGGTACATCAGATGGCTGAAGAAGAAAAAATGGCTTTAGAAGAATATCTGAAGGACAATGATGAAGATGCACTGAAATTTGTATATCAGGAAGGCTTACTGACTACTGGAGAGACCAAACTGGCCTACAAGAAAGACCAAATGAAGAACAGAATAGAGGCATGGGAAGACAAAGCACTACATGGCCAGTACATTAAAAAAATAGCTGGGAAAGCAGATAATAACAAGATTTAGCAATGGCTAAGAGCAGGAAAATTGAAGAAAGAGACCGAGGGACTAATTCTGGCTGCACAAGTAAGTGCTGCCTATGCAAAGAAGCTGAAGAAACAGTGGACCACCTGGTAAGCTGCTACAAGAAGATCGGTGGCATGACCAAGTAGCAACAAAGGTGCATTGGAAGATCTGCAAGAAATATCATTTGCCTGTAAGCAAGAACTGGTGGGATCATAAAATAGAGAAAGTCATAGAAAATGATAAAGTTAAAGTGCTCTGGGACTTCGGAATTGAAACAGACAAGCAAAATAACACCCCGGACTTAACAATTGTTGATAAGAAAGATAAAAAAATCTGGATAGTGGACGTGGCAGTTCCTGGAGATAGCAGAATAGATGAGAAAGAACTGCAGAAGATAACAAAATACAAAGACCTACAAATAGAAATAGAAAGACTGTGGCAAAGGCAAGCGAGGGTAGTACCAATAGTAATAGGCACCTTGGGTGCAATCCCAAAACAACTGGCGACCACTTGAACACCATTGGCATTGACAAATTCGCCATTAGTCAATTGCAAAAGGTGGCCTTACTAGGAACTGCTTCCATCCTGTGACAATATCTGTAATACCATCAAACATCCACATCTGCCTATCCCAGGTCCTTGGTAAGGACTTGATAGGTAGACAAAAATGCCAAATCCAGTCTGAACATCTGGCTGACTGTGCAATTATTATTATTATTATTATTATTATTATTATTATTATTATTATTATTATTATTATTTCAGTCTTAACAATTGTTAATAAGAAAGACAAAAAAAATCCTCTGGATTGTGCACTTTGTAATACCTGAAGATAGAGAAGAGAAACAACTAGAAGCAGTGTTTTTTTTGTAAAAGAAAAAGGTGCCGGAACTCACACATGTCATACAACCCGCCTTGCCTACCCTTTAAGGTTCTATCCAAAAAAGGTGCCGGAACTCCGTTCTGAGCGTTCTGACAAAAAAAGCCCTGACTAGAAGAAATCACAAAATTTAAAAGACCTGCATATAGAACAATTGAGGCAAAAGAAAGCAAAGATAGTACCAATAGAGATAGGTGCCTTGGGTGCAATCCCAAAACATCTGGAGCATCACTTGAACACCCCAAGTGGCATTGAAAATCAACATCAGTTGACTGCAAAAAAAACCCCAGCTTTACTTGGAAGGCCTTACGTCCTGTGATGATACCTTTAACACCATCAAACATCCACATATGCCCATCCCAGGTCCTTGGGAAGGAGTCAGTAACTGGATAAAAAAAGGCCAATTCCAGTCTAAAGAGCTGATTAGGCAATCCACCATAACAATGATAGTGGTTTGTAGATACTAAATGTATCAGTGAAGTAGACACATTCTTTCCCTCTCCAGATATGAATTGTGGGACTTATATGGGGATAACAAACGCAAGAGAGACGAAGGGATAGGATGAAAGGGTATGTTTCTGCTCCTTGTTCCACCCCTATGCTACACTTGTGAGAATTTCATAACTCCATGAAACATTACCTTTTCAAACGCTATAAATCTGACCTCCTTCCTGTTCTATATCTTCTCAAATACAATGGTAAACACATCCAATGCAATGAACACATATATTCTGTGAACCAAGGCAATGCATGAAGATAAGGAATTCACTATATGCGTATATATGCTTAGGAATAAATGTGCAAAAATATATTAAAGGGTGCTCAGTCCTTCTGGTTACCGGCTCTTTTAGCCAAGTAAGGTATAGACTTGACAAATACATTTTAATGCATATTTATCTGTCAGGCAATAATCAGAGATTGTGGTAAGGTGCCCAGAGGGGAAATAACCTGGATCTTTCCATTTAAATTAGTATCCAGGACAAGGGATGGAAACCTCACTGTCAGATGCAGCCTTCTTTTCTTTGAATGAGGCTGAATTAACTCTTCCCAGGTCAGGGTTGAAACTATACCACCTTTCCCAATGCAACACAATTGTAAAGAAGAACAATAGGGAAAATTGAAGCTGCTGAGTGCGAAGAAGCAGCTGGATTTCCTCCAGAATTTAGACTCAAAAGCCCTGAGCCATAATGATAAAGATGGCAGCTGTTTCTATCCACTTGTTACTCACTTATTATTAGCAGGCATCTCTTCTCCCCCCCTCCAAGGAGTACACAGAGATTAAAACTTAGGAACATCTCTGCTCAAGGAAAAAAGAAATGGGAGTAGAATCCCCCCCCTCAAATAATCATCGCATCAGTGAGGTAAGATCAGAAGGAGAATAGAGGCACACTGAAGTTTATCAACTGAGCTTCCTGCAAGACTAAGGGGCTCATTCACCTATCCATTCATCTGATTTATGTCCCATCGTTCATTTAGGAGTTCAAGACACTCCTCTGAGTCTATTTTGATGGTGTAGTCCAGGGGTAGGCAACCTTGGCTCTTTTATGACTTGTGGACTTCAACTCCCAGAATTCCTGAGCCAGCTGGCTCAGGAATTCTGGGAGTTGAAGTCCACGAGTCATAAAAGAGCCAAGGCTGCCTACCTCTGGTGTAGTCCATCATCTTTCATTCAAGGTGCTGCTTTCTCCTATTTTTTCCCCCCTACCACAATCCTAAAGGTTGTTCTGGTCCAGAATCAGCCTGTGAGCTTATGGGACAGAGAGCCAATTGAGTTTCTATTTACTGAGCATTCTTTTTACAGATCAATTTGTATTTCTTCTCTCTGTCTTTAGATTTTGCTTCCTTGGATTACTTAAAAATCATGTCAGTTCCCATCAAAAGATGAGCTGACATCATGACGTCATGATCTTGCAGCTTTCTCCTTAACTGCAACCATGGTTGTAGGTTACGATGTAGAATGTGAGAAAAGAGACTTCCTTGAGGCCTGAAGCTGTGGGTGACAGAAAGGTAAAGCAAGACCCTGGCAAGGTGCAACCTGCTTGCATACGTAGGGAAAATCAGGGCCCAAAAGAGCCGCCTCAAACCACAAGATGAGCAGCATATACTTACTAAATAAATGAATGAATGAATGAATGAATGAATGAATGAATGAATGAATAAATAAATAAATAAATAAATAAATAAATAAATAAATAAATAAATAAATGAATAAATAAATAAATAAATAAATAAATAACAGAGCAAGCAAGCAAGCTAGCAGGAATTGGCAACAAGATTAAGTTACCCTTATAAAATTACCGGTGAGCATTGTTAGAAGAGGCTGGGATGAAAGTTCCCAAGAATCTTCTCAGGTCTTTTGGATGGAGCTCCAGCTCCACCAATAACAAAATTGTGGATTTGTGGCAAGTTAAACCACAGCTGAATTAAGTTTGGCTGCCCAAGGAAGATCAGGTAGGAATGCCATCCAGTGGTGGATCAATGCAAAGACTAAATGAAGAAGAGCGCATAGTAACTTCAGATAACCCACTGGGGACTTTTCTTCTGAAGTCTCCAGTGCCGACTGGTCCAAATGCAGCTTACTACCTCTTGCTAAGATTGAGCCTGAGTCTGTTCCTTTCCACCCAGGCCCACAGCCACATTACGGTAGGATTAGCATTACATGATGTGGGATTCAACCACATCACTTTGTTGGCCTGGAGTTAAAATAAATAGCTGAGTATTTTCAGCATACCGGTGATGCTTTACTTCACACTACAGATTCACGTCCCCAGTAGTCTCATGTAGATGTTAAATAAGAAGGGGGAAAGAGTAGAGCCCTCTGGCACCCCATACCTCAGGAGACTTGGGCACAGAGAAAGAAGGAAGCCTATTGCAATACAATACCAGTTACTTTTAATCTGTATAGACAGCCCAGAAGGATAGCTGCTGAGAAATCAAGCCAAGCCAAGCCAGGACAGTTGCACTACCCCCATCCCAGCTTCATCAGAGGTCATCAACAAGCATGACCAATACTACCTCAATTCTATGTTCCAACTGACCACCTCCTCAACATCCTTTCCTAGAAAAGGAAGGTTGAAGATTTGATGAATTACACAGAACTGTTGGGTTCAGTAATGGCTTCTTAAGGAGACTGTATATGAAATTAATACAGCCTGACTGGTGGCAATCCCTCTGTGTTCATTCTGAATCAGAAACCACTTGGCTCTCTTGCCTAAGGCTGATGATGAGGGGCATATGATTTAAAATAGTTCAGGCCAATCTATATATAAAATTTTACTTTAGAATTTTAGCCATCTTGGTTGTTGGCATTTCTTGCCTGCTTTACTTTTGGCAGGTGTCAGAAATGAAACCTCATCAAACTCAACTGTCAAATGGTAAAACTGTGGTGTATCTTCTGTCAAATACTGACAAAATACCCAGAATATGTCAGTGATAATCACTTATAAATAGCATCATATTGTTTTTTATCCTGACCTTTCCACAACAGGTTCATGGTGGCTGAGATGATCCCCTCTTTTCTTTACAGGAGCACTAGCAGAAGAACTTACAAAAAATGTATACACTTGGTGGAAAATAGGAGGAAGCGCTATGTACACTGCCCCGAGTTCCAGAAAGAAAGGTGGGATATAAAATCAACCAATCAATCTGGGAGTGTGTGAGCTGTATTCACCACTCCCCCCTGCTATTCTCTGGGTCGGTTGGAAAATTGGCATTAGCCCCAGATTTCAAAGCAGTATTTCTCAACCTTACCAACTTTACGATGAATAGACTTCAACTTTGAGAGTTCTGGAAGTTGAAGTCCACTCATCTTAAAGTTGCTGAGGTTGGGAAACATTGTTTTAGAATCTTCTATTCAGCAGAGAACTTTTTGGTGTGACAGGGTGCTGGAGTAGAAGCTGGGACACCATGAGTTCTAGTCGTCCCTTAGAAATGGATGTTAACTGAGTGACTCCGAGCTGGCCATGGTGCCTCCTAATAATTAGCTACGAGGTCATTGGGGCTTTCTATTATTCCAGTCCCGGCATCCTTCTTCTATGAAGGACAGGTTTTATGCAAAACGAAATTCTCTGCCCTATGGTCACAAAGACTGCTGGGAGAATGAAGATATTTATGTGTGTAAAGCCAAAAAGATGGAATTAAGATTTCAAAATCAACACTAAAAAACTAATAGCAAGAAAGATTCCTTGTGAATCCAGTAGCTGTGAGAATGAGCTGTTGGGGAGAACATCAGGCACCCAAGCCACAGAGACCTTCAATTGTTTGCATAGTAGTTTCAGAGGGAGAAAAGTTTGTACAATCCCTTGGAGAAGCAACCACATTTGCCCTCAGCCCTTCAACCACATTTGAAAAGCCCATACGTCGGAAACTTGACATCATGCATATGCCCTCTATTCAAGATTATTTGATCCCATGCAGATATATGTATCTGCTTGTCAGATATATTTTATTCTCCCATCTCTATGTGCCAGGCTCTTGAAAAATCTTTTTAGTCCCTGCAGTGCGCTAGGCTACTAATCTTATAGGCCAGCATTATTTTAGCTTCAAAACAAATATAATATTAGTCAGCTAAAAGTTGCCCTCGTAGCTCTAAATTCCTCTGGGATTATCTTTCATGCTCAAGTTCAAAGTGTTTTTTTTCTAAGTTGCTTACATCAGGTAACTATTTGTCCACATACACAGGGTGCACCTGAAGTTAAGCTGCATAGATAATTTATCATATAAATTATGTTAAATGTTGAATAAATGGTTGCTATTTATTTATTTATTTATGTCCTGCTCTACTGTTGTTATAAATAACTCATGGTGGTGAACACACACCCAATACTCCTTTCTCTTCCCATTTTCCCCACAACAACAACTGTGTGAGATGGGTTGGGCTGAGAGAGGCTGACTGGCCCAAAGTCACCCAGCCTAAAGTCATGCCTAAAGTGGAACTAGAACTCACAATCTCCTGGCTTCTAGCCTGGTGCCTTAATCACTTTTTCTTCTTAACACTTCCATACTCATTTGACACCTGACACCTGACCTTTGAACATTTCTAAGTGACTTTTTCTCTGAAAAAAATTAATTAAGAAAATGTATTGTGATTATGGAGCCTGACTTATGGTGCATCCTGCATATGTCTCAGTTGAACAAGCATCTCTTCAATTTCTCTTCAATTGTCAATAATCTCATCCATATGCTTTACATTCCCATGCACCATGGTGGCACAGTGGTTAGAATGCAGTATTGCAGGCTAACTCACTGCTCATTCTCTAGGAGTTCGATCCTGACTGGCTCAAGATTGACTCGGCTTTCCATCCTTCCGAAGTTTGTAAAATGAGGACCCAGATTATTGGGGGCAATATGCTGACTCTGTAAACTGCTTAAGAGGGCTATAAAGTACTGTGAAGCGGTATATAAGTCTAAGAGCTATTGCTATTGCTAATGATGTATGTCAAGATTTATCTGGTGCCAAAGTCTCTTATACAGGTGGTCCTTAGTTAACAATTGCAACTGGGACCAGAATTTCCATTGCTAAGTTACACGATTGTAAAGTGCAATGTCACATGGCCATGCCACTTTGCGAGGGCAGTTCTGGCACTTCCAGTTGCAATTGTTAAGCAAATCTGGCACTGTCATTAAATGCAACATCATGTGGTCCTACTTTGCTTGTAGGAAACCAGCAAGAAGATTGCAAATGGTGATCATATTACAATATGAGATGCTAACTAATCAATTAAAACTAATCAGTTAAGATACTATCAATATTAATTTTAAGTATCCAAGTGTTTTATGGACTGGTCATTGGCTAAAATAAAGGTTCTATTCTATTCTACAAAGGTTTTCACAATTCATTGTGCAGTTGTGAGTCAGAATCTTTCTACTTTCTACATATTAAGTACTTAGTCTCATATGATAAAGTCTATAGAAATCTATGGAAATTTGTAGGGTTTACTGGGGTTTGATTTCTTTTAACTAGTTCAGAATAATTACCTCAAAGGAAAAAAATCTTTAAAGATGTAAAATATTCCAAATTAATGTTATTTCACATTAATGTTGTTATAAATTGAGGGTTAAAAATCAGAAAGAGTTTATGGAAAAGACAATTCTTGTGAAACTGAAAAAAGCTGATATACTGTATGTACTTAGATTCCTATGTTAATATCTTTAAACAGGTTAATAAATAATTAAGAACATTTTCATGGGATGGATAAACACAAACTAAATTGCAATTCACATAGGATGACAGGGATTTTAACTTTATTTTTATTACTGGGCATATATTTCAAATTTTATTTCTCAAAGGAATTCAAGCGATCAAACTGAGAAAACATTATATGGACAATTAAGTGATTATATGTTCTTTCTGATATCTTTGCAGGGACTTTTTTAGTTGGAACTCGCTTGCATTTCCAGCTCTAGACTATAAAATATGTTTGAATAATGTTGGGCTGAAGTTTTAATATTGACCCTTATTATTATCATAAATTTACACTCTGGGATAATCCCAGTTTGAAAATAGCATGTCCTTTTTTTCTTTTTGGGAGTTTATGATCTACTAGGAGTATTAATATGCACCTGCTTATTACCTATAAATTTTTAAACCTTTCAAAATATTATTAGGGGAATAAGTATTGTCCAGAACTTTGGAATGGCTATATGTTCAATTAAATGTCTTTTTGAGAATTCAAAATCTGTTGTGTTTTTATAGTCATTAAAGAGTATTACTAAGTCAGATTAATATCTGGCAGGATATCTCTGAAGGCCTTAGAAAAGATATTCAAATTTGATGTGTCTATAGTTACAAGAATCAGAATTGCACAATTGTGTATTCCCGTGACACTCTGTGGAGGTTTAAAGTAGCAGGATAGGAAGACTATTGATGTCTTTGAACATTGGTGTTGCAGAAGTCTCCTGATAATAATTTGGACAGTCACGAATCAAGTGGATGGATCATCAAATAAATCAACCTAGAATTCTCACTTAAGGCACAAATGACTAGGTTGAAATTAGCCTCCTCAGACACCTTATGCAAAAACCCAGCTCTCTGGAAATGGCTCTAATGGTGGGAAAAGTGGAAGGAAAGAGAAGATGACTAACAGTAAGAGGGATGGAGTCAATTATTGTGGCAATTAGTGCACTTTTGGAAGACTTGAAAGAACAGGTTAGGATAGGGGTTCATGGAGAATATGTATATGGTCACCAAAAGTTGAAAATGACCATCCATCCATCCATCCATCCATCCATCCATCCATCCATCCATCCATCCAATCATCACTACGATGTTTATCAGATTTACATGCAAAAGTTGGAATATTCCTTATTAATAAATCAATGGTTTGTCTTAAAGAATTTGTTGTCAGCTTCATACTGAATGTATAATACGACACATATAAACTACACACTTGCCCCATAATTGTTCAATTTAGTTTAATATTCATAAATTTGTTTATATATTTTTGGATTAAAATATATTATGGTGAATTATGATTTTGAATTATTTAGCAAATATCGAATTTTTCAATATATGAACGACTTTGGATTAATGAAAATGGAGTATAGCAGATAGAATGATTATGATATAAAGAAAAGGCAGTGTCATATTGGGCTTACAATCTTGGAGTTTTGATATGTGTTTCCTCCCTACTTATGAATTGGTTTTCTACTGATCTTATGAAATATTACTGTGTGCCAAGATTTAATGCTGTAAAAAATACTTTTTTCCTGTTGTCTGATAACATTTTGGGGTTTTGGTTTTCTCTTTTTATTATTTTTCTTTCTATCTCCTTCTCTATATTAAAGCAAATAAAAATCTTAGGAGAAAAAAGGACATTATCAACTTTAATATTGGTTGTCTGGACTGCCACTTATGATACTTCTGCTGAGATGGGAATACCGATTCCAAGTATTCTAGAAGCTATTAACCAATCTTTGTACCTATTTTTACCACTGTTGGAGGTTACTTACAGTTTGTGTGTGGTGGAACTAGTTCTCAATGTCCATTCTAAGGCATTAAGGCATGTCCAAATGCTGTTTCATGTTTATGCTGCAGTGCAGAATTGCAACTTGTAAGCAGAGTTCTCTTGACATGTAGTTGACAACTAAATGTCCAGAATGGAAGCAAAGCCAGCTAGAACCATGTTTAGAGAATTCCTTATTCATTATCCTGAAGTTGAGAACTGGAGTGCCTAAATATAAAACCAATATGCTCAAGTGGAGATTCTTAGCAAATAACAACATGCTGTGTGAATGTGGAGAGACAACAGAGCCCAGCCCACCTGCTGGTATGTCAGCTACTACCACAAACATGTACTGGTAATGACTTATTTTTAGCCAAACGACAAATCCAAAAAGGTGGCTTCCTTCTGGCAGTTTAAAATTTGATCTACACACGAAAGAAGACATTTTGAGGAATCCTTTGTCTTCCATTGAAGAGGTTATTTGTTGTCATCCAGAATACTGCATATTCCAGATATATCCCAACATATTCCAGGCATGTTTTCCTGGGAGGGAGGGGGGCTGTTCTGCTAAGCAGTACAATTATTTTATTCCTTGCAACCAATTTGCTTTCTGCCAATATAACAAAGAGTACATAGCCTGAAGAAGCTTGTTGCCAATTTTTTTTAAATACATATTGTATTTATTGACTAAGGCGCAAACATCTCTCGCTATCAACCATCCAAGATCAAATCTTTGAGCTTATGCAGCATTGTATTTGAAGTTTGCATTGTTACTGAACTTTCTCCTCCTTTTATTTCCTATGAAACAGTAAGGTTCAGGCATCAAGATGTAGACATCATAATCCAAAGGTGAGATGGGACTAACTATGGACTTCATTTGCAGCATTTAGTGACAAATCTCACCCCGACTGGTTGCAATCTTATGCATTCTATCAGAGTAGAGGCTTTCAACCGCTACCCTCTCTTATTGTTGTCTCTGTCACTTCCACAGAAGTGTTCAATGTGTTTAGAGCATCCTCCTCATGGATATCAAATAAGACAAAGAGTTATATTCTTCTGGCATCCATACTTCTTCAACATATAAGACTACTTCTTGTATTACATTCTGACTAGTACATTTTGAAACCAGAACTCCTACTTTGACCTTCACCACAATTTGTGCATTTTCTTATGACATCAGTCAATTATTTTTTCTCTGTCATGCTTTGAGCTACAGAGAGAAACCTTGAAAGACTCGGAAAAATCTGGATGTAGTATTTGGTTTGTTACTGCCACAATTAGCATATTTGATCATTGTTTTGTAATGATTAAAGAGATGTGTGAGGATGGAAGGAAAACAGCTGAAGCATTTTTTAATGTCATTGTTTGCAATTTTCTGCAGGTTTCCCCCCCTAAGTTCCCTCCTGGTACTTCCTTAGAAAATACCATTGATTATCTAAAGGACCTTATCTGTCCATAATGCTTATCTTTCTGCTAGATTTGGGGTTGACAAAATAAATATAGTTAATAAGATAATAAATTGAATTATAATAAAAATATAAAGATACAGTTAATGTTATGCAGAAATTTGTGAGCCATTATATTATCATATCCTTTGTAGTTATCATCTCAAATGTGAAGCTTGGATCTTTTTTGTCTTGACTAGGTCATGGATGAACTTTTAAAATAAATCAGGAAAGTCAACTTGTTCTTTCTCTTTGTACTTTGAATCTTGTGTAACCTTTTTTCATGAGGTCCATGGAATGATTTTTCTTAATTACAGAATTTACTCCAAAAACTGTTTCCAGGTAACAGAGATATAAAAACATAAATCAATCTTGTACATCATCAAGCTCACTTACCTCATAATACCAGTAGATGTAGACTTACAGTGCTTTAAAGCCCTCTCTGAGCAGTTTACAGAACCAGCATATTGCCCCCAACAATCTGGGTCATCATTTTACTGACCTTGGAAGGATGGAAGGTTGAGTCAACCTTGAGCCGGTCAGAATAATATCTTTGTTAAAGATCTTAGGAAAACTATTTTCTTGAAGAATGCCTGTTCTATAGTTTCTGGGCTGCTATTAGCATTTCCCCAATCTTTTAAAAGCTATTTTTATTTATTCTTTAGGGTTATTTATATTCAGTGATCTTAATCACTGAATAAAGTACTATAAAGACACATTTCCCATTTTTTTGGTCAACTAGTCCAATTCCTCATTTGCACCAGTATTTAAGTGCTTGACTACAATTTTGAATGCTCTATTGTTCTTGAGATGGTCGTCAAATTAAGTGAGGCATGTGCCAACAAGCTCACGGCTAATTAGATATTTTGCTAGATATTGTATGATGTAGCTGAGACTTTAGCCTAGGTATCCTGGAAGGCTTGTAAAATGCTTAGGAAGAGTTGAGTTTTACAGCAGTGAGCCATCTTTATGGTTTTGGATAATAGAAAAGACTGCAGCTGGTTTCTGGGTTTCAAATGAGCATGTGCTGGAGGCCTCCTTAAAGATCACATTTCACTCTGGGTTTAGAGGCACTATACAGGAATAGTAAATCGTTTGAATATCATCTGTGAATCTTGTAGGCTGTTGTGACAGCACCTACAGAGAAGCATGCATCATTTTGTTTTTCATCAGGCTTGATGGATTCTTTGTGAAGAGATCACAATTATTTAGTAAACAATCCATCTTCACTTCCAAACAATAAGAAACTGGATTGTGAGGCAGTATATTCTAGAAGCACTGAAGAGCATTCTGGACAACTACTAGTGTCACACTCCTTGCTGTTCTCACACTACAGCTGCTTCCAAGATGTTGGTACAAGCAAGTTCAAAAACTTCTTTATCCTGCTATATAATATATTGAGAAAGCCAGTCTGGGCTAGTGATTAAAGACAGCTGACTAGAGTTCTTGTTCTTCCTTCAACATGGAGGTCAGTTGGGTGGCTTTGTGCCAGTTGTTCTCTCTCAGCCTAAGGAAGAAGGCAATGGCAAACTAATTCCAAAAATTTTGCCAAAAAACCTGCACGCAACATCTGCTGTATGAATTATGGGAAGCTGGATTGTGTTAAAGCAGAAGTATCGACTAGGACAGAAATTCTAGGAGTCAGTGAATCAAAATGGATAAGAATGTGACATTTTCAATGAGACAAATTTATAATTTTCTATCCTGGAAATGAAACTCAAAGAAAAACAGTGTAGCAATTATCATTCCAAAATAAATTAGAGCATATGTAATGGGATACAACTCTATCAGTGACAGAATAATTTTCATCAAGATTCAGGGCAGCTGCTTAATTTATATATTACACAGGGGTACATACGACAATGGATGATGAAGAAGTAATTGAATTCTATGAAAATTACAAGTAGTAGATCAAACACCAAAGAAGGATGTGCTAATAATTATTGGCAACTTTAATGCAAACATTGGAGAGGAGAAGATGGTTCTACACCCTGTTGTCTCCAAACACACAACACCATAGTTAGATTGTATTTTATGTAGCAATGGACAGAAAAGCTCTATGCTGAATTTCAAAATGCTGTTGATGCTGTCTGTGGCTACTGATTAATGAACTACTGATTAGAGAAATACACATCAGACTCACAAAGATCAGAAAAGATCCATTCCCTATGAGATATAACCTAGAATCCGCTGTAGAAGAGCATAAGATTGAGGTTACAAATAAGTTTAAGAAATACAGAGAAATCACAGCAACATTGAAGCTTGTATCAATGTCATAAGATAGTACTTCTCAGCATTAGCAGCTTTAAGATATGTGGACTTCAACTCTCAGCATGCTGGCTGGGATGTCCTGGGAGGTCGAAGCTCAACTATCTTAAAGTTGTTAAGGTTTGAGAAGCTTTGTCATAAGGAACAAGCAGGAAAGGAGTTAATGATGGAACATAACATGAAAAAAAATGGAAGGAATACATGGAAAAACTTTTCAAGAAGATCAATTCAGATGTCATCATATTCAAGAGAGAAAAATATGAGAAGGAACTAGTGATGCTTTGAGGGAAAAAATCAGATAGGCTTAACAACTGGTAAATAGGAAAGCCCATGGGCAGGGTATGGAGACTACACACCTGCAAGTATTGCATAATATGGTGAGAGATAGCATAGTTTGAAGAGCTTTTATCCATAGAATAACCAGAAATCAGCTATGATTGGTCTTTGCAAGGGGACCACAGGACAGCAGTTTTCTGCAGGTTTGAGTGCTGGGAGTTGACAGTATCAGTAATCTTTCTCACAACTGCTAATCACTTGCCGAAATTGCCTATAAACCATCTTAAAGCTATTAGACATCTTGGAACAAAAAGTTTGAAAGGTAGGTTTAGCTTCACCTCTGAACAAATGAAAAATTAATTGCAAGCTTAAAAACTGAAAGAATTTGAAATAGACCACCATAAAAAGCTGAATAAGATTTTTTTAAAAAAAATCTAAGTTATAAATAGATTAAGAGTCCAGTTAAATTTGGAATATTGATTTTTAGTATGAGATTTTAAAATTAAGTATAAAAAATAAATAGCTTCTCAGAATTATTTTGACTATCTGTTACAAAAATAAGCCACTATGAGTTTAGAAATGGGCACTAAAGGGGACTAAAGACTCTAAGTAGAAAAAAGGACAAGTCTGTTTTTTGTGTCTGTTAACTGAGACTTACAAAATGTTACAGAAGGCCATAACACTGGAGATAATAAAAGAGAACTTTGAAGAATGAGTCAGAAATTACTAGTTACAATATCAGTATGTGATGTCGATTCTATATATAGATTATCTCAAAAAGATGTTAATGAGGGAATGACTGATGTAGAGCAAATTTTGTCTGAGAAGACAGAGAAAGTACTGAAAGTGGAACTACAAATGAACAGCCAAGAGAATAATGCCATGGTTCCGACAGATGAAACTCTTCAAAGAACTTCAAGGCATTGTTTACCTTAAAGAATCTTTATTTGAGTTGCATAGAATCGGCACTAACATAATCAAAGCCAAAAACTGAATTCCCCTCCCCTGAGCACATAGTATCTAAGCACAATTCCCTCCTCCAATTAACAGTCATAAATCACATCCCCCAATTAGTTTAAAGCACGGGCTTCCCTTCCAGCTCTCCAGCCCGCCAATTCTTATCATCTCTTATTTCAATAACCTTGGTTCTCATGCTAGGTTCAGTGTTATTATGTCTAGCTAGACTCTCATGCACATTATCCCCCCAGCGTCATCTAACTCTAAAAGCAAAAAGAAGAAAATGGCTGCATCTCCATCTGTTGTCAATGCAAAAACATCCGATGTTATCAGCATTGACAAATGATTTGGAAAAGGACACTTCATCGATTATATAAAAGAAATTGGGTGAAGTTTTAAAAATTAAAGGGGAAATATAGCTGATGAACCAAAAGAATGGCATGGAAAATATTTTCTTATTGGATCTATCTAAGAGGCTTGCTAAAACCTGTGCGAGGGGATAAAAAAGAATTGAAGAAAAATTAAATGTTACTGCAATTTTTAAATGAACTAAAGATTAAGACTATTAGAAGCGAGGAATATAAAGTTGGTTTATTTAATCAAGGTTAAAATCATACTTTTTTTGTTTTGCAAAATTCTGACAATCCTTTATGGAATTTTTGCTGGAACAAGAATTGAAATGTTGATGTTTCATGGATTTCTTATGAATTAGGGATGAGATATTAAACTCTTCAACAACAAACTCTTCATAAATGATTTAAATGAGGAGATAGAAGGGGAACATATCAAATTTGCAGACAACACCAAGCTGGGGAAAATAGCCAATACTTTAGAAGATAGGTTTAAAACCTCAACAATGAGCCCTATCCAATAAAATGCAATTCAATTGTAGAAAAGTAAGATTTTATGCTTAGGCAAAACTCAAATGCACTAGTATAGAACAGGTGATACCTGTCTCAACAGCAGTAACTATGAGAGAGATCTCGGAGTTCTAGTGGACAATCACGTAAGTATGAGCCAGCAGTGTGCTTTAGCTACTAAAAAAGCAATCCTACTCTGCATCAATAGAGAAATAGTATCAAGATCACATGAAGATTGGTAAGATGGTACTTGGAATACTGCATCCAGTTTTGGTCACCATGATATAAAAAAGACGTTGAAATTCTAGAAAGAATACAAAGAAGAGCAACAAAAATGATTCGGGATTGGAGGATAAAACATACTGTACAATGAACAGTTGCAAATACTGGGTACCTCTAGGCTAGTGAAGAGAAGGATTAAGGGTAACTTGATAGCAATCTTCCAATATTTGAGGGGCTACCTATTCTTCAAAGAACCCGAGGGCGGAACAAGAAGTAACAGTTGGAAACTAATCAAGGAGAGAACCAACCTAGAACTAAGGAGAAATTTCCTGATACTGAGAACAATCGATCAGTGGAAGAATTTGGGTTATTTTTCACACTCCAGCTAGGTCATATGATAATGAATACAGCACTATTATATCTGTTGGGCTTATAAGGTGGTCAAGTGTCATTGTACCCATGAACAACATTGCAACTGCAAGGGGAAAGAGTTTTGAAAAGTCTTGTGTAGTTCATATTTTAGCTTATAGCAATCCTGCATGACACAAGTGTTTGGCGGCCCCTGTAAAGGAAGGGGGAAGGTCATCAGCCAGTTCAGATTATCTCTAAATAAAATAAATAAAAAGTTAGTGTGTTTAGCACAACTTAAAAAAATGTTCTGGTTAATCTTAGGTGTGCAGTTGTATTGGTGTTGAAAATCAGCTCCCTCCGTGGTTATTTATTTATCAACTGGTGGCAATTTTTTCTTTTCTGATTCCATCCTTTAGTAAAACTAGTGGGGAGTGGAATTAAGTCCACAAGCTCTATAGGGGGAAGCAATTTTAGCTGGTGTCATCCTGATGTAAAGCTAAAATTTTATTATGGCATTAGTTAGTATTTTATTAGTATTGCTAATAAAATATTGTAACATCGTATTTTAGGTACCTTAATGGGAAAAAAGAGCCACGGTGGTACAGATTGAAATTCAGAAGGCAATCAGATTGTAATGGGAAGGGTTTGGTAGCCACTACTTGGGATTTTCTCATTTTGAAGCTGAGTTTTCAAGGAGCGGGATGGCTGGAGAAAATATCTACAAAAATCTCTTGGTTTTGCTGTTGGAACCTCAAGTATTTCTAAGCTCTTGCTTTTGTTTTCTTTACTCTTTTCTTCCCTTTGAGGTGTCTGTGGGGAAACAATTTGTGATCAGGCAAGGAAGGGGATAGGGCGAAGTTGAGCCAGAAAAACAACCCTGGAGTCAAGGCTGGGAAAGTTCCCACGAGAAACTCCTTCTCATACACACACGCACTCTTTCCTGCTCCTCTAACACTTTGGCCCCTGGCAGGAAGCAAGAGACCAAACTTTCCATTTGGGAATCAGAGTCTGATAAAAGAAGAGATTTGTTGTTGCCTAGGCAGAAAAAGAAATGTACTTCACTCCATTCCAGCTCCGGGTTTTACTCTACAACTATGACCAGCAATAGCTGTTGCCAAATCATGAATTTGCTGAGACCCAGAGATGGATGTCATTTGTGCACTGTGTGTCCCCTGAGCTTGCTTATGCTGCTGGGCTCAGCTGGTCACTTTGAGGCAGATTTCAAAAACAGGCACATAGTCTGCAATCCAAGGCCACATCTGGCCCACTAGGAAGTCACGTTCCCCAGTCTGATGCCCCTCCAAATCGTCACTTTGCTCCTCCTTGTCCCATCACTTCTTTTGTATATATGAGATTGGTGTGTGTTTGTATATGTGGGAAGCTAAGAGAATAAAGTTTGTTTGTCTGTTTGGGAGGTGGCGTTTTTGGTCACACACTTCATCTATTTCAAACGTGGAATTCAAGAGACGCACGTCCTAACTTTGTCGGTCCTAAAACTGAATGGTTTTAGAATTAATTTTAAATGGTTAACAGCAATATTTAATCCATTTAATTTGTAGCTCTGTACCTTTTTCAAGGGCTTCCTCGACCAAAGAGAAGTTATGCACTCCACAATCTAGGAGACTGAAGTAACAGACTCAGGGGGAATAACCTTCCCCTTAATTTCTGATCCTCTGGGGCTGACTGTGAATACTCCAGAGGAAAGAGAAAGAACTTCAGTATTCTCAAGGATGGAAGATGTCTGGGAGAACCCATAAACAACCTCTTCCCCCCAAGCCTGGAGCTAATTTTGGCTGTATCTCTTGAGAAGCTGTTTGAAGACATGTCTATTCTACTTTTATCTGCAGTTCAGTCAAAGACAAAGGAAATCTACAACTGATAATTTTTGTGCTAAGAGCCCTGGGCAGCTGGTGCCAAATTGAATCAATGATCGCTTTAGCAAGTAAACAGATATTATTATAAAAGCATTAGACATCTTCAAAGGGTGACTCACAGTACGCTTGCCAGAGGCCCATAGCATGATGCTTATCAGGCAGGTTATCAGTAACCCAAGAGTTTGGGATCAAGAATCATCCACCCTTTTCTTTTTTCTTCTTCCACATTTTCATGGAACGTCTACATTTTGGAGGAGGTTCTTGACATACCTGAGTCTGTAGCTGTCACTAACATTTTCCCCCTTCCTGGATAGGTATTGCTCAGACATTCTACTTGCTCTTATAGGAACAGATAACCGAGAACAAAAACATCATTGTTCGGCATCCATTTCCACTGGGCCAAGATTGATCAGATTGAAGATGTAAAAACATTGAGATTTTATTCCAATTAAAAATGAGACAAAAATACCCCTGAGCAAGCGTGGAGTGGCTTTTAACACTACGGAGCAAGTCTTCTTTTGCCAAGGAAGTATTAATGAGAAATGTACATATCAAAGTAATCCTGGCAGAGTTTAAGGACTGTTAAAATCTTCCTTGACAAAACAATTGAATTAATTGTAAACTTTAAAACTTACCAATTTATTCCAATACCATCATTAGATTTTAGGTATAATACTTCCAACTATGCAACAGATATCATCAACAATTTTCACATTATATTTTTAGAGTTTTTCCCTGATTCAACAGCAATTTTTAAAACAATATTGGCTTCTTTCCTCCTTTGTTTATATTTATGAAAGTACCAATCATCTTATGATTACCAGGAATGACAGTAAAATATTTCATCAAAATTTGTATTTTTTTCCTGAAAACATTAGCTGTTTTCTTAGTGCTTAAACAACTGGTAACAACTGTGGCACATAAATACAATTATTGGGAAGGGAAATATTACCATGAATAGTTTTAACTTTAATTGGCAGTTCTAGATTGATATGTAAAGAGGTTACATATTTCACAGGTGTTTTTTTCATATGGACATTGCATGTCTGGGGGTTAGGGCCTGTATCATCTTAAATTCAGGTTTCCTTCCTTCGGTAATACATATGCAGTGCTACAAAGAATGAAATTCAAATCTCAAAAACATGTTCTCTCCAAAGCTGTACTAAACCTTTGTCAGACAAGGAGCTTGTGATCCATTTACTAGTACCCGTGTTTCCCCGAAAATAAGACCAGGTCCTCTATTAATTTTTGCTCCAAAAGACACATTAGGGCTTATTTTTTGAGAAATATGGTACTAAATGCATCTGTTTGGCTGACAATCTTAACTGGGGCTTATTTTGGGGGTGGGGCTTATATTACAAGCATCCTGAAAAAACATGGCAGGGCTTATTTTCCAATTGGGTCTTATTTTTGGGGAAACACAATATGAGCATAAGCATCTCCATTAACATTTTGAAGTAGGAAGAGATGTTCTAATCCTAAACCTGAAAACACCCATATGCACTATGGTTCTACATTGACCTCTGATTCTTGGAAACATGAACAAGGATAAGTCACTCTGTGAGTGAGATGAGTGGTCTTTAAATTAAATAAATAACTAGATGTTTTAAGTTATACTCCTATAAACAATAGCAACCAGTCCTTCCTTCCTCACTTTTTTTCTCCTCTCCAAGCTAGCATAAATCCTAGAATAATGTGGGCCAGGAATAGGGAGCATTTGGCCCATCAGTCAAATCTGACCTGACAGGTTGGCCTGACAACAGGCCTTGAGAGAAATACTGACCACTTCCCAGGTCATTTACATGGCCCCAAACATTCAAATCGATCAGCTCTGCCCATTCTGCGGATACTCTAGCACTAATGCTGGCAGGATTTGGTTGTGTGTGAAGAGGAATGGCAAAGCAGATCACCAAGGATTCTAAAGCGCTAGCTTAGATCAAATCAGGGATCCCTTATCAATACCGCAGAGACTCTCATTCCAATCTAAGCATAGCTACTTCTCCAGAAACGTACCTCAATTCAGGAACAAAGAAGGTCTTCCTTGCAAGGATATAAAAACCACCTACAAGTCCAAATCCGGTGATGAGAATTAAGGAGAGCTAAAAAGAGAGCGAGAGAGATGAAAAATACTTAAATAAAATGAATATTTATCAGGGGGATTGGGGAGTGAAAGGGAGCGCTTTACACATCAAGAGATTTACAGTGAAAATATGGCACAGCAATCGTGTAGCCTAGTTCTTATACATAGTGTAGCTGTCAGTTTGAGTGACTGAATTAAAAAAGGGGAAATCGCCATGTCATGGTGAGGAACTGTGTCTTGGGAAGAGAAATTACTCTCTGCGGCTGGTATCTTGAAGGATAGAAGGGAGCAGGACTTTTCTGCAAGGGGGACTAAAGAGAAAAGTCTTTAAAAGGCAAACACTTTCTCTTCCTCCACCTGCTGAAAATTGTTACCGCCGGGGATATTTTATTTCATCATGGACAATGATGTCATTTACTTTATCAGTGAGGATGTAATCTCAGATAGATTTTCACTATGCACTAACCTGCCCTTGACTCCGCTTATTCAATTTCCCTTCACTTCCACCATTTTAACCTTTCCAATCCTGTTATTTATCATCCTTTGAATATCATTTCTTTCTTAACCAGCTTTCACCTAAATTGTTGTTCCCCAAATCAATGGAACACAACATTGATTCCATGAACTGTATATGACAAAAACAGGAACTTCTATAGAGGTACCTCTTGCCATAAAACCTCACCCATCGTTGAGTTACTTCTACATCTGTCAATCCCACTAGGTAGACCAGACCAGGAAATCAACCCCAAAGGAAGGCTAAAACCACTTTCATTGAGTCTGGCTGTAATTATAGCATCTGCCAGGTCTGATCCTGCTGTACATCTTCCTCTTATAGCTAATGAATTAGGGAGCCCTTTGCCTAACTCACTTCCAAATGTTTTCTTGTTCTAGCCTTTAAAAATGCTTCAGCCCCATTTGCCTAGACCAGGGGAAGGTAACCTTGGCTCTTTTATGACTCATGGACTTCAACTCCCAGAATTCCTGAGCCAGCATGGCTGCCTCAGGAATTCTGGGAATTGAAGTCCACGAGTCATAAAAGAGCCGAGGTTGCCTACCCCTGGCCTAGACAATGGCTTCTGCATGCATTCATCAAGGTAATCTTTATTCTCTACCCTGTCATATCACATAAGTATGAATCCAAATAAATAAATTTTCAGAAATGTAACAAAGGGCCTTTTTGTGCAGCTCCCAACATATGAAATTCCTTGAGAATTCTGTCTATTCTCCTAATGATCTATATATTGGAACTGTCTACAGTGATTGGAAATTCTTCTCCCAATACCTCCAAAACACCAAGGTTAAGAAGCTGATTTAACAGGAAATTCTGCTTGTTTTTGAAACTATTAATCGGCTTTTGCTTCTTCTTAGTGTTTAAATTGTTCTATTTAAGGATTCCCTTTTTTAAAAAAAGTAAGCCAATTTGCGGTGACTCCTCTGCAGTGAAAAATAAGAGAAAGTTTCACCATTATAATAATAAAATATTCTAAAACTCATGCTGGAAACAGGTAGTCCTTGACTTACAGTAGTTTGTTTGGTGATCAAAGTTACAACGGCGCTGAAAAAAGTGACTTATGACCATTTTTTTTTATTGAAAAGTTTTAAAATACATTTTATCTTTAACAATCCCCCCCTCCCCCTCCCCTACCTATCCCTCCCTACCCCTCCCCCCCTTTATGACCATTTTTCACAGCTATGACCTTTGCAGCATTCCCATGATCATGTGATCAAAATTCAGATGCTTGGCCACTGGTTCTTATTTATGACTGTTGTTGTGTCTCAAGGTCATGTGATTCCCTTTTGTGACCTTCTGACAAGCAAAGTCAATGGGGAAGCCAGATTGATTTAACAACTGGGTTACTAACTAATCAACTGTAGTGTCACTTAACTGTGGCAAGAAAAGTCATAAAATGGGGCAAAACTCACTTAACAAATGTCTCACTTAACAACAGAAAGTTTGGGCTCAATTGAGGACTACCTGTATTATATACAAGGAACCAAATATAATAAAGGGTGAAATTGTAATAAATCTGAAATTTTGTGCACAAGACCTCTCTCTAGATAGCAGCATTCCTTAAGGTGTTATATGCTCTGAGAGTATTTTGATGTACAGAATTGTATAGAAAGGCAATTCATTTTTCTGATTACTTCAACTGTCAAAAGCACATGCTTGCACAGACTGGCTAGAAAAAACACTGGCAATGCATAACAAAAACTTAGCTGCTGATGTGGAGACAGCAGTTGAGATAATTAAGAAGAATAGATAGGATCAGCAGACATAGATACAGAGTTCCTTGCTTTCACGTGCTGTTACCATGTGAAATAAAATATTTCTACTTTGTCCTGAATTTGCTATCTATCTATTCATAGGTTAAGCTCGTTTTCTAACATTATGAGAGAAACAGACAATCTATATCCACTTTTCACATCAGGATTGTATGTTGACTATGGATTTTTGCTGAGATATGTTCTCAAATACCAGTAATAAAGAGTGCTCTATAGCTACTTGGACTGCAAGGTGATCAAACAGGTCAATCCTAGAGGAGATCAACCCTGACTGCTCTTTAGAAGGCCAGATCCTGAAGCTGAAACTCAAATACTTTGGCCACCTAATGAGAAGGAAGGACTCACTGGCGAAGAGCCTAATGCTGGGAAAGGTTGAGGGCAAGAGAAGAAGGGGACGACAGAGAATGAGGTGGCTGGATGGAGTCACTGAAGCAGTAGGCATGAGCTTAAATGGACTCCAGAAGATGGAGCTGCTCTGTCCCTTTCTTCTAAAAGGACAGGAAGGCCTGGAGGAACATTGTCCATGGGGTTGCGATGGGTCGGACACGACTTCGCAGCTAACAACAACAACATAGCTACTTTTTCTTTACCTCTCCTTCCCCTCTTCATATCTATCAAAAGCCTGGCTTTTGGTAGGGTTGATGGAAGGGACAAGTATTCTGGATAAGACAATGTTGGAGTGTCCAAGGGTAAGCAATTTTTTTGTTTTGTTTCTGGGGCTGCTCTGTCCCTTTCTTCTAAAAGGAAAATGGCTGCCAAGGGCTACAGGAAGCATACCTGATGATGCAGTGAGTTAGATGAAATGGCAAGGCTGACCTTTTTTTATTTTTTTGGTCTGGGAGATGAAATTTGAGGTGTCAACCTCAAATGGATGGGTTACATTTTAATGCATGTATTCTTGTTTTTCTTTCCACTAAATGACAAAAGATGCTGAAATTATTTATTTTTATTTATTTTAATTCCATTTATATCCCGCCCTTCTCCGAAGACTCAGGGAAGCTTACAAGGTTAGCAGTAGCCTTCATTCTATGTATATGCCTGCTTATTAGGGCTTTCACACACACCCCAAGCGGCATTATTACAAAGTCAGCTTAATTGCCCCCAACAATCTGGGTCCTCATTTTACCTACCTCGGAAGGATGGAAGGCTGAGTCAACCTTGAGCCTGGTGGGATGTGAACCTGCACTAATTGCAGGCAGCTGGTGTTACTTAAGGAGGCATTAGCCCACTGCTCCACCAATTGGGGTTTAGTTGCTAAGATTCAGCAATATCATATTAGAGGGACACCAGAGGTTGCAAAAATGGAGCTGGGGCTTGACATGGAGTCGTGAGTTGCTGTATATTCTCAGCCCTATAGTTAGTGCCATTGTTTTGCTTCAAAGAGTACAGGCACAATTTCCAGTCTGATTCTGGCCTTAGTCATCAGAATGGCCTGTGGCAGACCATCCACTATTTATTAAGATTTATATCAATTCTTGATCACAGTCTTCTTCTTTATTCCAACCTTGGGAATAGCAACTGTATTTTAAGCCCCAAGTCTACTTTTCTTTTCTTTTCTTGATCTCTCCAGCCCTTTAAAGTGGCAAGATCCATGGCTTTCCACAAAGGCAGGGGATGTTCCCTGTGGCTCTATTCAATGGTCCAAACAAGCAGTCTAGCTTCATCCAATCCATTTAGGTCTGCCCAAAGGTAGAACTTTTGATCTGCAATACAGAATGCTACACAACTACTACTCGGGTGTGTTAAAGAAAGGATTGGTTCCTGGTATATATCTCATTCCTCTGCTATTTTTGATGCCTAGGTTTTTGCCGGTTTGGGTAGTATTTCCCAAACTTGGAAAATATTATCCGAATTAAAATGCTAGTGAAACTGAAGGAAAAAATGGGTCTGACATAGCTTTCCCAGCAAATCAATCTGTGTGGGACCTTCTCTTCCTAGCCAGCACTGGTTGCAGTGCTGGGTGTTGAGATGCCAGTATACCTGGAGGGTTGAAAGTTGAGACTGCTCTTTCTAGAAAAATATAGTCTGGTTTCCAACCATATAATAACCCTTTTGCTGTACTGTGTGGACTCAGCTTCTCGGTTTGCCCACAGAGTTGTTTCCTACATCTCTTTTCTCCCATTTTCTGCAATCATACGTACAGCTCAAAAAAACACCCACATACACCAAGACATACCAGAATGCTAATGTTTGCTTGACTCTTGGTCCCTGGCTCCATCCCTGTTTAACGAAGTAACCCTGAATGCCAACAGCTTTTTGTATCCAATTCCAAGGTAATTTCCTTCCCAGCCTACTCTGTGAATCCTCAAGGGGCTGAAGGTGGAAAGCCTCAATCTGAACAGATACATCAGCAACTTGACCTTTACTAAATTGCACTGGCCTTTCATGCCCAAGCAGGTGTTTGGAGTATAATGAACTTTCTGGTACCACCCCTGCCCTCTAGCCAGATGTATATAATCCTAACAATTGCCATAAGAACAAAGCAAATCATTGCCTAGCCCAGGAAATCAGGATGGACCCTGAACAAGGCAATGCACAAACAGAGGAGAAATTAATGGGCTTACTTATTGGGGAAGATGATTATAGACTGCCTACAAGCAGGGCAGAGACTGAAAACTCTCTTGGGGTCCTTAGGGTGAAAGAAATTGAACGTTTTGAATAGTTCCTGGAAACAATTAACAGCTGCCCCATAAAGAAAAGGAGGGAAACAAAATAAACACCTCAAAGGCATTGCTGCTTATTTAGAACTCAATCTGCACATTACCAAAGCTAACTCTGCAAATACTGTAAACAGCAGTAGATGGCTGTGCATCATATTGATTGCCTAAATATCTGTGATGTCACCAAGAATTATTTCTCATTTGAAGAAAAAAAAACCACTTGTAATTTGGTGTCCACTTCATAGACTACCATTGCAGGAGGTTTATTCTTTTATCCTTCGTTGCAGAAATAGGTGCCAAATATAGTATAGAGTGGGGTTTTGTTACAAAATGGTTTTGCCTCTCTCTCTCTCTCTCTCTCTCTCTCTCTCTCTCTCTCTCTCTCTCTCTCTCTCTCTCTCTCTCTCTCTCTCTCTCTCTCTCTCTCTCTCTCCCACCTCCAATGTGTGTTTTAAAAATATGCCATGCAATTCATTACATGATCCAAAATATCTAACAAGTAGTCACTGGAAACATGTAGTAAGAAAATGGCCAAACTCACAGATGAATCAATGTTTGATTGGCAGCTATTTACCTACAAAGAACCTCTTCAAAAAAGTATAAACAGAAAAAAATGAAAAACACAGGGGGAAAAAGGATGCTGTGTCCAGCTCCCCCACTTGTGCACTTGGATTAAAACCAGTCCTAGAAAATTTTACCCTTTGCAATAAATATGCACAAGTGTGCAGTATCTAAAAGTCATATTACAGAAAAGGACAAAACAGCCACCCTTCTGCCCAATTACATTAATTGCTGATTAAAATCAGTTGCCTGCAAATTGTTTGTATAATTGAGTCCCCACCTGAATATACTAATCATTTTTTCTTATATTAAACATGTAAGCCTAAGTGCATGTGCACAAATACACATATGCTCCTCTCCTTCCAACGAGGATTACAAGCAGATGTGGAAAAATATAAAATGGAGACTCAATAGTTCCTTCAGAAAAATGGAGGGGAACTATATAATTTTACAAAAATGCTAAGATTGTTTTCTTCTCTGTCCCCCACTCAAAGGATCTTCATAGACATGGAATCCCCAGATTTTGTAAAATGGAAGCAAAGATGATCATGTTTCAAACATGAGTAAGGTGGACAATGTAGGTATGTCCCATGGGATTTGAGAAGATTATGGCTATTCCAAAAAAAACAGTATAGTAGAAACTGTGAATCAGCAAGAACACTAAGGAGGAACCCAAAAGTGCCTTTCCAAAAGACATCTGGACTTCCTTGAAAACATTTTGCTTCTCATGTAAGAAGCTTCTGAAGAACTGAAGAAGCATCTTGGATGAGATATAAAAGGTTTTCAAAGAAAAAAAACCCAAGAAAGTTTGCCTTTTGGAAAACACCTTTGGGGCAACCATGACCCTGGATGATTGAGGATCTGAGGATCTCCATAGACATTAACGAGAACAAAAAAAAAGTTTTAGTTATGAGAATTAGAAGTTTGATATTAACATGGAAAAGAGGCATAGAGCCCCAGCAGATATTTAAGGAGAAGCAGATACAGTTAAAAGTACAATAGAAAAATGTGGAGCTCATTTTTCCACAGTGGAAGAGCCCACTAGAAAATCCAGAATAAGCAGTCTACCATTGACCCCTTGGATTTTTAGTGTACAGCATCCCATCCATTTCTGCTTCTGTTTTTTAATACTTCCATGCTCACTTTCAGGCACCATCTTCCTGAATTAACATGGTTTGGCATACCCTAGTTTCAGCAGATGTTTAGTGTATTCAGAAGGTTAAAGTTATTGGGAGATGCTCATTTTCCTTCTTTGCGCTGAGTGCTGGCCCTGTGCCAGGTAGACCTGGCAGTGGCCGCTAGCCGCAATACACCGGATAATCAAGAATGACGCCACAGTCCCAAGAACTGCTGGCACCTCTGTGGAGAGTCAGGGTTTACAGACGTATTTCACCATCTGCTGCTGGCATCTTCTGGCTTATTAATATGGGGGAAACATCTGAGGATGGGTGAGTCGCTGGGAATAAACATATGAATTAGCTAACTAAAGCTGTTACCTGGAAGGAGACTCTCATGGCTTTATGGCAGCAGCAATGGAAACCATACAGAGCAAAGAAGAAGCTTTTGTTCGAACAACATTTTCTTGTTCTCTAGGATTGCAATGAATGGATATCCCCTCCCCCTTTCATCACAATTCCCTTGAAGTGCAGTTGCAGAAAGTATCTTGAAACAGAAGAGTGTTAGCCAGTGGAACAGGAAGGCTGCTTGATTAATACAGTATTTAAATTAATAGCCTGATTAGCTGCCCTAAAGGAACCTAAAAGACAGGATCCCGTTTGCTTTCAGGACACTAAAGGAACCCATCCGTCAATTTGCTGATTGGCCATTTGTAGCGAAAAGTTATTATTTAGGGCAGGCTGTGGGAAGATAGCTTAGACAATGTCATCAGTGGGATCCTTAGTGCTCTCTGAGTTCAGTTGGTTTTTTTTGTTTTTTTTTACATACATTTCAATACCCAACTAGGTAACGTCATCAGTACTAGAAGGGAGGGAAGTTTGCTCTTGGTTTAGATACAAATGGCCTGCCATGTCAATGTTGGTGGGGTTGTTCTTGGTGGTTCCTTGATTAGGCTGTTGTTTACTGCTAACTTATTCATCTGAGTTCCTTGTTTGGGGTATTGTCATCAGGTTGGGTGGTAGAGGTGGGAGCAACAGCTCAGGGCTGAGCTGTGGTGGCTGTGGTGGCACAGTACTGCAGGCTAATTCCGCTGACTGCCAGCTGCCAGCAGTTTGGCAGTTGAAATCTCACCAGGCTCAAAGTTGACTCAGCCTTCCACCCGTTCAAGATTAGTAAAATGAGGGCCCAGATTGTTGGGGGCATGACTAAAGCACTGTGAAATAGTATATAAGTCTAAGTGCTATTGCTATTACTGGAAGCATTGCTGGTAATGGAGAAACTCTGCCATTGTATTGTCACTGCTGATATACTGTACCTCCAGAAGGAAGCATGGAAGATACCTGGGGAAATGTGAGATTTTTTTTTTACTAACCCTTCTCATTCTCATTATTGCATGTGCCAGGAATTACAATGACAACCATTAGGATGATGATCAAAGACAAATTATTGATGAGAAAAAGAAACTGTGCCTGTAATCAGTCACAGTCACTGCTTATCAGCACAAAAAACAAAAACAAAAACCCCAAACCCAACAACCGTGGAGTATGTGGACATTGGTCTAGCTTGGAGTAAAGTAGTTACTCATATCCTACTAAGAGAATGGGGACAGCTTCATTGTGAGATTATCCAAACAATGATGGATACAAAGGATGGAAGGTGAACCACAGCTCTGACTTCCATCTAGGCTAGTCAAGGTGGCGAGGCTTTTCTCTCCTGCTAAGCACAATGTCAGAAGCCCTCAAAAATTCACAGCCACTGAATTATATAGCCGCCACTCCTTTCTAGCTCCGTTTTATTAAAATGGCCAGTTTCTGTTTCTATTTGTATTCCACCAGCAGAATTCTGGGTTTGTAAAATGGTGTGTGTGTGTTTTGTTGTTGTTGTTGTTTTGCCTTGGCTTGGTGGGGATTTGATGTGGAGTTGGCATTAATTGCAGGCTGAGGCAGTTGGGCACCCTAGGAAGTGCAACTACAGAACAGCAGGAGTAGCTGTTGCAAGGTGAAAATGCTGATCTGCACGGGTGATGCAAACAACAGCTGATGATGGATAATGGATGGTGTGTCAGGAATCTCTTCGGCAGCCTACATTGTCCCATTTGCTTCAATTAAAGAAAGATGTTTGCAATTAACCAAATTGTGCCCTCCAAACAGCCCTCTTTTTCAGGATGAAACTCCTTATTTTCTGGCATCTGTTTCAGGTAAACACGAACCCTCCTCATTTTTTTAGTTTCTTGGGAGGGGGAAGGAATCCAGGAATGTCTTTTAAAAACTTGGCTAGTGCTGTGCAGAACGGTAGAACTCACTAGTTTCTCTTCCACAGTATTGCCAAAATCGACTGCATGTTAAACAGATGTTCTGTAATTAAACTATAGAAGCTAAAAGATCTCAAGTGAGAACTTTTGGCATAAAATTATGTGGAAATTTGGGGCACCTTGGAGATAGGGATGGGCCTATTTGATGAAGAGTGAAATGTGTATGGGATCATTATTGACTGTGAAAGAAATAGTAGTCATTTTTCTTTTCCCTCTCTCCCCCTCCCCCCCTTTTCCACTTTTTGTTCTTGACCTATCCTTAGATACCAGTACCTGATACTCCTTCCAAAATGCCTCATGCAAAATTTTGTTTTAGGGCATTCTAGAGACAAAATGATGGGTGTCACTTTTGTAATATAAAGCCTTTGCTTACTGAATCTAGAATTGTGCAAACAGTTTCATAAATTACAAACGAAAGCATTTTGAGCTTCATTCAAGCTTGTTGGACTAAATGGTTAAAGAGAAAGGGGTTTATGTTTGTCCTTTACAATTAATACAGTAGGCTCAGTAATCAGTGCAAAATTGGTTACTGGTTGCTGTTTCTGGATTTTCAGTGGCTATTTCATAAAGAGTACATTGCAATAACTCAAATTTTTAAGTTATTGACACAGGGATCACCAATGCCAAATTTCTCAAATGTCTGTTATCTGGAATCCCAACTCAGCTTGTCTTCCCATGAAGTTTCTAGAGTAGGGGTCCCCAACCCCTGGGGCAGAGACCAGTACCAGTCCATGGCCTGTTAGAAACTGGGCCACACAAACAGCAGTTGAGCCACTTGTACAGCCCAGTGGAGCTTTATCTGCCCATGCACAGGATCTAGGTTGCACATGAAACCATCCCCACCCCCCACCCCAGTCCGTGGAAGACATTTTTTCTTCCAAAACCAGTCCCTGGTGCCAGAAAGGTTGGGGACTGTGGTTCTAGAGCACACAGATTCCCAACCCTTCTCCCATGCTCTTGAAATATATCTCTGTGTTTTGAACATTTCCAAGATCAAGACTCTGATAGCACTAGAAAGGCTATGAATCAGTTTAGCCAAGATGTCACTAGGCAGCAGAGCAACTGGTGTACAAACAGAATCCCTGTCTTTATCCTAACCCTTCAGAACAAGCTGTATGCCCCTAAGGGCAAAATCTTGAAGAGGATGTCTGGGAATAAAAGTCATGAAAGCCTCAGGGACAAGGGTGGCTACCCTTTCTAGACCATTAGGTCTAGATTACTAACACCTATTTGGCTAACAATAGGTAGGACCACACAAGGTCCAATGTCCCATGCTGCCTAGTCTCCATGATGTATTAACCTTTGGATCAGAAGATAATAAATTGGTTTAAGCAAGCAAGCAAAAAGACCCAGCTGGTATTCAGCAGGAGCAGAATTTGGTTACAGGACCAGCCGTTACTTAAGCTGATTCCCTGCATTATATCTGCCAGGTGGGATGCCACATTATTTCAATACAAACATTAGAAGAGACTGGACAGTCTTCTAGGCTACACCCTGCACTAGTGGATCCCCCCCCCCCCGAAAAGAAAACAGTAAGGCTATGGGTCCTAGAGCAAGAGGTGCAAAGGATGAAATGGGAGAGGAGTCCCACTGGGGAAATGATAAAGAGAGGAAGGAAGGACAGGAATTGAGAGGGGCAAACTCTATCCAAGGTCCTGAAGTTGCAACCGAAGCAAATATTTTAGTGCAAGTCTACCCTCCACTCAAAACCCCAGTTTATTGTAATTTTCTCTTTCTTTCTTTCTTTCTTTCTTTCTTTCTTTCTTTCTTTCTTTCTTTCTTTCTTTCTTTCTTTCTTTCTTTCTTTCTTTCTTTCTTTCTTTCTTTCTTTCTTTCTGTCATTCCAAGGAACCTACATCACCTCCCTTGCCAAGCCATTGGGTGGCTAAAATATCTTTCTCCTCTGTTCTGCTGATGCTGCCCATCATGCTGGGCCAAGTCAAAGAGGAAAAGCTACAGGATCTCATTGTTGTTGGGAAGTGTGACCAAGGACTGCCTTTATCAGCTTCCTGCTTCCTATTACTTCCATTCCTGCTGCTTTAAGCCCTGACAGCTGAGCTAAGTCTTGAACAGGATGGTTAAATGATGGGATGTCAGAACCTCTGAGAAGTTCTCCTTCTCCCCTCTTGCTTTTCTTCTGTTGGTGCTAGCAGATGACCACACTCTCTGCCTCCTTGAAATTGTGCTCAGGGTGTTTTATACAAACACACAAACATGTTTTCTTTGTTGCATGCATGACTGCTTCCCATAGAGCAGGGGCATCAAACTCAATTTCACTGAGGGCCGCATCAGCATTGCGGTTGCCCTCCGGGGGCCGGGTGGGTATGGCCTGGGTGGGCGTGGCCTACTGGGTGGGCGTGGCTAGAGTGCATATGGCCTACTGGGTGGGCATGGCCAGCTCTACATCGTTCGCATCAAGGGTGCGTATGGGGGCCTGGGCAGGAGTGGGACAGATGTGAGGGTCTCTGGCAGAAGGAGGGTCTCTGGGCCAGGGCCAAGGCAGTGGGGGCCGTTCCCTCACTGTTTCCAGGATGGCTTCGTGGGCCGCATGAAACCACTTTGCGGGCCGGATCCGGCCCCTGGGCCTTGTGTTTGACATGTCTGCCATAGAGGGAAGAAAGTCCTTCCTCAACAGAGAAAATTAATGTTGCAGGGAAGACTTGAATTCCTCTCTCAACATGTTGGTTTTCTATCTGCACAGGGTCTTGTTCTCTGCAGCATCGATAGAAGGATCTTACTCGTGCTGAGTTCTGAGATTGTAATTTAATTGCAATTTAATTTGTAGAGAAGGGTAGCATGTTTTGGGGCCAGGGATTTCAAAGACTAGTACCAATCTTTGAACAAAGATTCCTCCTCAGGATGAAGTATAAATCTATGACAAGGTGATGGGTGGGAAAGGACCCTTGAAGAAAATCTGCTATTCATGTATTCAATATCCACTTCGCAGGGAATGAAAAAAGCAGTTTGTGTTGTGTTGTGTGTGTGTGTGTGTGTGTGTGTGTGTGTATTTGCACATATTAAATAAGGCCATCTTCTCTCCTTTTCTATAGCCCATGAGAAGAGAAATTGTATTTATATCAGGGCCTCAGAGGCATATATAATTTATTAGGGTTTATTCATTTTTCTAAACAAAATCCCTGTCATGAATTTTTGATGGAAAAGGAGACAATAGTTTTGAGGGATGGAATAATGGGGGGGGGGGAGCGGGTTGTACGTTTTCCATTCTGACACTGAAATCCTGAAAGTGAGGTGGGGCTTTGGAGCATTTAGGTGACAAATCGTTGGGAACACATTACAAAAAAAATATCCTAAAACCTTAAGCGGGTTTTTAAAGTGGGAAGGCTGATGTTTGTGAGCGGGAGGCTAGAAACCTGCTGTGTGTTGATTTATTTCTGGAGTGTAATAAAACCCCTTAGAGGCATCAGATATAACAAGGTAAATAACACATCAAATCTCCCCTCTTGCCAATTGTGTGTGCATGCCAGCTGCAGATGTCTAGGGTCAGAAAACAAAGTACGCAGCATTAAATATACACAAGCTTCCATCCAGGTGGAGGCAGGCAGCAAAGAGTTCTAAGATCTGGGCCATCAAATATGTAAATAAATAAATAGTCTTTGGAAAGAGAGAAGAATTAGCAGTTGTTTTGAATCCTTCCAGGTTCTACTTAAGGGATGGAATGATCAGTACTGTCCTTTGAATCGACATGAAATCTAGTCGCAAAAGGGGGTTCTTTCTCACAAAATCCTAGAAAAATATCCAGTGGGATGTTTTGGATACTGAAGCTAGCAATGCCAATGTTGTTGTTTTTTTACCCCTATCTGTATTTTTACAGTTCTGTCTCTTGAAAAGTCAAGAAAGGAAAAAGAACCAAGTGTTACTTGCAGCCTCTTTCCCTTCCTGGCAGCAGATCTTGGAGCAATCCATGGTCTTTTCTCCCAGGGTAGTTGGTTAGACTGGGAAGCAAATCTCAGAAGCCTGCCTTCCTTCCTTCCTTCCTTCCTTCCTTCCTTCCTTCCTTCCTTCCTTCCTTCCTTCCTTCCTTCCTTCCTTCCTTCCTTCCTTCCTTCCTTCCTTTGTTTTAGGGCAAAGTGCATGATGCTTGAGGCCAGAGTGCCATGGAGCCCTAAGCTTTGGTTGCAGATTCCAGAGTCCCTTAAAATAGCTTTGTAAGCTTTTGAACATGTCAGAAGAGGAGCATAGATACATATACAGTAATCTATTTACTAAATACTTAATTAGCTTGGTTTAATTTAAGTTCGTTTTTGGCCTAAACTGCTAACTTTCAGAGCACCCCTCCCCCCCCAAATGATTGAACTAGCCACAATAGCAGGACTAATATATTGTACTATATACTATGAAAAAGCAAACAAACCACGTTTGTTTAGAGCAGTGGTGGAGCAGTGGGCTAATGCCTCCTTAAGTAACACCAGCTGCCTGCAATTAGTGCAGGTTCGCATCCCACCAGGCTCAAGGTTGACTCAGCCTTCCATCCTTCCGAGGTAGGTAAAATGAGGACCCAGATTGTTGGGGGCAATTAAGCTGACTTTGTAATAATGCCGCTTGGGGTTTGTGTGAAAGCCCTAATAAGCAGGCATATACATAGAATGAAGGCTACTGCTACGCTTGTAAGCCGCCCTGAGTCTTCGGAGAAGGGCGGGATATAAATGGAATTAAAATAAAATAAAATAAAATAAATAAAATATTTACTCCAACAGCATAAAGAACATTAGGTGATAAAGGATTCCTAAACCACCATATTTGGCCTGCAAGTTCCCATTACCCTAATTAGCATGTGTGATCAGCTAAGATTATGGGAGTTGTAGTCCAGCAGCATCTGGAGAGCCTTAAGTTCCCCATCACTGACCTTCTGCAAAGGAATTAGAAAGTTTACAGTGTATTAGAAAAATATGCAAGAGGTCTAGATTCGCTTTAGGTGTTTCTATATGGCCAGCTTGCCTTTGTATAATGACTCAACTGGAACTCATGTATTTTATTTCATGCTACCTCACTGATTTTACGCACTTTGTTCCACACAATTATCCACATCTATAGCTTGGGGATATGTGACAAATGCACACTTTCTTTCTGCTTACTGACTTTTTGAGAATGTTGATTTCATTATTATTAAATATACTTTGAAGGGAAAACATGACTCTTAATTATTTCAAAATAATTGCTTGTTGCATAATCTTGAATTTAGGGAAAGCCAGGAAGATTAGATTTTAGCCTAAAGAGTTCTTTCACGCTGCTTCTTCGCACCAGTGACTCGCTCTGGCATTCAATTAGCTGCCATTCATTTTTGGCCCTTTCCCCCCTTGTTGCATAGTACATGCAAGTCTTAAGCATCTTATTCTCACTAGATTCAACTTCTGTGTTTTTCCCGATGCACCAAGTTTTCACCTCCGTATAATAAAATGGGCAGAACTGCATTTATATACATGCAGATTTTTAACTTCCATGATTAAAAAAATATTACGTGGTCACAAAGTTTGTGATCTAGCAAATAAAGAAAGAAAGAATGGCCGCTTTTTACACGTTGTCTACCCTAATAACATTTGTATGTATAGTCAAATTGTCAAAATCATGTGTGAAAATATCTCTGTAATGTTCCCACGAAAAAAAATCTGGGTAAGGTAAAGGTATAGGCAAGAAGCGGAACTATTCTGCTTTGGGTTTCTTTTTAATCATGCAAATATGAACCACAATGTTGTAAAGCACTGTAGTTTCCTAAGGTGTGTGCGTTCAGAGCTCCCAGGAAAAGTGGTTAATTGTGCTCCTAATTATAAGACACTGCAGAGCAGTTCCACCTTTGCTTCCTTGAAAGTGTTTAAAAACAAACAAACAAACACAAAGTGCAAGCAAAGACAGAGCACGTCGAAAATGATAGAAGAGAATGTTTTCATACAGAGTTATTTCAAAGTAACAACTAGAGAAGGAATATTATGCTGGGGATGCACAGGCTAACTTCATATTCCATTTTTGCTCCTATTACATGCCAAACAAAACAAAACAAAACAAAACAAAAAAAGGAGGAGGGTTTTTAAGCCTCTTTGACTTTCCTACGAATAGGGCTGCTTCCTTTGAAAAGAAAAGCAGTGAAGACGATGAAGCACAGCCAGGATAGCAATAGCGCTTAGACTTATATACCGCTTCACAGTGCTTTACAGCGGTTTACAGAGTCAGCCTATTGCCCCCCAACAATCTGGGTCCTCATTTTACCAACTTGGGAAGGATGGAAAGGCTGAGTCAACTTTGAGCCAGTCAGGATCGAACTCACCTTCCAAAGAGTTTGACAGCTCACCTGAATTTGTGTGCAGAATTGGGGAGGACGTAAATGTGGGTAGGAAGGGACGCCTGCCTGCTCAGGCAATGGGCACCTATACATCCTTCTCCTCAACTGGGTCCTTTCTCTCCCCTCTCCCATCCTCCCACCTGTTAAACCTTACACGCCTGCAGCAAGTTAGGGAAACAGCCCGGAAAGGAGAAAGAAGGGAGGTTTTTTTTATGGAAAGGCGATAGGAAAGGTAAGCTTTGGTACAAAACCGAGAGTCTGAGCGGTGGGGACGGGGCGTGGGGATTCAGGGATCCTTCTAGTTACAAGATAAAGACTCCAGGGCCGGTCAAGGAAGATAGGAGAGGCAAAGGACTCACTGTTGGAACCCGCGTGATTTGTCTCAGTCGAAGGGACATGTTGCTCGACGGGGCGTCTTTCCTTCTAGGGCCGAGCTGCGGAGCTTTGGGGATTCCCTTCGGCTCGACGGCTCGGCTTTTGAAGCTGCAACAGTTTGTCCCGCCGGCCCGGCGCATCCCAGCCGCGCCTGCCCCCGCCTCCAGGATGGGAAGGAGGGGTGGTCCCCCCCTGTAATTCCTCCGCCTGTTGTTGTTTTTTTTTTTGGAGGGGGGCGGGTTGGTGGGACGTGAAGGAGAGAAAGAGACGGGGGCAGTCCTGGGATCCGGGCTCGCATCCCGAGTAAATACGAACAAGGAGATGCAAGTCGCAGGAACTACTAGCCAGAGAGAAAAGCAGTCGCGCAGCGGGACTTGCGCGCGGTTGCCTGCGAGGGAATAAGAGGTGCCCGGGTCTGTTTTGGGGGACTTGGTAGGATTGCAGGAGAGGTGAGGCGAGCGGAGGGGTGGGGGGGGGGTGTCCGGCCTATGGGTCTTGAGCCAAAAGTGCTGGGGGTATGAATCCTTCAGAGGAGCGTTTGCAGATAGAGCTCATCCCTTGGACCTCATTGATCGTAACTCCCCCTCCCTTCCTGCTTGGGACCCCAGCTTGCTTGGCTATCGGTGATTCTCCTGAGGAAGGGCCAAGAATCTCCTTGTGTTCAAGGGGAAGAAGGGGAAAAATGTACTGTCTCAGAAAAGGAAGGCCAGTTGAGGTGGAATTAAGATAATGCTTTGTGAGACTCAAGTCTCTCAGGTGCCTGTCGGGAAATTTCTCCTTAGTTCTAGGTTGCTTCTCTCTTTGGTCAGTTTCCATCCGTTGCTTCTTGTCCTGCCTTCAGGAGCTTTGGAGAATAGCTTGACTGCCTCTTCTTTGTGGCAGCCCCTGAGATATTGGAACACTGCTATCATGTCACCCCTCATCCTTCTCTTCATTAAACTAGACCAGGGGTAGGCAACCTTGGTTCTTTTATGACACATGGACTTCAACTCCCAGAATTCCTGAGGCAGCCTGGCTCAGGAATTCTGGGAGTTGAAGTCCACAAGTCACAAAAGAGCCAAGGTTGCCTAACCCTGAACTAGACATACCCAATTCCAGCTTTGACATCAGTGTTTTTGGCCCATGACTCTGAAGGGAGGAAATGAGAGGGTTGAGAAAAAGGCTCTGGACCTGCACCCTCCCCCAGCCTTTCCAATACAGGCAGTCCTTGACTTACAACAGTCGTCATGTGATTCAGATGCTTGGCACCTGGTTCATATTTATGATGGATGCAGGGTCTTGTGACCAGCTTCTGACAAGCAAAGTCACTGGGGAAGCCAGATTCACTTAACAACCATGTTACTAACATAACAAATCCAAGGCAAACCATTCAATATCACAGTAGTCCAAGTGTATGCCCCAACCACCAGTGCTGAAGAGGATGAAATTGACCGGTTCTATGAAGCCCTACAGCACCTTATAGAACTAACACCAAAAAATGATGTCCTTATCATCATGGGGGATTGGAATGCTAAAGTAGGAAGCCAAAAGATAACCGGAATAACAGGCAAGTTTAGCCTTGGAGCACAAAATGAAGCAGGGCACAGGCTGATAGAATTTTGTCAAGAGAATACAATGGTCATAGCAAACACTCTTTTCCAACAACCCAAGAGACGGCTGTACACATGGACATCACCAGACGGTCAACACAGAAATCAGATTGACTATGTGCTCTGCAGCCAAAGATGGAGAAGCTCTATACAGTCAGTAAAAACAAGACCAGGAGCTGACTGTGGCTCAGACCATGAGCTTCTCGTTGCAAAGTTTAGGTTTAAACTGAAGAAAGTAGGGGAAAGCACTAGGCCACTCAGATACAAACTAAACCATATCCCTGATAAATACACAGTAGAGGTGACAAATAGATTTAAGGAATTAGATCTGATAGACAGAGTGCCTGAAGAACTATGGACGGAGGTTCACAACATTGTACAAGAGGTAGCAACCAAAACCATCCCAAAGAAAAAGGAATGCAAGAAAGCAAAATGGCTGTCTGAGGAAGCTTTGCAAATAGCTGAGGAAAGGAGGGAAGCGAAAGGCAAGGGAGAAAAAGAAAGATACGCCCAATTGAATGCAGAATTCCAGAGAATAGCTAGAAGAGATAAGAATGCCTTCTTAAATGAAGAGTGCAAAGAAATAGAAGAAAACAATAGAATAGGGAGGACCAGAGATCTTTTCAAGAAAATTGGAGAGATGGTATTTAGATTTTAAAAAGCTAAGCATGTATCTGAATTATTAGCCTAAATGTTGGAGGTGTGGTGATAAAGATGTAATATATTTTCATATTTTCATATTTTCATATATGGTAGACTTGTAAAAAAGTCAAGGCTTTTTGGATAAAAGCCTGATGGAATATACTAAGTTGATGTTGAATTTAATTACGGGGATAGTACTGGAAAGAGGAACTGCCGACTATAGAGGAGTGGATTTTAAAGGTTTCTGACCTGGTCGAAATGGTGAAGATTTCCGCCTATTTGAAAGATTACTCGCAGGAACGTTATATTATGGAAGGGAGAAAATGGCTTGGGTTTATTCAGAACAAGTATAGGGTTAAGAAGTTTTATATTTGAATAAGTCTTCTTTCTTTGTTTTTTTTTCTATATTAGTTTTTTTAATATATATTTATATATATTTAATATTACTAAGGTTTGTTTTATCCTATATAAGCTAGAGAGTGATAGATTTTAGAGTTTATGGTTGTTAGTATATGGTTGTTTATGATTGTTTTTTTTTATATATACCTTGTATTTAGCTTTGGGAAGTCAGGGGGGGAGGGGGGGAGGGGGGAGAGGAAGGGGGGGAGGGAGAAGGGGGGGAGGGAGAAGGGGGGGAGGGGGGATTTTTTAAGGGAAAAATTGTATGTAAAACTTTTCAATTAAAAAAAAAAAAGAAAATTGGAGAGATGAAGGGAACGTTTCATGCAAAAATGGGCATGATAAAGGACCAAAATGGCAGGGACCTAACAGAGGCAGAAGAGATTAAGAAGAGGTGGCAAAATTACACAGAAGAACTATACAAGAATGAGCTTAACGTCCCTGATAATCACAATGAGGTGGTCACTGACCTCGAGCCAGACATCCTAGAATGTGAAGTGAAGTGGGCCTTAGGAAAGTTGAGCAACAAGAAAGCTAGTGGAGGTGACAGCTATTCAAAATCTTAAAAGACGATGCAGTAAAAGTGCTACACTCAATTTGCCAGAAAATTTGGAAAACTCAACAGTGGCCACAGGATTGGAAAAGATCAGTTTACATTCCACTTCCAAAGAAAGGCAGTGCCAAAGAATGTTCAAACTATTGCACTATTGCACTCATTTCTCATGCTAGTAAAGTGATGCTTAAAATCCTACAAGCTAGACTCCAGCAGTATGTGGATCGAGAACTATCAGAAGTACAGGCAGGATTTCGAAGAGGCAGAGGAACTAGAGATTAAATTGCCAACTTACACTGGATCATGGAGAAAGCTAGAGAGTTCCAGAAAAACATCTACTTCTGCTTCATTGACTATGCTAAAGTCTTTGATTGTGTGGATGATAACAAACTGTGGCAAGTTCTTAAAGAGATGGGTGTACCAGACCATCTTATTTGTCTCTTGAGAAACCTATATGTGGGCCAAGAAGCAACAGTGAGAAACGGACACGGAAGCACTGATTGGTTCAAAATTGGGAAAGGAGTCCGGCAAGGCTGTATACTGTCACTCTGCCTATTTAACTTATATGCAGAGCACATCATGAGAAAGGCAGGGCTAGATGAATCAAAAGTTGGAATTAAGATTGCCGGAAGAAATATCAACAACCTAAGGTATGCAGATGATACCACTCTAATGGCAGAAAGTGAAGAAGAACTAAAGAGCCTCTTGTTGCGGGTGAAGAAGGAGAGTGAAAAAGTTGGGTTGAAACTTAACATTAAGAAAACCAAGATCATGGTATCCGGCCCTCTCAATTCCTGGCAAATAGTTGGGGAAGAAATGGAGGTAGTGACAGATTTTATTTTCCTGGGCTCCAAGATCACTGCAGATGGGGACTGTAGCCAAGAAATTAAAAGACGCTTGCTCCTGGGGAGGAAAGCCATGGCAAATCTAGAGAGGACACTAAAAAGCAGAGACATCACCCTGCCAACAAAAGTGCGTATAGTCAAGGCTATGGTTTTCCCAGTTGCAATGTATGGCAGTGAAAGTTGGACCATAAGAAAGGCTGAGCGCCAAAGAATTGAGGCCTTTGAACTGTGGTGCTGGAGAAGACTCCTGCGAGTCCCTTGGACTGCAAGGCAATCAAACCGGTCAGTCCTAGAGGAGATCAACCCTGACTGCTCTTTAGAAGCCCAGATCCTGAAGCTAAAACTCAAATATTTTGGCCACCTAATGAGAAGGAAGGACTCACTGGAGAAGAGCCTAATGCTGGGAAAGATTTAGGGCAAAAGAAGAAGGGGACGACAGAGAATGAGGTGGTTGGATGGAGTCACTGAAGCAGTAGGCGTGAGCTTAAATGGACTCCAGAAGATGGTAGAGGACAGGGAGGCCTGGAGGAACGTTGTCCATAGGGTCGCAATGGGTTGGACACGACTTTGCAGCTAACAACAACAACAAACATAACGATTTCACTGGTTCACTTAACAACAGAAATGTTGGGCTCAATGATGGTCATAGATCAAGGACTATCTGTACATCCGATTTGCAACGTTTTATTAGATTATAGAATAAAATGCAAAAATACAAAAGCAAACAGTAGAACGCAGTAGGGAGGGAAAAGGGGGAACATCTGATGGTAGCTCTTATCAGCTCATTTCAGGAGCTGGTAATGTTGGCTGGAGATGATGGGCAGTTCAATCCACCTTGATGGCCTTAGATTGAGAATGAATGGAGTGTACAACAGAAAGGCTGCCTGAAGCAAGGGCAATTGGACAATCTTTTGGAAACTCTAACAGCCAAGTCACCACAAGGTGGAATGCAAGGAAGCCAGTAGCATCAGACTGGAAAGTTGGAGGGTAGGCTGAAGAATCAGAGCTCCTGTAAGCCATACACTCAGAATAGCAATAGCACTTAACACTTATATACCCTTTCACAGCACTTTACAGCCCCCTCTGAGCAGTTTACAAAGTCAGCCTATTGCCCCCCCAACAATCTGGGTCCTCATTTTACCGACTTTGGAAGGATGGAAGGCTTGAGTCAACCTTGAGCCGGTGAGGATTGAACTACTGACAGTCAGCAGAATTAGCCTGCAATTCTGCATCCTAACCACTGCACTACCATGGTTGTGCCTCAAAACATTGGAATTACTCCTAACTAAGAATAGCGTTCTTCTTTCCACATTTTTGAAAAATCCTTTTGCTGTGTGCACTGGGGGTCCTGCCCATCGAAGCTTCTCTGAGTGGCTGGCAGGGTTTTGAAAATGTCATTGCCTTGCAATTTAAGTTTCTTATTTGTTTTTCCTAAAGGGAAAAAAGAAGAAAGATAGGAAGATCAGTAGTTTTCCTGGGAGACTGATATATACATCTTTCTATCTAAGTAGCTAAGCTGTCTATTATGGTAAAATCCAACGCTTGTCTTCTAAGGAAGCAACTGTGAAGGGGAGAACTTTGTCCCATCTTCCTTGCACTGGAGTACCCCATTATAAGATCAGATTCCAATGTCAGTCTTCAAATATGTACAATTTTCATGACTGCACTTCTTCATAGCCCTTGCAGGGCTGAACTGCAATTATTTGCCAAGACTGACAAAATGCACGTCTCTTCACCATATGCCAGTCGGCAATCAATTTTATTTTTCATACAAACAAAACACAGGTATGCTTGCTTCTGGGCCTCTACATTTCACATCAGGCGGGGGTGACATTTATAACTGATGGGGCCATCAACCTGCAGGGTTTGTATATATGATAGGTGCGTACATATGTGTGTGTTTTCCCCATTCTGCTTGATTGCTTGGATAGAAAAAAACCCCTTTCCTTATGGCAGGCTAGCCGTTGCTACTAGAGACTGCAGAATCTAATACCATTTTTCTCAACTCGCAATCTATGGATGTGCTAAATTTCTAAGCATCATCCTCCCTGGTCAGTTGAGGAGCTAGTCTGTCTAACTTGGAATGGTGGGAGTTGCAATCCAACAGAACTAGAAGCCTAAAGTTTGAGAGAAGCTGGTCTCGTAATTATAGAAAAATGTTGTTTTGACTCTGAAAAGGAACAGAGCTGTGACGTAAGGGAATACGAAGTTAAAACAATGTTTAGTTTTACAGTATTTCTAGCTCACACAGAGATCGAAACAATGAGTGTGTTTTATTGTAGCTGCAGCACCTAATCCTCCCAAATTAAAACTAGGGACCTGATTGTGCTCAGATGGAAAACCAGAAGGAAATTTCAGGACTATGGGTGACACTGGAAAGTTGAAAAAGCACTCTAAAAGATAGAAAGAGCTAATTATTTCTGTATTGCTCCCAAGAAAATAACACAGGTGTCCTTTGAAATCAACAGAAGCTAAGCTTCAGTCAAGATTTTATTTGAAAAGATGGGCCATGATATATCTGAATTTTCTTCTTACTTGAATAAAGGATTTTGGGATGATAACATCTCTTCTAGTTAGTAAATACAATGTAATCAAATGGAAGTGGCAAGCTTGGGTGTAGCAGGAAGATATTGTGTTCGATAGGTCCTATTGCTAAGAAGGATTCCCATTGGCTTTATCATCTGATAGTGGCTCTAAGAGGTTTAGTGACTTGTAAGGGCCTAGGTCTAATCACTTTTTATATTAGCCCTAATGGTACCCAAAGGATGCCAGGGCAGAATCATTTTGGGTTTTTTAAAAAGTAAAGATCCTGTTGTCACTAGCCTCAGAGCAAAATCAAAATCATCCTGGGCTGGAGGTTGGATAGACTTATAAAATCCTAGGATTAAAGAGACCTTGGAAATCTTCAAGTCCAGTCCCTTGTCTGGAGCAGGAATCCTCAGACCATCCCAGACAAATGGCTGTCTAAAAAGAGCCTTGGTGGAGCAGTGGGCTAATGCCTCCTTAAGTAACACCAGCTGCCTGCAATTAGTGCAGGTTCACATCCCACCAGGCTCAAGGTTGACTCAGCCTTCCATCCTTCCGAGGTAGGTAAAATGAGGACCCAGATTGTTGGGGGCAATTAAGCTGACTTTGTAATAATGCCGCTTGGTGTGTGTGTGAAAGCCCTAATAAGCAGGCATATACATAGAATGAAGGCTACTGCTAAGCTTGTAAGCCACCCTGAGTCTTCGGAGAAGGGCGGGATATAAATGGAATTAAAATTAAAAAAAAAATTTGTCATAAAAACCTTCCATGATGAAGCACCCACAATTCCATAAAGAGGATTGTTCCACTGCTTTATAACTCACACAATCAGGAAATTCCTCCTTATTTTGGGGATCTCTCTCTGTATAAAACATCCACCTGGGGCTTCTTGTCCTACTCTTGGGAACTATGGAGAATAAATTCATGCTCTCGTTCCTTGCGAAAAAAGCCAATGCAATCCTCGGCTGCATTAATAGAAGGATAGAATCAAGATCACGTGAAGTTTTAATGTCATTTTATAGTATCATGTTAAAACCATACTTGGAATATTGCAATTTTGGTTGCCACAATATAAAAAAGATGTTGAGACTCTGGAAAGAGTGCAGAAAAGAGCAACAAAGATGATTAGGCAACTGGAGTATAAAACATAAAAAGAATTTGCAGGAATTGGGTATGTCTAGTTTAATGAAGAGAAGGACTAGGGGGTGACATGATAGCAGTCTTCCAATATCTGAGGGGTTGTCACAAAGAAGAGAGAGTCAAGCTATTCTCCAAATCACCTGAAGGCAGGGCAAGAAGCAATGGATGGAAACTAATCAAGGAGAGAACCAACCTAGAACTAAGGAGAACTTTCCTAACAAAACAATTGATCGGTGGAACAACTTGCCCCCAGAAGTTGTGAGTGATCCAACATTGGAGATTTTAAAGAAGAGATTGGACAACCATTTGTCTGAAATGATATGTTTCCTGCTTGAGCAGGGGGTTGGACCAGAAGACCTCCAAGGTCCCTTCCAACTCTATTATCCTGTTATTCCTCTGACAGATCTTCAAGAATTTGAAAACTGCTATCCTGTATCCCCTCAATCTTCTCCTCTTTAGGCTAAACGTACACAGTTCCTTCATAGCCTCCAAGCTCTTCATCATCTTCACTGCTCTTCTCTTTTTGTTACAGTCCTCAGCAAAATGTCTTGCATTGGAATGACCAGAACCCAACACTGTTCTGAGTGTGATGTGACCAGGGCAGCATAGACTAGCACCGTTTTGGAAACAGGATCCCTTCCAAATCTTACATTCTCTGTTTCTATGACTGGAGCAGATAAAACAGAAAATCAGATTCATTAGAATGACTCTATGGCAGATAGTAGAGTGATGCAGCCCGTGATCATTCAGTTTGTCAACTTTTTGTTTATTTCCAAACTATGAGAAGTATGATTAGATATTTTACTTCTGGAAAGCAACTAATTATCCCGGGCTCTCCCTGAACTCTTGAAACATGCTGTCAGTTCAGTGATGGAATTAGTGAATAGAAGGGAACAGAATTAGAAATAAAGGCAGCCAAACCAGTGAAATGGCCATTTCAATTTAGACATCAAAATGGCTCATATCATATTTCCATTTTCCATTCAATAAAGCTCACGGGTGTCCTTGAGCAAGTCATTACTTCCTCTTCACCCAACTTAGCTTGTGAATGGATTGGGAAGCGAGATCATAAAGCCATTTGTAATGCATGCTGAAAAAGGCTATGATTTCTCTGTATTATATTTTCGTGGTGAAACTGCCAATACTGGCCGAGCTAGTGTGATGTTTCATCAAGTGCATGGAACAAAGGAATTTGCGGCTAGCTTCTCTAAGCAAAGAAAATCTGGCAATTTGGCCAGGATTTAAGAAAAAATTAACACAAAACAATACAGTTAATGTTAGGGAAGAGATACCAGATACAGAGCACAGCTAGTAATCTTTGTCCTTCCAGATACCACTGAACCCAAAGCTCTAAATATCCTTCACCATTGACCAAGCTAGTTGAAAGTTCTGGGAATTATAGTCAGGGAACATTAGATTTCCCAATCTTGATATGGAGACATGAAAAGAGAGGGAAACCAAAGGAAAGACAATGGAAATCGAAGAGGGAAGAAAAGGAGACAATTAATGGGAAATGCTTCAATACTCAAGATGAGGGGGGGGCATATGCTATAGCAGATGTAGGGAGCCTATGGATCTATTACATTGCCAAAAACAACTTCTAGTATCCCACACTATTTACTCAACATTGGGAATTGTAATTTCCAATTTTTGAAGGGTCATAGCGTCATTATACTGTAGTGTAGAGCATTGCCAAGGAATTTTTTCCCCCTGTTGCTTTGGTTTTACACGTAGACATAGCTTGCATGATGTCTGCAAGCCACTACTGATGCACTGCAAACTTCCACGTTTCAGGATTTCACTATCCTTGCAAAACCCTTTGCATTTTCTCTTCCTCACTGCAGAGACAGATGAAATTCATATTCCAACAAATTCACCTTACATTTGGGGCTCCTTGTTTACCCTTTATCAAGGCTCTCCTCCACCTGCTAGGTCCTAGCTAGTGTCTCATTCAGTTCAGCTAGGAGAAAATGTAATTTTGCCATTCTCATAGGATTTGGTGCTATAAAACACTCTCGAGATTTTCTGGGATAACGCATTTCACAGAACGTGCCTACACCTTCTCTCTGTAACACTGATACAGCGCCATAGCGAACAGAAAGCTGTTGAGATCAAATGGGTTGAGGAACAGGAATATAGAAACACATTTATCTTTTTATGAGGGAGGGGGAATTGGTTTGTTAATTCACTAACTGCCTGAATCTCTGAGGGCAGCCTGCTCAGCAAATAAAACTGATAAAGGAAGCACTGATTATTTTATTTATTTATATCCCAGTTTTATTATTCTTTATAAATAACTCAAGAAGGCAAAGATACCTTAATACTCCTTCCTCCTCCTATTTTCCATTTGCTCCTATTTGTTTCCAGTTTGCTAGTGTTCACTCTTATTGGCTATCTCAGACTCAGCAATGAGGGTCTGAAATTGTTTTTGAGAATCCTCACTTGGAAGCACATAGTCAACCCTATAAGAAATGTATAAGCATCGAATGAAAAATAATTCCTCCATCTCTCTATTACCTGTATTACCTGTATATATTCTCCATATATTGCCTACTATTCTTTTCTGCCAAAGATGGGCAAGCTGTTTCAAGCCATCCTGAAAGAACTTCATACCCTGTCTCTTCAACTAGATACTGTCCCTTCCTTCCTTCCTTCCTTCCTTCCTTCCTTCCTTCCTTCCTTCCTTCCTTCCTTCCTTCCTTCCTTCCTTCCTTCCTTCCTTCCTTCCTCTTCTTTCTTTCTTTCTTTCTTTCTTTCTTTCTTTCTTTCTTTCTTTCTTTCTTTCTTTCTTTCTTTCTTTCTTTCTTTCTTTTAAAATTTGTTCGCTGCCCATCTCACCACATGGTGACTCTAGCTTACAACAATAACTCTGTTGTAGTGAAACAGATTCCACTCCTGAAAAAAAAAGTAGAAATCACGTGGAACAAAATCTGAACTGTGTACTGGATGGAGTAAGGTGGCAACATTCAACTTTGCAATGGCTTCTTGAATGGCTCAGTGCTGTGAGGCCTAGTGCTGTCAGCTTGCATCAAAATGTCCTTCTTTTGCTTCCAGACATTGCTTAATTGTTGCTTCAAAGTTTTGAGTGTTGCAGTGTAGTGCTCTGATATGATAGAGGTGCCAGGCTCAAGGAGATAAATAGAATTACCCTTCTATGCCTCAAAAATCTATAACCATGATTTTTTTTCTGTAAAGCCTGGCTTTTGATTCCCCCCCCCCCCCGCCCCGCCGGTAAAGCTTTATGACAATGTTCTATGGACTGACACTTCATTTCTGGGTCACAATGATGAGTCTATATTTTATCAGGTGTCACAGTGCTTTAAAGAAATTCCTCCTCTACGTTCTTGTAGTGTGAAAACAATTGTGGGCGAATTTGAACTCCTGAAGCTTTCATCTCTGCTGTCAGCAGCATAAAGCTTCCAATACTGAAGAACATCAATAATGTGATCCCACATGCACATGAGAAAGGCCAAGCTTGACAACAATTTCCTTTAGAACAATCCATTCATTGTCCTTAATCAGTTCATCAACCTTTCTCATGTGATTGCTATCCCAGGTTATCTATTTCATTCTTGGTCACTCAAAGCAGTTCTTCCCGCTTTGTCATCTTTACAATGTTTGGCTCAGTGACACACAGTGCTGACACTCATGTCAGCACAGCCATCAAGTAAACAACTTCCATTTAATGGTTAATTTGAATTGGAGGGACTGTCTAGCAGTAAACAATTCAATCACAATGCATTGCTTAAAGCAGAGTGACGAGTACTCACTGCAAGCTTCCATTTCACAAGCAATAGCAATAGCACTTGGACTTATATACTGCTCCATAATGCTTTGTAGCCCTCTCTAAGCAGTTCACAAAATCAGCCTATTGCCCTCCAACAATCTGGGTCCTCGTTTTACTGACCTCCGAATGATGGAAGGCTGAGTCAGCCTTGAGCTGGTGAGATTTGGACTGCTGGCAGTCAGCGCCAGCAGAATTATCCCGCAGTACTGTGTTCTAACCACTGCGCCACCAGTGGTTGTATGTTCCAAATACAATCTTTTCTCATAGCAACTTTCTACCAACTAAGCTAAGATACTAAAGATGTCCTTTAAACATTTATCCCAGATTTTTGCATCCTAGGCTCCCTTTCCTGCAGCACTGGCTTCTCTCCCATAGCACTGGCTTACACCGCACTGTCTCCAGTTCTGTCTCTTGCACAGTAAAGCTAATGCCGTGCAAGCTGGTGCCAGGGGGAGAAGCAAAGCCTGTGCTGTACAAACCATGCCATGGAAAATAAGATCACAACAGCTGGCCAAAGGATATTGCACGCAAGGTAATAGTGGGGAAAGGTTGCCTGACATCACCTTTACTTCTCCTCTCACCAATACCAGCTTTGGTGCCTTTTGCTTCTCACACCTGAGGCAGCTGATTCCACCCTCCAGGGATACAAAGAACCGTACCTGGAATTGCCAGAGGTGCTGTTGGATAAAAAAATGAGGCCAGTGGGAAATACAGGAAAAATAAATATTAATTTTGATATTTTTATTATTTAGTTTTTAGCACCTCCTATCACTCAAAAAAGTGATCTGGGCAAAAAAAGTCACTGGACAAAGGGAAATGGGGCCGGTTGCCTCAATGGAGACACGGTGTTAACTGAGGTTATCCAGTATGTTCCAAATACAAATTTTATTTTCAATTCTTTGTTAACATTTGCTGCATGTTGGCATTTGTATGAAAGTGGTCCACTATTTAGCAAATTTTATGGAATGTGGCCCCCATCTTCATTTGCGTTTGAGACCTCGGTACTACAGTAGCAAGTCAGTTGGGGTTTTTTGGGTGGTTTTTTTTTTGCCAATTTATACATTGAGGCATCACTTTTCATTCATTGAAACCTGTAAATTTTGAGGAATATGTGGAGAAATAATGAGCTGGTTTTAGGGAGCATTGTGAATTATCAGCAAATGGGAGGTTTAATGACGTGACATAGGACACAAGGTAGATAATGCCATGGTCATTGATAAAGTAAGTGAGTGAAAAACTAGAAAGCCATAGAGACAAACTCTAAGTGGTACAGATCAAAGTGAGCTATTCTGCTGATATTTCCAAAAGCATCTTGGTATTTTTTTCAGTTTATAAATCATGACCAGGTAAGGCTTTAGGGAAGGTGTGTATGTATGTGTATGGATATAGAGCGAGCACAGGATTTTCATTTTAATGTGTGCCATTTTGCACACAGAAAAATGACAATAAATGTTATGTTATCTAAATAAATACATTTATCAAAAAAAATCCTTTGGTGGGTTGGACTAAAGTCTACATGGTGATTCAAATCCAAAAATAGTCACACTCCCCCCCCAACATCCTTGCATTATACACTGCCTTTTATACTTTAAATTTCTTCTCTGTCTTCCTGAAGATCACAAACTAATCCAAACAGAATGTTCTTAATCTTCTCCTTCCTCTGGATTCATTCTTTCTTTCTTTGTATATTTGCTTTGTGATTTGATCCTCCTGTATTCTTACATAATCAAACAACCTCCACATGTGCCTTTTGTAACTGTCAGTCTTGTGTTCAACCTACCTGCATTCAAAATTCATTCATTCTACATTTTTTGGTTTATTGCATACACTTAACTACCCCATTCCCATTGCATTCGACTTATTTTTATGTATCCTCTGACATACTCAACTCTCACTTCCACATAACAAAGTGGGCATGTTCTTACAAACAGCCATTTTTGTTCCTTGGGACAAGCATTATTGACTCACAAGAGATCACACACTGCCCAAGACCTTAGCACTATTTGCTTGGCTTAACATTCTTCCATCCGCTTCCCTAACTGTAATAAATATTCTCAAGAATGTACACAAGAACAAAACTGAATTAAAAGATGGAGGAAGGAGACCATCGAACAAGGAATAACATTAAAAGATCTGACTTCCTTTTACACTACTTGGAGGACCCTGAATAGATTGAGAGTTGAAGTGCCTAAATATAAAACCAGTATGCTCAGTTGAAGACTCAACATTCTGTGTGAATGTGAAGGGACACAAAGCCTGCTAGTATGTCGGTTACTACCAGAAACATGTGCTGATAATTACTTATTTTTGGCCAATAACAAAGCCAAGGAGAGGGCTTCATTCTGGCAATTTAAAGTTTGATCTTGACACAGAAGAAATAAATGTTCTACCGAGTCACACAAATTCAGCTGTTTCACATTAGATTTTTATCATTTGTGCATAACTTGCAATTGTTCATTCAATTTTCTCTGTCAAACAAAACTACTGTGTGTAGTGTATGCTCTTAAGCATACACAGGATGTCAGCACAGCAGGGGGCTGGACAGCTCCAGGCTATAACCGCTTTTGGCGGGAAAGCCTGAATAGAGCAAGTCGTTGACAGCTCCAGGGCACGGTCAGCTCTGGCGGGAAGCCAGGGTTTAAATCCATTGGCCACCTGCACTGGCGGGAAGCCCAGGTTTGAATCTATTGGTTGCGATTCACCTGGGCAGGTATAAATAGACGCCAGGTAACCCCTTTGCCCCAGCTTCATTCCTGATCCAATAAAGAAGTTACTACCCAGCTCCAGTGTCTGTCTCTCTGTGTGACCATGCGACTTTGCACTGTGGCATCTAATACATTAATTTTCAGATCTGATGCTGAATCTCTCTGATGCTGAATCTATGTAACATTCATCTCAAATCGTTCATGTTCTCAGACAACAATATTGCATTATCTGCATACAAAACTGCATTTCCATTCACGTCCCTGGCTCCACTTCTGCTATCGCTACAAGCATTCCTTTATCTGCAGTATATTAAGCAACCAAGGGGACCTCATCCATCTCTGCTTCACTTCCCGCTGACCGTGGAACTATTCATTAAGCATTCCATTTATTCACATGCATACTTTATTCCTATGTTATATTATTATTGTCATATTGGCAATCAAGCTCCAATTCCATATTCACCTAAACATTCTGTATTTCAAGCCCATTCACTTAGTCATATGCTTTTTTCTAAAGGAAGAAAAGTGCAATAAACTTTCTTACATTCACACCATTCTAGAGAGCCTGCTGAAGAACAAAAAACTGGCTTGTACCGTGCTTCCAGATTTTGCACACCTATTTCTCGTGCATACCCTTTAAAACAGAATCCTGTGAAATAACACCGTGGGTACATTTAACAACCTAATCCCCTCTGTGATTTTTGCATTTATTCCTGCTACCTTTCTGTTTGCATAAGAGAATAGTAAAGTATTTTTTCAACCTTCAGGCTCATTTCAGGCCAAAACAAAGCACTGACCTCTGTTCTACTCTTTGTGGTACCCCTATCATTCTCTTACAAGGGAATCCTTCCACCAATTCCTTACTTCATTTTCATCCTCAACTGATCTCTTCTACTTTTCATTCCATCTTCTTTCTTGGTAGCTCCTTATTTAATCCTCCACTTCCAAAGCAAGTTCTTATTTCCAGTAGAATTGTTCAGCATTTTATATTATAATATTAACCATTCCTTGTTGTCTTTGTTTACATAGTTCGCAGCTCTCTTTGTCTCTGGATACACTCTAGACAATATCTTTCTCATCCTTACTGTTTGCAGCAATCATTCTCACATTTGTTTTTCTCATCCATAGTTCCTGTCACTTCAGATTTCATTAACCATCTTTTTTTCAAATTTCCCATCTGCGTACTTCTGCAATACTCTGTAACAGAATCCTCCTCATTTTATTCTAAGCAATTTATTTATTTATTTATTTTATTGAATTTGTATATCGCCCTATTCCCGTAGGACTCAGGGCGGTTTACAGGGCAGTTAAAACCATGAAATACAAAAAAATTAAATCAATTAAAACAATTAAATTAAATTCAAGCCCCAAGAGTAAATCTAAAACCCAGTTAAATTAACAACCCCACAGTCTGGACCAAACAGATCAAAGAGCCAAATTTTCAGGTCCCGGCGAAATGAGCGAAGGTCGGGGGCAGTCCTAAGTTCCGTGGGTAGTTGGTTCCATAGGGCAGGCGCACCCACAGAGAACGCCCTTTCCCTGGGAATAACCCGCCGGCATTCATTAACCGATGGTACCCTGAGAAGGCCCTCCCTGTGGGGGCGCACAGGACGATGGGAAGATGATGCCGGCAGCAGGTGTTCCCTTAGATAGTCCAAACCCAAGCCATTTAGGGCTTTATAGGTCATTACCAGCACCTTGAATCTCACCCGGAGGGCAACCGGAAGCCAATGTAGCTCACGGAGAAGAGGTGTTACACGGGAGTATCGGGAAGCTCCCATCAAAACTCGTGCGGCTGAATTCTGCACCAGTTGAAGCCTTCGGGTGGTCCTCAAGGGCAGCCCCATGTAGAGGGCATTGCAGTAATCTAACTGGGAGGTCATGAGCGCATGAGTGACTGTACGTAGAGCATCTCGGTCCAGATAGGGACGCAACTGGCGCACCAGGCGAATCTGGGCAAAAGCCCCCTTGGTCACGGCTCCTATATGATCTTCAAAACTGAGTCGTGAATCCAGGAGGACGCCCAAGTTGTGAGCCCTATCAATGGGGGGTAATACCTCATCCCCTATTGTTAATGGAGAAGGCTGGTCAGCCCGAGATGCTGGTATGAACAGCCACTCAGTCTTGTCAGGATTGAGACGAAGGCTGTTTCTCCCCATCCAAACCCGGACCGCCTCCAGTCAACGGGACATCACGGTGAGGGCATCACTGGGTTAGTTCGGGGTGATACCCCACCCCGAAACCACGAATGAGTTCACCCAGCGGCTTCACGTAGATGTTGAACAGGAGGGGAGAGAGGACCGACCCCTGAGGGACTCCACAAACGAGAGATCTCGGGGTGGACCTCTGTTCTCCCGTCAACACCGACTGCGAGAGGCCCAGGAGGTAGGAGGAGAACCACTGTAAAACAGTGCCCCCCACTCCCAGCCCCCTGAGACGCCGCAGTAGGATACCATGGTCGATGGTATCAAAAGCTGCTGAGAGGTCTAATAGGACTAGGACAGAGGAACAACCCCTGTCCCGAGCCCGCCAGAGATCATTCACCAGTGCGACCAATGCCGTCTCTGTGCTATGCCCAGGTCTGAAACCCGATTGGTACGGGTCGAGATAATCAGTTTCCTCCAGGAACAGAGGGAGCTGATGCGCTACCACACTCTCAACAACCTTCGCCAAAAAGTGAAGGTTGGAGACAGGACGATAGTTATTCAAAATCGCCAAGTCCAGGGTGGGCTTCTTGAGGAGGGGCCTCACCACCGCCTTTTTCAAGGTGGCAGGGAAAACACCCTTGCTCAAAGAAGCAGTTATTACTGCCTGGAACCAGCCTCGTGTCTTCTCCTGGGCTGCATAAACCAGCCAGGAGGGGCACGGGTCCAATAAACAGGTGGTAGAGCTCAGCCTTCTCATGATCCTGTCCACCTCATCGGGGGTCATAGGATCGAACTCAGTCCAGATAACACTTGCAAGACCACTCGATTCCTCCCTGTCAGACTCCACATCCTCTTTTCGTACATTATGCTGTTTGGCAATTAATGTACCTTCTTTTTTTCTTTTGTTTCCATACAAGGCTTATACTTTCTATCTGTGTAGTTGTTTTACGGCCAGTCTAGTTTCTTCTTTCCCTGTCTTCTCAAATTTTACTCTTGGCAAATACTGATGTGCCTCCTGTTCAGAACCTTTCATCACACCTTTCACTAATTCCCTCTTTCTTATGAAAAAAACAACCCAATCATTATTTTGCAATGTCTGCAAATTCATGGACTCCTAGGGCTGAAAGGAACCTTGGAGGTCTTGTAGTCCAAACCCCTGCCCAAGCCAGGAGTCTTATACCATCCAGGACAAATGGTTATCCAATCTTTTCTTAAAAAGCTCCAGCGGTGGAGCACCCACATCTGCAGGAGGCAAGCTGTGCCACTGATGAATCATTCTTACTGTCAGGAAATTCCTCCTTATTACCAGGTTGAATCTCCCTCTGATGAACTTCCACCCATTGCTTCTTGTCCTACCCTCATAACCTTGCAATCCGACATACTACAACCCAATGTACTGTTGCCTTCTTCACACCAATTCAAACATATATGTAGAATACTGAACACACATGTAGGTTGTAAAAGTTATAACATGAATTGATTTCCTTCTGCGTACATCAATTGTTCTTTCTCTCATACCCCAACTATTCTTACAAACAAAAACATAAAAGTATGCACACATTTTCCTTCCTCTGGACTGAAAGCCACTCAGGTTCATGTGCATTGGTGGCAAGAAAAATAATAATCAAGATGGTGGCCGCAGTCATGTATGTATGTATATATGTATGTACTTATATCTCACATTTATTGTTTTTTTATACATAACTCAAGGCAGAGAGCATACCTAATACCCCCTCCTCCTCCTTTTTTCTCCACAAGAACAATCCTATGAGGTAAGTAGGCCTGAGAGAGACTGACTGGCTCAAAGTCACCCAGTTGGCTTTCATGATAAGGCAGGACTTGAACTCACAGTCTTTTAGTGTCTAGCCTGGTGCTTTACCACTAGATTAAACAGGCAATAGGAACAGAGTTTTATGTGTAAGAACTTCAACTGCCCAGTCACTGCTACCATCTTGACTCTTTTGACCTCCTGCAGATGCTCTTACTTGAAATTCTCATATTAGAGTGTTCTTACATATGCCACAGAAGTACAGAATCACTTAGTAATTGGCTGATTAACCAGGGCTGATCTGTGGTTATTTCCTGGTGTAAGCAATATGAAGGAACAAGTTCCAGTGAAATGTTTTGGATGTGAGGTGATACCAGTAGCTTGATGTGAGACTTCTGTCTCTTTTAATAGTGTGATTCACACATGAGCAAAAGGTTGTGCTGAATGTGCATGTGGGAATTCACTGAAACCTTTCCCACAGTGTTTTGCCAGTTTTCAGATAAGTGCTCCTCGGCTGATACTTGTTCATTATTGAAATCTGTCAGAAAAACATCGGCATAGTTGCTTTATTTCTTCCTTCCTTCAGGACATTCACTTCTCCTTCTCTTTGTCTCCTTAGCTTTTGATCACTTCTCTTCTCTTTCTCCACACTTCTCTCTCCCCCCACCAGATATTTTTTGATAAATGACATAATATACAAATTACATTTAGCCATGCAAATTTTCCAGGCAGTAACAGATGTTGCTGTGCATATGGAAAACAGCTATTTGTATCCATTTACTCTTAACAAAAGATTTGTAGATTGACAGAACGTGTGTCTGAAAGGAGGCCTGTTAAACTATTATGCTAGCAAGGAACAGGGGCCCGGTTTGGCTTTAAACGTAATTCTAATTAGGTTTTTTTTTCCTACATAGCAACAGATAATATCTCCTAATGGGTATTTACTACAAAAGGATGAGAGAGGGGGCAGGAAGGGAGCCCAGACAACATAGTGGTTAGCAGGAGCATACATTGTGCCAGGTACCATCACTGGGGGTGTACTGGGTGTCTTCTGTTATATGCATATTATAGATGGATGTTCCAACTGAAACTAGGAATCAGCAGTATGCCAGACAAAGTCACTTTATTTAGCTGATGCGTACGTTTGGTGCCATCTTCAGTGTTGGAGACTTCTTCGTTAGGCTATACACCTTGTCATGGCTTTAAATTACAATTCTCAGACCCTTAAAAACTCTTATTTAGAACTTGGCTTACTACACTGTAGACTCTCAGACAGAGTCTGCCAGATACGTTTCTTTAATGAAGACAACAATGAAGCTGTATTACACAGAAATGTTTGTCCACTGCCTTTTTCCTGCCTTTTCAAATCAATAGATATTTGGCCATTCTCTTGATCAGGGGTGGGCAGCTATGGCCCCTTTATGACCTGTGGACTTCAATTGGCTCAGGAATTCTGGGAGTTGAAGTCCACAGATCGTAATGGGTCCATATTGCCCACCCCTGTTCTTGCCTTTGCTGCTGTTGATTTTTGCAGCACCAGCTTCATTCTTATGCCAGGGGTGTCAAGCTGGCGGTCCGTGGGCCAGATGCGTCACATGCAGGCCACGCCCTCCCCAGTTCCACAAAGGCAAAAAACATCATCATGTGACGCGATCGAGTTTGACACCCGTGCCTTACACACTTCTTGATCTTTCTTATGTCACTTTGCAATTAGGCTCCCCGCTTTCCGGCTGAGTCCAGCACTGGAATGAAGGGTAAAGGAAGCAAGTGTTACAGGAACACAATGACAGGAAGAGTTTAATCATTACAAAGTGTTGCTGAGAAGGAGAAGCGCCTAGTTACATAGGTATCTTCAGGGAGGGGGTAAGGCTCCTTGGTGGAGCAGTGGGCTAATGCCTCCTTAAGTAACACCAGCTGCCTGCAATTATTGCAGGTTCGCATCCCACCAGGCTCAAGGTTGACTCAGCCTTCCATCCTTCCGAGGTAGGTAAAATGAGGACCCAGATTGTTGGGGGCAATTAAGCTGACTTTGTAATAATGCCGCTTGGGGGTTTGTGTGAAAGCCCTAATAAGCAGGCATATACATAGAATGAAGGCTACTGCTAAGCTTGTAAGCCGCCCTGAGTCTTCGGAGAAGGGCAGGATATAAATGGAATTTTTTAAAAAAAAGGCTGTGTGACCAAACCTGTGTTGTGACATCATCACACACCCTGTAATTTATGCATTTTCCCCTTTTTTTGTTTAGTCACAGATTAGAAGTATATACCTGGGTTCAGTCAAGTAATCTCATGTAGTGTATAAAATGATACAGCCAAGACTGAAGTTTATTATCTGAGACTCTAAGATAATAAGACATGTCAAACTCGTGATGTCACATGATGTCACACGCCGTATCAGAGTTTTTTTCTCCATTGCCGGCAATGGGGTGGGCGTGGTTTCCTGGTGACGTGTCTGGCCTGCGGGCCGGCAGTTTGACACTTGTCTTAGAGGAAACTGACAGAATACTGCCATCTCCTAAAAAGACACTACAGGTGGGGCTCAACTTACATCAGACCTCTCTGGGGCTACTTAAGACATGGATTTAAAGTTCTATCAACTACCCTACCCCCGTGCAGTTAGGGGTTTGTAGTTTTGATGCTCAGCAACCAGCCTGCATTTATGGCCTTTTGCAGTGTCCTGTGGCCACATGACTGCAATTTATGAGGTATTTTATTTTTTGCCAGGAACTGGCGTTTATTTCAGATTTCTGGTGAAAAAAATTCTCGTTACACACAATGGATTTGCTTAACAGCTGTAGTGATTCACTTAACAACCACCACAAAAAAATAGCTGTAAAATCAGGCATGGCGATCCACTTACAGCCAGCATGACTTAACAACCATAATTCTGGCCTTAATTGATATAAATTGAAAACTACTTGTACACCCAAAACAGCATATGCAAACACACCAATATACTATAGAACAGGGGTCCCCAACCCCCGGTCTGTGGACCAGTACCGGGCCATGGCATGCCAGCAACCAGTGCACACAAACAAGAAAAGGCCCATCTGCAGGATGCAGGCAGCACACAAAACCACACCCCCTCCGGTCCACAGAAAAACCTCTCCCCATGTAACTGGTCCCTGGTGCCCCAAAGGCTGGGGACCTCTGCTGTAGAAGGACACTTACTATAATATAAACAGAAATACAATGTATCCCAAGTGGGTAAGATTTGACTTGATAGTACAGTATGAGTTGACCTAGGTTTATGTAAATTGGGAAATGTCCCACCATCTGCTCTGCAATCATTTCTCCAGCAGTCTTCAGCAGCCTTGGCTTCTGAAGGCCTCAGCCCTATTTCAATTAAATACCATAAGAATTTTTTTTTAAAAAAATTAGGTAGCCAGAGTGAATTTGAAAGGTAAAGAACAGCATGCAACAGAAAACAATAACCCCACCTCCAACAATAAAGCAAGCATGGAAACATCACCAAGATATATTTCAAATAAATTCTCAAACAACCTGGGAATGAATTTTGTAGCATTCTGATTTTAATATATCTGCTGTGGAAGCAAGCATGACGAGTATAATTCCCTCTCCCCCCCTCCCCCCCGGGTCTAATAAGGGAAGAAAACTTTGGGAAAATTGCAAAATGGTTTTAACATAGTAGTACTTGATTTGACCTGGACCATCTTCAGAGGACTCGTTCCAAGAGAAATCTGTCTTCTTTTTAGAGTAGGGAGCGTAGTCATGGTTAAAAAAGGTGGTGAGTAACAATGATGGCCGAGTACAGATTTGATCAGAAAAACAAGGGAGAAAAGGTTGTTTCCCAGTGACTTTTCTCGTCTCATTGAACAAGGCAGTTTTATGGGAGCAGAGGAAGAGATTTTGAGTAACATAAAAGTGCGTATGTGGGGTGGGAATAAGCAGTCCCCATCCCTATGGGAAGTGGTAGTTTCATGCAACAGCATTGTTCACAATAACCATGTTATTATTTATATAAACTGCACGAATCTGGTGCAACGTTATGTAACTTTTTCATGTGTTTGACTGACCCATTTATATAGCCTGCTCTTCCCTGAGTATTTTGCTTTATTTTTTTCTCATTGTTTTAAAATGGTCTCTGGAATTCCAACCCACCCCCAAATTCGAAGGGGTTCCAAGAGAGGTGGTGCCAGCAAAAGGGTTGGATCTGTTGGATCCAATGCTCCCTTATCCTCTGAACCCCCTTTTCTAACTGGGAAACCTCTATGCCTGGCCTGGGGCTTGCATACATTTTTAAATTTCTTGAACAAGGAAAGAGAGGGAAAGGACTGCCTGGTTAGGTTAAAGCTGATGAGGGCTCTGTTGCCCAAATGCACTAGCGCAGGGGTAGGCAAGCTCGGCTCTTTTGTGATTCATGGACTTCAACTCCCAGAATTCCTGAGCCAGCATGGCTGGCTCAGGAATTCTGGGAGTTGAAGTCCATGAGTCATAAAAGAGCCGAGGTTGCCTACCCCTGCACTAGGGCAACAGGCTCTCCAAAAATGTAAGCTGAGTTACCCTGCTATAGTACTTCTGTTGCTGATTGCTGTGCTGAGATGCTTTGTATGGAAAATAAAACAACAACAAAAATTTTACCGTGGAAAACCTATTGATAAATGCTACATAAATGCTTTTGAAAATAAATAGGTCTAGACAGGCCCCTAGGGAATTTCATGAATTTCAGAAAGCATTACTCACAAGCTCAGCCTCATGTCTCTAAAAGATAACTCGCTTTTTTTCTGCAGACAAAAACCAAAGTTCTATAAAATGGAATTCTTCACTTTCTGACAAATTCTGAACCTAGATCCATGACCTTGCCACAGGTTAACACTCGACGCTTTGTGGCTTTGGGAGTCTACTTGGTCCATACTTGGGAAAAGAATATGGCTGATTGGCCAATGTAGATTTCAACGTCTCCTAGAAATAATATTGTTTAATATCCTCCCCACCCCCCTTCTTTCTCCTCTGCCTACTCTTTCCCCTGGCCTCCCTCTCCAGTTGCAATTCCTATCTCCTCCAAAAATCATCCCAATATTTTTGATCCAGTCTCGGTTCTCCCACTACTTTCTCAGTTGTCCTCCTCTCTCCTAATACTTATATTCAGAGAATTGTTGGATTCTTGAAAACCACATCTTCTAAACAGAGTATTCTTCACTAACCAGTTCCGATGCCTTTGAAGAAGTTGTGTTTGGTGGTTTGTTGTTGAGGGAAAGAGTCTATGTGCTGCAGAGCCCTCTCTCTCTCTCTCTCTCTCTCTCTCTCTCTCTCTCTCTCTCTTTTACTGGTTCACATCTTTTAAGGATGAACCTTAAGTTTCACCCAGATACTCTATCCAGTTATTCTATTATCAGTTTATGGAACTCTGGGGAAGTTCCCAGCACATGCGTGCTGGCTGATGTTTTGACAGCAGTTTAAATATCATTGGCAATTGGATGTGTGGTTTGTCTGCATGGCAAGTTGCATAATACTTAAAGCTATGGCAATTTTCCTCAACTTGGTGCTTTCCAGATACGTTGGACTTCAACTCCCAGAATCCCCAGCCAGCATTAGATAAAGCTGATCAAAGATATAAACAGAATAATAGAGTTGAAAGGGACCTTGGAAGTCTTCTAGTCCAACCCCCTGCTCAGGCAGGAAACCCTATACCATTTCAGACAAATGGTTGTCTGATCTCTTCTTAAAAACTTCCAGTGTTGGAGCATTCACTGCTTCTGAAGGCAGGTTGTTCCACTGGTTAATTGTTCTACCTGTCAGGAAGTTTCTCCTTAGTTCTAGGTTGCTTCTCTCTTTGATTAGTTTCCATCTGTTGCTTCTTGTCCTGCCTTTGGGTGCTTTGGAGAATAGCTTGACTCCCTCTTCTTCTCTGTGGCAGATATTGGAATGCTGCTATCATGTCACCCCCCTCATCCTTCTTTTCATAAAACTAGACATACCCAATTCCTGCAACTGTTCTTCGTGTGCTTTAGCCTCCAGTCCCCTAATCATCTCTGTTGCTCTTCTGTGACAGGCTGCTCACACATGAAAGTAGCCCGGCTACAAGCAGGCTTGTGCAAACCTTATTCTACTTTAGTCCAGCCTCTTCCTTTCCACCTCTCTGCTCCAAATTTCAGTCTTGCTTGTTACTATTATTATTATTATAATATATTTACAGCCCCCAGCAATCCCAACCCTTCTTCCTGCTTCCCCCCTCCCCCCTCCATGAGCCATTATGCTGATGCATCTCCAACCTGACCTCATTTCTTCCAGCAAGTCTAAAAAGGACAAAGGGGAGAACTTTCTTGGATGTGCCTGGAAATAAATAAACAAAAAAACAAACAAACTTGAATCTCTGCCAGCAGCACCATGTAGAGCTCTTTGTTGATATAATTAGAGTTTTGAAATAGAATTGATCAAGTGCCACTCCCCAAGACAAATTGCATCCTTTCTTCCCTGATGCAGCTCCCATGGCTGCAGAAATTCGAGTTTAGCAATCATTGGAGTGCGGAGCAATCTTTCCCTTTACTTGAAAAAACATGATGGGCAATATCAGGAGAAGAGGGAGGGAGGGGTGAAGTGCATATATCTTGAGTCTGGCAGATGCACTCCGGGCTATCACAGACACTCATATAACTTCTCAAGGTGCTACAAAGCTGTTCCTAATTGATTGGGTGAAAATGTATACATCTTTGGGGAAAAGAGTCAGGGGAGAGGAGAGGAGAGGAGAGAACATTAGCATCTCCCCTCATTTGCTTCTTGCTTGTGTATGTGTGTGTAAGGAGCAAAACTGGTGCCTAACATGATACAGTGCTTCCTTGCAAGCCACCATCCCCTCCCAGTTTAATTTCTTATCCTGTCGTATATTATATTGGGACTTTGCCCTCTAGTCTGGATCGCCCTCAGAATTAATTTTCAGTTTAATAAATTATGTGGGAAATATATCCTTGTAAATCTATTTTGATATATTTTGGGTGTCTTGGAATAGTTCCCAAAGCCAGAGAGGGACTGAATTCTGATTTACCTCTTAAGCCAGGATTAAGGCAATATATATTGGAATTCTCACAGATCAAATTCCTTAAGTATCCTTATTTAGAAGATGCTGATTTTCTGATCTCTGTGTGTGAGACTCTTTTGTTGGGACACACTTGAAATGTGAGTGAGAATGTAAAACTCTGTATCAGGATGTCATTAACTGTAAGACATGAACTTTAAGTTTGGGATGGCATCCTTAAGGAAGACTTCTTAGTAGCATCCTCTAGGGGCCATTGTAGGAAACACTCTGCTTGTTATAGAGCTAGTAGCTTCTAGTTTAGCCGGGATGGTAATTAAATGCATCTGCTTTTCTTTACTGGAAGGAACTTTGCCTGTCTGCTGCTATCAACTCTTATGCAACTTTCTTTTGTTTCCACAAAGCATGTTGGGTGGGGGGGAGAAGGGGGAGGAGAACTGTACCACTGCTGGTAGGGTCCTATGCGGGAAGTTACAAGTGCAGAAGGTCAGATAGAGATCACAAATCTTGAGAGTTATAAATCTCCCAAAGTGTATGAATGCAAGAGACAATGAAGCGGGGAGGGAAACCCAAACAAGCTTATTTCAGAAGCTGAGACTTTGTGCATGTGGGAAGTCAGCCCCCCAGAGAAGGAAATATTAAAAGGGCAGAAAAATACATTTTTTCAAAGGATCTTAAAGAGGCAGAAAAGCATGCCCAGTTTTCTTAATAGCCCCAGGTTTCCCTCCCCCAAAGTAGAAACTAGCTCTGTACAAATGCAGATGTAAACCATCCAGGAAGGTTGGAAGCCCCAGCTAGAAGATTAATAAGACAAAGACACCTAAAATCTACATACCCCACCCAAAGTCTAAGGGACATAATAGGATTAACTCACAGATGCCAAAGGGACACAGGTCAAAATACATGACACAGGAACATGAAATAACCTCCAAACAAAAGGCTCCAGAGGGTATAAAAACCCACTCCCTACATGTGCTCAGCCTTTTTTCCTCCTCCTTTTTTTTGCCAGAGCCAGCTTTCTGTCTGGCTCTCCTCTTCAATAAACTGCAACCTTCTTTCTAAAGCAGTTGCCATGTTTATTCCCAGCTTGGACTGAACCACGATGAAGACTTTTCTTCCAAAATGCAGCTAAAGCCAAGATCTCAAATCAGAGGTGAGGATAGCTGTACTGAGCCAAAGTTTAATCAGAGAATCAGAAGCAGCACACCTTCAGATGATGTGTGAAGCGTCGGAGACGGGGCCTAGAGAGCGGTTGGAGGTCCAGCCGATCCGAATCCGACCGATTGCGACTAAGAACCTACATTAGGTCTTATCTCGCTGCGATAAGGGTGGCGAGGTCTAATCACTTCGCTACCCTTATCGCGTCTGCAGATAATCGCCCGGCCGCCCTGTTTAGGGTGACTCGCTCCCTCCTTAATCAAGAGGTGAGGGAGGAACCCTTGCAGGGTCGTGCCGAGGAGTTTAACAATTATCTGTCGGACAAAATCGCTCGGATTCGGACCGGTCTGGACTCTGACTGGGCAGAGTCTGGCGATCAGGACACGGGCGGTCTTGTCGATATCACCTGGGAGGAGTTTGATTCTGTGACTCCGGAGGAAGTGGACAGGATTATGGGGAGACTGAGCTCCACCACATGTTTATTGGACCCGTGCCCTTCCTGGCTGGTTTATGCAGCCCGGGAGAGGACACGCAGCTGGTTCCAAGCAGTTATATCAGCTTCTTTGAGTGAGGGTAGCTTCCCTGCCGCCTTGAAAGAGGCGGTGGTGAGGCCTCTCCTCAAGAAGCCTGCCTTGGACCCAGCTGTATTGAACAACTTTCGTCCGGTCTCCAACCTTCGCTTTCTTGCGAAGGTTGTTGAGAGTGTGGTGGCGCATCAGCTCCCTTTGGTCCTGGATGAAGCGGATTATCTAGACCCGTACCAATCGGGTTTCAGGCCCGGGCACAGCACGGAGACGGCATTGGTCACGCTGGTGAATGATCTCTGGAGGGCTCGGGACAGGGGTCATTCCTCTGTTCTAGTCCTATTAGACCTCTCAGCGGCTTTTGATACCATCGACCATGGTATCCTGCTGCGGCGTCTCAGGGGATTGGGAGTGGGAGGCACGGTCTTACAGTGGTTCTCCTCCTATCTCCAGGGACGTTCGCAGTCGGTGTTGACAGGAGGGCAGAGGTCGACCGCGAGGTCTCTCGTTTGTGGAGTTCCTCAGGGGTCGGTCCTCTCGCCTCTCCTGTTCAACATCTACATGAAACCGCTGGGTGAGATCATTCGTGGCTTTGGAGTTGGGTATCATCAGTATGCTGATGATACCCAGCTTTTTCTTTCGACCCCAAACCACCCCAGTGATGCCCTCAACGTGATGTCCCGTTGCCTGGAGGCGGTTCGGGTCTGGATGGGGAGGAACAGACTTCAACTCAACCCCGACAAGACCGAGTGGCTTTGCATACCTTCATCCCGGGTCTATTTGGATATTCCATCTCTTTCTATGGGGGGTGAATTATTACCCCCCGTGGATAGGGCTCGCAACTTGGGAGTCCTCCTAGATTCACGGCTCACCTTGGAAGATCACATGGTGGCTGTGACTAGGGGGGCTTTCGCCCAGGTTCGCCTGGTGCGCCAGTTGCGGCCCTATCTAAGCCGGGATGATTTATGCACGGTCACTCACGCGCTCGTGACCTCTCGTTTAGACTACTGCAACGCTCTCTACATGGGGCTTCCCTTGAGGACCACCCGGAGGCTCCAACTGGTACAGAATGCAGCCGCGAGAGTTGTGTTGGGAGTCTCCCGATACTCCCATGTCACACCTCTACTCTGTGAGCTGCATTGGTTACCAGTTGTCTTCCGGTGAGATTCAAGGTGCTAGTAATGGTGTTTAAAGCCCTTCATGGCAGGGGTCCGGAGTACCTTAGGGAACACCTGCTGCCGGCGTCTACTTCCCTCCGCCCTGTGCGTTCCCACAGAGAGGGCCTCCTCAGGGTGCCACCGGTCAGAGAATGTCGACTGGTGGCCCCCAGGGGGAGATCCTTCTCTGTGGGCGCCCCGGAGCTATGGAACCAGTTACCGGTTGAGCTCCGGACGGCGCCCGATCTTCGCTCCTTTCGCCGCGATCTGAAAACATACTTGTTCAAGCAAGCCGGCCTGGCCTGAGGGGGGATTGGTGGGGTTTTTTTACTATTTTTATTGGGGTTTTTTTTATTATGTATTACTGTATTTTTAATTGGGCATGTATTTAATTATCTTTTATCTTTTGTAAATCTCTGTGTTTTATTCTTGCCCTGTACACCGCCCTGAGTCCTTCGGGAGAAGGGCGGTATAGAAATATTAATAAATTAAATTAAATTAAATTCAAGGAATCAGGTCTAAAATTAGAGTTATTTGTCAACAGAAATCCGACTCTCCAACCCTTCTTTGATAGCATTGACTCAGGCGTGCTTGTCTTCCAGAGTCATGCTTCTTCCTTTTGAGGACTCTCATTGAATGTCCCACTCACTTGCTCAGTCATATTTGTGTGTGTGTGTGTGGAAATGCACAGGAATGGCATTAAGTGATGCCCAAAAGGTTGGGGACCTCTGGTTTAAATCTTGTTTAAATCTTGGTTTCAGGAAGGTATTGCTGAAAGAAAAATCTTCAGGTCCAGTTTCAAACTGGGAGTAAACAAAAATGGAGGCTAAAATGCTAGAAATAAAAATGGAAGCTGCTTAGAAAGAAGGTTCTTGCTAATTTAGTTGCCAGAAACCTCAGTAACATAGCATGTTTCTGGGGTGGCTGACAAAATGGAGCTGGGAATGGATGGGTTTTTATACCTTTTTGGGCTTTGTATTTGTGGTTGTTTCTGTGCAATGTACTTTGACCTGAGCTTGAGTGTGCCCATTTGGTATTCCAATGGTGGTGGGGTTAATCCTATTATGTCCTAAAGGTCATGTTCCTGTCCTTGGAGTCTTTGTTTTCCTAATCCCATCAGCTATAGCCTTTCTGCCCCAGTTTCCCTGCATGGATTAGAAAATCTGCATATGTAAAGTTTCTGCTTGGGGAGACTGGGGCTGGTTTTCTCTGCCAACCATTAAGATTTTTCTCCATTATTCCTTTGGGAAAATATAATATTCTGCCTTTTAAAAAAAATATCCCACAAAATATTTCCTTCTCTAGGAGGGTGGGTGGGTGCTGACTTTCTACAGTCCCAAAAATTCCACATGACCTGGCTGTTTAAAGTGGGGGTGGAGGGGGGAATGTAGCAAAATAAGAACAAGCAACTCTGGATGCAAAACCTTTTTTGAAAGTATTTCTTTTTTCCAGCCTCTGAAAGTCATAGGCATGACTCAGCAACAATATTGGAGAGAGTAAGGTCTGTTTGTTCCTCTTTTATTTTTTGGGGAATTTGACTTTTTAAAATAAAAATGGGCGAGTGAGTCTATCAGAGTGTAATGTTATTCCAAAAACAGAAAACAGTGCTGCTGGAATTTGCTAGAATGATGGTAAGAGGCAGGATTCTGCAAGAGAGAGAGGGAGAATGAATGAATATGGGAACCTGGCATGCAAATGCCCTTCGGCCCTCACCAGACTCTGTACTGTAATCTGTATCTCATATCCATCTTTAGAATGCTCTTTTAGTGTACAAAATGCAGAAAAGCCAAAGGACTGATTTACATTGGTTTCTAAAATGTTTAGGTCCTGTAATACAGTTCTCTCTCTCCCCAAATTTAAATCAAGGGCACTTTGGTTGTTTCCTTAAAAAAAAATCAGGAATAGCAATTTGCCACTCTTAGTTCCTATGTTAATTACTATTCAACAAGGTTGGCTGGAAGAAATACCAGTATATTTATTGAGGAATGCAGAGCACATCTCTGTTGAGCTGGGTGCTTAGAAAATGTCCACCTAGAGAGCAAGCATCTTGCTGAGCTTGGTCTATCTCAAAAAGATAAGGAATGGCAGACCTGGTGGCTATTTCTAAGGGACCAGCAACTCCAAGAGTGATAACTTCAAATGGGAGCTTTTCCCAGCCTGATGTTCTCCAGTTTCATGAAGCTTGAATTGGCATTATCTGAGAAATCGTATCTAATGAGCTGAAGGCCCTGCTTGCTGGATTTACAAAAGTTCGAATCCAACCTGCCCTAGAAAGCATGAGATTGGAAAAAATCCTGCCTTCCAGTCTTCTCTGACTGATCTGTGGCAGCTTCTTGGATTTCAGGCAGGTCCTTCTCAGGGTTTTGTACTTTGGAAATATAGGGGGTTATTCCTGTAAATATTCTGTAGATAATCCATAGCTCAGTAAGCTGAGGTTCATCTTTTAAATTGGAAGGGATTGCAGGACTCAATGAGACGAATTACTCACCATTAACCCGGATTGATTGGAAGAAGGGAAATCAAGACCCCTGTCATGACAGAAATCATTTTATGGGTATTTTGGGTGCACAGGAGCTTAAACTGGTTTGATGAATTTATTTTTCAGAGCACACTAATAATGACCCTAGAACAGGTGTAGGCAACCTTGGCTCTTTTATGACTCATGGACTTCAACTTTTATGAACTCCATGAGTCATAAAAGAGCCAAGGTTGCCTACACCTGCCCTAGAATGACTAGTTTAGAAACTGTTTTTCTTTTCATTTTGAAAAAAAAACCTGATCCTTTCAATGGAGACTATAACCCCAAACCAGATGTTAATTCTGATTTCCATCTAAGTAATCAATTAGTTTATGAGACCTATTTATGTTTGGTCTGCTTGTTATCAAACACCTTTTTTTTTACTTAGGTTTCCCCCCAAATCGTAGCCCATATACCATATAGTTTGCTTGCTCCGGGCATAACCTTATCACTAACTGTCTCTTTAATATAACAATTTACCCATAGATGTCTATTGTGCTGAAGATTTATTTTCTTACAGGTAGGCTGGGGTAAAAGAGATTTTGGCACCTCTGTGTCTGGTAACTCATAGAAGGCACAAAGATAACATTTTTTTTACTGCTCAAAGCCCCCTCCCACAAACATTTTATTCAGGTTGATAATATAGTTTGCATGCCCTTTATCAGACACTGGATTTCCCCATGTTTAGCTACCCTTCCAGATGAATTGACTTGAATCAATCCTCGCTCCTTGGCATCTGGCAAAATCTAGCCTTTCACCCTATCATATACACCTCACTGCAAATTCCTAGTGAGCAAGAAAAGCAAGAAGAAAGTCAGCAATGGAGATTTGCTATACTGCTCAAATGAACTACCTTGATAGATTGGCACTATTAGTGGATTTCTGGGTGATTTTTGCCAGTAGAGTCCTGGTTTTAAGATGTTTAACAATAGCAATAATTGGATGAGGGATCCTACTTGACAGGTAGCATGCTGTGGGTTGAAGGGTCCAATATTTTGAAAGCTCCTCCTGGAGGGAAAAAAAATCAGACATCATAAGCACCTTTTTGTAGCATCACCAACTTCCAAAGCTGACCTTTCCATCTCTTTTGGAAAATCAACACTGCAAAAGAACAAAGGAAAGTGTGCCAAAAAACCCTCATTGATCTGCCATCTGTCCTACCAATATGCTCTCCATGGTCAGGGAATCCACCTGTTCAGCAACTGGGGTAAATAAATTCTCAACATTCACTACATCCCTGAAACAGAACCAAGGGTCAGGCTATGCAAGAAACAGGATTGGGTATAAATTGTTATGAAAGTTTTGAGCTGGTTATAACCAGGATCAGAATCTACCCCCAGAACCTGAAGTGTCAGATCAAGCATAATGTTTAGGGATGATGCTATAAATTATTATTATGGTTAGTCTCACAGTCAGCCAGATATTCAGATTGGACTTTGTATTTTGTCCACCTACCTGGGATAGGCAGATGTTGTTCTTGTTCAGTGTTAAAGGTATTGTCACAAGATGTAAGCTGTTCCAAGTAAATCTGCCCTTTGCAATTGACTGATGGTGGTTTTGTCATTGCCAACTATTGGTACTACTTTTGCTTTCTTTTGCCACAGTCCTCCTATTTCTATTTGCAGGTTTTTGTGTTATTATTTGATGGTTCATTGCACAGACAGCCAGATGTTCAGAATAAACTTGGCATTTTTGTCCACCTATCGAGTTCTTCCCAAGGACCTGGGAAAGATAGATGTGGATGTTTGATGGTGTTTAAAGGTATTGTCACAGAATGTAAGTTTTTCCGAATAAAGCTGTCTTTTTCAATTGACTTGATGGTGATTTTGTCAATGCCGATATTATCAAATTTATTTGCTGCCCATTGCGTGGTTCAAAGTGACTAGGAATGGAGGGGAGGGAGAGAGATAAAAATTGTCTACTTTCTCTATCACTGACCGGGTAATGTGGCAGTTCTTTTACTTAGCTAAGATAGGTTGCTGGGGACATTTTGATGATGTTAAAGAGTGTTCATTAGGGCTTCCAGTCCACATATAAATGAGCTCTTCCACATGAGACATCTTGACTGTTGGACAAATTCACATGATGCAATGGATCTCGTCCTAGATTCTTCAATACCCCTGTTCTCCTCATAGGATCAGCCTCCTCAACCCTTCAGAAGAATTGAGTTTCAACTTTCCCAAAATCAATATGTGGTTTTGATTTTTTAAAAAAAAAATATTTCTGATGATCAGTGGGAAAAACATCAGACAGTGATTCCTGCCCCAACATTAGGAACCAAAAAGTGTTGGAAAATGCTGGAAAATCTCTCATTTAATTTCCTTGCTTTCTGTCTCAACTAGAATATACATTTTTCAAAGGGACTCCCTGCTGAGTATGGCAGTTTAGGCAGATGGTGCTCCCGAATAAGTCATGAGAAAGTGAATGATTAAAACAAATGGGGGGGGGCGGGAGGAACATCACTGTGATCAGAAGAGACTTCAGTCAGATGATCCTTTTTCTCAATTTATGCTTGTCATTTGACATTAAATTTGACAACATGGCTGTGTCTTCTGTAGCCTGAGGATTTGACCAGTTGCTCCATTGCTATCCAGATTGTTACATTTACAGTAGACCGACAGTCAGACATGCACATACTGTACACACAACTGTGTTATTCTGTTCTGAATGTAATTGTTAGCCATGATATAAGAATTTTTGAGAAAAAGGGTAAAAAGGGGTTTGAATGAATATTGATTGAAAAACACATTGATTCAATACTGATTAAGAAATGCATCAACAGGTGGACAGACAGACAGGTAGACAGGTAGACATATACAGTACATACTGATAAACAATTATGTTACTGTGGAAAAAAATGTTTCCTTGCTACTTTATGCCTTGCTTTTGTACAATTCTGAAAATAATTGTTAGTCAAGGTACAGGAATCTTTGAGGGGGAAAAATGGGATGTAAAATGTGTGTGAATAAATGCTGATTGAGGGACAGATTTTAAAAAATATGTTTTATTTATTTATTTATTTATTTATTATTTTAATTCCATTTATATCCCGCCCTTCTCCGAAGACTCAGGGCGGCTTACAAGCTTAGCAGTAGCCTTCATTCTATGTATATGCCTGCTTATTAGGGCTTTCACACACACCCCCAAGCGGCATTATTACAAAGTCAGCTTAATTGCCCCCAACAATCTGGGTCCTCATTTTACCTACCTGGGAAGGATGGAAGGCTGAGTCAACCTTGAGCCTGGTGGGATGCGAACCTGCACTAACTGCAGGCAGCTGGTGTTACTTAAGGAGGCATTAGCCCACTGCTCCACCAAGGCTCACCAATGTTCAACAAAAGAAAAAAGGAAAGTGAGAAAAAATGAGGCCTGTCCACTCAAGAAATATATTGCATGTAGCCCTCAACTTATGACCGCTATTAAACCCAGAATTGATACTATCTGGAGACAAATTTATTTATTTATTTAAATTTATTGGCTGCCTATCTCCAGTGGACTCTGGGTGGTGCACAAAACTAAAAGAGACGCAAAGACAGCTAAAAATATTAAATCAACAGACAGGGAGGGCTAACCTGCTCTAATGACCAAATCCACAAAACAAAACAAGGGCCATTAAACAAATAGCATTCAAAATTTGGGCCAAAGCCAGATTTTTAAAGCATTTCCCAAATCCCAGGAGAGAGGGCACTATCCTTATCTCTGGGGAAGGTGCTGTTCCAGAGGGTGGGGGCTGCAACAGAGAAGGCCCCCTTACTGAGTCCCACAAAATGACAAAAATTAATGGAAGGGACCTGAAGCACCCATTCTGCTGGAATGCACTGGGCAGGCAGAAACCTTTGGAGACAAAGGATCTCTCAGGTGTTCAGAGCCTATGCCAATTTAGAGCTTTATAAGAAATAACCAATGCCTTGAATTGCATTTGGAAGCCAACTGGCAGCCAATGCAGCTTGCATAGTGACACATGGAACACCAAGAGGTGTCCGTTACTACTCATGCAACTGCATTTCTAACCAGCTGTAGCTTCTGGGTAGGCTTCAAGGGTGGATTTCAAGGGCAACCCCTTGTTTAATTTAATTTAATTATGAGGTGACGGGGTCAGGAGTGACTGTCTGAAAGGCCTTCTGATGGACGAAAGTATGCAACTGGTGCCTAATAACAACTTTACTTGGCTTGAGAATATATAAAGACACTTCTCCAATCATTAAACTGAACTCAAATAAATAGCCATTAGAAATACTAACAGGACTGGACATGGACAATTACCAGCATGATCAGATCTGTCTTCAGTCCTGTTTAGCCCTCAACACACAGAAACTGTCTTGACTGCTCAACACTTACTTGTCCCATTTGCTGTTTCGTAACAAAGGAAGAACAAATTTGTAGCTTGCTTAATATCAGGGATGAACAGGTATAACAGTGGAAGTTGGGAGCTGATTGTATTTCCTGGATTTCTCTCTCGCTCTCTTTCATATTCTGTTGTTGTTTCAAATGTGGGCTTGGAGCCAGGAGGCAGTGAAGATGGCAGGGAGTGAAAGGAAGGAGCTCCCTAGCAGATGAGTTTCTGCAGAATGAATTATTCAGATCAGTACAATATGTGCACAATTGTTTATTTCACATAAACGCCTTTCATCTGTATGCAGTATTACAAGCTCAGTATTTGAAGCTGGACTTCCCCCCCCTTCTCTTTTATTATTTTAGTCTGCTTTCAAGTGATACTATAAGAATGTGGAGAGGTGTGGATAAACGATAGGCAATCAGGGTGCAAGTATGATTAAGATAAAATGATTGGAGGTCATAAGCAAAGGTCTTGCAATCATACGGGGCAAAAAATGGTGACCTCAAAAACAGAGAACATTTTTCAACAGCTTCTGCTTGAACATCTTGACAGTGATCTCTGAACTCATTGGGATGAATTTGTATGAAGTGCTATATTTTCTCTGTGTAAAATAACAGATACTATAACTAACAAATAGACAGAACTGTAACTATGATGGCGTGCTTGTGAAAGAACAGTGTAGTTGCTGATCTTGTTCATTTCTCTTCTGTCAAACACTGGTGTGAGAAGAGCAATGATTACAACTAGTAAAATAATCACAATTAAAAGTCTCCAGTAAGATGGGAGAAGAATAAGAATAAGGCTTCAGGTATTCATCTTCCCGGAACAAATAAGGATATCCAGTGTGCAAAAACAGGATGCACAAAGGACCAGGTATGGCCTAAAATAGCCCAAGCTTAGTAAACAACCCAAAACAAAGTGCATTATTCTGCAATACGAAACCCAGGACTTAAATGCTTCCTGGCAGAAGTGAATATTTGAATTTGATTTGTGGATCTGAAAGAGCTATTCATTTTCTACTAAATGTACTACTAATCGAGAACTTGTGTGTAAGATCAACATCGTTTGTAAAAATAAAGCTAAGGCCACATCCTCACTATGTGACCAGGTTTTGCCTCATTTTAATAAAGAGCAGGAACTATTGCAACATGCCCATCTTCTCCAGGAGCTGATTTCTGATCTACAAATGACTTGAGGGTCTTTTTCAACCTGGCAGGAAGGAATGCAACATGATTGAGAAATAATGATGGGGAAGATTATATGCACCAATTTATGATAGCTATTTTTTTAATGAAAGTGGCTCTGTTTTTTTGTTGATTGCTTTACATTGTCATGAGGTACGGATGAGGACCCATCTTTCTCTAGAAACAAGTGTCTGCTTATGTAAAAGAATCAATGGTCACAGTGGCTAATAGTTCTAGAGAGTCCTGCCTTAGGAAGGCTGGTCTACTTTATCACCTGGGTAATAATTTCCATACAAAATCAGAGAAATGGATGTGAGGAGGACTATGGTTGTGCAGCTCTTTCGTTCCAAAGAAAAAAAGTGCATTTTTCTCCAGAATTACATGATCATTGTTTGTAGTTACCATATGATCAAGGGGAAAAACCTGTTGCAGGCACATGCTGTCTAAAAATGCCATGAAATACCTTTTGGCTTTATAGCTAAAATGCTATACAAGAGCCCTGATGGGCAGTTCTTTTAAAGGTGTAAGGTAGAGTGGAATCAGATTGCTACTTAAGTCCTTGTGGAAACCATTATAGGTTGTCATTTTTATTTTTGGGTGAGACTTGTGGGCCATTGCACGTGGCTAGCAGAAATTCAACAGGAAAGATCACAACCAGCGCATCACAACATTTCCTTTTTTTGCACCTTTAAATACGGTAGGTGCCTTTCTATATATAGTCGCTTTATGGCTTCTTTCTTGTAAGGCCAATAACAGTGTAGATATGTATATATCACCTTCATATGTTGTTACGTATGAGCATTATAACAGATACTTTCTTCTCCAGAAAAGTGACCCTGCAAGAAGAGACCTGTGTAAATCAGGCAAATTAGTGCAATTTTAGGTAACATTATATAGAAGTTATTTTTAAAACTTCTCTACTGGAGCATAGTGAACACCAGTTTAGAATGTGGGCATGCATACATTTGATGATGATCACCCTAAACTTTATGTAAAGATAGATGGCTGCAGTGTTTAATTTCCAAAGGGGGGTGGGGTGGGGAAAACAGCTCAAATTGGTTTGAAAACAACATTCTTTCACCTTTCCTCTAAGTATTGATGAGCGGGAGAAACACATGTAAGGATGTGTCAGTTTGTTTTCTGTCAAAGAAAAGGAATCTTAGAGTACATTAAAGACTAACACATTTATTATAGTGCTCAATTCAGAGGTAGAATCTCCTTCAAAAGATTATGTGTCAGAGTTTCTAGCTCAGGAGTGAGGAATTTCCACATGTGGTTGCAATGCATATTCCCGTAATTCCTATTTATTGGACATTCCTGTCTATTGGACATACTGCATTGGGACTAACAGAATTGGGTACCACCAATATCTGACAGGCCATAAATTCTCTACCCATCCTCTAGTTAATAATGAACAAAATGAGCTCTGCTGTACATGCCAAAAAGGTGCAGTGCCTTCTAATGTTCCTAATTCTTATACTCCAAACTTCTCCAAAGGGGGATTAAATTATTAACCAATTAATATGGTCCGTCCTCAGGCATGTAGCCAGAGGAAGTTTCATAATTTGATATTATGCTGTGTTAAACAGTATTTCCTTTAAATCATCCTTGTTAATCAGTTCTGGGGACGAACCTACATTCTATGGCTTTCTCTAGTCATTTGAGTTCCATCTCGGAAGTAGGCAGTGATTGTTTTCAAGAAAACTGCATTGATCCATGTAGTTGCCAGGAGTTGAACTTCACTTGAAGAAGACTTGACTTTTGATATACCTAAAGTAGGAGAATAGTAGATTCCCACCAAAATAATTTAGACATGACTCCCACTCCTTTCTCCCTGCAGGTAACAATTTTCTTTATGAAATGTTCATATGGGGATAGGGAAATTTTAAGGTAGGTGCGTGTCTATTCTTTCAGATGATATAAGTGAGAGCTAGTTCAACACAGCCAACAGGCTTGGGGCTGATATTTTAATTTTCTACAAGTGAATGTTAGTGTCACTTTAGGACAGGGATTGAAAACCTCAGACTCTTTTGGTGTTGCTGAACTATAATTCTCAGGTTTTTTCACTACTGAATTGTGGGATATTAAAATGATGGCCTTAAGTAGCCAAGGACATTGCTTTGAGCACCTATTGTTTTATTTTTAAGGAAAAGTGTTAGGTTCTTGGTTTGGTTAGGCATTGACGAGGCAGAGCGTTGAAACAGCAAGCATGTTTATTAACTCACAACAGAAGCAGCCCTAATGGTTGCTGAACAGCTATTTATATAGTTTACCTCTAGGCGGCAACCAATAGATTTAAAGTGAGCATTCCTGCCCAAAACATTGTTAACTGCCTGGAGACAGACAGTCTGGGTTGCAGCAATACAAAATCATTAAGCAATAACTTACTTAAGTACAGCTATTAAGATCAGCAATTTAGGCCAATACATTACACCCCTTGCCCCTGGCTCAAACTCTCAAATGCTTGACATAGTCCTGCAAATACTTAGGCAGTCGTTGAGAGTGTTCTGAATGTCTAGGGGTCACTGGGGTCTCCTGGTCTACCTGCTCGCCTGCTGGGCTGGATAGACCAGGACTCTGAGACCCGGTGGATTAGGGTCGACTTGAGTCCCTTTGGCTGGCCTGTTCCAGTAGGCCCAAACCAAAGTCCATCTGGGGAATAGAGTTCATTGGTCTGGACTCTGGAGCCGCTTGCCGGTATTGCTCAGTGGGTGCAGTCAGTGTGACCAGAGGGATTTCACTTGTGGCCAATCTGCTGTCTCCTCGACTGAGAGTTCTGTAAGTGTGCAGGTTCCATCGTCAGGCCTCTGCTGTACTGTCCTTGTGATTGGCCCTCTTGAGAGCCCTGAGCCAGCGAATTGGTTTGTTAGCCTTCACCGCAGTTGGTCAATGTGACGCCGAATTACTCAACCATCGTGGCCCCGTCACCTTAGCAACCACAACTACCACCCACAAAGCCCCTTGACTGTAATTCTGGGCCAAAACCCAGTCACCAACTTGCAGAGTTTGTGGTGGTTTTGGCTGTACTGTGTCTAAGGCAACTTGGTCAGGGTGCAGATGGTCCAGCTTCGTGATCAAGCGCTGGCCCCATCTTAGTTCTGCCGGGCTTCTGCCCATGGACGTACAGGCAGTTGTGTGTTGGCAGAGTAAGAAATCTGCCAGCCTATGGTGCCAGTTGCTGGTGACAATGCTGGCATTCCAAGCGCTGATGGCGGCCTCCACAGCCCATGCATTTAGGGAAAGGAACTGGCTTGTCAGCTGGCCTCTGTCCCCTCTCCAGTTGCTTCCGCAGCTGATTGACTTTGAAGTCCAATTCGCAGTCTTCCGTATGCTCGGCGTCCTTGTGGTGGATGGCTTCTGAGCTGGGCGTGCTCTTGGAGGCCCACAACGCTTTAACGGCCCCTCCGGTGGCTTTGTCGGCCATCACCTCCTTCAAGGCATCTTGTAGTGAGAGGGTCTCTTTGGCGAATAGCTTCTGCTGGAGCTCTCGGTTTCTTAGCCCACAGACTAAACAGTCCTTCAGTATCTCCTCTAAGTCAGTAAAGTTGCACAGGCAGGATGTCTCTCACAGGGCAGCTATGAACTCTAACGCAGACTCACCAGGCTGTTGCTCCTGATGCTCAAATGTGTGCCTCCACGCTTCAGCTCGACATGGTCCCAGAGCTTCTTCTTTAGGTCCATGTATGTGACTGACTCGAGCAGAGCAGGGATGACCAGGTTCTCAGCTATATCGAAGGTAGCTGGGCCACACATGCATAGGAGTGTCGCGGCCTTCAACCCGTCTTTGCTAACCTGGTTAGCGTGGAGGTAATTCTCAATGTGAGAGATGTAAGAACTCCACCTCTTGGGATGCGCCACGTCGAATTCCTCCAGTTTTCCGATCTTCGACATGGTGAGTTTCTTCTTACTCACAATGTCTTGTGCTGCTGGCTTCTATGCTGGCATTAGGATGGATCCTTAGGGCGTGGTGGTCTCCAGCGTGGCTTGCTGGCAGACCGAGGGGAGGAACGTAGTTCCTGCCAGGCTCTGGTGCTGGTCTCATCCCCTAGTGACTTCAGGCTCTCCCGATTAAGCAGCACATCCCACCTTTGTCACCACTGTTAAGTTCTTGGTTCGGTTAGGCATTGACGAGGCAGAGCATTGAAACAGCAAACATGTTTATTAACTCACAACAGAAGCAGCCCTAATGGCTGCTGAACAGCTATTTATACAGTTTGCCTCAAGGTGGCAACCAATAGATTTAAAGTGAGAGTTTCCACCAAAAACATTGTTAACTGCCTGGAGACAGACAGTCTGGGTTGCAGCAATACAAAACCATTAAGCAATCACTTAAGTACAGCTATTAAGATCAGCAATTTAGGCCAATACATTACAAAAAGGCCTTGCTTGCATTGGGCAGTTCTAAGTTGGCAAAGTCACTAGCTTTCTAAATATCTCTCATGCCAACCCAGAGTTTAATTCTGTTTCTAGTTTCTCTGCGCTAACTGCACTAACAGTCAAGTAACAGTTACTAAGTTTGAAAAAGAGAAAGAGGAGTGATTAGGTGTCAAGCAGAAAGACCAGGAAAATTAATTTATATAATATATTTTTAATAAGTAAAGATTTTTTAGTTGGCAAATCTTCTGCCTTTCAACCTTTCTATGGATTGAAACTTAAATACACTTTCATGCCAGCCTAGCCTTGATGTATTTAAGCTATTTCACATTTCCTTCAATATCACCAAATTGCATCTGTATCCAATATAGCACTTTCTGAGATACTGAAGAAAGTTTGAGATAACAATAAACAAAAGCTACTGCTCTATATTAAAAGGTGAGGCTGTCTTTAATATATATAATTTTTCATTCCCTATGTTAGTCACATGGAGGGGTGATCCAAATTACCCCTGAAAAAAAGCTAATATGGATACTTTTAACTTACAGCTCATTCAAGCTGGTCCTCAATTCTTTAATTGCATCTTTAGCTGATTAATCTATTGATTAAACTATCACGAAATTGACCTCTCACCAGCGGTGGGATTCAAATATGTGAACAACCAGTTCTCTGTGTGGATGCTGCTTCTGGAAGTCCATTCTGCGCCTGGGCAACAAAAAAATTAGCTACCAGTTCTGCCAAACTGGTGTGAACTGGCTGAATCCCACCACTGCCTCTTGCTGAGATATCAGACAAGGCAGTAGCACAGCTGTTCTTTAATCCTGCCCTCCCTTTAATGCTAACTCTGCTTGTTTGCTCTGCATGGCCTCATCTGAAAGGTGGCTCAGTTACAGTACCATAGAGAAAATGACAATCATTATTATAATGGAGGCAGTCTCTCTATATGTCCTTAGATTTAGGTTTCCTCTCTGAAGGTGGGATGAGTATTGTCCACCCCTTCCTGTGTTGAACACAATTCCCAGGATGCTGTAGGTCAGGCTACAGCTGAATATCTGAATAGATTAAGATAAGGAGGCCCCATGCTAAGAAAGTCCTTCACCACACTTCATGTCAAGAAGGCAATCCGAAGGACTATGTTTGCAGAAGTCTGGAACTGAGTGGTGTGGGTGAACTGTTTTGAGTTGTGTTGTGTACTGGGTTCGTTGCGCAGGAATGAAGACGAGGTGAGTGAGTTCAGCAAAGAACATGGTTTATTGCTTGCAGGATCTGAACTAGAGAACAGGGCTGTAGCTGCAGCAATTTATACCTTGGCCCCTAGGCCGTGGCCAATAGGTTTGAAGAAACCTATTGCCGCCTAGGGGCAACCAATAGCAGCGCTGGAGACGGGTTGTCTGAGAAGCTGGGAGCTGTTAGCTAGCTCCCTGCTCTAGCAACCTACCAGCCGTTACCACGTGGTGTTAACAAGCAAGCCCAATACATTACACCCCTCCCCCCTTAGAACGAACAACACTATAGCAACAATAGAAAATAATTACAGCAATACTCTTACAAAAGACTTAACACTGGTGTGAATAGGTTCCACTTAGCAGCACAATAAAGTACTTACATTATAGCTCCATTGTCCATTACAATCTTGTAGGCAGCATTAAATACAAGGTACATACAACATTATAGCTTTATTATTATTGAACAAAATCTTTCAGATAAGCAGGAGGTTTGTGTGGCCTTGTGGAACGCCTGGGGGACTCAGGCACATCCTGGCCTACCAGTTTGCCTGCCGGGCTGGGTAGACCAGTGTCTCTTAGTTCAAGTGATTTTGCACAGCTTGGTGCTCTCTGGATGGCCTTTCCAGGTTGGCCCACCCCAGAGTCAGTTTGTTCAGCAGAGTTAGCACAGCGGCTGTAGCCATTCGGTTGGCTTTCTCCGTCAGGGCACCCATGTTGCACGTCCGGGCTCCCCTCCTCTACGGCCAACTCCTCGTTGCTTGGGCTGTGTGAGCCTTCATAGTCTATGCATGGGCTGGCTTGGCTGCCAGTTTGTGGACCTTGGTAAGGACTTGTGATGAAGTCCTCACTTTGTGGCCATTCTGGGAAACGCTTCCTGAGCTAATCGATGTGGTGCCGGACAACTCGCCTGCCCTCCAGCCCCACTGCGTAAGAGAGGGAGCCTGATGTTTTAGTAATTTTTCCAGGCACCCACAAATTCTCATGCCCATAGTTCCTGGCCCATACCCCCTCGCCCACTTGCAGCCCCCTCGGGGGTTTTGGGTGCGAAGCTTCTGCTGCCACCCTATCTGGATGCAACCTGTCCAGTTTTGTGATCAGTCGCCTCCCCAACGGAGCTCTGCTGGGCTTTTCCCTGTAGCTGTGCAGGGCGTGGAATGCTGGCAATGGCCTTTTCTGAACCTGGCCACCATAAATAGCTTCTAGCTAAAGCTTTCATTCGTACAATACCTGGATGACCTTCATGCAGTGATTGTAAGACCCTGTCTCTTAGTGAGGTGGGGACTATGACCCTGTTCCCCCATAGGATACAACCCTTGTGAGCAGATAGCTCATGTCTTCTAGTAAAATAACTCTGAAATTCAGGGCCTGGGCTCTTATCTAGCCACCCTGTGTGCACCCAAGAAAGCACTCTAATTAATGTCTTATCAGCTGTTTCTGCAGCTATGTCCCCAGCATGGAGGGGAAACTCTGGCAAGTCCTGAATCGACAATATGTGGGCTGCTGGGGCCGGATCTGGTTCAATCTGTGGCAGTGGAAGCCTACTCAGGCCGTCTGCATGGCCTATTTCTTTGCCGGGTTTGTGAATCAGCTTAAACGTGTAAACTGATAAAAAATAGACCATCTCAGCACTCTAGGGGATAATATGTGGGGTGTCTGTTTGTCTGTGGTGAATAACCCCAATAATGGTTTGTGGTCTGTGAAGACCGTGAAGTCCCTGCCATATAAGTAGTCATGGAATTTTTTTTATTAAAAAGTTTTAGAATACATTTTATCTTTAACAAACAACAAAAACAAAACAAAAAAAAGAAAAAGAACCCCCCCCAGCCCCCTTCCCTCCCACCCTCCCCAACCCTCCCCAACCCCACCCTCCCTTTCCCCCCCCCCACTTCCCAGAGCAGAATACAGGGTATAAAAATACAAACAATCCGGATGGCAAGGCGACGCCGGAGGCAGCCATTTCTTGGCTGTCAGCCTCGCGGCTCCGTAGAGTCGCCGAAAACAGCGCCGATCAGCTGTTCGGCGGCTTGGAAGCCCCCACCTTGGGAGAAGAGGAGGGGGTGAGCATCCAGGTAGGGGTAGAGCTCTCCGGGGCCGCCAGAACCTAGAGTTTTGGTGGCGGAAGGATTGAGCCCCCCCCGAAGCCTGGGCATGCTCCGGACTGCGAGGCGTCTCTGCTCCGGGTTTTTTGGAGCAGAACAGGGCGTTCGCAACCATCCCTGCTAGCAAGGAAGAGCTTATGAGAACGAGGACGCAGGCAGAGCGATGCAGGAGATTTTGGTGAAGATGATGTTTTGATCTTTAACTCAATGGACTTTGCTGAATCTGCATGTGAAAGTGCGTAGTTACAATAGAGGGTGATAATGGCGGCTATATCTTCTAAAGTTCCTGCCCTGAGGCAGCAGTCTTCGGTGAAAACTTCATTCTCTGCATCTGAATCTGTATCAGCTTTTACAGTAAAAGATTTGCAGAGTTTGCTCCAAGAAACTATGGAAAAGCAAATGCAACAATTTGTTGAGATAATGGAGAAAAAGTTGGAGGAGAAGTTTACAGAGAAATCAGCAGAAATGAGAGCAGACCTCACTTCTGCAACGTTAAATATGGCTAAATGCATTGAGATTTTGGATGAAAAAGTGGAAGATCTTGTTCAAAATGATACTAGAATGGAAGCCAAAATGACAGAAACTGAAAATATGATAGCGAAAATGGACTATGATTTGATTTCGACACAGTATTCTCAGATGGAGCTTGCTTTGAGAATCAGAGGCCTAAAAGAAAATCCTAAGGAAAATTTGACGAAAATGGTTTCTGAGGTTTTGGAAGGGGTGTTGGAGCAACCAGCAGATGAAATAATGGAAGATATAGATAAAATCTTCCGTGTTAATTCGTGGATTGCAAGACAAAGGAAATTACCCAGAGATGTGGTGGTTTATTTCACAAAGAGAAAGATTAGAAATGAAGTTATCCAGGCCTCCTATAATATTGATTTTGTAATGGATGAGCAAAAAGTTTTGATTTTAAAAGAGATTCCTGCAAGAATTTTAAGAAAAAGGAAGGAATTTGCTTTTTTGACACAAGAATTGAGACGACGTGATATTAAGTTTAGATGGCAAATACCAGAGGGTATGGTGGTGACTTATGAAGGTACGAGGCATTGTCTTACCACGGTGATTCAGGCACGTGACTTTTACAGTAATTTTTTAAAAGCAGTCCCCATATCGTCTTTGGAGTCTACAAAGAAAAAAGGTGACAGAGAGCCTCAACGTTCCAGAGAGAATCCACAAGATGTTGAAGGGTTAACGCAGACAGATGTGAAAGCTACAGGAGTGGGTCAAATTTCATCACCACGGGAGAAGGCCAGAAATTGGAAGAGGTGTGCTGCTTCTGGAAGGATGAAGCAAACCTGAGGATTTAGTTGCATAATTGCAAGAGATAATAATGTAATAAGGATGCTAGAAGGATTAAGTATGTGGGGATTCATTTTTCACCCTTATAAAATAATTATATAATATTTTGTGTTGCTTTAGTTTTAAGATGATTATTAAAATTTAATTGGGAAGATTTGTAGTAGTGTTTATTGATATTCTGTAGGTTATGCTTTGTTATTTGGATGGAAAGTTTTAAGCCTGGAAGGTAGTGTATGGTATTTTAAGTTGTATAATACATTAGGAGAAGGAAAGGTTGTATAAATTTGGTTTTAGTATGTTAAAGCTTAGTTGGATAGAAGAATAGTTTTATAAAACTGATATAAATTGTTTTATGTGTGATTGAAATTAATTTGTAATACTTTTATGGGCAATATTGGAGTAGGTAATAGAATATAAGAATATAAGAATGATGTGATTATATAAAAAAAAAATTAAGTTTGGAAGTAATCTATGGTATTTTAATTTGTATAATATATTAGGATAATATGAATTTAAAGCTTAGTTGGGAAGAAGAACAGCGTTAGACAATTGATATAAATTGTTTTATTTGTGATTGTTTTTATTGGGTAGATTGAAAAGTATTATATTGTTTTTGAATAATTATTGATATGATATATATATATGTTTGGAGTTTATCTATATGAGTTAAAGTTCGATAGTCTATATAGTTCAGGATTGTTTGCGTAAGCTAGATCATGGAATTTTTTAACTCCAGCTACAATGGCCAATGCCTCTTTGTGAATTTGAGTGTAGTTACACTCAGCAGAGGACAGCGTCCTCGAATAAAATGCAATGGGAACCTGGGTTCCATCTTTCTCTAAGTGACTCAAGACTGCCCCCACCCCGTATGGGGATGCATCACATGCTAAACAGACTGGTTTAGACTCCCTGAAATGAGTGATAGTGGAACTGATCAACAGAAATGCCTTCAGGTCCTGAAAACTTTTTTCGTGAATGCTGGTACACTTCCAAGAAGCTTTTTTTATCTAAGAGCCTGTGAAGTGGCTCTGCCACTGCACCTTGTTAGGAAGAAATGCATAGTAGAAGTTGAGGAGGACCAAGAATGCTTGCAGCTCTCCTTTTGTTTTAGGGCTAGGTGCCATCTGAATGGCCTTTACTTTGGACTCAGCTGGGTGGATGCCATTAGCATCAATGCAAACCCCCAAAAATTCAGTCGAGGGAACCCCAATACTGCATTTGCTCTTTTTTAGTTTGAGGCCTGCTTCACGCAGCCTCTGCAGGACGGCTCTGAGCCTCCTTGCTAGCACTTCTGTGGATTATCCGGCAATAAGCACATTGTCAAAATAGGGGCAAACCCCTGGGATGCCTTTGAGTTTGCGTTCCATGATTGCCTGAAAAATGCCTGGGGCTACACTGACCCCAAATTGCAAGCGCTTTACTCTGAAAGCCCCCCTGTGGGTCACAATTGTCTGTGCTGCAGCCGTGGCCTCATCAACAGGTAGTTGCTGATAGGCCTGCGCCAAATCTAATTTTGCAAAAGTGGTGCCACCCTGCAAAGATGCCAGGATGTGGCTCACCACTGGGACTGGGTATGCGTGCTGTTTAAGGGCCCGGTTAATTGTACATTTGTAGTCTGCGCATATTCTGACTTCCCCATTGGCTTTAAGTGGTGTTACAATAGGAGTTTCCCACTCCCCACCATCTACTGGTTGCAACATGCCCTGTTCCACAAGCTTGTCTAGTTCTGTGTCTATTTTATGCTTGTGGGCAAAGGGGACCCTGCAAGGCTTAATCCTGATGGGAACCATGTTTGGGACTAGTTTAAATGCTATTGGCGGGCCTGTGTAAGTTTCTAGGGCTGAATCAAATACATCTGCGAAGTCCTCGCAAACTGACGTTAGACTCGTGACTTTTGTCCTGTTGATACCGGTTACTTGGATGCCTAGTGCATCAAACCAATCGAGCCCAATTAGGCTTGTTCTCTGACCCCCTACCACAACAACATCCAGGTGCCCTGAAAACCCTTTAAATTTAACGGCCAAGGTGGCTTCACCCTTGACTACAACTTTTGCATTCTGGAAATCTGTTAAGAGTATGTCAGAGGGCCTCAGCTTGGCCCATCTCCTACTGCTACTGCACATGGAACTAAAAGTGTCCAGAAAAATAATGGAAACGGTGGAACCTGTGTCCAGCTCCATCTTACAGGGTACCCCTTGTAGCTCCATCTGGACTCTATACTTGGGTTTAAGGGGGCATCGGGCCCCGGTATGGCAGATACTTCTATGGCTTGAGCAAAACCCCATGCTGAATGGCCCTGGGACCCTGGTACCTCTCCTGATCAGATCTTCCGACTGGCGATTCGATGGCTGGTCCCTCTGGCAACCTCTGCAAACGGATGCGATGTGGCCGGTTTTTCCGCAGGCCCAGCATGTGGCTGTCCAGAACCTGCAGTCTGAGCGTTGGTGGCGGCTGCCACAACCTGGACATCTAGGCAAGAGATCTGCCTTGTAAGAAGTCTCTTGCCGCTTGCTGCTGTGGAGCTGTTGTTCGGGTTGTCTGTTCAACTTGTCGACTTTGGTGTCTTCTTCAGAGTCCTCGGTGAGTTCTCTGTCCTCGTGGTAGATGGCTTCTTCGCATAGCATTGTTCTGGCAGGCTGTATTGTTCAGACAGCTCCACCGGCAGCTTCGTCCGCCATGACTTCATTCTGGGCATCGGCGAATGACAGGACTTCTCTTGCAAAAAGTGTCTGCTGCAGCTCTCTGTTGTGGAGGCCGCAGACAAGTCAGTCTCGAAGTCGCTCTTCAACGTCTGAAAATTGACACAGGCGTGCGGCATGCCTCAAGGCCGCAATGTACTCAGATGCAGTCTCTCCTGGCTGCTGTATTCGTTGTTCGAAGGAATAGCACCATGCAATCACTGACATCTTTGGTTGGAAATGTTCTCCGAGCTTCTTCTTCAGTTCAGTGTAGTTCAGTCCATCCTCTGCAACCTGGTTCTCCCGAAGGTAATTCTAGACCTGGGACAGGTACGAGGGCAATCCTTCTGGTTGCTTGGTGTCGAATTCTCGCAGCCTTCCGATCTTGGGCATTCTGCTGGTCTTCACGGCTGGATCACAGCGTCTTCGGCTCCTGCCTCTCCGTTGCCCAGGGACTGGTCCTCTGAGCGTGTGGTCGCTAGCGTGGCTTAGCTAGCTGACCCTAGGGGGGGGGAATTTGCTTTCCTGCCAGGCGTGCGCTGCCTCTCCCCTAATGACTTTCAGCTTCAACGGAGAAGCAGGATCCCACCTTCATCGCCAGTGTTGTGTACTGGGTTTGTTGTGCAGGAATGAAGATGAGGTGAGTGAGTTCAACAAAGAACATGGTTTATTGCTTGCAGGATCTGAACTAGAGAACAGGGCTGCAGCTGCAGCAATTTATACCTTGACCTCTAGGTGGTGGCCAATAGGTTTGAAGAAACCTATTGCCGCCTAGGGGCAACCAATAGCAGTGCTGGAGATGGGTTGTCTGAGGAGCTGGGAGCCATTAGCTAGCTCCCTGCTCTAGCAACCTACCAGCTGTTACCACGTGGTGTTAACAAGCAAGCCCAATACATTACAAGTTGTGTGAGTTTTTAAAATGGAGATGTGATTGTGGTTTGGGTTATCCGTCAAAACTGTTCCCACTGCTCCTCATTTCTCCCACTTTCAGAGGGAGTTCTGGTGGCAATGGCAGCAAGAGTTGAATGGTGGCTGAAAGTTGGGAAGTCAAGGCAGAGGCAAAGACAGAGGCTAATGAGAGTGATTAGCACAGGTTTTGAGAAGTGGTTTCACCAGCTGCTTCATTCAAAGGTAATTGGCTCTGTTGATTCTTCAAGTAGTATCTGGAATGGAGCTGAAGTTTGGTCTGTCTACATAATTGTCAGCATCTGCGAGGTGATGGGACTGCGGTCTTCTTCCCTAGAGGAATTTTTGGCTCTAGGAACTGTGGTACGGTAGTGGTGTGGCAGTGCTGTATTGTTTGCCTCAAGAATGAATTTGATGAGCAGCAATCTGAGGCACAATTGGATGGAACTGAGGATAGCAGGAATAGGTTTGGGCTGAGGTACTGAGTGTCCTAATCCAAGTCCTGCTTTTTATTCTCCACAACTTATGCCCTGTCTGTTTTCCATCCAGTCCCCATTTCTTGCTGCCTCTCACTGCAGGAATCTGGGGTACATTGATCCCACTGTTGATCCACAATCTGTCTTGCATATTGTGCCTTGGGAGGTTAGGGATTGGAGGGAAGCAGATAGTGGTTGGGAATGCATGTGAAGGAGTGGATGGGTACTCCTTTGACTGTTGACTGTTGTTTTTAAACACAATTTTAAAAAGAGATTAAAAAAGATACTAATATAATAAATCTAGAGTAAGGAAGAAGAAAGAAAAAGAAAGCAAAGAGAAAGAAAAATGTGGAAGGAAAAAAATAAAGAAAAATAGAAAAGAAGGGGGAAAAAAGCAGTGGCTTCCAATACTCACAGCAGTTATAATTACATTTTAACCCCTCTGTCTAAAGTTACATCAGTTGTTCTTCTTTCTATAATCTATCCTGTCTAATCAAAGCCATAAAGCAGAAGTTTGGGTTTTCCCCCCCATTTTTATGCGAAAAGTCCGTAAGAGGTTTCTAGACATCAACAAATGTCGATAGTGTCTTTTCTTTAATCACAGTTAATTTAGTCATCTCAGCAAAATCTGTCCATTTCACCAGCCATAATGGGTAGTGTTGAATCTTCCCATTTCTGTGCATATAATAATCGTGTTGCAGTAAATGCTAGGGAGATCACTGGTTAGGGTCAAGGAGGATCAAGAAGACTGCATGAAGCTAGTTGGGGGCAATATGCATTCTGCAAACCACTTAGAGAATACTATGAAGCTCTATGAAGTCAGTGGTGGGATTCAAATACCTGAACAACCAGTTCTCTTATTGGATGCATGCCTGGGCCTCTGAGGCCGAGAATAGACTTCTGGAAATGGCATCCATGCACTTCCAGTGTGCCGTTCTAGGCCTGGGAGGCTTCCTCCAGGCCTCCGAGGTCTAGAATGGACTTCTGGAATCAGTGTGCATTCCGAACTCAGCAACATTTAGCTTCGGATTCTGCCAAACTGGTGCGAACCGGCTGAATCCCACCACTGTATGAAGTGGCATATAAGTCTAAGTGCTATTGCTATTGCTCCTTTGGTGAATGTAAAAGGTAGGTTTCTCCTTTATTTTTCTCTTCTGCTTTTCTCTATCTTTAGCACTTTGGCCCTAATTAGCTCTCCATAGTTGGTCTCACAGTTTATATTGTTCTTATTTCCCTGTTTTGTAAAACCCACCATTTATTTACTATCTTTAATAATAAACAGCATTCCGATCTGTTACTCTAATTAATTTTGTTGTTTTCAAAGGCACTTGCATCAGGAAAAAAAATATTCTGGTTTTATTATTATTATTATTACTATCCCTTTTATCCACGTAAAACTTTCTTGGGTCACAATATCGTTGACCTTTTGCTTTTAAATTAGAATCCTTTTAAATAGTTTTCCCCCCCTTCCTCTTAATTTCATAAAGAAGACCCTCACTGAGAGTCTTTGATCTTTGTGGCCTTTCAGAATTTCTTCCTTACATTGTAAAGTAATTAAGTTCAAACTGTGTTTTAAAAAGTGAGGCTTTTGCCAGTTAAATATACATTAACTCCTTCATGGATTACTGCCTTATCATGGCCAAGGGGCTTGTGTAATTCAATGAAGCTATGAGCTATGCCGTGCAGGGCTACCCAAGATGGAAAGGTCATAGCCGAGAGTTCTGACAAAACGTTATCCACTGGAGAAGGAAATGGCAACCCACTCGAGTATCTTTGCCATGAAAACCCTATGGACAGTACCAAAAGGCAAAAAGATATGACGCAGGATGATGAGCCCCTCAGGTCGGAAGGCGTCCAATATGCTACTGGGGAAGAGCAGAGGGCTAGTACTAGTAGCGCCAGAAGGAATGAAGCGACTGGGCCAAAGCCGAAAGGACGCTCAGCTGTGGATGTGTCTGGTGGTGAAAGGAAAGTCCGATGCTGTAAAGATTTTTTCTCCATAGGAACCTGGAATGTAAGATCCATGAATCAAGGAAAGCTGGACGTGGTCAAAAAAGAGATGACAAGACTGAACATCGACATCTTAGGAATCAGCAAACTAAAATGGACAGGAATGGGTGAATTTAATTCAGATGACCATCAGGTATACTACTGCGGGCAAGAATCCCTCAGAAGAAATGGAGTAGCCTTCATAGTCAATAAAAGAGTAGGAAAAGCAATACTGGGATGCAATCCCCAAAATGACAGAATGATCTCAGTTGTAATCCAAGGCAAACCATTCAATATCACAGTAGTCCAAGTGTATGCCCCAACCACCAGTGCAGAAGAGGATGAAATTGACCGGTTCTATGAAGCCCTACAGCATCTTATAGAACTAACACCCAAAAAATGATGTACTTATCATCATGGGGGATTGGAATGTTAAAGTAGGAAGCCAAAAGATAACCGGAACAACAGGCAAGTTTGGCCTTGGAGTACAAAATGAAGCAGGGCACAGGCTGACAGAATTTTGTCAAGAGAATACGATGGTCATCACAAACACGCTTTTTCAACAACCCTAGAGACAGCTGTACACATGGACATCACCAGACGGTCAACACAGAAATCAGATTGACTATGTGCTCTGCAGCCAAAGATGGAGAAGCTCTATACAGTCAGTAAAAACAAGACCAGGAACTGACTGTGGCTCAGACCATGAGCTTCTCGTTGGAAAATTTAGGCTTAAACTGAAGAAAGTAGGGAAAAGCACTAGGTGTTCTGAACCAGCCCTCTTCTGGCCTTGAGTAAGGCAACCCCTATTCAGAAAGAAGAGACTGGAGAGCGTCCAAGGCTAAAAGGCATCTGCCAAGATTTAATTACGCAGTTAACAAAAACACTAGAGCTTGTCTTCTCAAGCGGAAAAGTTGCTTTCAGCAACCAGCCCCTCCCCAAACACTCCTTTTATAGAGAGCTCAGGGCGTGGTCTCCCTGTGCCTCCTCCCGAGGAGTCCCACATTCTTTCTTTGTTTGTTCCTGCTCGACTGCCTCCTGCGTCGGGCGTCCTTGAACAGGGCCAGCTGTGGGTCATCATCTTCCGCACTATCGGGCTCACGCAGCTGAGAAGAGGGCCCCGGCTGGGAACTCTGCCAAGCCTCCACGCCATCATCAACCGGTTCGTCTCCCACACGGTCCTCCTCCCCCTCATCTGAGTCATCCGACACCTCTGAGCCGGCTGCCGAAACCACAGGCTGGCCCTGAGTCACAACACTAGGCCACTCAGATATGAACTAAACCATATCCCTGATAAATACACAGTAGAGGTGACAAATAAATTTAAGGAATTAGATCTGATAGACAGAGTGCCTGAAGAACTATGGATGGAGGTTCGCAACATTGTACAAGAGGTAGCAACTAAAATCATCCCAAAGAAAAAGAAATGTAAGAAAGCAAAATGGCTGTCTGGGGAAGCTTTGCAAATAGCTGAGGAAAGGAGGGAAGAGAAAGGTAAGGGAGAAAAAGAAAGATACACCCAACTGAGTGCAGAATTCCAGAGAATAGCTAGAAGAAATAAGAATGCCTTCTTAAATGAACAGTGCAAAGAAATAGAAAAAAACAATAGAATAGGGAGGACCAGAGATCTCTTCAAGAAAATTGGAGAGATGAAGGGAACATTTCATGCAAACATGGGCATGATAAAGGACCAAAATGGCAGGGACCTAACAGAGGCAGAAGAGATTAAGAAGAGGTGGCAAAATTACACAGAAGAGCAATACAAGAACGAGCTTAACATCCCTGATAACCACAATGAGGTGGTCACTGTCCTCGAGGCAGACATCCTAGAATGTGAAGTGAAGTGGGCCTTAGGAAAGCTGAGCAACAACAAAGCTAGTGGAGGTGACAGTATTCCAGCTGACCTATTCAAAATCTTAAAAGACGATGCAGTAAAAGTGCGACACTCAATTTGCCAGCAAATTTGGAAAACTCAACAGTAGCCACAGGATTGGAAAAGATCGGTTTACATTCCAATTCCAAAGAAAGGCAGTGCCAAAGAATGTTCAAACTATCGCACCATTGCACTCATTTCACATGCTAGTAAAGTTATGCTTAAAATCCTACAAGCTAGACTCCAGCGGTATGTGGATCGCGAACTACCAGAAGTACAGGCAGGATTTCGAAGAGGCAGAGGAACTAGAGATCAAATTGCCAACATACGCTGGATCATGGAGAAAGCTAGAGAGTTCCAGATAAACATCTACTTCTGCTTCATTGACTATGCTAAAGCCTTTGATTGTGTGGATCATAACAAACTGTGGCAAGTTCTTAAAGAGATGGGCATACCAGACCATCTTATTTGTCTCTTGAGAAACCTATATGTGGGCCAAGAAGCAACAGTGAAAACTGGACACGGAACCACTGATTGGTTCAAAATTGGGAAAGGAGTCCGGCAAGGCTGTATACTGTCGCCCTGCCTATTTAACTTATATGCAGAGCACATCATGAGAAAGGCAGGGCTAGATGAATCAAAAGTTGGAATTAAGATTGCCGGAAGAAATATCAACAACCTAAGATATGCAGATGATACCACTCTAATGGCAGAAAGTGAAGAAGAACTAAAGAGCCTCTTGTTGCGGGTGAAGAAGGAGAGTGAAAAACTTGGGTTGAAATTTAACATTAAGAAAACCAAGATCATGGCATCCGGCCCTCTCAATTCCTGACAAATAGATGGGGAAGAAATGGAGGTAGTGACATATTTTATTTTCCTGGGCTCCAAGATCACTGCAGATGGGGACTGCAGCCAAGAAACTAAAAGATGCTTGCTCCTCGGGAGGAAAGCAATGGCAAATCTAGACAGCACACTAAAAAGCAGAGACATCATGCTGCCAACAAAAGTGCACATAGTCAAGGCTATGGTCTTCCCAGTTGCAATGTATGGCAGTGAAAGTTGGACCATAAGAAAGGTTGAGCGCCAAAGAATTGAGGCCTTTGAACTATGGTGATGGAGAAGACTCGTTCGAGTCCCTTGGACTGCAAGGCTATCAAACCGGTCAGTCCTAGAGGAGATCAACCCTGACTGCTTTTTAGAAGGCCAGATCCTGAAGCTAAAACTCAAATACTTTGGCCACCTAATGAGAAGGAAGCACTCACTGGTGAAGAGCCTAATGCTGGGAAAGGTTGAGGGCAAGAGAAGAAGGGGACGACAGAGAGTGAGGTGGCTGGATGGAGTCACTGAAGCAGTAGGCGTGAGCTTAAATGGACTCCAGAAGATGGTAGAGGACAGGAAGGCCTGGAGGAACGTTGTCCATAGGGTCGCGATGGGTTGGACAACAACAACAACATATCCATTAAGGGTGTGTTTTAAGTTAAGGGCATGTTGAAAATCCCTCTCCTCCTGAGCCCCTCAACTCATGATTTGGATACAAGAAACTCTTCCAGAGCATAAATGGGCAATCCCAAAGATCTCTCCTTATGTCCAGAAAGATTTTCATCAGCTAAAACCTGGCTCCTGGCTGGCAATCCTAATGTAGTGCTGTCCACTTGTGCAGAAACGTCCAGGGACATCTAACTCCCAGCCCACCCCCAAGCCCTTGACTATTGTGTGTTTGTAAATAGGTGTGGCTGCCTTCTGGAATGAAATCTCTGGAATGATATTTATAAAGCCTCCATTCTTAAGACCTGGTTCTTTTCGTAGGCTTTGAGTAGAACAAGTAGCAGACCTTTTGTGGTCTATCACATTTGTGAGATGATCGTTGCTTTTGCCTACATGTTTTGTATGGTTGGAATTGTTTTACATGAAATGATGTATACTGTATGCTGCTCAGAATCATAATGGAGTTAAGGAGGTTATAAATATAAAAATAAATAAATGCTTCCTTTTTGGCTAGCGGGGGTGGTCTTTGATTCTGTGGTTTCTTTTCCCAAGTCCCTAATTTGACATTCAGTAATTCACTCAGAAGGGACACGGTGGCTCAGTGGGTTAGGACACTGAGCTTGTCGATCAGAAGGTCGGCAGTTTGGCGGGTCGAATCCCGAGTGCCGCGTAGCAGAGTGAGCTGCTGTTACTCGTCCCAGCTTCTGCCAACCTAGCAGTTTGAAAGCACGTAAAAATGCAAGTAGAAAAATAGAGACCACTACGTTGGGAAGGTAACAGTGTTCCGTGTGCCTTTGGCGTCTAGTCATGCTGGCCACATGACCACGGAGATGTCCTCGGACAAGCGCTGGCTCTTCGGCTTTGAAACGGAGATGAGCACTGGCCCCTAGAGTCGGAAACGACTAGCACACATGTGCGGGGAACCTTTAATTCACTCAGAGAACTGCTGATTCTTCAGATGTGGCTGAAGTATCAAGCCTACCTGTCTATAGTGATGGAAGCTGGAAGTTATAGTTCAGCTACACCTAGGAGGCTATGCTATACTTACACAAAAGGAAGAGCCTCTGAATTTATGTTGTTCCCTACCATAAAAGGAAATTTTGACACGCCAAAAACAAAAAACAAACAAACAAAAAACCCTCACTGGTATCTATTACTGTACTTTTGTGATTTTAAGATCACCCTCCTATTTTAAAGATGAATGACTGTGGCAAAAAAAATGATCAATTGCTGAGCTAAACAGTGTTGTTTAATTGTGTTTCCCAGCACCGTTCACACAAAAGAAGGTATCCATAGCTCTGAGGAAAACTCAAAGACTGGAAGAAGTTCAAAAATATTTTTAGGAAAGAGTGGGGAATAGATTATAGTGGATCATTCCTCTGAGCCAAGTGAGAAGTGCTCAAGGTGAGTGGCACTGAATGCTTGCTGATTGCTGAAGGAGAAGGTGCCATTATAGGTTGCCATTTTTATTTCTGAATGAAGGAATGGATAGAGGAGAATTGAATATTCTAGCAAAGACGTTGGATAGCCTTCTGGCATCGTACACGTGGCCACAGTTTGCTGCACTTTCCTCTTGAATCAGAAATGGGGAAAATGGCAGCAACTGAATAAAAGCAGGTCTTGCTAAGAAGTGCCTGGTGTTGAATGCGCTTAGATGGAATGTTTGTTCCCAGGAGAATGGGGTTTGAAAGGCTGTTTTCTCTACAATCTGGCAGCCTGGTTATCCTACAACAATACGCTCAGATGGGAGATGGACTGGGAGGGAGAGAATAATACAGAAGATGGACACTGTTTAGGCACTGAAAAGGCTGCCTAGGACACATAGTCCCTTTAGGCCCTCCCCTCTGTTACACTTGGACTTTTTGAGAAGAATAAAAGCAGGTTGTCAGATGCCAGACGCTGGGCAGTTCAGAACAGGCCTTTGAAACTTTTTAATGTCCTTGGACATCCAGCTTGAGGTCGTGTGCTCTGCACGCCAGTGGCAGATCTTGGAGATGAGCCCAGATCTTCCTGACTTGTGGGCCACGGCCCAAACCGGCTGGCCCTCTCAGAACAAGGCTGCAGATCACACATGACAGATGTTAGTTGTGTTGCTTAATGTACCCCCAGAAGATGCTCAGATACAGGAGGGGGTGGACACCCGGTGGTAGTAATGAGAAAGAAGCAAATCAGTTACGTAGTTGGTAAAAAAAAACAAAAACCCACTGCATGTATATGGAAATCTTTAATTCCTAGGTGCTACTCACAACCTCAGGCAGCTGTACCCTCCATTGTTAATTATTATAATTAAGATCTGCTTCAATTTAGCCCAGTCACTTCCTCCTTTTTGTTAATTACAGGTGGAAAGCCAGGTTGTTTCTTCTGTTTCTTGGAAAGGAAATGTTTTCTAGAGCAACTTTTACAGTTCAGTTTTGAAATGGCTGAATGGAAAATAAGCAAACACATTGTAAAACTTTTCAATAAAAAAAAAAAGAAAATAAGCAAACACACACACAAACCTCCCCCGCCTTCTCTCCCTCCCCCACCCCATATGGAGTGCAATAAATATCAGGCAAAATGGAATTGTTTGAATTTCCTATTCTTTTATGGATTCCTTTCTCTGCTCTGAGTTACCTCTGAGATCTGATGGCTCAGCAGTTTGAAGGAAAAAAAAAAGGCAAGATACACGTTGAGAATCTTTCTCCAGAGATGAAAGAATTATTGTGGCTGACCTCAGCAGCACACATCTGCACGCACAAATAAAAATAGTGAGCAGAAGCTGGAGGAAAAAAATAAATTGTGTGTGTGTGTGTGTGTGTGTGCTGTTTTGATACTGAACCAATGAGGCAAAAAACCCCCAAAACTCTCCTTCGATAATAGCACTGATCAATTGGATTTCAATTGTAAACCACTTGGCTATGAGGTATCATTTTATTTCTGCCATCAGTTGTGTTGAAACACTTCTTCCTCCCCTTCCTTTCTTTCTAATATCTTTCTTTAAGAACAATGGTAATCATGACGCTTCCCTTCATGCCCTTGTAAGGAGAAAGCAAGCTGAAAAGGAAATACATTTCCATAAACCTTGGTTGGATCACACTGCAGTTTGTGGACAAACTGGGGAGACAAAGGCCGACTTGGTTATTCAAAATAAGTCTTCTGGGACAGAAGAACCAATAGAGTCAATAGAGTCTGCTCAGTGAATATGGATACATGAAGAACATTCACACTAGAAGAACACACTTTAAATCCTGTCATGACCCAGAATTTGCATGAGCAGCATTGGGCAAATTGGTCTCTTTCCATTCAAAAGGGAAATATAACAGAGAACACCATTTACCTAATGGTATATTTGGGGCTGTTTTTATTCCAGTTAAAAAGCATCTTTCATTTTGATAGTTGTGATAAAACCTATTGCAAAAGCAATAAAAACATCTACTTTTTTGGTTGTCCTTTCAGAGTTTGCAACTATTTTTCCAGCTATTGGGTGGCACATCTGGAATGTTGAAACATGTTTCTTTTCTTTTCTTTTCTTTCTTTCTTTCTTTCTTTCTTTCTTTCTTTCTTTCTTTCTTTCTTTCTTTCTTTCTTTCTTTCTTTCTTTCTTTCTTTCTTTCTTCCTTCCTTCCTTCCTTCCTTCCTTCCTTCCTTCCTTCCTTCCTTCCTTTCTTTCTTTCTTTCTTTCTTTCCTTCCTTCCTTCCTTCCTTCCTTCCTTCCTTCCTTCTAGCAGCATCCAGGAATAAAACACCTGGCTGACAGAAGCCAAAATCCTGGGCTCCAGCCATCCACCATGTTATTTTCTAAAAAGGGCTCTGAATAGAGGTGTGTAGTGTTCTGATCTGTATTTCTTAGGCAGTTGATGGGTACATAAAAAATGCCTCCAACCAGATCTGAAGCATCTGCTCCTTCAGATTCCCATCCTGTGCACCCCTATCTCTGAGGTCAATGTGGGGCACAAAGATATTGCTGAAAATGCAAGTTATGCCTGAAGTTGTGCTTTGCTTTGCAGCAGGTTATCTTCTCATTTGTTTTGCTTCAGAGCAAAAGAATCTAAAAAGGTAAAATTTGATGGGCAGTGAGCAAGATCTACGCTAGGGATGTCAAACTGGCGGCCTGCGGGCCGGATGTGTCATGCACAGGACACACCCACCTGAGCTCCACAAAGGCAAAAAACATCATGATATGTCACAATATGACACAATCGAGTTTGACACCCATGATAGATCATTAGCCTAAGAAAAGATATCCTTCAACTAATGTTTCTTCCATTTATTATTGGCCTCCTCCTCCTCATGTTGAGAGGTGTGTTTGCAGAGTTAAAAAAAACACAAAAAACAAGGAATATTCTTTTTTCCTCCTGTGAGTAGAAAAGTTGAAAAATAATCAAAGGGAAGAAGTTAAGCAATCTTTCTCTCTTTCTTTATCATGGCTGGGAGACTTTGGCTTTTTTGTTGTTGTTAAATCGAAAAATTGGAGCTTTTTGTAACATCAAGTTTCTACCTCAATTAAATGTACTTGTTCTTAGCTGTAAGGATATAATCAGAACTGATTGTCTATGTAGTTCGGAGTAACATCACCACTTTCACTAAATGATCACTAGTTGGCTCAGATTACTGTTTGAAAGACGAACAAGCTCTAAACAAGGAAAACAGTAAAGCATGTGTGTGTCTGTATGTCAATGTGTGGTCTTGTTAGCTATGATTTTGATTGGTGTTTTATTATTCAGCTACGATTATTTTTATAAGTAATAAGATTTGTGACTTTTACTAATTTTCAATTGCTCTTTTATATATATATGCTCCCGTATTTTGCAAAGCCCTCCTTTTAAAGGATTTACCTAGGCCGACAAGCGAGTTCTGCATGGAAAAGAGAGCATTGGAAAAATGGGATGAAGGGAGAAAGGAATACCCAGCCTGCAATTTTTTGGTTTCATGAAAAAGCAGAAAATTCATAATTATTAATATATTGCTACTATTGTATTATTTTTATTGCCAAGATTATGAGATTTTCTCCCTCTGGTGGCCAAAGAATTTAGTTGAGATGACAAACTAGACTACTTCAAATGGTGTTTACAACCATTTATTAAACGGGTGGGATATCTATAAAACACAGGTCCTCTGTTTAAATTAAGGGCTTACACTCTTCATCTATCTTTGAATTCCTGAGCTAAATCTCTTTCTGGTAGAAAATTTCCTGTAGCCTGGGCCTTGGGACTCTTCTGGTTGGTTACCAAAACTCAAAATGTTGTGTAGTGAGTTCTTTGTGCAGGAAAGGAGACAAGGCAAATGAGTTCAGCAAAGGTCATGTTTATTTGCTTGCAGGATCTGAACTGAGAATTAGGCTGCAGCCTGTAGCAATTTATAGCCTGGCCCCTAGACGGCAGCCAATAGGTTTAAAGCAACCCATTGCCGCCTAGGGGCAGCCAATAGCAGCACTGGAGCCGGGGAGTCTGAGTTGCTGGAGAGCCTTTAGCTGCTCCAGCTTACCACGTGGTGTTACAACTGAGCCCAATACATAACACAAAATATGGGGTTGAAAGCGGGATAAACAAGCACAGATTCCTTTAAATAACAATGCAAATAGTTCTCAACTTACGACCACAATTGAGCCCAAAATTTCTGTTGTTAAATGAGACATTTGTTAAGTGAGTTTTGCTCCATTTTACATCTTTTCTTGCCACAGTTATTAAGTGAATCACTGCAGTTGATAACCTGGTTGTTAAGTGAATCTGGCTTCCCCATTGACTTTTCTTGTGAGAAGATCACAAAACGGATCACATGACCTTGAGACACAACAATGATCAAAAATATGAACCAGTCGCCAAGCATCTGAATTTTGATCAGATGGTCATGGGGATGCTGCAAAGGTTGTAACTATGAAAAAAAACCCTATGAATAAAGAAAGGACATTTTGGAAATGTGGCAGATGAGGGCCAGATGGATGTTTTTCAGTGCTGTTGTAATTTTGAATGGTCACTAAAAAAACGGTTATAAGTCGAGGGCTACTTTTATAGTTATTATTCTTTGCCATAATCCTTTCTCGTAGTTCTGATATTAGTGCAGGGTACCTGACGGGTAAGAAGCACATACCCAGAGTTGCCAAAAGTATAAATTCCCGGAATCCCTTTGATTTCTATGGGCCACATGTAATGGCGTTATATTTAAGCAAGCTGTCCATCTATTATACCAACTATTGTCTACTTTGTTGAGGATTTATTCCCTATACGGAACAAACATGGAATAATGCCACGTGGCTCTCTGATCTGCAAATTTACACCAAAGGACACACTTAAAGGAAATTTCGCCAAGTTGCATTCCTTTGTTTTGGTCCTCTCCTCAGCTCTGGAATGGAAGCTTGCATGGATGTTTGTTTTTATGTTAATTTTTACCATTCAAAATAAGATTCAATCCTTCCTTTCTCCCCCTTCCTCAAGTGCCCAAGCAGATGTGGATGAAAAAAAGAGAGAAGAAAAGTGTGTATGTGTGTGTGGGGGGTTGCGTTTACTTTCTCTCCAATTCTCCTGATCCATACACGGCCAAGGGATGTTATTACTACCACCAGCCTCAGGCTAATAAATAAAAAAGAGGTGTCAAGGTAAAATATACACTTCCCAGAGAAATGCTTTGGAGAGGTGAGAGTAGTGAGGAAACTGGCAGAGAAAATAATGACACGAAACAGGTGCATGTACCTGCTTCTACACACACACACACACACACACACACTCCCAAACGCATTGGTGATGGAGAAGTGTTGGGGCTGATGTAATGTGAGCTCCCTTCATGATATTTCCATCATTCTGCCCCCAGAGGTTTCCCCTATGCCCCTTTTGGGGGAAGAGACCAGGGTTCCTTCTCTCCCATGCTCTCTCTTTTCACCAGTGGCCATTTGTCAAGCAAGGGAAATGAAGTGGGTGCGGCTGAGGACTACAAAATTAGAACTACAAAACTGGATATGCGTGATCACCCCTCTTCCTTGCTGAAGGCCATCATTTGTACGTAAAACATGAAATAGTGCAGGAGGAATTCCTAAAAATAATTAGAGAGAGAAAAAAAATGGTTTGCAATTCTGAGGTAAAAGCATCAATTGTTTCAAATACCCTCCTCAACATTTTGCAAACCACCCAAAACTGAATGCATATTTCAGATCCCAAAGTTCTTGGAATATTTCCAACAGTGGTAATAAGTCTTTCTCAACCTGGTTCCCTCCAGATGTGTCCAGCTGCACCTCCTATAATTTTGCAGCCTTCATGGTTATAATATAAGTCCATATAGAGTTGGATGTTATGTACGTAGAATGTAATGGGACACTGAAGACCCTGTTGTATTCATTCAGCATCCTGCCTTTCTTCAAAAGCCAGATTTCAAAGCCACTTTCTGATTACTGTGTAGTGAGTTACAGTATTAGCATTTTCATTTCATATGCGCTTATATCTAGACATAGTACAAGACAGATTCACACACACACACACATTCACATACGCAGCCTTGGTGGAGCAGTGGGCTAATGCCTCCTTAAGTAACACCAGCTACCTGCAATTAGTGCAGGTTCGCATCCCACCAGGCTCAAGGTTGACTCAGCCTTCCATCCTTCCGAGGTAGGTAAAATGAGGACCCAGATTGTTGGGGGCAATTAAGCTGACTTTGTAATAATGCCACTTGGGGTGTGTGTGAAAGCCGTAATAAGCAGGCATATACATAGAATGAAGGCTACTGCTAAGCTTGTAAGCCGCCCTGAGTCTTCGGAGAAGGGCGGGATATAAATGGAATTAAAATAAAATAAAATAAAATAAAATTCACACAGCAACAGATTAAAGAAACTGTTGCTGTACTCAGTGATACTGAATTACTTTTGCCCAATCTTCAATTTTTATTTATTTAGTAAATTTATATGGCTGCCTACGCACATCTCTAGGTGGCTTCCAAGCAATAGGAACGCAATATATAAAAAAAATAAAATAAAAAACATTTTTTCCCATTATAAGGAAGCTTGTTGGATCCAAAGAGGATTGGATTGCAGCTTTAAAGATCTCTGGGGAAAGCAGATTATTTGGATCAAAAGTCAGACTGGGATGCAGTATGAGACATATCGATCAAGCTTATTAATCTCTGGTAGAACAGGATAGCAGTGGTACAACCATCCTGGTTCTCATCTATGGACATTCTCAGTCATCCAGGTCATGGTTATCTCAAAGGTGCTTTTTCAAGAGGAAACTGGACTTTCTTGTTTAAAAACTTGAAAAAAAGTAAGTCCAGTTGCCTCTTGAAAAAGCACCTTTGGGATATCCTGGCGTTCTCCTTGACCCCCTAGGCAGCCTTTGATATTATCCATCATGGCACCTTCTGGACCAGCTGCAAGGTTTAGCAGTAGGAGGCATGAACATAGAACATAGAATCATAGAGTTGGAAGGGACCTTGGAGGTCTTCTAGTCCAGGGCTTTTCAAACAGTGGTACGAGTACCACCTGTGGTACATTGGCACCTGGAAGGTGGTACGCAACCATCCTAGAAAAGTGGTAGCAGGGGAGGGAATGAGCTGAACCAGTGGCAGCACTGCACAAGCCTGAGAGAGAGATGGCTGCAGCTGCCGGGCTGTCAGGGCTCAGCAGAAGTACCAGGATCAGCGCCAAGGTCCAGCTGCAGCTCGGCACTGATCCTGACGCTTTTGAGCCCAGAGGAAGCGCCAATCAGCTGGAATGTTACAGCATTTCCAGGGTCATGTGATTTACATTCAGATGCTTGGCAACTGATTCATATTTATGATGGTCACAGTGTCCCAGGGTCATGTGAAGTGACCAAAACCTGCTGCAACCACCCAGCAGATGAGGGGAATAAAAATCACCCCCCACCCCTGCTGCCAATCCTCAACAGAAATGCTCCCAACAATGAAAACCTCGGACAGGAGGAAGAGCGCCACCGGGTGGGCAGGCAAGTGTCTTGCTCGGCTATGGCTTGGGGGGGGCACTTTTTTCAGTGCCATTGTAACTTTGAACAGTCACAACTGTTGTAAGTTGAGGACTAGCTGTACTTCATCACTTTTTTTCCTTTTTTTGTTTTGGTCATCAAGTTTTTGACACCTTGCTAGGTGACTGGTGGTACTCGCATGTTGCCATATCCTAAAAGTGGTACAATGGGTGAAAAGGTTGAAAAGCCCTGTTCTAGTCCAACCCTCTGCTCAAGCAGGAGACCCTAGACCATTTGTTCTATGGTTCTACCATTTGTGCTGTGCAAAGGCTTTCCTCGGTACAGCAAAAATCTTTGCATGAGGGTCATCTTCCTTTCCCAAGGGCTATTCCAAATAGTATAGAGGGGTGTGTGTCAGACCTCAGTTCTTACTTGCTTGATATTCTGCAAGGTTTGAATGCAAGAATCTTTCACATTACTGGTTATTTGAAATCCTTTTTCAGTTCTGAGGTAAGTAAGCCAGAACCCTCGGCTGGCAAAAGGGATTGCTCTGCTATTGTACCACCTGCCATCTGATATATTTTCTCATGCAAAATGCCCAGTATGGCATTGTAATGAGAGGAGTTGTAATGGAATTCTCTGAGTCTGGAAAAGAGAAAGGAAATTTTGGAAATGAAGCAAATGAGGAGGGCCAGATGGTCATTCCAATGTTATGTACTGCATGAGTAGTTAGTCCATCTCTTAAGTGCAGAGGTGTCAAACTGTAGATGCATCACACACACCGGCCACGCCCACCCTGGCTCTGCAAAGGAAAAAAAGTTACGATTCGTCACGATACTTCACGTGACGCGATTGAGTTTGACACCCGGGCCTTATGGAGTCTGTGAAAAACAAGATCAAAGGAGTCACAGAGACACCACCTGGATATATTCACTATATTTAATTGGAGGAATTAAACCAGTGGCATGGACATAAAGCTGCCTGGGTCACATATTCTATTTTCTATAAGAGGATTTGTGTCATTGTGGTTTAGTGCAATCTATGATTCAAGCCTAATATATTATATGGAGCTGGCCAGTTGTAATTTATGGTAAACAAACTGTAGATTAGCATAATCTGTAAAGTCTTCAGTAATGGATTTGAAAATTCTGTTTGGTGAATCACAGGTAAATTACAAACACCACAGGATGAAATAAAGACCATATGTGTGTGTGTGTGTATACACAACACACACACATATACATACACACACACACATATATGTATATATATTTGAAATTATATATATATAATTCTAGGGACAGACCTCAGTTAGACTTTCTGCATGAGAGTTTGGGCCTTCTCAGGGTGCCACCGGTCAGAGAATGTCGGCTGGTGGCCCCCAGGGGGAGGGCCTTCTCTGTGGGCGCCCCGACTTTATGGAATCAGCTGCCGGTTGAGCTCCGGATGGCACCTGACCTTCGCTCCTTCCGACGCGACTTGAAGACCTACCTGTTTGAACAGGCCGGCCTGGCCTGATGGGGGATGCGTTGGGGTTTTTATTGGGGATTTTTTACATTTTTCTACTGTTTTTAGTTTGGGCTCGTGTTTAATTCTCTTTTTAATTTTTGTAATTTGTATTTTTATATATGCCCTGTTCACCGCCCTGAGTCCTTCGGGAGAAGGGCGGTATACAAATATTATAAAACTTAAACTTAAACTTATTAGAAGTGTAACTGAGCTGTTCCCTTCAACAATACCCTTCCAAAAAACTCTTGACTGCTTTGCTGGCTAAGCTCCACCATTAAGGCTGCTAAGTCTAAAAGTGCTGGTATTCTCCACCAAACCACGTCTGAATGGAATGTTTTATGGCTCTCCAAAAATATTATTCAAGTTGAAGGAGAATCATAGCTTGTGTGCAGGCAGCTAGCCATCGCTGGGGATATATCATCTCAAATTGGGATTCCTCTCTCTGCACCATGATAAAATGCTTCATTAATGGGAGATGCAACAGCTCAGATGCTAGCTGATTCAACAGCTTCCCTGACACCTGACATGCCCATACATCCATTTTTTTCCAAACCCCCTTTCTCCATATCCTTATAGGAGCTCCCATTTGCCTCTCATTCCCGAGAGGCTATTAAACTGAATTCATATAGCATAGTGATTTGCTAGTAGGGAAGAGTTATACAGCAAGACTGTAGTACTAGGGGCTCTTTCCTAAGAAAAAGTGCTTAGAATCGCACTGTCCAGTCTCGGGGAAAATGGCATTGGTACAGCCTGAGGCGGCAGAAATAGGTACTCCTGGGTAATAGCAGGTAGCAAATGCAGGGGACATAACAATTTATTTCTAGGTTTCTGGGGAAAACCTCATTAGTTAGGGGAATGTTATCTGACACTATTGCTAAGAGGTTTCTGGAAATGCACTATTTAGAGGGGGAAAAAAATCTAGGATACTAAATGCTGCTTAGTGACTAGAACAGCCTGCTGTGTGTTTGCTTTTTTGGTAGCTGCCCATAATCTTTGTTTAAACAATACATTTGTAAATCCATCATGAAAATACTGTGAAATATCCAGTGCTAGTAAATCCAAAGGTACCTTTTATCGTATTTCAGCATCCTTCAATCTGTTGCCCATCAGAAGTGTTGGACAACAATTCTCAGGCAGGAATTCAGGTCTGAACCCATCTGGAAATACAAAGTTGGGGAGGCTGTCACAGGTAGTCCTCAACTAACAACCACAATTGAGTGCCAAATTTCTGTTGCTAAGCAAGACAGTGGATGAGTGAGTTTTGCCCCATTTTACGACCTTTCTTGCCATAGTTGTTAAGTAAATCACTACAGTTGTTAAGTTAGGAACAGTGAATTTGGTTTCCCCATTGACTTTGCATGTCAGAAGTTCACACGAGCCTGGGACACTGCAACCATCATAAATCTGAGCCAGTTACCAAACATCCAAAATGGAAATAATGGTCATAAGTCGCCTTTTTCAGTGCCATTGCAATTTCAAGTGGTCAATAAACAAATGCTTTTAAGTTTAAGTTAAGTTGTACATAGGTTGACATGAATGTCCTGCTAAGGAATCTCCTAATTACTATCCTGGAATAATGATCAAACTTTCCTTACATTAACTTATATTGGCATGCCAACAGGGAACCAAGAGATTGTGGTTACTCAACAGCATCATTTGTACTCACACTGGTGTTTCTTCCGGCCTCAGGGAGACTATGGGAATTGCTGCTGAGACCAAAATGCCCTCTGACTTTTCATTTCTGGATAATATGGTTGAGCACAGAAGCAAAGTAAAGGGGCAGTTCTCCTCTCTGTATGCTGTATGACTCCAAATTCACACATGTGACTTGAATTTGATGACAGAGAGAGACATCCCTGTGAGTCTCAGAGAGATGACCTTGCTGTCAATGAAACGAACACTTGCATTGTTATTCTGAGGTGTTCCTCAAGCTGGGAGGTGGTTAGTGTTTCTAGGGAGATTCCACTGATTGTAGTATAATTTAGCATGGAAACTGTTTTCGCAAGAAGTTGTGGGAAAGTACAAGTGAATTAATGAGTTTAAGTTAAATTCCACAGACCTGTCCACGGCTTCTATTTGCATAATGCAAATGTACAAAGAATTACCATAAATGGAAGTGTCTTACCAGAGACGGTGACCAAATAATGGGCATGCTTCTTGCTCAATCTGTTTCCTGGTGTTCAGTGTTGACTGACAACTTCAAGGCCTTCTATGTTCTCCAGTTTTATCATTCTTCCAAGATCTTTTGGCTGTGAGTTGTCCTGATGTAAACATGAGGCTAGGAAAATAGAACTAAAAGATTCCTTCAAACGGAGGATTGTCCTCTTTAGAATATGGCCAGGATGCTTGTGGTTTTGAAAACTGCATGCTGAGTAACACTGTTGCTGCTAGACACAGTGGGGGTAGTTTTTCCTTCATTGGGTTCCCAGTTTATGGAATACCCTTACTGCTGTATCCTTGCAAGTTCCTGATCACCATCGTTTTGCCAAACTCAAAGATTTCATTTACCTTACAGAGTCTTTCATTTGAATGAGTTTTCTCTGTTGATTTGCTGCATAGCTCTGGTTCATGTCATCCTCTGTTCTTATTTTAATCTTGATTCTGCAACCATATATTGTTTTTAACTTTGTCTTTTGACCATCTTGGGGATTGCCTATGGTCTGGACATCAATAGTTTACAAATATTTTAATCAAATAACATGCTAAACGGTACCTCCACCTTCAGAAGTACTAGAAGGCAGAGTCAAATCCCAGGGAGAAGATAATGGCTTCTATAAAATGCTTATGAGCATTTGCAGAGCTCATTTGTGAAAAAGACTGCGCTGGCTGAAGGGAATGGGTGTTGTAATCCAACAGGCTCTAATGGGAGCAAAGCTAGGGTAGAAAACAGTTATGCTAGGAGTAAGTATGTTTATGGATTGATCTAGCTTTCAAGATGCGGTCTCAGAAGCACCAGGGTTGGTCAAAGGCTGCTCAGTGGCATTTGTGATTTCTCCTCAAGAGATAAAGATTCTGTTTCAAGATGTTTTCACCTCCAGGCAGCATACATCGAGGGGCAGATCTTGAACCCAGGCTCACAGCATAAGTAAGAATCAAGCCCCTTATTCAGGCAACCATAGGTTCAGTGGCAAATAGGTTCATGTCCCTTGACAGACCCTTCAATGTATAAAGGACTGTCAGAAACAGCAGTCAGGAGCCACAAGGAGATTTAGAGCATTCTGACTTGAATGAATCAAAACGCACAACGTGATGGAGTTTGCTGTAACTCTATAAACAATGTCCTGGCATTTCAGAGTTTCCATTTATATATTTCAGAGAGAGTTCCATCAGCTTCTGTTTCATGATTATTTATTTCTTTCTCCCTCTGTGTAACAAATCACCTATTGTCTCTTCTGTTATTTAGTTCAGCTTGCTCCAGAATGGGATCCCTTGCGCTGTAAATCTTAGCGGCTTATTCTCTGTCTCGCAATAATAAAAAATTCATATGAACTAATACAAACAAACAATAAAGCAGCGGGCAATAATTAAACAGTGAATTAACAGGATTTATTTCCATTGATGACTTGGGCTGAGAGATGGGATGAGTGGAGAGAAAATCTGTCTTCTGCTACCCGAACACCTAGTAACTGAAGGCTGGAGGATGTACACAACTTATTCTACCTACAGAAGCCACTTTTTAGTGAGTATATAGGAATTCCATGGCAGAATTGTTCCTTACAGCCACACTGTTTGGCTGATTTCTGCACACAGCCATGTTTTTATTTATTTATTTATTTAGTGAGACAGGTTCAGACACTACAAAGAAGCAGCTAGATGTGTTTCTCTTGTTGTCACCGGGAAGTAGAAATAGAAAAACAACTCTTTTCTTAATGCTACTTTTCTATTGCATTCAACCTTTATATGCAGACCCATTCTACCCCATTTCAGAATTAAGCTTCTTTGAAAATCATAATGAAATCCCATCAGAAACATTTAGGTCTGCATATACATATTTGGAAATACAACAGTGGCAAATATCTGTAGCCTGGATGTAGCTCAGAGAATGAACCTTCATCCTCATATTTGGAAATCTATAAAACAGTTTGGTACATTGCCGGATGCTGACTAGAAATAATTCTGTGTGTGTGTGTGTGTGTGTGTGTGTGTGTGTATGTACACATATACAATGGTGATTAGAATGCAGTACTGCAGGCTAATTCTGCTGAGCACCGGCTGCCAGCAGTTCAGCAGTTCGATCCTCACCAGCTCAAGGTTGACTCAGCCTTCCATCCTTCCGAAGACGATAAAAGGAGGACCCAGACTATTGGGTGCAATATGCTGACTATGTAAACTGCTTAGACAGGGCTGTAAATCCCTGTGAAGTGGTATATAACTCAAAGTGCTATCACTATTGCTATATTATATAATAAATCCTAGTCCTCCCATAGGCTAACTGGGTAACTTTGGGCCAGTCATTGTCTGAGTTCAGCCTCACCACAAAAGGTGGCTAATGTGGGGAAAACAGGAGAGAGGTGTGTAAAGTATCTATGCCAGCTATGCATGTTGTCTTGAGTTGTCTGAAAACGAAGGCAAGATAAAAATCAAAGAAACTTTAAAAAAAACAAACACAAATTAACTAACCAACTTGAGAAAATGTATATTTTGCTCAGCTGGTCAGCCAAGCAGACTTGAAACACCCCATTTTAACTTCTATTAGGAAATATATATACGTATATATCTTTGGAGGAGAACCTTGAAGCCTTTCAGGAGAATTATTTTTCCTTTGAGAATCCATCTGCTACTCCTATTCATGCCCTCACACTGGCTCTGCTTCCTAATTCTGTTTGGTTTTTTTAAATTCCATTTATATCCCACCCTTCTCCGAAGACTCAGGGCGGCTTACAAGCTTAGCAGTAGCCTTCATTCTATGTATATACCTGCTTATTATATGGTTTGTCACATTGGCTATTGACATTGGAAGGAGGATGTTATATACAGGCAGGCATCCCCCAAATCTGAAACCCAGTGATCAGCTTTTGAGGAACACGCACCTGCCTGGTTCCTCATATTTCAGGGAAGGCCAGTCTGTGGGGTGCAGCCCAGTTGTCTCATTGCAAGCTGCGGACCAAATGCCTGAAAGTGCTCTCATCTTCCTGATCCCACCACAAAGGAGAAAAACCTGAAGAGTCAGTAACTCTTCCTGCACTTGCCCTGGTTATATTCAGTCTATTAACTGCTCTGAGTCTAGCAATAAGGACAAGAATGTCTCCTATGATTCTGATTAATGGGAGGCTGCGTTTCCTGTCTCATTCTAGAAGATGGAGATGGCACACCTGCCTTGAGTTGCTTTCTCTCTCTCTTCTCTCTCATTGCAGCCAAGAACTCTGTAAAGCCACCCTTCCTGGTTTCCATTTCACATTGTGTATTGGCTATTATGTAGTACTAATATATCTTTGATTTTGTTCCCTCTTCCGCATCTTTTCTTTCTCACTTCTCCCTATCTGTATTATGGTAGTTTTGATGAGTCTGTCTTTGCTTGGCTATTGCACTTCATTCTTAAGCTGCCACCAGCTCTCAGAGAGAGAAATGAGCTTGTGTTGCAGGCAGTTTCATTCAGCCAAGCTTCCCAAAGGATTTGGCGGAGAGGGAGAGCGAAAGAGGATGTAAGATATTGAGAAGGTATGGATAGGCCTGGCGGGCAGGCGACCTCATGTGGAATTGATTTTCCACCCCACCAGCAATTTGAAAAGGATTTAGAGAAATGCACCAGGAAATTATGCCTGTTAGTCTGAAATCAAAGGCCAAACAGGGAGAAAATGCTTGCTAGGTTGGGCGTGTAATCCAGGTTTAGAAGCTTGTTATGAGAATTCCCACCAATTCTTGACTGTTGGCCAAGCTGATTGGAGCAGATGGGAGTGAGATTCTTAATGCCTGGAGGGCTATAAATTCTCCATCCTGGGAGTAATCCCTTTCATTAAGACCAATTAAAGTGAGCAAGCTTTTTCAATTGCTTCAAATATTTCTTCAGGCTAATTGTTTAGGAAAGGAATAGGGTGGGGAGAGAGAATAAAGAAAGATATTTATTGGCATGCTAGCCAAGGGAGCATCTGACTCAGTAGTTTATCTTAAGACAGATACAAAAGATGCTTCAGCATGCAAACTAATCTAGCTGAAGCCGGGCAGGAAATAGATTTCAGATTAATCCGAATCCCAATGGAATGTGTGTGGGGGGGAGAGACAAGAGGTGTGGCTGTTCCTCCTTGGAGCACGTATAAAAGCCAGCAGCCCCTCTTGAGGGTGGATGTCTATATGTGCCCATGTTCTTAGACTGGGAAGTTGAAAAAATATTCCAGAAGATAACTAGTAGAAAAACATTTCAGTCTTATTGCCAAAATGACTACCTGGCAATAAGGTGCAAAGGATCAGGACCATACATTAGGTTGAGTTCAGAAGATTTATTGCTCATGCCTATTTACAAGAATCTAATCAACTAAAGATCAGTACTAAATTGGTGCAGGTAAAGGTAAATGGAATTGAAGAGGGAGGGGTTGGATTTAGACTGTTTGTGGGAAGGTAACAACTCTAAGCTGATGATATGCTTAATTCTGCCCCCTCCCCCCCCCCCAGCACTGCCTGCTCTTCTAGACTCATGTAGTCACCAGGTTTCCCTCAAAAAAATAGTTCATTTTATATTGCAGGGAATATTTATAAGGCTGGTAATGCTCTGGATTTTCAGAGAGAGACCCAGATTCAGAGGCTAGATGGGGGAGGGGGAAGAGGTTAAAGGTAGTATCTCTCAGGATATATCTGGTAGGTTAGAAGGTTATAGCTTTAGCTTGGCAAAGTTCTATAATTCTGTTGGATGTATGCAAAATAAGGATCAAACTCATTTGGATTTCATTGTGTCATCTCTGGGCTTGGGCCTGACATACTTGGACCTTTTTGCTCTCCTGTTCTCATAAGAAGAATCACCAGGTCCCATTTGGTCAAGAAGTGGATTCTGAGTTTGAACTTTTCCTTCCTTCCCTCCTTCCTTCCTTCCTTCCTTCCTTCCTTCCTTCCTTCCTTCCTTCCTTCCTTCCTTCCTTCCTTCCTTCCTTCCTTCCTTCCTTCCTTCCTCCTCTCTCTCTCTCCAGGGTGAAGGTGATGGAGATGGAGGATATCTAACACTAATCTGGAGATGGCACTTTTTAAAAATTCAAATTATAACTTGTGATTATTGTTTGTAGCATTATTTATTTATTTATTTTATTGAATTTGTATACCGCCCTATTCCCATAGGACTCAGGGCGGTTTACAGGGCAGTTAAAACCATGAAATACAAAAATTAAAATCAATTAAAACAATTAAATTAAATTAAATTCAAGCCCCAAGAGTAAATCTAAAACCCAGTTAAATTAACAACCCCACAGTCTGGACCAAACAGATCAAAAAGCCAAGTTTTCAGGTCCAGGCAAAATGAGCGAAGGTTGGGGGCAGTCCTAAGTTCCGTGGGTAGTTGGTTCCATAGAGCAGGCACACCCACAGAGAACACCCTTCCCCTGGGAATAACCCGCCGGCATTCATTAACCGGCGGTACCCTGAGAAGGCCCTCCCTGCACAGGACGATGGTAGCCCAGACCCAAGCTATTTAGGGCTTTATAGGTCATTACCAGCACCTTGAATCTCACCCAAAGGGCAACTGGAAGCCAATGTAGCTCACAGAGAAGAGGTGTTACACGGGAGTATTGGGAAGCTCCCATCAAAACTCGTGAGGGTGAATTCTGCACCAGTTGAAGCCTTCGGGTGGTCCTCTAGGGCAGCCCCATGTAGAGGGCATTGCAGTAGTCTAACCGGGAGGTCACGAGCGCATGAGTGACTATACGTAGAGCATCTCGGTCCAGATAGGGATGCAACTGGCGCACCAGGCGAATCTGGGCAAAAGCCCCCCTGGTCACGGCTCCTATATGATCTTCAAAACTGAGCCGTGAATCCAGGAGGACGCCCAAGTTGCAAGCCCTATCAACGGGGGGGGGGGGTAATACCTCATCCCCTATTGTTAATGATGGAGAAGGCTGGTCAGCCCGAGATGCCGGTATGAACAGCCACTCAGTCTTGTCAGGATTGAGATGAAGCCTGTTTCTCCCCATCCAAACCCGGACCGCCTCCAGGCAATGGGACATCACGGCTTGAACTATCTTGCTTTGCATGTAATGAGTCTATCTCATATATTAGTTTCTCCTTTTAAGGTGCATTACTGAAATAAATGAACTTTTGCATGATATTCTAATTTTTCGAGTTTCACCTGTATGTCCAGCATCTCAGTAATGCTGCATATTACATTGGTAGTGATTTACAACCACCACCCACATTAACCTCTGTTCAGTCCAGTCTTACTAATTCAATAAAGTTTGATATTTGTCATTCATTAACTCAGGAAGTATATTCATCAGTGACATTTGTTTAATTAATTTATGATTCATTATAAAGTTGAGTGATTTGTTTCATATTAGCCACTGCTTTAGCAATGTAGTTATTTCTATGATCTGCTTAAATATTCAATATTTGCCTACTCAGAATCTTCAATTTTCTACCATCATTTGTTTGACTAGTTTGTCCAAGGGTAGTCATTTAGTTTTGACTTCTTCAGAACAAACGTGATTAAAGACAACATTAAGAAAGATTAGTACTTGTTCTCATCCTACAGTGGCTGCTGAGTTGACACTGACTTGATGTCACATAATCAAAAAAAGCTATTGTACACAGTTAAGTACACTGTTGAAATCTCACTGACATTAAAGGGACTTAATCAGGGTATTTTACTGCAGAATTTCAACTTTAATTAGCATGGGTCATGGGAAGGGGCAAAGGAAAGCATGTGCGATGATACCGTCACCCGTATCGACTTGCATCTATCATTAATCGCAAATACGTCACCTTGCTGTTCATTTCATGATGCCATCGTGCGCATTTCACCACCATGGTTTGTTGCAGACACTGGTATCTCTAACCTGTCTGTCCTAAAGCTGGAACTAACATTTTCTCCCCTTACCAGTCCTCACTTAATCTGAGGTAAGACAATATGCTTTTAAATGTTGTTTCAAACAGAAAGCAAATGTCACAGGAAATTCTCACAGGTATAACATGATGCTGCTGCGCTTAATTCATTACAAGCTGTCCACACACCACAGGTGCAAACGTCCCATCTTTTATCGTGTTCTTGAGAACCGAAGAGTTTTTTTAGATTTCAGAATTTAGATCCCGTGATCGTGGGGAGGCTGCAACGGTTGTAAGTGTGAGAACCAGTCACTTTTATCATTGCTGTTGTAACATTGAACAGTCACTAAATGAAATGTGTGTGTGTGTGTGTGTGTGTGTGTGTGTGTGTTTGTGTACATGTTCTAATTGTTTAGTTTGGTTTTGTATGATTGTGTTTGGGTATTTTTTGTCCATAGGCTATCTTTATGTATTATCCAATTTTTTTGAGGGATGATGGCCTGTGTTTTACATCCAGACAGTTCAAACGTTTCTCTGAGCATCACCATTTGTCTTCAATACAATGCTCTTTTGCTATGATCCTCTTTAGGGTCAGTTATTGGGATTTGTATCTCATGCCCTATTTTTGTTCCAAATTTATTATTGGGGGTGGGGCAGAATTTATTCACTGTCTACAGTTATTCTCCACTTGTAACTAACTATGTCCTTATTTTTTGTAATGTATTTCCATGAGGCCTTCTTCATCCCAACCCAGCCCATACATGAGGCAGACTTAAGCCTTCCTTAACAGTGCCAAAACTAAAGCGATGCTGTCCCCTTAGTTTTTACAATCCCCAAGGACAGCCTTAAAGTGGGTAAATTTCTGCTAAAGTTTGTCAGCCATGGGAGGAAGGTAGGTAAAAGCAGTGAAGGCAATTTTGATGGTGGCACTGCTTTATGCCTAGTCCTAATTCCTTATTTAAAGGGGCAATCACTTGCCACCATCCTATTCTTTAAGCCAATGAATAATTAGAATTTGGTTAAAAGACATCCAAAAAAGAAAAAAAATGCTTTTAAAGCAAGCCCCTTAAAACAAACAGGTGACATAAAAATAGCAAATGAAAAATGTAAAGACATTATTTATTTATTTATTTATTTATTTATTTATTTATTTATTTATTTATTTATTATTTAATGTATGCATTTATTTATATCCCACAGAATGGCCTAGCGGTGTAGTGGTGAAGACGCCCACCTCCCACTCGGATGCTGACATCAAACTTACACAGCAGATGTTACTTTGGAATGAATTTGTACAAGTATGAATTTGATATAGTCAATGGATCTTTGAATCATACATTCCAAACCCTTATTTCAAGGTTGTACACAGATCTTGATGATACATTTTCCAAATAATGGACTGTCTGCTCCTGATGATCCCCAAAGTCAGATCTGAGAATCTTTCTGTCCTAGCGCTCTTTTCATTCGGCTACAATAGAGATCTTTGATGATGGTGCAAGAAACATTTAGCACCTGTTTTGTTCTTTTAATTTTTGAGCCTCGGGCTTACTTTTTTTTAACTTGCACTCTGTTTCAAGAGTTTTGCTTGGGAAAGCTGGAGGGGGAAAAAAACAGGGAAGAAGGAAGAGAATTATACATATGCCAAAGAGTTTGTCTTTTTAAAACTCTACCTTACTCAGATGAAGTAGCCCAGGTATTTATTTATTTAAAATATTTATATAGCTGTCCATCTTATACTGAACTCTAAGCAGTTCTCAATCAGCAATTAAAACAACACCAATAATAAAAAAATAATTCATACATCTATTAAAAACCTGGCACCAAATTTAAGCTTCTACATGCAGTCCATCATTAAGTCCCCCTCACTTTATCCCGACACTTGGGGGGAAATTCAGGTCTTAAGTGGTTGGATTTTTTTGGAAGGCTAGGAGGGTGTGCTGAATTTCAAAGGGAAGGGTGTTTCATAGGGGCTGGGGCTGCCATGAAAAAGCATGGTTCCTAGATCCCATCAGATGGTATTGTTTAAGGGAAGAGACTAGAAACATGTCCACCCTATTGAATCTGGTAGGACAGGTACCGGTAGTTGTTCTTAGGGAGATGCAGTACTGCAGACAACCTGGTCCTATCCATCCATCCATCCATCCATCCATCCATCCATCCATCCATATAAATTGTTGTTGTTAGTTGCGAAGTCGTGTCCGACCCATCGCGACCCTATGGACAATGTTCCTCCAGGCCTTCCTGTCCTCTACCATCTTCTGGAGTCCATATCCATATAAATACGGTAGATCAAAGATACTGCTTTTTTTCGCTAGAGGAATTGTAACCTGCAACCTCTAAATTTGAAGCCAGGGCTGATGGTCACAATAGCCAGAAAGAAATGGCTCCTTTAGCTTATTTCTCCCATCCCTATTGCACCCCCTCCCCATCACATCGCTGTCTTGATCTACCCCAAGCCTTCCTGCCTTCATGTAGAATTCAAATTGGCCGTTGTTTGTTCTGCACATAGGTCTATTTTTCTTTCTCTCTCCCCTTTTTGCTATGCGCTTTGTTATTTTAATGGATTCTTTATTCCAATCCTGGCAACGTGGCAGGCAGAGGCTAAGATACTGCATCAAATTGCATTCCTCTTCAGTAAATCTCTCTCTGCCTCCCTCCTTTCCTCCCCTTTCTTTGGGAAGGAGGAGAGGGAGCATAGCAGGAAGCAGTACATTAAACAAGCAAACAAACAAACAAACCCCAAACTAGAAATAAAAAATACATTAAGTGTGCAGCCCTGCTGAGGCTGAATGGAAACTCAGTGTCCCTTTCGGATGGGTCCGGCGCACTGCTCTTTGAGCAATTCAGAGGATCAGAGTGATCACTTAGATCTCCTTTGTCTGCTGTTGTGGATTGCAGCCTTGGTAACTCTTCCCCATATCCTCATATGAATTGTTTAGGGTTGGCTGCCTAGCCTAGCACCCTGAATTCACCTGTCGGCTTTCATATTCTCAATAGCCTTCTCTTTTTGCAGCAACTGAATGAGACTCAGCCCTCTTCTGTATTCAAGTTCACATATGGCTGCCATTGAGGAAAGGATGTGTGTGTGTGTGTGTGTGTGTGTGTGTGTGTATAAGAGAGAGAGAGAATATGAGAGAGAGAGAGAGAGAGAGAGAGAGAGAGAGAGAGAGAGAGAGAGAGAGAGAGAGAGAGAGAGAGAGAGAGAATATGAGAAAAAAAGAGACAGAGAGGGAGAGATTGAGGGAGGGGGTCCACAGAGAGAGAAAGTTCAACACAGAGAGAGAAAAAGCTCAGCAGAGACAGACAGAGAAAGTTAGGTCACATTGGATCCAGACTGGTAAATCCAAACCTGCAATCTACTTGGATAGGTCCACACATTACACCTGTCCACCCTAGATGAGTTCAAATCATCAGGACCAGATGGATTACATCAGTCAGCCTGACATCAATTATCTGGAAGATCCTGGAAAAGATAATCAAGCCAATGGATCTGCAAACACCTAGAAGCAAGCAAATTATAATCAGAAGTCAACATGAGTTGGTCAAAAGTAGATCGTGCCAAATAGATCTTATTTCATTCTTTGACAAAGTGACTAAATTAGTGGACCAGCAAAATGCTGTGGACATAGTATGCTTGGATTTCAGTAAGGCATTTGACAAAATAGACCGCAACCTACTTCTTGGTAAATTAGAAAAACATGGGATAGACAGCATCACCACCAGATGGATGTTTAACTGACTAACAAACTGCACTCAACATGTAGTCCTTAATGGAATTACATCTACATGGAGGGAAGTAAGCAGTGGGGTACCCCAAGATTCTGCCCTAGGCTCAGTATTCTTCAATACCTTCATATATGATTTGGATGAGGAAATATAAGGGGAACTCATCAAATTTGCAAATGACACCAAGCTGGCAGGAATAGCCAACATGCCAAAAGATAGGCTTAAGATACAGAAGGATCTCGACAGACTTGAACATTGGGCCCTATCTAACAAAATGAAATTCAATGTAGAGAAAAGTAAGGTTTCACACTTATCAAAGAAAAACCAAATGTACAGGTATAGAATAGATGGAACCTGTCTCAATAGTAGTAACTGCGAGAGGGATCTAGGTGTTCTAGTAGGCCAGACATCTCAAACTCGTGACGTCACGTGATGTCGCGCAATGTATTGGGACTGTTTTGCCATTGCTGGCCATGGGGTGGGTGTGGCTTCCGCATGACGCATCTGCCCGTGGGCTGGCAGTTTGACACCCCTGTAGTAGACAATCACTTAAATATGAGCCAGCAGTGTGCTGCAGCCACAAAAAAGCCAGTGCAGTCCTAGGCTGTATTAACAAAGGAATAGAATCAAGATTACCTGCAGCATTAGTAGCACTTTATAATGCCTTGGTAATGTACTTGGAATACTGCATACAGTTTTGGTCACCACAATATTTTTTAAAAATGTTGAGACTCTGGAAAGAGTGCAGAGAAGACCAAGAAAGATGTTTAGGAAAGTGGAGGCTAAAACATATGAAGAACAGTTTCAGGAATTGGGTATGTCTAGTCCAGGGGTCAGCAACCTGAAACAGTGAAAGAGCCACTCGGAACAGGTTCCCTCACAAAAGGAAAAACTGGGAGCCGCAAAAAAATGTGTGCACATGCGCATACATGCGCGCATGCGCAGAACAGGGTTTGACTGAAGAGTGGAGCCAAGGCGAGATATGCACCTACCCTGCATATTTGAATTGATTGGTTCAACTTTTTTAGTCCCACTTTTTTTTTTTGGACTGCACATGGCAGAGGACTGGGAGCCGCAAGAGATGGCTGAAAGAGCCGCATGCGGCTCCGGAGCCGCGGGTTGCAGACCTGTGGTCTAGTCTGTGAAAAGAAGGAGTAGGGGTGACATGATAGCAGTGTTTCAATATTTGAGGGCTGTATCAAAAGGGGGAGGGGAAGTGTCAACCTATTCTTCAGAGCACTAGAAGGCAAGACAAGAAGCAACGGATGGAAACTAATCAAGGAGAGAAACAACCTAGAACTGAGGAGAAATTTCCTGACAGTGAAAACAATTAACTGGTGGAACCCCTTGCGTCCACAAGTTGTGGGTGCTCCATCACTGGAGGTTTTTAAGAAGAGATCAGACAACCATTTGTCTGAAATGGTATAGGGTTTCTTGCCTGAGCAGGGGGTTAGACTAAAAGACGTCCAAGGTCCCTTCCAACTCTGCTACTCTGTTAAATCAGTGATCCTGGAGCCCAATTTAAAAATACACTATATCCTGATATATCTTCAGAGGCATTGACTAAGTATTGTTATTGCCTTCCTTTCTCTGTTTGTGGTGCCAGCTTTACCAGTTGTGTTAGGTTCATCGGTCAGCTGAAAGGCTAGAAAATAGACCCAAAAGAAGACTTTTCTTCTACCCATTTGTACACAGGGACAAGATGGATAGGGAATACAAGATTAAAAATGCAATTTAGACAAAACTAGTCCATAGAAAGTTAAGGTACAGCTGTAATGGAAATGCAGAAAGTTGTAAATTGTGCTTTTAAATCTTTTAATTAATTTTAAAACCTACAAAAATGTAATCATTTTTAATATTGTGTTTCTAGTCCTCACACAAACCCCTAGTGGCAAGAAAGATGCTCAAAATTAGGTGATCAAGAGCAGCCAAACATTTTCCAATGCCACTTACAATATATAAACTTCAAGCTTTTATTTCTGCTTATCTATTGTCTATTGCCATATAGCTTCCTGGCTGCTTTTGCGGGCTTGATTCTTTGCAGTCTTAAGGGTCTGGTTGAATCCTGTGAATGAATAGACATTCATTCATCCTGCAAGGATGCCCATACCATTTTACTAATCACCTACAAAATCACGATGCAACTTGAAGCTTGTAATAACATAAAGAAGTGGTTGGTGAAGTTAGTTTTGTGTAGTAGATGAGCCGTGGTGGTGCAGTGATTAGAATTCAGTATTGCAGGCTAATTATGCCGACTGGCAGCTGTTCAATCCTGACCAATTGAAGGTTCACTCAGCCTTCCATCCTTCTGAGGTCAGTAAAATGAGGACCCAGATTGTTGGGGGCAATATGCTGACTCTGTAAACCACTTAGAGAGGGCTGTAAAGCACTGTGAAGCGGTATATAAATGCTATTGCTATGTAGATGCTGCTTAACTTCTACAGCTAGGATGACCTTATAAGCCATGTCATTCTTGAACCTTGAGATGGCTTTTTCTGACCCTATAATACCTCATATTACAGAATACTACATATGCTTTGCTTGGAAATTCTGGATTCTAGATGCCTCCAGATGGTAGCAAGTCCAGACCTAAGAGATCCTAGGAGGTCCATCTCCCATCATGCTTATAATATGCTCTGTATTGCTCGCCCTCTCCCAGTTCCACTGTTAACTTGTTTCCGAGCATAAACTGCCTCTGGCAACAAGGAATAGAATCTGCCTGCATCCATCATCTCTACACAGAAATACATCATCTCCAAGTGGCACCTTCATTTAAAGGGCTATTATCAGAGTAATTCCATCCATTCATCATTTGGGGCTTAACATGGCACGGTGCTATTTCTTGGGACTTTCCCCCTCCTGGCTTTAGGACAATAACAGAAAGCAAACTACAAACAATGAAGCCAGCAGGGCAGGGAATTTACCCATCAGCCTCAGGACAACCCACTTTCCCATGACAGTAATCCCAAATGGGACTCTCAGAGAGTTATGCCAAACCTAATCCCTGTGTAATTCCTTTCAGCTGGGTTGCCCTAACCATTGCTCTGGATGCATCATCCCATGACTGTAAGCTGACATTAAACCGAGGTCAGTCTTTCATCCAGGGAGCCAAATTGCAGTTCCCAACCTATTTGATAAAGTTAAAAAGGGGCCATGACAAAGAGAGAGAGAGAGAGAGAGAGAGAGAGAGAGAGAGAGAGAGAGAGAGAGAGAGAGAGAGAGAGAGAGAGAGAGAGAGAGAGAGAGAGAGAGAGAGAGAGAGAGAGAGAGAGAGAGAGAGAGAGAGAGAGAGAGAGAGAACAATTTGTGAAGTCCTATGCTATAAAGTCCTAGAGCATCATGGATACCTAATTCAAAGTGGAGATAAGAGATAGCCAGAGGCTGAATAAGGCTGGAAAAGGAGGAAGCAAAAACAGAGAGAAGCAGTGGATGGAAATGCAAGACAGCAGCCTGGCCAACTCCCCTCTTTCCTGAGCATATAGAAAGAGGCTGGTCTAATGTCTATGGAGATTCTCAATCATCCAGGTCATAGTTGTCCCCAAAGTGCTTTTCAAAACGCAGCTGGACTTCCATGGTATTTTTTTTTCTTGAAAATGTTTAGCATCTCATCCAAGAAGAAGAACTGAGGAAGCTTCTTAGATGAGAAGCGAAATATTTTCAAGGGGGGGGGGAAAACTCCAAGAAAGTCCAATTGCATTTTAAAAAGCACTTTTGGGACAGACTGGTGGAAAGTTTCAGAGTGTGATCTGCAATAAATGTAAATCTGTGTCAAGCCCTCAAAACCAGCACATGGCTAAGGAAGCAAGATTGACACAGAGTTTTCATAATCCATTTTAATCCCTAACTGACTAACACCTCACTTGTGACAGATTTTTTTCTTTATGTCTAAGTCACAAATTATATCATATTAATTCAAGATTCAGGGATAATCTGTCTGAATTTTTAGACTTCTCAAAATCTTGACTCTTGCCACCCAACAGCCATCTCCTCCCTCCCTCCCTCCCTCCCTCCCTCCCTCCCTCCCTCCCTCCCTTCCTTCCTTCCTTCCTTCCTTCCTTCCTTCCATCTTTTTTAATTGACTTGCACTATTCTTCATTATGCCAACTTCCTTTCTGACTAAACGTAATTGGATACTGAAGTAAGGTGATATTCACAAATGTTTCAGCAAGCTACAGTATTTTTTAAAATTACAAGAGACCTCTGTTGGTAGGTATGTGTATCAGAATTTCCTACACTCGGAAATTCATATTTATACAAATGTACCTGTACGCTTCATATATTATTATAGCCAGTAACTAGAAACAAGATCTACTTAAGGTCATTTTATGGGTCCACCTATATCACAAGTGCCATCTACCACTCTTCACAAACAAAAGAGACTAATGTATCTGCTCTACCATGTCTGATTTCTCTCAGAGGTTATTGGTTCCTAGGATTGACCATTCAGCCTGTGTGTTGATTGACTAAGAGAATGGGCACTGTTCATCACCTTTTAATAAGATGACACTACCATTTTATTAGCTGCAGGCATTTCAAAGGAGCTGTAGGCAGTACAGGAAGATGGACAGATGGATTTATATAAGAGAATTGACACAATTTGGGTACAGCCAGAAGGGAAGGGCTGTAGCTTTGTAATAGAACACATGTCTTCTATCACAGTTGTCCCAAATTCCTAATTACATTTAAATGGGCCTGGACAAAATTCAGATGTGGGATTCCTACTTAGCCAAAATTGTCAGTTGTTGGCAGTGACGGTCTTAAGAGTTTTGGGATTCTGGGTGAAAAGTTATTATTTGGAAGACTGACTTTTTAAACCATTCAATCAAGATGATAAATCTGATTTTACTTTAAAATTTCCAACTTTTGGCCTAGTCATGGAAGTCTGTTACTGTAATTCTTATTCTTTGCCTTTGTTTAGGACTTACAGTAAGTTAAATCATCTAATTCTGATAATCATATCATTAATGTTGAAGACTTCTTCCTATTTTTATGTAGGTTTCCTTTTTTATTCACTGAAACTGTGGCAAAACTGGAGGATTCAAAAATGTGGCAATTATTTGATTTGCCTACTCCTGAAGCCATCATAGTTTATACTTCCTTTATCAACTGCATATTTATATGGTGGTGGTGATGTAACTTAGGTTAAATTGAATCAGAGCTGGAATACAGCTAGTATAAATTCAAGAGAGCTAGATGATCTGGCTTCAGATAAACTTTCAATGGTGTTGGGATTTTGGATTTATAGCACTTACTTGGCACTGTGGTGAACCCACCATAGACACCTATAAAAGGTAAAGGTAAAGGTTCCCCCGCACATGCGTGCTAGTCGTTTCCGACTCTAGGGGCCGGTGCTCATCTCCGTTTCAAAGCCGAAGAGCCAGCGCTTGTCCGAGGACGACTCCATGGTCATGTGGCCGGCATGACTAGATGCCAAAAGCGCACGGAACGCTGTTACCTTCCCACCGTAGTGGTCCCTATTTTTCTACTTGCATTTTTACGTGCTTTCGAACTGCTAGGTTGGCAGAAGCTGGGACGAGTAACAGGCGCTCACTCTGTTACGCGGCCCTTGGGATTCGACCCGCCAAACTGCCGACCTTCTGATCGACAAGCTCAGCATCCTAGCAATTAGAGATTCCCTACATCAGTTTCCAGCTTTGATACCATCAATTCATCTCTTGGTCAATGAGAGTCAGTTTGTTGTATAGTACTGGTTAAGGCACCTGGTTGAAACAGAGAGATCATGAATTCTAATTTGTACCTGTTTTAGGTACAAAGCCAGCTGGGTGACTTTGGTCCAGTCTCTCTCTCTCTCTCTCAACCTAGGAAGTAGGCAATGGCACACCAGTGCTGAAATATTGCCAAGAAAATTACAGGGAGTAGTCCAGTCAGTTGCCAAAAGTCAACACTGACTCAAAGGTACAAATATATCTCTTTGTCTAAGGGGTGCCAAAGCACCCACCACCAGGGGAGTAGCCTTGGCTACCCTCTGATCTACAGAGATAAACATCCTGAACCTTTTAACAGCAGACTTTGGCACTTTGTCTATAGGCCATCTTGAAAGTCACAGCAATACCTGCTGCTGAAAGCAAAGCTTCTCCTTTTCCGCTCTAATGAACTATGAATGAAATCTATGAAATTAAACACGCGCTTGGGAATATTTGCTTATTAAATGTATATGCCACCATCTCACTGTTGAGCAGCAGAATATACTAAGTGGGCATACCTTTGTCCAGGTAGTAATTCCACCACCACCCCCGGGTTGTTTTGGGTTTTTTTGTGGTTTTTTTTTGCATTTTGGTCTCTGTCTGTTCTGGAGTTGCTCTGAATCATTGGAAAAAGTGGAGGATGCTAGACCAGCCACAAAGGCCCCTGTTGCTCATTGTCCCCAAACCCATGTTCTTCTGATCCTGCAGCAAGAACTCATATTCATTGTCCGTTTCTCAGGATCTGAACTGTCATCTAATGTTCATTCCTTTAATAAGCTTCTTCATCTGACTGAACACCTCTCTTCAGTATCCCCCAAGAGTTAGGTAACTGCTAAAGTTGGGACATCTACGTATTTTTTTATTTATTTTTTAATTCCATTTATATCCCGCCCTTCTCCGAAGACTCAGGGCAGCTTACAAGCTTAGCAGTAGCCTTCATTCTATGTATATGCCTGCTTATTAGGGCTTTCACACACCTCCCAAGCGGCATTATTACAAAGTCAGCTTATTGCCCCCAACAATCTGGGTCCTAATTTTACCTACCTCGGAAGGATGGAAGGCTGAGTCAACCTTGAGCCTGGTGGGATGCGAACCTGCACTAATTGTAGGCAGCTGGTGTTACTTAAGGAGGCATTAGCCCACGGCTCCACCAAGGCTCTATTTGTTTATATGGGACATTTTTAGCAGGTGAGGCTCAGTTTCCCATTTCTTCGAACATCCTGTCTCTCCTTCTTGAGGGAGGCATATATAATTATGTACCACCAATGATAACGTTTACCAATGAAGTGCTTTATGGATATTATTATGCATTTATCTGAGTTTTTTTACTTTCAGATGTGCTGGTGTTTTTTCTTCTTTTAAAAACTGCCTGAAAACAGAAGCCAGTTTCCTCCTCTATTTACATGTCTTCTGATTGCATTATTCACATGGAAGAGGAAACAAAAAAGATCATAAATAATATGAAGAAGGATCTTGATCAATGCAGACTTTACATTCAATTATTATGAATCCTGTTCAGGCAAGACCTGTTAATTCCTGTATTTGTTTATTCTTCATACATAAAGCAAACCAACCTCCCCACCCCTGTGCACATAATAGCACATTAAAATTTAAGTAATTCTTAATCCATCATTAATTTCAATTGTTGTAACTAGCTGCCCAAAATCTAAATCAAGAGCAAATTGTTACCACTATTTTTATACACTATTTTAATACACTCTCTGAAAAATATTTACAAAAGAAGTCCTGCAGAAGACAAAATCCATTCAAAGAGGAAAGGGTCATTTCCATAAAGACCATCAGTACAGTGGAGTTAGAATGGGGAATCCAGAGTCTTCAGGCTGCTTAATACATAAGAAGATCTATATAGTATATGGAAGGAGAGGTTTTCTGTAATCCTTATAATACTGAGGACTATGGATGACTTCAGCAGTTCAAGAATGGAGACACTTTGGATCTGGTAATATTTGCTACAATTCCCAGCACCCTTCTTCATTGGCTACATAGGCTGAAGCTGCAGGGAGTTGTAGTTCATGAACCAAAGTTTCCCTGCATCTGGGCCAAAGCAGACATCAAAGTATCAGCCAGCATCTTTCTGTAGAACAGGGGTCTTCAAACTTGGCCCATTTATGACTTGTGGACTTCAACTCCCAGAATTCCTCAGCCAAGCACACAGAATTCTGCGAGTCAGACAGTCCACAAGTCATAAAAGGGCCACGTTTGAAGACCCCCTTCTGTAGAACATCACAGATTACATGGTCTCTTTCATTAATGTTAGGTGAAAGCTAAGTTAGAAATATTACCTTGTTTTCTTCCTGGTTCTGATATCCAATTCAGCAGGCTAGGGAGAAGTCACTTTTCCTTTTCAATAATTGTGAGTCTGCATAGCTTGGGAACAACCAAGCTACCACTTGATGCAACAGGACAGTCAGGGAATGTTGACATGCCTTTGCCTCCTGAGAAATACCCTTTGCTACTTGCCTCAAATTACTATCTTTGGTCTACTCTGGAAAGTGTGCAATGTCTATGGAGATTCTCAGTCATCCAGGTCATGGTTGTCCCAAAGGTGCTTTCTTTTCACGAGGCAATTGGACTTTCTTGTTTTCTTGAAGACATTTCACTTCTCATCCAAGAAGCTTCTTCAGCTCTGAAGAAGCTTCTTGGATGAGAAGCAGAATGTCTTCAAGAAAAGCAAGAAAGTCCAGTTGCCTCATGAAAAAAAGCAGTTTTGGGACTGAGAACTACCAGAAGTACAGGCAGGATTTCGAAGAGGCAGAGGAACTAGAGATCAAATTGCCAACATACGCTGGATCATGGAGAAAGCTAGAGAGTTCCAGAAAAACATCTACTTCTGCTTCATTGACTATGCTAAAGCCTTTGATTGTGTGGATCATAACAAACTGTGGCAAGTCCTTAAAGAGATGGGCATACCAGACCATCTTATTTGTCTCTTGAGAAACCTATATGTGGGCCAAGAAGCAACAGTGAGAACTGGACACGGAACCACCGATTGGTTCAAAATTGGGAAAGGAGTCCGGCAAGGCTGTATACTGTCGCCCTGCCTATTTAACTTATATGCAGAGCACATCATGAGAAAGGCAGGGCTAGATGAATCAAAAGTTGGAATTAAGATTGCCGGAAGAAACATCAACAACCTAAGATATGCAGATGATACCACTCTAATGGCAGAAAGTGAAGAAGAACTAAAGAGCCTCTTGTTGTGGGTGAAGAAGGAGAGTGCAAAACTTGGGTTGAAACTTAACATTAAGAAAACCAAGATCATGGCATCCGGCCCTCTTAATTCCTGGCAAATAGATGGGGAAGAAATGGAGGTAGTGACAGATTTTATTTTCCTGGGCTCCAAGATCACTGCAGATGGGGACTGTAGCCAAGAAATTAAAAGACGCTTGCTCCTGGGGAGGAAAGCCATGGCAAATCTAGACAGCACACTAAAAAGCAGAAACATCACCCTGTCAACAAAAGTGTGTATAGTCAAGGCTATGGTCTTCCCAGTTGCAATGTATGGCAGTGAAAGTTGGACCATAAAAAAGGCTGAGCACCAAAGAATTGAGGCCTTTGAACTGTGGTGCTGGAGAAGACTCCTGCAAGTTCCTTGGACTGCAAGGCGATCAAACCGGTCAGTCCTAGAGGAGATCAACCCTGACTGCTCTTTAGAAGGCCAGATCCTGAAGCTTAAACTCAAATACTTTGGCCACCTAATGAGAAGGAAGGACTCACTGGAGAAGAGCCTAATGCTGGGAAAGACTGAGGGCAATAGAAGAAGGGGACGACAGAGAATGAGGTGGCTGGATGGAGTCACTGAAGCAGTAGGCGTGAGCTTAAATGGACTCCAGAAGATGGTAGAGGACAGGAAGGCCTGGAGGAACATTGTCCATAGGGTTGCAATGGGTCGGACACGACTTCGCAGCTAACAACAACAACAACAACAACAATGTCATTAACTACGTTACTGAATTAATTCATATTCTGGATTTGCCCAGTACATTGAATCATCAACTGACTAAAAGACCAGGGTTCACACAGCTCCCCAAACCACTCCAAAAAAATAGCACAAGATTAAAACTAATAAAAACTTAGCATGTTGTGCAAATGCAATGGCAAAACCTGGAATTGCTCTGGTCAAGCACAGCTGTGTGAACAAAACCAGAAGGAGAAAAAGAAATGGATTTTTTCAAGGGCTCCATTATTATAGAATATATTTATACTGTATGTTATATGTATTATAATAAGCTGGTGCATAAACAGTGTAGTTAAGATGCTGTTGGATGAGAGGAAAGATTTTGGACAGGCTGGAAAGATTAATTTATTTTCTTGGCCCCTGACATCAAAAGAAATCAGCTGGGCATGTTCTTTTTAAGTGAATATCAAATTAAAACCAGATTGGATTGTGTCTGGCAATACTGATTCCTCTCCATATTCTTAGAAGCTAAAGCCCAATAGAGGAAGCTGTGATTCCAGATGTACATTTTATAAATAACCAGGTTTCCTAGCAGCCAGTTGCTTTAATGTGGCTTCAGTACAATTTAATAAACATAATAGCCTCTTTCTTCATTGTGCCAGAAGTGCTGAGTGAGAGAGGTCTGTGTTGAGAAAAATATACTGTCACATCACAGGGATGTAATATATCCAAGAGGCACCTGCAAATAGGAACACAGAGTGCATAGATAGAACACCTCCACGTGCGCACAATTGTATCCATGCCAGCAAGCATATATATTACTAGAACAAAGACTTATTGACAAAGGGTCTATGGCAAAATATACAATAGTAGGAGAAATGCTCATATTTATTTTTAAAAAGCAAGCCTCCTGTTCTGCATTGGGCTCCTTTTCTTAATCAGGCAAAATGCCAGGAGGGATGAGGCAGGGCAATGCAAGAATTCCCTACAATAGGAACATGGTCTGTACCTCCAACAAAAATGGCCAGCAAAAGACCTTAGGGAGAAGCATCTGGCCAATTAATGCCTTTTTAAAAATCATTTTCCAGTCAGAAATCAGCTCTCCCCACTAGTGGCAATTTTCCTGAAGGCGCCACATTGCAATAAAAACAGTACATAACTGGGATGGAGATGGAAGGTGGCAGAGTCCTTCTGTAATGTGCAGTTCATTTCAAAATTTCAGCGTGACTCTTTCTTTTGCACAGTCTGGACCACAGGTGTGTAAATGCACCTATACGAGGAAAGTCTCATCAAAGTTAAATGTACAGATTGGACTGATGTGGCGGAATAAACCCAAGCTGCGCCACAAGCTTATACCAGAAAGCCTACTTGCACAGAGATGTAGAAATGCTTATGCAAATGTGAATATTATAAATAGGGGGGGCTAATTCCTTGCTCCTGCCTCTCACTCCCCCCCCAACCCTGTTCTCCAGAGGACACTGAAGTGCTACCCAGCCTTCATTAGCAAGACTCTACAGCCCAATGGGAGACGTCGTTCTTATTATCGCCAGCTTGAAGAGCGGGTGAGGTCAGACAGAGAGCCAGGGTCCAAACAAAGAGAAAACTCAGAAGACTTGACTCCCAGACCCTGCCCAAATCCACCAGGGCTTCTTACTCTGTAAAAACTAGTGATGTCGTGTGTAAGGAGTCACTTGGAAGGAATCGCAAACATCTCAGTTGCTGGGGAGATATGACATTCTCTCCAGTGCATTTGCTTTATTTTTAGCAGATGGAGTTAAAGTAAAGCTGAGCAGAAAGGGCCATAGGACAGAATATTCTGCTCCTAAGGAAATACTTCCCACTGTCTCATTTACCTCTCTGGGTTGTTGTTGTTGTTTTTTACAGCAAAGTCTCATAATAGATTATAGTCCTAAAGGTGGGATTCTTTTCAAAGTCCATTTTTAAAGGACCTTCTTTCACTCAGTCATCAGACTACCCCATATTTGTTCAGAAGTCATCGCAGGCAGATATTAGCAACTTCACTCATCTCTCTCACTCAACAGAGCCCCTGGAGGTGCAGTGGCCCAATAGCTAATGACACTGAAGATGGATTCTGCTCCTGCCATTCAAGCCCTAGCATTGCATGGTAGGGTGAGCTCCTGTCGCTTGCCTCGGCGTCTGCCCACCAAGCAGTTCAAAAGTATGCTCTATGTGAGTAGATAAATAGGTACTACTTCGGTGGGGAGATGAATTGGTGCTCCATGCAGGCAGTCAGATTACTGCCGGCTCTGAGTTTCCCCAGTTGGGACGCCCGTTTGCAAGGTGGCTCCAGTGGAGGGACAGAACCTTGGATGACACTGCAGGAAGGGCCCCTCATCTTTCTCTCTGGTGTGAAGCTAGCTCGCCCTCCTGTGGTGCGCCCTGGGAAGCACACAATTGTGTACCCCAATAGAGCTAGTAAATTAGCAGCAAAACTCTGCATCAGCAACATAATCTCCTGGCTAATGTAACAGCGCCATACCCTAAATAAATATATAAATAAACAGAGCCCCTTAGCTGCCTTCTAGATACTGGATGAGGTAAACCTTCTATAGTGCATGTAAGATAGGCTCTTATGTCTGATACAAGTAATCCTCAATTTATAACCACAATTGAGACCAGAATTTCTTCTGGTTGCTAAGCAAGGGAATTGTTAAGTGAGTCGCGCCTGATTTTATTACCTTTTTGCCACAATTGTTAGGCAAATCACTGCAGTTGTTAAGAGAATCACATGGTCATGAAGTGAATCTGACTTCCCTCATTAACTTTAACTGGTCAGAAGTCAGCTGGGAAGGTGGCAAATGGTGGCCACATGGGCCTGAGACACTGCAGTCATTATAAATACATACCGGTTGTGAATTTTGATCACATGATTGTGGGGGGGTGGGAATGCTGTGATGGTTGTAAATGCAAGCACTGGCCATTGTAACTTTGAACAGTCACTAGACCAGGGGTAAGCAACCTTGGCTCTTTTATGACTCGTGGACTTCAACTCTGAGAATTCCTGAGCCAGCCATGCTGGCTCAGGAATTCTGGGAGTTGAAGTCCACGAGTCATAAAAGAGCCAAAGTTGCCTACCCCTGCACTAGACAATTGACTGTAAGTCAAGGACTACCTGTATTGACCTTTCTTCTGGGCTGCTTATTTACCTCATACTCTGGGATGAGAGCTAAAAACTAGAAAGTTGGGTTTATTTATTTATTAATCGGATTTGTATAGCCACCCATCTCACATAAAAGTGACTCTGGGTGGTGTATAACATCCACTAAAACAACAGATATACAGTATGGTTTGATGTGGAAAGGCAGTATTTCTTAGAAGGAATACGGCACATTTTTCTGAAGAAATCTGAAAATGTCAAATAAACAGGGGATTGATCCTAACACAGCTCTTTGTAAAACTAATAGCCTCAAAGAAAAACAGTATTTAACTAGAATTTAACAAGACATGCTGTCCGTAGAAACAAATGTCGAGGTAAGTAGGGAAATGTTTATTTATTTATTTATTTATTTATTTATTTATTTATTTGGATTTATATACCGCCCCTCTCCGAAGGGACTCGGGGCGGTGTACAGGGCAATTAAAACACTATAAACAACACATAATGTATACAAATTAAAATGAGATTAAATCAAATAGCCCTAAACAATAAACACATTCTAAAATTTTTTTTTTTTTTATAATTTAAGATTTAAAATCCCAATCCCTCAGTCCAGGCCGGCAAGTTCAAATAGCCAAGTCTTCAGGTCGCGGTGAAACGAACGAAGGTCGGGAGCCATCCGGAGCTCAACCGTAAGCTGATTCCAGAGGGCAGGCGCGCCCACAGAGAATGCTCTCCCCCTGGGAGCCACCAGTCGACATTCCCTGACTGACGGCACCCTGAGGAGGCCCTCTCTATGGGAGCGCACAGGGCGATGGGAAGTTAATGCCAGCAAGAGGTGCTCCCGTAAATAACTCGGACCCATGCCATTTAGGGCTTTATAGGTCATCACCTGTATGACTCCAGGTAGTCCTCTTGGGCGTCTAGATGGCATAAGATGCCATTGGCCATGGTTTGTATCCATCTAGACCAGTGATGGCGAACCTTTTATAGACTGAGTGCCCAAACTGCAAACCAAAACCCACTTATGTATCATCGGGTTCCAAGTGGGTGTGGCCCATTGGGTGGGCGTGGCCCATTAGCTGGGTGTGGTCCATTTGCTGGGTGTGGCTGCTGTGGTACTGGCAGACTGGCTGGGACTAAAAAGTTCAATCAATCAGCTCCAACTTTGCGAGATCTTTTTTTTCCCCACGAGAAGTTGAAATTGATTGATTGAACCTTTTTTTTTTGCACACGGCAGCGGAGGCCTAAAGCGAAAAGGTTTTATAAAACCCATCTGTCTGGTAGGCCTTAAACTTGGAGACCTTCTTTTTGCAGTCTTTTCTGTTGGGAAGTGCTGGTGCTGGGTGGCTATTGTTCATCCCTTAGTCGAGGGGTGAGGAACCATGGCCCCTTTATGACCTGTGGACTTCAACTCCCAGAATTCATGGCTGGCTCAGGAATTCTGGGCTTTGAAGTCCACAGGTCATAAAAGGAGCATAGTTCCCCATCCCTGCCTTAAGCTACTAGCCTATATCAGTGTTCCTCAACCTCAACCACTATAAGATCTAAGATGGCGGCGCCTGGAATGGCTGCGGCTGCATTGGCTCTTGAAGGCAAATAGTTTTGGGAGGGATAGTAAGGGCTATAGGCCACATGATCAGGAAATTTTAATGTGTTTGAGCAACATGGTGGAACTAAGGTAACATACGACATACGACCGACAATCTTTGCTGGCATGGTGAGTTTCTAGTTGTTTTGGAACTGTTGGTGAGACTGTTAAAAGTCGTTGGCACTGTTTGAATTTGTTCTACCAGCAGCAAGATCTGACTGCTGGCCCAGTGATGGATTGTATTGCAAATCAGGGCTGTTTCCAGAGGAGGCAGAGGAGGAGAGGACCTGGAGCTTATGGAGTGAAGGAACTGGATAAGGCTGTCGGCAGGCCCAGAGGAAGAGAGAGAGGCTTTTGGAGGAGTTGGTGGCGGTGGCAGCATGCTCCAGGGGCGAAAAGAAGCAAGGCCTCTTTAAGGAAAAGGTGGAAGAGTCAGGATCAGAAAAAGGAAAGAAGGCGAGGTTGTCAGAATACAAGCAAATTTGAGGGCTAATCCACATGGAGCCCCATTTCCATCTGTCCTGTGTGCCATCATTCACTCCCTAGAGACTAAAATGGACAATGTGAAATTTGAGCGGGCCACGAACAAGGAGTATATATCGGAGGTGGTGACCCTTTGAGAGCTGTATGCAACAAAATTTCATTTTGATGTATGCTGATTGGTGTACATTCAAAGTGACAATAAAGTTATCATTATAAGATGTGTGAGCTTCAACACCCAGAATTACCCAGCCAGCATTGTTTCTGGGCGAATTTTACAATATGCAAGACTTAGGATGCTTATGGCCTTCAGTCAAATTTCAAAGCTCCTCTGCAAATTATATATTGAGACTTCAGACTATATAACTGGAGATTCTCTGGATGAGAAGGAAAAGCAGGGTAAAAATGAGACTCTGTGGTCCCCCCGGTACTGACTTTCAGATTCCGCAACTGATGCCTTGTGGACCTTGAGAGAAGACATTCTCCCCACCTCTGTAACACATAAAAGTTGTAGAGTTGTTAGAGGAATAAACTTTCAAAACTCCTCCCCTGCATCCACAGATTCCATCTATACATCTTTCAGTTGTTGTGACACATTTAGATTTAATTCGAAGTTCTTCATCAACAGGGTAGAAATAAGGACGGGTTACCACTTTAAGATGCCTGTCAGATATCTGAAGCTCCAGAATACTTAAGCAAATAACCAAGTCAAGTCCCTTGCTTGAGGCATGCAAATCAGATAAGGAAGGTCATCTCTTCTCTCTAACCTGATGACACAAAGGGAATGTTCCCCTGCTCCAAAGTGCCAGGTTAGGGTCTTGCTTACTAGAATGGCTTTTCTGTAGCCACACGTTTGTCTGGTTTTCCCTGTTTGATTAGTTATTGCTGCAGCCCTGCTCTTATATTATGACTCAAATTAAACTCCATTTTGAGATGATTTATTGTCCATCTTGACCACAAATCTTTGCATCATCCTTCAGGGTAGAAGCAGTATATTGTGCTTATTGTGCATCTTTCTCCTTGATTGTGTTTTAAGTGACACTGCTGTTCGCTTGAATGAGCTGTCGGCCTGATGCCCGGGAAGCAAGGCTGTTGAGTTGCAAAGGTAGGGGCAGTGGGCTGGGGGAGAAAAACAACAACCCTATGTGATGATTATTGGATTGGTGAGGTGATCAGCTTTAGGACTCTCATGCACTGGCAGAGGTACATTCATTGGTGGGATTCAGTCGGTTTGCACCACTTTGGCAGAACTGGTAGCTAATTTTCTGTTGCCCAGGCCCAAAATGGACTTCCGGAAGTGGCATCCACACAGAGAACCGGTTGTTCACATATTTGAATTCCACCACTGGATACATTGGTTGTTGCTGAAATTAGCATAAATGCAGCAGCATCTTTTCCAGCAGAGAGTTGCACCATTTGTGTGAGCACATGGCAAACTAATTCATGCTTTAAATTAAGCCATTGTTTGTTTAACAGTGTTTCTCGAATAAACCAATATTGGCTGTGTTTGCTCAACTCACTAATCCAGAAATCATAGTTTATAGATTATGGTTCTAAATTTGTCCAACATAATTTAAATTTAAGACAAAATCAAACAATTGACAGTGGCTTCCCACAAACTTCCCTTCTCTGGAGATCACT